>NC_058083.1:61945212-62545212 GCF_014858855.1 Bufo gargarizans | reverse complement strand
CCCTTCGGGATCCATTCCTCATTCATCTTAACCCCTTAAGGACCGAGGACGTACCGGTACGCCCTATTTCCCGAGTCCTTAAGGACCGAGGACGTACCGGTACGTCCTGACTTAAAATCTGAATTCCGGCGCCGCGGGGGTTAATCGGAACGGGATTTCGGCTGAAATCATTCAGCCGGCATCCCGTAACAACGCAGGGGGGGGTCATTTGACCCCCCCGTGTCGGCGATCGCAGCAAACCGCAGGTCAATTCAGACCTGCGGTTTGCTGCGCTTTTTGCAGTTTCTGATCCCCGCGGTCCCTGACCGCGGGGATCAGAAACTTCAGAGTGCCTAAAATCAAGATTTCACCTTCCCCCTGCACGATTTGATGGCGGCGGGTGGTGCAGGGGGGGTGTCGCAGGCGGTGGGGGCGTTGCGGGAGGCGGGCGGTGCGGCAGGCGGGATCGCGATCCCCCGCCCGCCTCCCCTTGAATAATCGTTGGTTTCTAGTGGATATACCAGGGTGCCAGCACATTGCTGGCACCCTGGTATAAACGGCTGACATCGTTGATGCGATGTCAGCCGTTTAACCCTTTCCATACAGCGGTCCGTACGGACCGCTGTATGGAAAAGGTTAACAGTGCAGGGAGCTCCCTCCCTCTCCCATCGGGGGGCTGCTGTGCCTTTGCAGCCCCCCGATGGGAGAGGGAGAGAGCCCCCAGGCATCCCCCCGAGAGCCCCGTCCTTACCCTTCCCCGTCTGCGAAGTTGTGGCAGACGGGGAAGGTTCCCATGGCAACAGGACGCCTGCTCAGGCGTCCTGCTGTCCATGGTGCTGAACAGATCTGTGCTGAAAGCATAGATCTGTTCAGTGTAAGTAAAATACAGTGCAGAACCCTATATAGGTTCTGTACTGTATTATACAGACATCAGACCCACTGGATCTTCAAGAACCAAGTGGGTCTGGGTCAAAAAAATTAAAAAAAAGTGAAAAAAGTTAAGATAAAAAAAAAAAACATTTATCACTGAATAAAAATTAAAAAAATAAAATACACTACACATATTAGGTATCGCCGCGTCCGTAACGACCTGATCTATAAAACGGTCATGTTACTTTCCCCGCACGGTGAACGCCATAAAAATAAAAAAATAAAAACTATGAGAAAATTGAAATTTTGCCCACCTTACTTCCCAAAAAAGGTAATAAAAGTGATCAAAAAAGTCGCATGTACGCCAAAATAGTACCAATCAAACCGTCATCTCATCCCGCAAAAAATGAGACCCTACTCAAGATAATCGCCCAAAAACTGAAAAAACTATGGCTCTTAGACTATGGAAACACTAAAACATGATTTTTTTTTGTTTCAAAAATAAAATCATTGTGTAAAACTTACATAAATAAAAATAAAGTATACATATTAGGTATCGCCACGTCCGTATCGACCGGCTCTATAAAAATATCACATGACCTAACCCCTCAGATGACCACCGTAAAAAAAAAAAAAAAAAAACGGTGTAAAAAAAGCAATTTTTTGCCATCTTACGTCACAAAAAGTGTAATAGCAAGCGATCAAAAAGTCATATGCACCCCAAAATAGTGCCAATCAAACCGTCATCTCATCCCGCAAAAAATTAGACCCTACTCAAGATAATCGCCCAAAAACTGAAAAAACTATGGCTCTTAGACTATGGAGACACTAAACAATTTTTTGGTTTTAAAAAAAAGTTATTGTATAAAACTTACATAAATAAAAAAAATTGTATACATATTAGGTATCGCCGCGTCCGTGACAACCTGCTCTATAAAATTACCACATGATCTAACCTGTCAGATGAATGTTGTAAATAACAAAAAAAAAAACACGTGCCAAAAAAGCTATTTCTTGTTACCTTGCCTCACAAAAAGTGTAATATAGAGCAATAAAAAATCATGTGTACCCTAAACTAGTACCAACAATACTGCCACCCTATTCCGTACTTTCTAAAATGGGGTCACTTTTTTGGAGTTTCTACTCTAGGGGTGCATCAGGGGGGCTTCAAATGGGACATGGTGTCAAAAAAACAGTCCAGCAAAATCTGCCTTCCAAAAACCGTATGGCATTCCTTTCCTTCTGCGCCCTGCCGTGTGCCCTTACAGCAGTTTACGACCACATATGGGGTGTTTCTGTAAACTACCGAATCAGGGCCATAAATAATGAGTTTTGTTTGGCTGTTAACCCTTGCTTTGTAACTGGAAAAAAAAATAAAAAATGGAAAATCTGCCAAAAAAGTGAAATTTTGAAATTGTATCTCTATTTTCCATTAAATCTTGTGCAACACCTAAAGGGTTAACGAAGTTTGTAAAATCAGTTTTGAATACCTTGAGGGGTGTAGTTTCTTAGATGGGGTCACTTTTATGGAGTTTCTACTCTAGGGGTGCATCAGGGGGCTTCAAATGGGACATGGTGTCAAAAAAACTGTCCAGCAAAATCTGGCTTCCAAAAACCATACGGCGCACCTTTCACTCTACGCCCCGCTGTGTGGCCGTACAGTAGTTTACGGCCACATATGGGGTGTTTCTGTAAACGGCAGAGTCAGGGCAATAAAGATACAGTCTTGTTTGGCTGTTAACCCTTGCTTTGTTAGTGGAAAAAATTGGTTAAAATGGAAAATTAGGCAAAAAAATGAAATTCTCAAATTTCTTTCCCATCTGCCAATAACTCTTGTGCAACACCTAAAGGGTTAACGAAGTTTGTAAAATCAGTTTTGAATACCTTGAGGGGTGTAGTTTCTTAGATGGGGTCACTTTTATGGAGTTTCTACTCTAGGGGTGCATCAGGGGGCTTCAAATGGGACATGGTGTCAAAAAAAACTGTCCAGCAAAATCTGGCTTCCAAAAACCATACGGCGCACCTTTCACTCTACGCCCCGCTGTGTGGCCGTACAGTAGTTTACAGACACATATTGGGTGTTTCTGTGAACAGCAGAGTCAGGGCAATAAAGATACAGTCTTGTTTGGCTGTTAACCCTTGCTTTGTTAGTGGAAAAAATGGGTTAAAATGGAAAATTAGGCAAAAAAATGAAATTCTCAAATTTCATCCCCATCTGCCAATAACTCTTGTGCAACACCTAAAGGGTTAACGGAGTTTGTAAAATCAGTTTTGAATACCTTGAGGGGTGTAGTTTATAGAATGGGGTCATTTTTGGGCGGTTTCTATTATGTAAGCCTCGCAAAGTGACTTCAGAGCTGTAGTGGTCCCTAAAAATTGGGTTTTTGTAAATTTCTGAAAAATTTCAAGATTTGCTTCTAAACTTCTAAGCCTTGTAACATCCCCAAAAAATAAAATATCATTCCCAAAATAATTCAAACATGAAGTAGACATATGGGGAATGTTAAGTCATCACAATTTTTGGGGGTATTACTATGTGTTACAGAAGTAGAGAAACTGAAACTTTGAAATTTGCAAATTTTTCAAAATTTTTGGTAAATTAGGTATTTTATTATGCAAAAAAATTCATTTTTTTGACTTTATTTTACCAGTGTCATGAAGTACAATATGTGACGAAAAAACAATCTCAGAATGGCCTGGATAAGTCAAAGTGTTTTAAAGTTATCAGCACTTAAAGTGACACTGGTCAGATTTGCAAAAAATGGCCTGGTCCTTAAGGTGAAAATGAGCCCGGTCCTTAAGGGGTTAATGAAGATGAGGTAATCAACACTTTTTTGACCGAGGCGACTTCTTTTGTCAGTGACAATGCCTCCTGCTGCACTGAAGGTCCTTTCTGACAGGACACTTGAAGCGGGGCAGGCCAGAAGTTCTATCACAAACTGGGATAGTTCAGGCCACAGGTCAAGCCTGCACACCCAGTAGTAAAGGGGTTCATCGTTCCTTAGCGTGTCGATATCTGCAGTTAAGGCGAGGTAGTCTGCTACCTGTCGGTCGAGTCGTTCTCTAAGGCTGGATCCCGAAGGGCTGTGGTGATGTGTAGGACTGAAAAAAAGCTCTGCATGTCCTCCATCAACAACACATCTGTAAAGCGTCCTTTCCTTGCCGCCGTGGTCGTGGTAGGAGGAGGATTACTTTCACCTCTTCCCCTGTTAGATTCCCGTTGTGCTGTGACATCCCTCTTATAAGCTGTGTAAAGCATATTTTTTAGTTTGGTTTTGAACTGCTGCATCCTTTCTGACTTTCGGTAATTTAGTAACATTTCCGCCACTTTCTGCTTATACCGGGGGTCTAGTAGCGTGGCCACCCAGTACAGGTCGTTCTTCATCCTTTTTATACGAGGGTCCCTCAACAGACATGACAGCATGAAATACCCCATTTGCACAAGGTTGGATGCCGAGCTACTCAGTTCCTGTTCCTCGTCCTCACTGATGTCATTGACGGTCTGTTCTTACCACCAGCCACTTACAACACCACAGGTCCCAGATAGGTGACAACAACGAGCACCCTGGGATGCCTGCTGTGGTTGGTCTTCTTCCTCCTCAAAGCCACATTCCTCCTCTGACTCCTCTTCCTCATACTCCTCTTTCAGCGTTGCCGCAGGTCCGGCAAGCGATGATGACAAGGCTGGTGGTGATGGTGATGGACCACAACTCTTCCTCTTCCCGCTCATCTACACCCTGATCCAGCACTCTTCGCAGGGCACGCTCCAGGAAGAAAACAAATAGGATGTTGGAGCAGAATGTCTGAAAAGTGCGCCATGGCCGTGTAGGAGCGCCTGAAATGGCCACACACCTTCCTGGCCTGCTTGAGGACGTCCTGTAAGCCTGGGTACTTAGACACAAAGCATTGTACGATGAGATTACACACATGTGCCATGCACGGCACATGTGACAACTTGCCCAAATTCAATGCTGCCAACAAATTGCTTCCATTGTCACACACCACTTTGCCGATCTCCAGTTTGTGCGGGGTCAGCCACTGATCCACCTGTGCGTTCAGGGCGGACAGGAGTGCTGGTCCGGTGTCGCTCTCTGCTTTCAGGCAAGTCAACCCCAAGACAGCGTGATACTGTCGTATCCGGGATGTGGAATAGCCCCTGGGGAGCTGGGGGGATTCAGTTGATGTGCAGCCAGACGCCGCAGCAGAAGAGGACTCAGCCGAGGAGGTTATGGAAGAGGATAGAGTAGGAGGAGTAGAGGAGGTGGCAGTAGGCCTGCCTGCAAGTCGTGGCGGTGTCACCAACTCCGCTGCAGAGCCACGCATTCCATGCTTGGCAGCCGTCAGCAGGTTGACCCAATGCGCAGTGTAGGTGATATACCTGCCCTGACCGTGCTTTGCAGACCAGGTATCAGTGGTCAGATGGACCCTTGCCCCAACACTGTATGCCAGAGATGCCATGACTTCCTTTTCAATCACTGATTAGAGGTTTGGGATTGCCTTTTTGGAGAAAAAAAATTTGTCCGGGTACCTTCCACTGTGGTGTCCCAATAGCGACAAATTTTTTGAAGGCCTCAGACTCCACCAGCTGGTATGGTAAAAGCTGGCGGGCTAAGAGTTCCGTCAAGCCAGCTGTCAGACGCCGGGCAAGGGGGTGACTCTGTGACATTGGCGTCTTACGCTCAAACATTTCCTTTACAGACACCTGACTGTGGGCAGATGAGATGGAACTGCTGAAGGTGAGAGGCGGAGTGGCGGGTGGTTGATAGGGGGCAAGGAGGACAGCAGTGGTTGACGTGGCTGAAGATGCTGGACCAGGAGGAGGATGGTGGCTTTGAGCTTGTGTGCTGCTTCTACTCGTCATCATGAGTTGATCCCATAGGCGTTTGTGATGTGAGATCGTGTGCCTTCGCAAAGCAGTTGTACCTAGGTGGGTGTTGGATTTCCCACGACTCAGTTTCTTTTGGCACAGGTTGCAAATGGCATCACTGTTGTCAGAGGTAGACACACAAAAAAAATGCCACACTGCTGAGCTTTGCAATGATGGCATTCTGGTGGTGGCAACAGCATGCGTTGATTGGCGTGCTGCCTGGCTGACCTCGGGTGTCGATACATGCTGTCTGACTGTGCCACTAGCTCCTTGCGATTACCTCCCCCTGCTTCCAACTTGTCGTCTCCTTCTCTCTGTCTTCCCTTCTGAACTTTCCGCCTCTCCTTTTTCTCTTCGAGCAGGCACCCACGTGGCATCCACAGACACATCGTCATCATCAACCACTTCACTTGTTTCTGACACCTCAGCAAAGGAAGCGGCAGCGGGTACAACATCATCATCATCACACTGTACGTCCATGTGTGTAATGCTGCCTGACTGAGACATATCCCTGTTATCTACATCCTCTGGCAATAATGGTTGCGCATCACTAATTTCATCCAACTGATGTGTAAATAACTCCTCTGAGGGATCAAGTAAAGTGGCTTTGGTGGCTGTGGTGGTGGTGGTAACTTGAGAGCAGGTGACCATAGCTGAGCTGGAGGAGGATGGTGCGTCAAGGTTCTTAGCGGAGGATTGGGTGTCCTGTGTAAGCCCGTCAACTATTTTCTCAGAATCTTTTGGGTTCAGGGTACGTGGCCTCTGAACACTGGGCATTATTCCAGGGCCAGTGGAAATCACAGCACCACGACCACGACGGCCCCTGCGGCGTGACCTGCCTCTGCCTGTCATTTTTTTTTTAGATAAGTGGTACTATGCGTGCAAGGTACTTTGCCACCCTATATAAGTGGTGGGCAGTGGGCACAGTACAGTTTGTGTGGGCCTGACACACACGGGCTTGCAAATGTGATTAGATCACAGAAAAATTTTAAATAGAATTTTTTTTTATCTGCAAGGTATTTTCTGTCACACCCTGTATGAATGGTGTGCACACAGTGCTGTCTATGACTCAGCCTGCAGCTTCTCACACACGGGCAGCCAGGCAACTGCAATATATATATATATATATAAAAATAAAAAAAAGCACACTGATGTACCAGCCCTGAAAAGGGCTTTTCAGTACAGAGGTCAGTGATGGGCACAAGAGCTTTAGGCCTGAGGAGGGAGTGAAAAGTATCAGAGTCATGAACACTCATTATAGCTCAGTTATTTCCAAGCTGATGAGAATATGAGTATGAGCTGCCAGGAATTCAGAAATAAGCTGTCAGGGCTTCTGTTTGACTGGACTGAAAAGGAAGAGAAAGAGAATGAAAGGGATTGTCCGGGTTCATATCCCCATTTTCACCCCGGCAGCCCCCCTGACGAGCATGTCTCCTTTGCCCTGCACTAAATCGCGCAGGGCAAAGGCAATTTTTTGGAGATCCGGTGATATACCGGGGCTCTCCATGGGGCTGCCAGGAAGCCCGGTGACGTCACCAGCACTGATGGGCAGGATTTAGCGCTAAGTTTCCACCCGGCAGTGTGCTATTGTAAATAAAAGATTGCTTACCCTGCACAATTTAGCACAGGGCAAGGGAGCGCATCGGAGCATGAGATGCTCCGATGCTAGCCTCAGGGGGGCTGCCGGGGTGAAAATAAGGGTATGTCTGGGTTCAGCTCTGAATCCGGACAACCCCTTTAAGAAAATCTGAAGACATTCGTGATTTTCTCCATAAATGTTTGGCACATCTAGGGCATCGCTGAAGAAAACGTGTTTCAGGTGTGTGCCAAGGTTGCCCACGTTCCGTGATGGGAAGGTTGGAGTCTAATGGGAGCTGCTTCGTCCAGGGTGGTTTTGAGGGTATGGTTGTAATGATCGGCAGCCAGGTCCAGGCAAGAGAGGGAAGAGATTGGGTCCTTTAATAGCTGTAGGGTGTCAATAAGTTGCTGGGGGTTAATGGCAGAAAAGGGAGAGCTTTATGGTTGTGTTAGAAGCGTATTTTTTTTAAATTTAAGTACTGATTGGTTCTTTGTGCTTTAACTATAATTTAGCCTTTTACATTCCTTTTAGTGTAGTGAGTTAGAGATAGTTAGTAAACAAAGCCATGGTTCTGTCCTGGTGATGACCACCAGGACATGAGTACTGCACACCGGACATCCTTAGGAGGAGGGACAGAAAGGTATAAACCTTTGTGCACAAAGACAAATAACTCCGCTCCAGTGAGAACATCATCCAGGGGAGACGTTGCCATGTGCTACATGGAGAGCGCGGCAGTGAAAGCTCCGCCATTGTGGTGCCGGCCAGGTGACTAATATCTACCTTGTGTGGCAGAGCAGGTAAGTGGAGAGAGGCCAAGAGAAGAGTTTGGATCATCATTTGGGATGTTAAAACCACTCCTAATAAGAACAAGAGAAAGCAGCAAAGTGGTGGACGTCAGTCGTAAGTCATTTGTAGAGGGTAGAGCACGGTGGAGCGGTGGACAGAGAGTAAACCCTAAGGCAGGCATCCTCAAACTGTGGCCCTCCAGCTGTAAAACTACAACTCCCACAATGCCCTGCTGTAGGCTGATACCTGTAGGCTGTTCGGGCATGCTGGGAGTTGTAGTTTTGCAACAGCTGGAGGCCACAGTTTGAGGATGCCTGCCTTAAGGCGTCATCTGGACCGTTTCCCCTCCTCCCCCCAACCAGAACATTCCCGAAATAAAACAGATCTGAACCGTGCATAATGTGCCGCCTCCACTGTAATGGTGGAGGTCGCTCCTGGAATTACATGGAGACGTCAGCTGAAGGGATGGACGCTAGCCACATGCCAGGTCCAGTGCCCTCCTCACCGCCTGCGGCCTCTCCGGATTCTGTACCTGCCGCGTCTGGTGATAAATTGCCTGCTGATTCTGTTAGGCTTCTTCAGCTGAGCGTGTCCTCTGCGGTGACCATGCTCTGTGATGGAGGCTGCTCATGTCACAGGAGCGCAGGGCATTACACTGACTTATAATGCTGTGTGTCACAGTCCTGACAGAACCACAGCCAGTCGGACCATAGCAGCGTAGGGCAGGGATCCAGGTTCTCCAGTTTATTCTCGCTCCCAGGGTTAATCTCCTGGATGATGAGGGTCTCGCTACTCTTCTCTGCAGGGGGCTGCATGGACAACCTACCCCACTATACGTCTACACACTCTCCTTGCAGATACCTGATGGGAGTTCTCCTGATGTAGACCTCCAGTCTAGCCTCTACAACGTGATGTGATCAGGTCCTAATACAGGGAGTTCTCATCATCATCATCATCAATGTTACCGTGTGAACGAGAGTCTACAGGTCCTGAGAACAGCCGACAGGACATAAATACAACTCCTCAGAGGGAAAAGGATGGGGGTCCTACTACAAAGTGCTGACAGCGCTCTCAGCGGAGAGGACTACAACTCCTCAGAGGGAAAAGGATGGGGGTCCTACTGCAAAGTGCTGACACCGCTCTCAGCGGAGAGGACTACAACCCCTAGCCTGTAGTGTTGAGTGAACTTGTGTTTTAAGTTCGGCGTCTAAAGTTCGGGTTCGGGCTATCGAAGAATCGCGTTTTGGATTCTGCTACCACGGACCACAACGGAATTTAGAATCCATAACGCGATTCTTCGATAACACAAACCCTTACTTTAGACGCTGAACTTAACCGCCTCCGGACCGCCTAACGCAGATCTGCGGTCTGGAGGTGGCAGCGCTGCGCAGAGTCACGCATATACGCGTCATCTCGCTCTTTGCCGGCCCACGCATGCGCAGTTCGGGCCGGCATTTCGTCAAGGGGGGTCGCGTCATCAGCTTGCCAGCCAATGATCGCGGCTGGCAAGCTGATGATTTTTAAAAAATCCAATCAGAAGCCACAGAGCAGATCATATTAGTAAATATAATGTGTTATATGGCTGCCCTGCTCCTCTGCTGGTCCTTTTGGTTGGTTGGTCTCAGCAGAGGAGCAGGCTACACAGTGAGTACCCACCAACACTACACACTTAGCCCCAGATCACCCCCTGCACCCCAATTAACCCTTTGATCACCCCTGTCAATCACTAGTGAAAGGAAAAAAGTGATCAGTGTAAACTGTCACTTTTTTTTTTTCACTGGTATTGACTGTTAGGTTTAGGATAGTTTAGGTCCCTTGGTTAGGTAGTTAGCGATCGTTTAGCACCCAGCCCACCGCACCGCAGTCCGTTATTCGCTGATTAGCGTATCGCTAATCAGCTTTTGTACTTTTATAGTATCTGGAAGTGATCAAAACTGATCACGGTCAGATCTATAATTGTATTAGTGTCACTTTAGTTCGCCCTCCACCCAAAACGCAGTGTTTGCCCGATCAGGCCTGATCGGTCGCCCACACGTGCGTTCGCCCACGCCCGCCCCACCGCAGTGACAAAAATTATTATTTTTTGATCACTGCACAATCACTTTACACGCGCTGCTGCGATAAAAAAAATCAGTTTTGATATTTTTTATCAACCGCAGCGGCCTCCGGTACTTCGCTAGCCTCCCATTTGTAAGACAGGCTTGCTTTTTTTTTCTTGGGTAGTCTCAGGGAATACCCCCTAAATTTAGTTGCCCAAATGTCAAACAGGGGGTATTCCTCTGAAGAGGCCTACAGGCTTCTGACCCAGTCGGATGAGGAGTGGGAACCCTCATCTGATGAATCTAGCGGGTCAGAATACGAACCTGTAGAAAGCAGTGGCTCTCTGACCCAAAGTTCAGACGAGGAGGCTGAGGTCCCCGATGGCACCAGGCGTACCCGGCCCCGTGTCGCTAGACCACAGGTTGCGCAGGATCCGCTTCAAGAGCAGCAGAGTGGGGCTGGCGCTGTCGGATTACGTGGTGAGGCATTCACCAGCAGCCCAGCCCTTCCTGGACCTAGTACCAGCACTGCCGTAGAACATGGTGAAGTAGCGAGCACCAGAAGGGCAGTTGAAGCTGGTACGGTGGCACGAGCAGTAGTTACCCCGTCGCAGCCACCGCAAAGACGGGCCCGTAGAGCCCCTAGAATCCCTGAGGTGCTGGCAAACCCTGATTGGCAGTCCCCAACTTCAGCCGCACCTGTAGTTCCCCCTTTCACCGCCCAGTCTGGAGTTCGGGTTGAGACAGCTCAGATCGGTTCGGCCCTGGGATTTTTTGAGCTGTTCTTGACTGCGGAGCTCTTGGACTTAGTCGTGGCCGAAACAAATCGTTATGCCACACAATTTATAACCGCCAACCTGGGAAGCTTTTATGCCCAGCCTTTCCGGTGGAAACCAGTCCAAGTTTCCGAAATTAAAATTTTTCTGGGCCTTCTCCTCAACATGGGTCTAACTAAAAAGCATGAATTGCGGTCATATTGGTCCACGAACCCAATTCATCACATGCCCATGTTCTCTACTGCTATGTCCAGGACACGATTTGAGACCATCCTGCATTTCCTGCACTTTAGCAACAACACCACCTCCCGTCCCAGAGGCCACCCAGCTTTTGACCGGCTCCACAAAATTCGGCCCCTCATAGACCATTTCAACCAGAAATTTGCAGATTTGTATACCCCTGAGCAAAACATCTGCGTAGACGAGTCCCTAATACATTTT
This sequence comes from Bufo gargarizans, assembly GCF_014858855.1. NCBI lineage: Eukaryota > Metazoa > Chordata > Amphibia > Anura > Bufonidae > Bufo > Bufo gargarizans. The sequence continues at coordinate 62,533,875 of NC_058083.1, read as the reverse complement.
ACCGGGCGCCTTGGCTTCAAACAATACATCCCAAGCAAGCGCGCCCGGTATGGGGTCAAATTGTATAAGCTCTGAAAGGGCCACAGGCTATACCCACAAATTTCGGATCTATGAGGGAAAAGATCAGACCCTGGAGCCGGTCGGTTGCCCTGACTACCTGGGGAGCAGTGGGAAGACAGTTTGGGACTTGGTGTCACCCTTATTCGGCAAGGAGTACCATCTTTATGTGGACAATTTTTACACAAGTTGGCCCTCTTTAGGCATTTGTTTCTAGAACAGATTGGTGCCTGTGGCACCGCGCGAACTAGTCGCGCGGGCTTCCCCCAACGGCTCGGTACCGGCCGTCTTGCAAGGGGGCAGAGGGCTGCCTTGTGTAACGAAGAACTGCTCGCGGTGAAATGGAGAGACAAGCGTGACGTTTACATGCTCTCCTCCATTCACGCAGACACGACAATACAAATTGAGTGAGCAACCCGTGTCATTGAAAAGCCCCTCTCAGTCCACGACTATAACCTTCACATGGGAGGGGTGGACCTCAATGACCAGATGTTGGCTCCGTATTTAGTGTCCCGCAGAACCAGACGCTGGTATAAGAAGGTGTCTGTATATTTAATTCAATTGGCTCTGTATAATAGTTTTGTTCTCTACAGTAAGGCTGGGAGAACACGATCGATCCTCAAATTTCAGGAAGAGATCATCGAGAACCTCCTGTACCCAGGAGGTTCCGTGGCCCCATCCACCAGTGTAGTTAGCCGTCTACACGAGCGACAAAAAAAAAAATCATCATTTTCCGCTAACTTGTGACAAAAAATAAAAAGTTCTATGAACTCACTATGCCCATCAGCGAATACCTTAGGGTGTCTACTTTCCGAAATGGGGTCATTTGTGGGGTGTTTGTACTGTCTGGGCATTGTAGAACCTCAGGAAACATGACAGGTGCTCAGAAAGTCAGAGCTGCTTCAAAAAGCGGAAATTCACATTTTTGTACCATAGTTTGTAAACGCTATAACTTTTACCCAAACCATTTTTTTTTAATCAAAGACATGTAGAACAATAAATTTAGCGAAAAATTTATATATGGATGTCGTTTTTTTTTGCAAAATTTTACAGCTAAAATTTTTGCAAAAAAATCGTTAAATTTCGATTAATAACAAAAAAAGTTAAAATGTCAGCAGCAATGAAATACCACCAAATGAAAGCTCTATTAGTGAGAAGAAAAGGAGGTAAAATTCATTTGGGTGGTAAGTTGCATGACCGAGCAATAAACAGTGAAAGTAGTGTAGTGCTGAAGTGTAAAAAGTGGCCTGGTCATTAAGGGGGTTTCAGCTAGCGGGGTTGAAGTGGTTAAAACACAAGTTCGCTCAACACTCCCAGCATGTCCAGGGCGTTATTATGTGATATCAGAGAACATTACAGGAGGAGATAGAAGAGGAGAGGACTACAACTCCCAGCATCTCCTTCACTGTCACAATGAATTAATCAGTCCACCATTTTCTTCTTCCTCTCTACTGCTGGGCCCCTACCCCAGCACTGATCACATGATGGTGACATCATCCCAGGTCCTTCATGATCACACTGTCTCCACATTTGAGCTCCGCCCCTACCTTAAAGATCACATGACAGTGACATCATCCTAGGTCCTTCTCTACCACTTCTCTCCACTGCTGAGCTCCGCCCCTGCACTGATCACATGATGGTGACATCATCCCAGATCCTTCAGCACTACTTCTTTCCACTGCTGAGCTCCGCCCCTTGCACTGATCACATGACAGTGATGTCATCCCAGGTGCTTCAGCTCTTGCAGTGCAGCAGATACAGAGCAGGTCCTGGTTGGTAGTCACTGCTGTGGTGTCTGGAGCCTCTTCTTCTCTCTGGTATCAGCCATTTCTCCAGAATCCCCCTTTATCCCCGGTGCTGGGGGCTCTGAGAAGCGGGGTCTCTCCAGGAGCAGTAAGTGCGGTTCTGGATCTCACTAATGCTCTTGTACCTGGAGGATTTACAGCCTCTCCTCTCCTCATAAAGGCGCCTGCAGTACTAGAAGCCTCCAGCTCCTCCAGTTCTCTCCTCTTCTCCTGAATGACCACCAAGGATGGACAGGAAGGAGATCAGCAGAAGAATATTAGACCTCACCTTGCAGATCATCTCCCTGCTGAGCGGAGAGGTAAACTTTTCTAGATTTCTCTCCTCTTTATTGTATTCTGTAACGAGTCAGACATCGGGAAGGAGAATCCATCATAGGAAGTGATAGGAAGAGTCCAGGGTCCTGGAGAACGGCCTCCAGACCGTCCAAGTGACGGAGAACCTGAAGATCAGCCACCAGTATGGTCAGTGATGTATCATGGAGACCAATAGTCATGTTGTAGGAGCCATGAGAAGGTAAGTAGGCAGGTTGTACCCAGGAGGAGAGGAAGCAGAGGAGGAGATGGCCGGAGTGTGGCCTAGAGGGAGGATTTCTACCACTAGTCTGACATCTAGATGATACTGGACTATAACAAGGAGGCCTCCACTACGTCTAGAGGAAAGAAGGTTTCTCCACCAACATAAAAGAGGAGTCTTTACTGTAAGAGCAGTGAGACTATGGAGCTCTCTTCCAGAGGAAGGGGTCATGGGGGATTCTCTAGAAGAGTCCAGAAGGAGCCTGGAGGTCTGGAGGGTAATAATATTCCAGCTTCTAGTGACTAGATTACTGGAGATGGGGCCATGATCCAGGGAGGGATTCTGAGTGTAGATCTGGAGTCAGGAAGGAATATATTTCCCTAAGTGTCTCTCTCCATCCACAGGATTACACCATAGTGAAAAAGACATCCGGGGGGACTCCCATCATCCATGAGTCAGGACGGTGGAGCAGGACCCTCATCACAGAGCCTCCCCCCCTGATACATGAGCAGAAGATCCTAGAACTCACCCACAAGATGATGGAGCTGCTGACTGGAGAGGTGACACTGCTGGGAATGCTGGGAAATTCTCCAGTAACAGCACTGGAGGGGTCTGGGTGATGACGGTGTCATTGTGTTGTCAGGTTCCTGTAAGGTCTCAGGATGTTGCGGTCTATTTCTCCATGGAGGAGTGGGAGTATTTAGCAGGACACAAGGATCTGTACAAAAAGGCCAAGATGGAGGCTCCCCGGCCTCTGACATCACCAGGTAAAAAGAGACGAGGTGAGAAGAGGCCGTGTTAGAGCCTCAGTCCGGTCATGTGCAGTGTGTACACGCGTGTAATGACATGTAATGTAGGAGCTCCACATGTTATTCTCCGGTCACATCACGTTAGAGCCTACATTTCCCATATACATCACACTTCTCCATAGGCTCCATCCCCCTGACAGATATAGTGTCCTCTTGGCCTCCATCGGCCGGTACAGTAGATGACACTTTTCTATACAGAGGGTCCTGCAGGAGAACCTGCGCCGTGCCGTATACATGGGGCTTATGGATGTGTTAATTTTTTTCTTTAAATGAGTGTTTCTGAATGTGGATGTTCCTGCAGTAGAGCGTGGATATAGCGGTGGAGGCCATCAGACCAGCCGGGGTTATTCCTCTCTGTTATCAGCAGCGGAGCACAGTCTGCTCTGGTTATAAATGATCCGACCTCTCCTGTAAGAAGCCGGGGATGTAGAATCAACAGTTACATGAAAGACTTCTCCCTTAATAAACACTTGTCCTCTCTTCACAGGACAGGGGATAAATGTCTGCTCCTTTTTTTCTCACTGATCATAAGAACAAGGATCCTGTGTCCTCATTTGGAGTGGACGTAGCACATATCCTCCTTCCTCAACTTACCAGCTATCTCCAGCATTTCTACTGACAGTGAGTGGAGCAGCAGACATGTACAGCCACCTCTCCATCCATGTGAGGACACAGGACCCCTGTTCTCATGATCTGTGAGGGTCCCAGTGGTGAATTATTTTATGTGGGATGACTGGATTAGTTTTGGTTTAGCAGAAAGTTGGTGAGGAGCAGAACATTGTTATTTAAGCCCCAATCACGAAACCTAGAAGTGAAGGAGCTGAGAGAAGAGTCTGATCTATAGACAGATCTACAGGAGGCCGTGTATTCAGTCACTGTGTGCTTGTGTCTCCACAGATGGATCCAGGAGCAGAAATACCCCCGAGAGATGTCCCCGTCCTCTGTATTCCCAGGACTGTCCAGAGGAGAAGCTCCCGGAGAACCATCAGGTAGATGGAGCTGAGCCCTATACACATCTATATAGGGGGTCCTGCAGTCATAGAGGGGTCATAAATTGTGGGGGTCTCTTATGTGGATCTGTTAGATTTCCCAGCTGTCTGCTGTATTGTCCTGAATTGTTACAGATGACAAATCAGGGGGAAGATGTGACTGATATTAAAGTGGAGGATGAAGAAGAGCGGATGATGGGCGATCCCCCGTGTAAGAGTGAGGTGGAGGAGGACATTCCAGTCCATGTGACCACAGGTATGGAATCATGAATGGAGGAAGGGAGGTTTCTTCAGGTGAGGCTTCACCTTAGAGCTCTAGTAAAGTAAGCTGAGGCAGCTCATTACACAATGGGTGAAGGCTGTGGTTTACACTGGAGATCTGCCTGCTGCCGGGATCAGAGGTAGTTTCGATCCCAGCTATTTAACCACTTGGGTCTTACAGTTAATAGCGATCACAGCATCTAAGAATATTTACTGATCTCACGTAGGGCTGCAGGTTTTTTTTGTTAGGGCAAGGTCCTAAGAGATGTGTCACGTGCAGATTAGCTGTGGAGTTCAGAGATCTGTGTTGGTTACCCACAGCATAAATAGACAAACTGCAGGTTAGTTTACGCATCAGCTTTTTCTCAGATTCGTTAAAATCTTATCTTATTTGCTTGTACTGTAAAATGCCACAGATTTATTGATTGCAGGCTAACTACTGACCTCACCTAACTAGTAGTAAACTTATTTTTGAAATTGAAAAAAGGTCAATCATCTTGTTATTCATTAGTTTCCATTATTTTGTGGCCTATAGTTACCGGCTCCAAAGGAATAGTAAATATAAAGGAAGGATTTCTACTTTTCTTTCCTGCTAGATCCACTTCTGGATTTGGCTCAACCAACATGTCTGTTCCTAGACTGTGGTGAAGAAAAAAATCATAAAATCCATTTTACATCCTAACAGGAAATGCCAATAAGAACTCTGAGGGAACCGTCATGTTATCGCAAGTAGAAGATGGAGCCATCATGCCGCACTCTTCAGGAGAAAACCTCATTACCCTGATTGTATATCCAGAACTTCTGATTACAGATCTACCACGTAATCCAAATAATCATGAGGAACCTTTCAGTGAGCAATGTCAGATTGTTAAAACAAGTCCAGATCTATCATATAATCCTCCTAATCATGGTGAACCTCTTCCTGACCAATCACAGATTGTTACCACAAATACTCCACAATCAAATGTTATTACATGTAAGAAAACTCACACAAGAAAGAGGAGATTTCCCTGTTCATACTGTGGTAAAAGCTTTACAGATAAATCATATATTATTATACATGAGAGAATTCACACAGGGGAGAAGCCATTTCCATGTTCAGAATGTGGGAAGTGTTTTACAAATAAATCAGATCTGGTTAAACATCAGAAACGTCACACAGGAGAGAAGCCATTTCCATGTTCAGAATGTGGGAAATGTTTCATTAGTAAAGCCAAACTGAGGGAACATCAGAGAGTTCACACAGGAGTGAGGCCATATTCATGTTCAGAATGTGGGAAATCTTTTATGGAGAAATCACATCTTCTTCAACACAATAGAACTCATACAGGAGAGAAGCCATTTTCATGTTCTAAATGTGGCAAATCCTTTACACATAAATCAGGTCTTGTTTTACACCAGAGACTTCACACAGGAGAAAAGCCATTTTCATGTCCTAAATGTGGGAAATCCTTTGCACAGACATCAAGTCTCGTTATACATCAGAGAAATCACACAGAAGAGAAGCCATTTTCATGTCCTAAATGTGGGAAATCCTTTGCACAGACATCAAGTCTCGTTGTACATCAGAGACTTCACACAGGAGAGAAGCCATTTTCATGTCCTGAATGTGGGAAATCCTTTCCACAGACATCAAGTCTCGTTGTACATCAGAGACTTCACACAGGAGAGAAGCCGTATTCATGTTCAGAATGTGAGAAATCTTTTATGGAGAAATCACTTCTTCTTCAACATAATAGAACTCATACAGGAGAGAAGCCATTTTCATGTTCTGAATGTGGCAAATCCTTTACATATAAATCAAGTCTTGTTAAACACCAGAGACTTCACACAGGAGAGAAGCCATTTTCATGTCCTGAATGTGGGAGATCCTTTGCACAGTCATCAAGTCTCGTTATACATCAGAGACTTCACACAGGAGAGAAGCCGTATTCATGTTCAGAATGTGAGAAATCGTTTATTAAGAAATCATTTCTTCTTCAACATAATAGAACTCATACAGGAGAGAAGCCATTTTCATGTTCTGAATGTGGCAAATCCTTTACATATAAATCAAGTCTTGTTAAACACCAGAGACTTCACACAGGAGAGAAGCCATTTTCATGTCCTGAATGTGGGAGATCCTTTGCACATTCATCAAGTCTCATTATACATCAGAGACTTCACACAGGAGAGAAGCCGTATTCATGTTCAGAATGTGGGAGATCTTTTATTTGTAATGCCAATCTTAAGTATCATCAGAGAAGTCACAGAGGAAATAAATAAAATTTATTTTTTTTGGGGTGGAATTAGCCCAGATCTGCCAAACCCAATTTATATTTAACTGAGATCAATAGTGGCCGCGATCCATGGATGATAAGCATTGTGGGTATAAGGCTACTTTTACACTATCGTTTTCCGATAGTGTAAAAGTTTTGACCCCATTTATTGTAAATGGGGACACAACTGAACAGAACGGAATGCTCCAAAAAGCATTCCGCTCTGTTATCATAACGGAGAGCAAACCCGCAGCAAGTTGTATTTTGCTTTCCACCCTGGGAAAAACTGATCCATCATGACTCCCAATGAAAGTCAATGGGGACGGATCAGTTTTCTCTGGCACAATCTGCCACAATAGAAAAAGGATCCGTCCTCCATTGACTTCCAATGGAGTTAATGATTGATCCGTCTTGGCTATTTTAAAGATAATACAACCGGATCCGTTCATAACGAATGCAGATGGTTGTATTATCAGTAACGGACGAGTTTTTGCTGAACCCTGCCAGATTCAGCAAAAACGCTAGTGTGAAAGTAGCCTAAGGAAGAAAAGAAGAGCCTTGTTTACTGTCAGAAGATGAGTTGCCCCATGAACCTTGATATTTGTTCTTATCATACAGTATACATACAATGATGATAGGGATGGAATTAAGCAAGCAAAAAAAAATAACTATCATAAATTAAATTCAGAATCATTTGTTTAACAAATTTTTTCTTTCCAATTTTCTGTCTTGAATACATGAATACCTGGGTCTGCTCCATTTTCAAAAACAATCTCCAGCAGGCAAAGATAACATAAGAAATGTAAATCTTTCCATTCATGTGACCGGGGCTATCTGTTTTTAAAAGGACAGCTCAAGGACCCATACAAGATGTGCCTATTGAAACATCTGCTTGTTTTTTTTTTTTAACATGTCCAGTTTTACTTTCCACGGCATACTGAAAGAATTTAGGTCCTCACTTCGATTTGGAAATTTAAACCCCTTCATTTTGTATGTTTAGTGTCATGGACAAGTTTCTGGGTCTATGTTCAGCAGATCTTAAGTCTTTCTAACAAATTATATTTCACATTATCCTACGGCAGCCTCTCGTACAATGAAGAATGATGGATAAGTATCTGCCAATATCTATGAGCATTGAGGACACCATTAATCCTGACCAAATACCCAATTCCATTTGCTGAAATGCAGCCCCGAACTTTAAAGGAACCTCCACCAGGCTTACTGTTTTCTGTTACAGTCAAATATTTAACATTTTGACTCATCAGTCTGGACCACCTGCTGCCATTTTTCTGCACCACGGTTCCTATGTTTTTGCGCATAGTTTAGTCGCTTGGCATGTTGAAATGTTTTTTTTGTCACAATTATTTCATGAAAACCACTTCTAGTCAGACTTCCCAGAAAAGTAGATGGGTATACCTACTGTATGTCCCACTGATTTCTGACCTGATGGCAATGATGGACATAGAGGTAGGGGGTGCAGCACTGTGGAGAGCTTTGTGGGTGAGCACAGTTTAAATTGGATTTTATACTGTATGGGCAACCAGTGCAATGACTGGAGACATCAGAGTAGCAGTTAGACAGTGGATCCTGGCTGCTGCATTAAGGAGACCAATTAATGGTCAGTTACAGTAATAAAGACCAGAATGGATCAGGGAAACAATGAGAGATTTTGTTGTTTCTATAGTGTTTTTGAGGTGCAGGTGACATAAACAGGCAATATCTTGAACATGTGGGGTGAAGGAAAGATCAGTGTCAAACATAACACCAAGAGAGCCGGCATGCCATACACTGAGATGGATTAGGTAGGTTTGTAGATGGAAAGAACACATGAAGTTCAGTTTTTGAAAGATTCCGTTTTAGATAGAGAGAGGACATAATGTTAGAGATGGCGGAAAGACAGTCACTGGTGTTCTGTAATACAGTAGGCGTGATGTCGGGGAATGAAGTGTATAGTTGTGTGTCATCAGCATAGAGATGGTACTGAAACCACATTTGCTGATGGTCTGTTTAATTGGGGCTGTGTACAGACAGAAGAGGAGACGGCCTAGGACTGAACCCTGAGGAACCCCAACAACAAGAGGGAAAGGAGAAGAAGTGGAGCCAGCGAATAATAAACTACAGTGTCAAAAGCTGTAGAGAGGCAGAGGAGAATGAGCAGAGAGTAATTACCGCTGCATTTTGCTGTCAGGAGGTCATTTGTCACTTTGGTGAGGGCAGTTTCTGTAGAATGTAGGGCGCGGAAACTAGATTGTGATGGATCAAGGAGAAAGTGAGCGATGGCGGATGAGGCGAGAGTAGACCAGACGCTCCAGGAGATTAGAGATAAAAGGAAGATTGGAGAGTTGGTCTGTAGTTACTTGTGCAGGATGGGTCAAGAGATGTTTTTTGTTAATAATGTAGCAACGATAGAGCATTTGAAAAAGGAAGGGAAGATACCAGAAGAGAGAGAGAAGTTCAAGATTTTTGTTAGGTGAGTGGTGACAGCGGGAGAGAGAGACTGGAATAGGTGTAAGGGACTTGGGTCAGTAGTACATGTGGTATGACGAGAAGAAGAGAGGGGCCTGGAGACTTCTTCCATGACTGGGTCAAACGTGGACAGTAAGCCAAAGGAGATGCGAGGGGAAGAGGATCGATGACACTTAGCGACTGGGAGCTGATTTCATGCCGGGTGTTTTCTCTGTGACGTAGGGGGCCAGATCTTCAGCACGGAGGTCTGTTATAGGTGCCTGCACTTTACGTCCTAGGAGGTAGTGGAAAGAGTCAAAGAGTTTTTTTGGGTTGTTGGACAGTGATGAGATTAGGATGGTGAAGTAGGCCTGTTTGGCAAGATGAAGGGCAGAGTTATAGGTTCTTATCATGAATTTGTAATGGAGGAAACCAAGTTTGTGGTGTAAGCCAGAGCTGCTTTGGTTTGTGTTTGGAGGTTCTGAGGGTAGGGGGTGCTACTTTATTCAGGGTGCTTCTGAGGGTAAACCAGCACAATGTAACAAAAGTCCAGCTCACCAAATCCTCTGTGTGCACGGATCAGCCGAGGCAGGGATCAATTCAAAAGCTTGCAAGAAAAGAAAATCAGGAGAGGGAAGAGATTGGGGACAATGATGAGTGTAGAGTGTCTGCAAGTGTAGGAGGGTCAATGGCCTGCAGATTTCTGTATGTGTAATAGGTAAGGGTGTGCTGGGATGGGTGTGGATTTGTGAGACTAAAGGATGTTGTGGTCAGAAAGAGGGAGAAGGGAGTTATTAAAGTTGCAGATCTCTAGGAATCACTCACCTGGGAGTATTGATGGTGGGACTTTTTTCGCCAATACACCAAATGTGAGATCAATTTGCCCCTGATTACCACTTTGGAAATTTCCCAGAAAAGTATTGGTTGGGTCTGATGGGCTGCATTGTGTGAGGCATAACCGTGTTATAATGTCTTCATTATCACCCAGAAAAGCTTGAAGTCTCCAGACATATTCTGATCCCCGCACACTAGTGTCTGGTATCTCCTCAGATATTGGAGAGTGATCTGAGATCACAAGATCTCCAACATTGGTGTCTTGGACCTTCATTCTAAGGCCATTGCTAGCCAGTAAATAATCTATCTGCGGCCATGATGCATGGGGTTCCGGAATAATGAGTGAATTCTCCATCACCTGGATGATCCTTCCGCCATACAGAAAACAAATATCACAATGTCACAGTCCTGACAGAACCACCACCAGTCGGACCATAGCAGCGCAGCGTAGGGCAGGGATCCCCTGATCGAGGCCCAGTGGAGGGATCCCGGAGGGTCTCACTACTCTTCTCTGCAGGGGGCTGCATGGACAACCTACCCCACTATACGTCTACACACTCTCCTTGCAGATACATGATGGGAGTTCTCCTGATGTAGACCTCCAGTCTAGCCTCTACAACGTGATGTGATCAGGTCCTAATACAGGGAGTTCTCATTCATCATCAATGTTACCGTGTGAACGAGAGTCTATAGGTCCTGAGAACAGCCGACAGGACATAACTACAACTCCTCAGAGGGGAAAGGATGGGGGTCCTACTGCAAAGTGCTGACAGCGGAGAGGACTACAACTCCCAGCATGTCCAGGCTGTTATTATGTGATATCAGAGAACATTACAGGAGGAGATAAAAGAGGAGGGGACTACAACTCCCAGCATGTCCTTCACTGTCACAATAAATTCATCAGTCCACCATTTTCTTCTTCCTCTCCACTGCTGGGCCCCTACCCCAGCACTGATCACATGATGGTGACATCATCACAGGTCTCTCATCACCACATTACAGCTGCTGAGCTCCGCCCCCTGCACTGATCACATGACAGTGACATCATCACAGGTCCTTCATCACCACATTACTGCTGCTGAGCTCCGCCCCCTGCACTGATCACATGACAGTGACATCATCCCAGGTCCTTCAGCTCTTGCAGTGCAGCAGATACAGAGCAGGTCCTGGTCGGTAGTCACTGCTGTGGTGTCTGGAGCCTCTTCTTCTCTCTGGTATCAGCCATTTCTCCAGAATCCCCCTTTATCCCCGGTGCTGGGGGCTCTGAGAAGCGGGGTCTCTCCAGGAGCAGTAAGTGCGGTTCTGGATCTCACTAATGCTCTTGTCCCTGGAGGATTTCCAGCCTCTCCTCTCCTCATAAAGGCGCCTGCAGTACTAGAAGCCTCCAGCTCCTCCAGTTCTCTCCTCTTCTCCTGAATGACCACCAAGGATGGACAGGAAGGAGATCAGCAGAAGAATATTAGACTTCACCTTGGAGATCATCTCCCTGCTGAGCGGAGAGGTAAACGTTTCTAGATTTCTCTCCTCTTTATTGTATTCTGTAACAAGTCAGACATTGGGACGGAGAATCCATCATATGAAGTGATAGGAAGAGTCCAGGGTCCTGGAGAACGGCCTCCAGACCTTCCAAGTGATGGAGAACCTGAAGATTAGCCACCAGTATGGTCAGTGATGGATCATGGGGACCAATAGTCATGTTGTAGGAGCCATGAGAAGGTAAGTAGGTAGGTTGTACCCAGGAGGAGAGGAAGCAGAGGAGGAGATGGCCGGAGTGTGGCCTGGGGGAGGATTTCTACCACTAGTCTGACATCTAGATGATACTGGACTATAACAAGGAGGCCTCCACTACATCTAGAGGAAAGAAGGTTTCTCCACCAACATAGAAGAGGGGTCTTTACTGTAAGAGCAGTGAGACTATGGACGCTCTGCCAGCGGAAGGGGTCATGGAGGGATTCTCTAGAAGAGTCTAGAAGGATCCTGGAGGTCTGGAGGGTAATAATATTCCAGCTTCTAGTGACTAGATTACTGGAGATGGGACCATGATCCAGGGAGGGATTCTGAGTGTAGATCTGGAGTCAGGAAGGAATTTATTTTCTTAAGGCCTCAGGCTTCAATGGGTCCGCAATCACTGAGATGCAGAATGTAAGCACGGATCGGAACCCCATGGAAGCACTACGAAGTGCTTCCGTGGTGTTTCTGTCCGTGCCTCCGCACCGCAAAAAAGTAGTGCATGCACTACTTTTTTGCAGTGCAGACCGTCGGATGTGTTTTGTGAACCCCATTTAAGTGAATGGGTCTGCGATCTGCATGTGGCTGGTCAACGGTCGGTGCCCAAGCCCTAAGTGTCTCTCTCCATCGACAGGATTACACCATAGTGAAGAAGACATCGGGGGGGACTCCCATCATCCATGAATCAGGAGGGTGGAGCAGGACCCCCATCACAGAGCCTCCCCCCCTGATACATGAGCAGAAGATCCTAGAACTCACCCACAAGATGATGGAGCTGCTGACTGGAGAGGTGACACTGCTGGGAATGCTGGGAAATTCTCCAGTAACAGCACTGGAGGGGTCTGGGTGATGACGGTGTCATTGTGTTGTCAGGTTCCTGTAAGGTGTCAGGATGTGGCTGTCTACTTCTCCATGGATGAGTGGGAGTATATAGAAGGACACAAGGATCTGTACAAGGAGGCCATGATGGAGGCTCCCCGGCCTCTGACATCACCAGGTAAGAAGAGACGAGGTGAGAAGAGGCCGTGTTAAAGCTTTTTATGCTTCCTTACTAGATGTGCTTTAATGTTTCCATCATATAAATTACTTTTCATCCAGATCCCTGCTTTGTAATCACATCCTCAGTGACTGCTTTTCATTTTCTGTGGACTCGTCCTGCGCAGGCTCACTGTCATCCATCTCTGCTTGCTCCTGTCCCATCCGGTGTCATAGCTTGTACTGTGCAGTCTTTGTACCTTTGTACAAATCTTTGCCGCCTTTTGCAGTGATGTTGACCTGGGATGCTATGGACTGGAACCGTATCATCTTTAGCAATGAGTCCAGGTTCTCTTTGTGATCTGAGGATGGTCATGTTTGAGTATGGAGGCCTTATGGTGGGCAATTTAATCCTGCCTTTGATGTGGAAATACACACTACCCCAACTGGTAGCTGGTGTGATCGGGGGAGCCATCGCATACGACATTCGGTCACCCCTAGTAGTAATACAAGGACGCTAACAGTGATATGTGAAGGACATCCTGCCTGCACATGTGTTCCTCTTGTGGCAGGCCTTCCATCTGTCATTTTTCATCAGGATAATTCTCCCCTGCACACAGCAAGGGTTTCCTAGGAATGTCTTCTCCACATTACAACACTTTGTTGGCTGCCCGGGCTTCAGATTTATCACCAGTTAAGAATTTATGGGACTAACTGGGATGCCGACTTCAGCAACATACGAGTGTGCAGGACTTACAGATCCAGCTGTAACATTTGTGGACAAATGTGCCATACCAAGGCTGTATCTCATCTTGTATCCAGGCTAGAGGCCGTATCCCATCTTGTATCCAGGCTAGAGGCCGTATCCCATCTTGTATCCAGGCTAGAGGCCGTATCCCATCTTGTATCCAGGCTAGAGGCCGTATCCCATCTTGTATCCAGGCTAGAGGCCGTATCCCATCTTGTATCCAGGCTAGAGGCCGTATCCCATCTTGTATCCAGGCTAGAGGCCGTATCCCATCTTGTATCCAGGCTAGAGGCCGTATCCCATCTTGTATCCAGGCTAGAGGCCGTATCCCATCTTGTATCACGGCTAGAGGCCGTATCCCATCTTGTATCCAGGCTAGAGGCCGTATCCCATCTTGTATCCAGGCTAGAGGCCGTATCCCATCTTGTATCCAGGCTAGAGGCCGTATCCCATCTTGTATCCAGGCTAGAGGCCGTATCCCATCTTGTATCCAGGCTAGAGGCCGTATCCCATCTTGTATCCAGGCTAGAGGCCGTATCCCATCTTGTATCCAGGCTAGAGGCCGTATCCCATCTTGTATCCAGGCTAGAGGCCGTATCCCATCTTGTATCCAGGCTAGAGGCCGTATCCCATCTTGTATCCAGGCTAGAGGCCGTATCCCATCTTGTATCCAGGCTAGAGGCCGTATCCCATCTTGTATCCAGGCTAGAGGCCGTATCCCATCTTGTATCCAGGCTAGAGGCCGTATCCCATCTTGTATCCAGGCTAGAGGCCGTATCCCATCTTGTATCCAGGCTAGAGGCCGTATCCCATCTTGTATCCAGGCTAGAGGCCGTATCCCATCTTGTATCCAGGCTAGAGGCCGTATCCCATCTTGTATCCAGGCTAGAGGCCGTATCCCATCTTGTATCCAGGCTAGAGGCCGTATCCATCTTGTATCCAGGCTAGAGGCCGTATCCCATCTTGTATCCAGGCTAGAGGCCGTATCCCATCTTGTATCCAGGCTAGAGGCCGTATCCCATCTTGTATCCAGGCTAGAGGCCGTATCCCATCTTGTATCCAGGCTAGAGGCCGTATCCCATCTTGTATCCAGGCTAGAGGCCGTATCCCATCTTGTATCCAGGCTAGAGGCCGTATCCCATCTTGTATCCAGGCTAGAGGCCGTATCCCATCTTGTATCCAGGCTAGAGGCCGTATCCCATCTTGTATCCAGGCTAGAGGCCGTATCCCATCTTGTATCCAGGCTGGAGGCCGTATCCCATCTTGTATCCAGGCTAGAGGCCGTATCCCATCTTGTATCCAGGCTAGAGGCCGTATCCCATCTTGTATCCAGGCTAGAGGCCGTATCCCATCTTGTATCCAGGCTAGAGGCCGTATCTCATCCTGTATACGGGCTAGAGTAGAGGCCATATCTCACCTTGTTTCCAGGCTAGAGGCAGTGTCTCACCTTGTTTCCAGGCTAGAGGCCATATCTCATCTTGTATTCAGGCTAGAGGCCGTATCTCACCCTGTATCCAGGTTAGAGGCCGTATCTCATCTATTATCCAGGCTAGAGGCCGTATCTCATCTATTATCCAGGCTAGATTCCAGTATCTCATCTTGTATCCAGACTAGAGTCAGACCGACAGACAGGGCCGGCCTTAGGCCTTTAGGCGCCCTGTGCGAGAAAGCTTTACAGCGCCCCATAGTGACCACGCCCCTCAGTAACCACGCCCTTTCAGTGGTCACACCCACAGTGTAGAGGTATACTGTATATTGTGTGGCACAGTGTAGAGGTATACTGTATATTGTGGGGCACAGTGTAGCGGTATACTGTATATTGTGGGGCACAGTGTAGCGGTATACTGTATATTGTGGGGCACAGTGTAGAGGTATACTGTATATTGTGTGGCACAGTGTAGAGGTATACTGTACATTGTGTGGCACAGTGTAGAGGTATACTGTATATTGTGTGGCACAGTGTAGAGGTATACTGTATATTGTGGGGCACAGTGTAGAGGTATACTGTATATTGTGGGGCACAGTGTAGAGGTATACTGTATATTGTGTGGCACAGTGTAGAGGTATACTGTATATTGTGTGGCACAGTGTAGAGGTATACTGTATATTGTGGGGCACAGTGTAGAGGTATACTGTATATTGTGTGGCACAGTGTAGAGGTATACTGTATATTGTGTGGCACAGTGTAGAGGTATACTGTATATTGTGGGGCACAGTATAGAGGTATACTGTATATTGTGGGGCACAGTAGAGGTATACTGTATATTGTGGGGCACAGTAGAGGTATACTGTATATTGTGGGGCACAGTAGAGGTATACTGTATATTGTGGGGCACAGTGTAGAGGTATACTGTATATTGTGGGGCACAGTGTAGAGGTATACTGTATATTGTGGGGCACAGTAGAGGTATACTGTATATTGCGGGGCACAGTGTAGAGGTATACTGTATATTGCGGGGCACAGTGTAGCGGTATACTGTATATTGCGGGGCACAGTGTAGCGGTATACTGTATATTGCGGGGCACAGTGTAGAGGTATACTGTATATTGCGGGGCACAGTGTAGCGGTATACTGTGTATTGTGTGGCACAGTGTAGAGGTATACTGTATATTGTGGGGCACAGTGTAGAGGTATACTGTATATTGTGGGGCACAGTGTAGCGGTATACTGTATATTGTGGGGCACAGTGTAGAGGTATACTGTATATTGTGGGGCACAGTGTAGAGGTATACTGTATATTGTGGAGCACAGTGTAGAGGTATACTGTATATTGTGGGGCACAGTGTAGAGGTATACTGTATATTGTGTGGCACAGTGTAGAGGTATACTGTATATTGCGGGGCACGGTGTAGCGGTATACTGTATATTGTGGGGCACAGTGTAGAGGTATACTGTATATTGCGGGGCACGGTGTAGAGGTATACTGTATATTGCGGAGCACAGTGTAGCGGTATACTGTATATTGCGGGGCACAGTGTAGAGGTATACTGTATATTGCGGGGCACAGTGTAGAGGTATACTGTATATTGTGGGGCACAGTGTAGAGGTATACTGTATTTTGTGGGGCACAGTGTAGCGGTATACTGTATATTGTGTGGCACAGTGTAGAGGTATACTGTATATTGTGGGGCACAGTGTAGAGGTATACTGTATATTGTGGGGCACAGTGTAGAGGTATACTGTATATTGTGTGGCACAGTGTAGCGGTATACTGTATATTGTGGGGCACAGTGAAGCGGTGTACTGTATATTGTGGGGCACAGTGTAGAGGTATACTGTATATTGTGGGGCACAGTGTAGCGGTATACTGTATATTGTGGGGCACAGTGTAGAGGTATACTGTATATTGTGGGGCACAGTGTAGAGGTATACTGTATATTGTGGGGCACAGTGTAGAGGTATACTGTATATTGTGGGGCACAGTGTAGAGGTATACTGTATATTGTGGGGCACAGTGTAGAGGTATACTGTATATTGTGGGGCACAGTGTAGAGGTATACTGTATATTGTGGGGCACAGTGTAGAGGTATACTGTATATTGTGGGGCACAGTGTAGAGGTATACTGTATATTGTGGGCACAGTGTAGCGGTATACTGTATATTGTGTGGCACAGTGTAGCGGTATACTGTATATTGTGGGGCACAGTGTAGAGGTATACTGTATATTGTGTGGCACAGTGTAGCTGTATACTGTATATTGTGGGGCACAGTGTAGAGGTATACTGTATATTGTGGGGCACAATATAGAGGTATACTGTATATTGTTTTGCACAGTGTAGCGGTATACTGTATATTGTGGGGCACAGTGTAGAGGTATACTGTATATCGTGTGGCACAGTGTAGCGGTATACTGTATATTGTGGGGCACAATATAGAGGTATACTGTATATTGTGGGGCACAGTGTAGAGGTATACTGTATATTGTGTGGCACAGTGTAGAGGTATACTGTATATTGTGTGGCACAGTGTAGCGGTATACTGTATATTGTGGGGCACAGTGTAGAGGTATACTGTATATTGTGGGGCACAATATAGAGGTATACTGTATATTGTTTTGCACAGTGTAGCGGTATACTGTATATTGTGGGGCACAGTGTAGAGGTATACTGTATATTGTGTGGCACAGTGTAGCGGTATACTGTATATCGTGTGGCACAGTGTAGCGGTATACTGTATATTGTGGGGCACAATATAGAGGTATACTGTATATTGTGGGGCACAGTGTAGAGGTATACTGTATATTGTGGGGCACAGTGTAGAGGTATACTGTATATTGTGTGGCACAGTGTAGCGGTATACTGTGTATTGTGTGGCACAGTGTAGCGGTATACTGTATATTGTGTGGCACAGTGTAGCGGTATACTGTATATTGTGTGGCACAGTGTAGCGGTATACTGTATATTGTGTGGCACAGTGTAGCGGTATACTGTGTATTGTGTGGCACAGTGTAGCGGTATACTGTATATTGTGGGGCACAGTGTAGAGGTATACTGTATATTGTGTGGCACAGTGTAGCGGTATACTGTATATTGTGAGGCATAGTGTAGGCTATATGTGTATAACAAACATATTTCACATGAACACTCAGTTACTTGGCTTGGCCCTTGGGGATCTCGGACGCCACTTCCACACTTGGCCGGGGGCTCGGCGGAGCTGATGTGTTTTATCCTAATGAGAAAGATTTCATAATAAGGATTTGGAGAAGGGGCAGAGGGATAGCAGAGCAGGGAGAGGCCGGTGCTGCTACTAGGGGGTCATACCATTGGGGGGTAATAAAGCCCACCATTATGCCCCCCAGTAGAAATAATTCTCCTTATAATGTGACAATGCAAAAAATACCCCCTTATGCCCCCAGTTGAGCTCATGTCCCCCATAATGTGCCAGTATAAAATACCCCTATATAGTGCCCCCAGTAAATGCCCCCATAGTGCTCCTCTCCCTCTTCCTCCTAGTGCCCCCCATAATGTACCAGTATAAAATGCTCTAGTAGATGCCCTCAGTGTCCCCATAATTTGCAAGTATAAATTACCCCTTCTTAGTGCCCCCGTAGATGACTCCATAGTACTCCTCTCCCCCCTTCCCCATTGTACCCACCATAATGTGTCCCAGTATAAAATGCTACTGTACAGAGCCCCCATATAAAACACCCCTTCTTTGTGTTGCCTCAGTAGATGCCCCTATAGTGCCCACCAATAATGTGCCAGTAATAAGCCCCCCATTACGTGCCAGTAATAAGCCCCCCATTACGTGCCAGTAATAAGACCCCCTATTACGTGCCAGTAATAAGACCCCCATTACGTGCCAGTAATAAGACCCCCATTACGTGCCAGTAATAAGACCCCCATTACGTGCCATTAATAAGACCCCCCATTACGTGCCAGTAATAAGACCCCCATTACGTGCCAGTAATAAGACCCCCCATTACGTGCCAGTAATAAGCCCCCCATTACGTGCCAGTAATAAGACCCCCCATTACGTGCCAGTAATAAGACCCCCATTACGTGCCAGTAATAAGACCCCCCATTACGTGCCAGTAATAAGACCCCCCATTACGTGCCAGTAATAAGACCCCCCATTACGTGCCAGTAATAAGACCCCCCATTACGTGCCAGTAATAAGACCCCCATTACGTGCCAGTAATAAGACCCCCATTACGTGCCAGTAATAAGACCCCCCATTACGTGCCAGTAATAAGACCCCCCATTACGTGCCAGTAATAAGACCCCCCATTACGTGCCAGTAATAAGACCCCCCATTACGTGCCAGTATAAGACCCCCCATTACGTGCCAGTAATAAGACCCCCCATTACGTGCCAGTAATAAGACCCCCCATTACGTGCCAGCAATAAGACCCCCCATTACGTGCCAGCAATAAGACCCCCCATTACGTGCCAGCAATAAGACCCCCCATTACGTGCCAGCAATAAGACCCCCCATTACGTGCCAGCAATAAGACCCCCCATTACGTGCCAGCAATAAGACCCCCCATTACGTGCCAGCAATAAGACCCCCCATTAAGTAAGTCGTCCCCCCCATCATGTGCCATTATTAAGTAAGTCGTCCCCCCGTATCACTATTGTAAAAAATAATAATAATAACACTTATACTTACCTCAGTGTCAGCGATGCGATGCAGCCTCTTCTGGCCTGTGTCCCACGCTGTATGGCTCAGGCGGCGCGATGACGTTATCGCGCCGCCTGCGCCGGCCTCTGATAGGCTGCCAGCCTAGTGCCTGCAGCCTATCAGAGCAAGGGGAAGGGACGCGCCTCTCCCTCCCCTGCACCTGGCACAGGCAGATTACTAAGGAGATGAGCGCAATGGAAGCGCTCATCTCCCTGTGCCCGTCGGCGGCTCACTTGGGTGGGGGGGGTCTGCATTTTAGTTGGGGCACATGAAGTAGACTGACTTCACTTAGAGTTCGGAGGGCTGTGTCGGCCGCCCGGCGCCCTGTGCGGCCGCACAGCCCGCACACCCCAAAGGCCGGCCCTGCCGACAGAGTCCTAGAGCCTCTTTTTGATTGTACAGATTACACTTCTTTTAAATCACTTTCTTTTATCATCATTACAGTCACACGGAGAAAGCTTCATCCCAACATCTCCTTCTTTTTATCAGTGTATTTAATGTCTCCTTCACATCCTTCCATAGGTGCTGTGACGGTAGTAGAAAATATCCCCGTCAAGCATTCCCTTCTTCCCATGAAAGAAAGTCACCCAATATTCCACGAGTAGGAATATCCCTGGAATCGCCGAGTAATCCACACATGAGTCAACTTAATGCTGGAAACACGAGACTAACTTTACTGGCGCACAGAACTCACAATTTATGCAGCATAAAACTCCTCCTCTGGGCCCGGCTAGATAATTGAGTTTTAACAATACACACGGCTCAATTGTCTGCTGGCCAGAACATTTACAACTTTTAACACTTTCAGAATACACACAGCTCAATTGTCTGCTGGCCAGAACATTTACAACTTTTAACACTTTCAGAAAAGTACTTTCCATCCCACATACAAACATAATTTCAGCCTCCCTGTTCGGTACACGAATACATTCATTCTTGACATTTGGAACCAAACAATATAGACCTTAAAATAGCAGGGAGAGAATTAAACTGAAGCATATAGGCAATTGCATCAAAGTCCTTCACAATGGCCCCCCTTTTTCTCCCTGCTCCGGCAACTCGGTTGGACCTTTCCTGGTCCAGTAGGGTTGACGGGTTCAGAGCTTTTAGTCCGAGGTTAAATCCGTTTGGCGTGACAATCCATCGGCATTCCCGTTTTGCTTGCCTGGGCGATAATGAATCGTAAAGTCATAGGGCTGTAAGGCCAAGCTCCAGCGTAGCAAACGGGCGTTGTCCCCTGAAACCCGGTTAAGCCACACCAAGGGGTTGTGATCGGTGATGAGAGTGAACGCCCGGCCATAAAGGTAAGGTGTGAGCTTTTTGAGTGCCCACACCAAGGCCAAACACTCTTTTTCAATGGTGGCATAGCTGACTTCCCTTGGCAACAGCTTCCGACTCAGGTATGCCACCGGGTGCTCACCTCCATCCTCCCCGATCTGGCTCAGTACTGCCCCCAGTCCAAACATTGAAGCGTCTGTGTGGACAATAAATCTTTTGTTAGGATCTGGGGTAACCAACACCGGAGCATTAACCAGAGCAGTCTTTAGTGCTTGGAAAGCCACCTCGCATTCCGGGGACCACAGGACTTGTCGGGGTAGCTTCTTTTTGGTCAAGTCGGTCAGGGGTTTGGCCAGGGCGCTATAGTCGGGTACAAAGCGTCTGTAATAGCCGGCTGTGCCTAAGAAAGCCATGACTTGTGTCTTGGTGTGGGGAGTGGGCCAATTGGCAACAGCCTCGATCTTAGCCGGCTCCGGCCGTTGCTTACCACATCCTACTCGGTGGCCCAAATATTGTACCTCCGCCATACCCAAGTGACATTTGTCGGGTTTCAGGGTCAGCCCGGCCCCCCTGATCCTATCTAATACTACCCCTATGTGCTCTAGGTGCGCCTCCCAAGTATCGCTATGGATGGCGATGTCATCCAGGTAAGCGCATGCAAAGCTCTGGAGACCCCCAAGTAACTGATCCACCATCCGTTGGAAGGTGGCCGGGGCGTTCTTCATCCCGAACGGCATAACCCGGAATTGGTATAGGCCGAACGGGGTGATGAAGGCCGACTTGGGTATGGCATCTTCTGCTAGGGGAATCTGCCAATATCCCTTGCATAGGTCTATTGTGGTCAGATACTTCCCTGCAGAGATACGGTCAAGCAGCTCGTCCATCCGTGGCATCGGATAGGCGTCCGTAACTGTCTTGTCGTTGAGGCGCCGGTAATCTACACAGAAGCGGGTTGTCCCATCCTTCTTTGGCACTAAGACTACCGGCGAGGCCCAAGGACTTTCTGAGGGCTCAATTACGCCTAGCCGAAGCATCTCATCTATTTCCTTCCGCATCCCTTCCAGGACTGCTTCGGGGATACGGTAAGGGGGCTGTCTCAGGGGTGCCTGTCCTGGAGTCTCTACCTTGTGTATGGCTAGGAGTGTGTATCCAGGCTCCTGAGAGAATGTGGCCTGTTTTGTTTCTAGTAAGCGGACAGCTTGAGCCCGCTCTTGCGGCTCCAGCTGTTCACCTAGCTGGACTTTCTTTATCTGGGTCATCCCGTCGTTACTGCCCAATAGGTCGGGAAGGGGTAGGGTCTCTGTGTCTTCTCCTGCTGGTGCACAGATAGCGGCTACCTCCTCTGCCCGTTCCTGATAGGCCTTGAGCATGTTGATGTGAAAGGTTCGTTTCACATCTTCATCCTCGCAGCTGGCTATCGTGTAGGTCGTGTCGCATATCTGTCCTATAACTTTATAGGGGCCCTGCCAGGCGGCCTGGAGCTTGTCTGTTCGGACCGGTCTTAATACCATGACCTTTTGGCCTATCTGAAAGCTCCGCTGCCTAGCCCGTCGGTCATACCATACCTTCTGGCGCTGCTGGGCCGCCCGGAGGTTCTCTCGCACTGTCTGGGCTAATTCCTCCATGCGGTCCCTCAGCTCCAGGACATAAGGTACAACCGGGGTCCCCTCAATCTCTGTCTGCCCCTCCCAGTGATCCTTGATGAGATCTAAGGGCCCCCTCACCCGCCTCCCATAGAGAAGTTCGAAGGGTGAGAATCCGGTCGATTCCTGCGGCACCTCTCGGTAGGCAAAGAGAAGGTGTGGCAGGAATCGCTCCCAATCCTTGTATGCCCCCGTGAACGACTTCAACATTTGCTTTAGCGTTCCGTTGAAGCGCTCGCACAGGCCGTTAGTCTGGGGATGGTATGGGGAGCTAGTCAGGGATTTAACTCCACAGGTTTTCCATATCTGCTGGGTTACCTCGGCCGTGAATTGGGTACCTTGGTCGGACAGAACCTCCTTGGGAAAGCCTACTCGGGAAAATACTTTAACTAGGGCCTCTGCTACGGTCTCAGCCTGTATGTTAGAGAGAGCTACCGCTTCGGGGTAACGGGTGGCGTAGTCTACTATGGTGAGTATATACCGCTTGCCGGAACGGCTAGGTTGGGCCAGGGGCCCTATAATGTCCACGGCTACCCTTGTGAACGGTTCTTCAATAATGGGCATGGAAACTAGTTTAGCCTTTGGGTGGTCTCCCTTTTTACCTATACGTTGGCATACCTCGCACGTTTGACAATACGCCCTGACGTCGTCAGATACCCCAGGCCAGAAAAAGTTCTGAGTTACCCGATACCCTGTCTTGCGTATTCCCAAATGGCCTGCCAAGGGTACGTCGTGCCCAATCCTCAATAACTCCTGCCGGTATTTCCGGGGAACTACCAGCTGGCGTTTTTGCTTAGGCCCTGGTGCATTACCCCGGGTCTCGGTGAGCCTGTACAAGCGGCCGTTCTCCCAGATAAATTGCTCCTTCTCTAATCCCCCTTGGCCCCTCCTGGCTTTCTCTCGATACTTTCTGAGGGAAGGGTCTCCGGTCACCTCCCGCCCAAAGTCCTCTGGGGTGTCCCAGGGTAGGGGTTCTACAGTCAAGGGTAGGTTGGGTTGGCTTACCTGGGTCTCAGTAGGAAGTGGATGGCTCTCGGCAGCGCGACTTTGTGCTCTGGTGGTTACTGCGTGGGCCTCCTGAGCGGGGGTAGAGGCGAACGCCGAAGTCAGGGGGCCAATGTCGTTGCCCAAGATGACTTCAGAAGGTAAGTCTTTCATGACGCCCACATGAACAATGCCAGCTCCCGCCCCCCAGTCTAGGTGTACCTGTGCAGTAGGGATACGGTATACTGCCCCCCCTGCCACTCTCACAGCAATTGATTTCCCCGGTTTCTCTGATGCCTTAATAAGGTGTCTTTGTACCAACGTGATGGTTGCCCCACTGTCTCTTAATCCCCGGGCGGTTTTTCCATTAACCATGACCAGCTGACAATGGTGTTTCCTGTTGTCCGTAATAACAGATTGTACCATGAGGGCTTCGTAAAGGGTGCCCAATGGTTCTTCCTGACCCAGTTCCTGGGGATCCCAAGCCGAGTCTACACAATGGGCTGCTGCTGGGGGGCGGTACCCAGGTCGAGACCAATTTGACCTGGTGTTGTTGTCCATGGGGCAATTCTGCTTGTAGTGACCCAGCTGTTTGCACCGGAAGCAGCGTTGTTCATTGCCCTCCTGGCGTGGATAGCGAGGGCTAGATGTCACCGGTCTGTTAGGAGGTTGGTATCTAGCGGCGGGTGGGTATGAGGGCACCGTTGGTCGTGGAGGTTGTACCCGTGGTGTGACCGGGTTCGTCTTGCGAGTATCCGCATATTCATCCGCCAACTTAGCGGCCTCTGGTAGAGTCATGGGCCGGCGATCTCTCACCCAGTCTTTGACATCCGTCTGGATGTGCTCGTAAAATTGTTCCAGGAGCATTAGTTGCAAAATGTCCTCTGCGGTGGTGGCCTGGCTGCTGTTGACCCAGTTAGAGGCCGACAGGGATAACTGGCATGCCCATTCCACGTAAGAGTCTTTCGTGGTTTTGCGTGAGTCCCTGAACTTTTGTCGGTAGGACTCCGGGGTTACTGCATAACGAGCCAGGAGCACTTCTTTAACCCTGGCGTAGCTATGGATCTCCTGCTCTGGCACGGTCCGGAAAGCATCAGAAGCTTTGCCTGACAGTTTGCCTGACAATATTGCGACCCACTCTCCTCTATCTATTCGGTGCAGGTTACATTGTCGCTCAAAATCTGCCAGGTAATTATCAATTTCACTGTCTTTTTCATCAAAAGCTTTAAAAGCGCTAAACGGAATCTTCCTTGTGTCTGCTGTACTGTACTCACTGTTTGGAGAATGTGCGGCTGCTTGTTGGACTGCTGCCAGTTTTAACTGTAGCTCTGCGTCTCTTATTTGTTTAGCCTCCTCCGCTAACAGGTTCATCACTTTCAGCACCACATCCGCCGTTGGGTTCGGACCGAACCATGCTAGCTTCTCTCTCATTGCCTTGTTGGCTGGTGATTCCTCCTCCTGAATCACTGGTGTCCCCATCTCTTGTACTGCTGGCGTTGCTGCAACCAAGTTCTCCTGGTCTAGCTCCATTAATTCTGCTATAATGACCCGCTTGGTTTTGTTGCTAGCAATCCTTCCACGGACTTCCAGTAGTTCTTTCAGTGTATTTCTTTTAAGCAGGGTGTACCAGCCTTCCATTCACTGTTCCCAGTGTCTGCTTGGAATCCTGGTGTAAAGGAAAGTAGAAGGGAAAATCCCGCTGCTGCCAACCAGTTGTGACGGTAGTAGAAAATATCCCCGTCAAGCATTCCCTTCTTCCCATGAAAGAAAGTCACCCAATATTCCACGAGTAGGAATATCCCTGGAATCGCCGAGTAATCCACACATGAGTCAACTTAATGCTGGAAACACGAGACTAACTTTACTGGCGCACAGAACTCACAATTTATGCAGCATAAAACTCCTCCTCTGGGCCCGGCTAGATAATGGAGAGGTAACAATACACACGGCTCAATTGTCTGCTGGCCAGAACATTTACAACTTTTAACACTTTCAGAATACACACAGCTCAATTGTCTGCTGGCCAGAACATTTACAACTTTTAACACTTTCAGAAAAGTACTTTCCATCCCACATACAAACATAATTTCAGCCTCCCTGTTCGGTACACGAATACATTCATTCTTGACATTTGGAACCAAACAATATAGACCTTAAAATAGCAGGGAGAGAATTAAACTGAAGCATATAGGCAATTGCATCAAAGTCCTTCACAGGTGCCATCTTTTACGTAAACTAGGGAAGGATCCCAGCTTTATTTTGCTCATTTTGGGCTAAAAATAATTTTTCCAATTAATCTTTATTAAAAATATTGGGTCGTACTGTCCCAAAAGGGTAACTTTGTCTAGCTGTGAGAATCGTACTTTCACTTTATGCCGGTTATCTAATAAACCTTTTCTCTAATTTACTAAAACGTCATAAACACTTGTTATATAAAGATACTCCGGAACGTGACCTGAATCTGAGTAATAATTGTTAGGCGTACTTCCCGTGGTAAAAGGGATGAAAAGTGTGGAGGGATAAAGGATGGGGTTAATAATTACTTACAATATTTAGGAATTATTCCTGTGTATGGTAAAAATGTATGAAAAATATAGATTATTAAAAAAGGCCATAAACACTTTTTTAGGAGTTATACATTTAAAGGGGATCTGTCCGCTCCAAAACGCCCCCAAACTAGATGAAGCGGTGTATAGTGTAAGTGGTGCTGAGGCCAGTAATGTAATTTTTATCTTTATACTCACTTGCATCCGATGCTG
The DNA here is from genome assembly GCF_014858855.1 of Bufo gargarizans. Taxonomy (NCBI): domain Eukaryota; kingdom Metazoa; phylum Chordata; class Amphibia; order Anura; family Bufonidae; genus Bufo; species Bufo gargarizans. The sequence goes on along the minus strand of NC_058083.1, from coordinate 62,507,664 downwards.
TGCTCCTACAAACCAGCAGTAAAATCTCCTGAGCTCATGCACATTATGGAGAGGACTCCTGAGCTCATGCACATTATGGAGAGGACTCCTGAGCTCATGCACATTATGGAGAGGACTCCTGAGCTCATGCACATTATGGAGAGGACTCCTGAGCTCATGCACATTATGGAGAGGACTCCTGAGCTCATGCACATTATGGAGAGGACTCCTGAGCTCATGCACATTATGGAGAGGACTCCTGAGCTCATGCACATTATGGAGAGGACTCCTGAGCTCATGCACATTATGGAGAGGACTCCTGAGCTCATGCACATTATGGAGAGGACTCCTGAGCTCATGCACATTATGGAGAGGACTCCTGAGCTCATGCACATTATGGAGAGGACTCCTGAGCTCATGCACATTATGGAGAGGACTCCTGAGCTCATGCACATTATGGAGAGGACTCCTGAGCTCATGCACATTATGGAGAGGACTCCCGAGCTCATGCACATTATGGAGAGGACTCCCGAGCTCATGCACATTATGGAGAGGACTCCCGAGCTCATGCACATTATGGAGAGGACTCCCGAGCTCATGCACATTATGGAGAGGACTCCCGAGCTCATGCACATTATGGAGAGGACTCCCGAGCTCATGCACATTATGGAGAGGACTCCCGAGCTCATGCACATTATGGAGAGGACTCCCGAGCTCATGCACATTATGGAGAGGACTCCCGAGCTCATGCACATTATGGAGAGGACTCCCGAGCTCATGCACATTATGGAGAGGACTCCCGAGCTCATGCACATTATGGAGAGGACTCCCGAGCTCATGCACATTATGGAGAGGACTCCCGAGCTCATGCACATTATGGAGAGGACTCCCGAGCTCATGCACATTATGGAGAGGACTCCTGAGCTCATGCACATTATGGAGAGGACTCCAAGAGGAGTCCCCTTCATGCATTATACTGCTGGTTTGTGGACACAGCAGCCCTTACACTATTCACCACTAACTCTAGTTTGGAAGATGATAGCCCATATCTCAGCTTGTATCCAGACTCAAGAAGGACTTCTTTTTTTTTTTTTTTTTTTTACTCGTTTTATTGAAAAAGAGTAACAAGGCACTTACATGGTACAGACATATGCATACAAAGTATTTTGCATGCAGTATACAGTGACAAGTACATCAATTATTTCTGACATAAGTACAATAAAATACAGTATACCGGAATTATTTGCACTAAACTCGCTATACAAGACTTGCATACATTCTCGATACTCAGGAGGAGCGCGTAACATTCACTAGCATAACATTTCAAGAACCCACAGAGACTGCAGAACCAGGCGAGGTAGTCAGGTTAGAATCACACCACAAACCCAGGGGCGGATTAAGTGCCTCATAGGCCCGGGGCTGTTTCCCAAACTTGGGCCCCTTTTCTCTATTTATCAATGACCCCCCCCCCCCCAATTCGGTGTTCTGCCCCATATTTATAGTAAATATTTAAAGATAACTACACAACATGAAATTATTTGCAAACGTCGAACCTTTATTGAAGTTTTTATAACAATGGTAAATGGTCCTTCAAATAATATATTAAATGTTGTTTTTTTTTTTTTTTTATTACAGGGAAAGATTTATCCAAACTAAATTAAAAGGAAAAGTGACTTGGTTACTTATAGCAAACAATCAGATTCCATCTTTCATTTCCCAAATGAGATCTGAAAAATGAAAGGTGGGATCTGATTGGTTGCTCGGGACAACCAAGTCAGTTTTCTGTACAACCAGTTTGGAAAATGTACAATAGTTCCATACTGTATACAATAGTGTCAGAGGACATACACTCTTACAGACCAAATACATTTATAACATCCCCCATAATCATGTTAAAAAAATGAACAATCTAGAATCCAAAAATATTACCAAAAATATTACAAAATCATATGTGCACTCTCCACCCAGTAACTGCCTCTAAGATTGGCGCAAGTAAATGTGCCTTGTGTATAATGAGACCCCAGTATAAGGCTTTGTCTCACTTCAGTAAGTGGCATTTATCATGTAGAGAAAGTTAATACAAGGCACTTACTAATGTATTGTGATTGTCCATATTGCCTCCTTTGCTGGATGCATTTTTACATCACATTATAACACTGCTCATTTTCATGCTTATTATGACCACCCTGCAATCCATCAAATCCATCAGTAGTGGTAATGCTAGCACGCTATAGGAAAGATTGTGCACTCATGTGGTCTCGGCCACCAGTGAGTCTGGAACTTTCTCCTATAGTGTGCAAGCACGACCACCGCTGCTGGATTATAGGGTGGTCGTACCTATGGAAACTAGCAGTGTATAATGTGATGGGAAAATGAATCAAGCCAGGAAAGGAGACAATATGGATAATCACTATACATTAGTAAGTGGCTCATGTTAACATCGTCTACGAGATAAATGCCATTAGCTGAAGTGAAAACCGCTTAAGTATAGAAAAAGCAGAGGGTTATACATGTATAAGTTACAAGTTTGGATGAATATTTAACCAAAAAACGTGTAAAGCTCCTTTTGCTATATAAAAGTTATGTTTACAGTTGAGGACGAGTTGAAGAAAGCAAAGTTTTATTCCATATCTGTTGATATTTTATATCAATCCTTCATACAGCAGATTTGAACTTTACTATCTGGTGGCAGGTTATTATTTTTTTTTATATAATGGATTATTCTGCACTATATAGGCCAAAAAAAATAGTACGGAGTGCTTCTTTAAATGGTTTTTAAAGGGCTGATTTTAACAAAGGCTCTGGATTTGGTTTTCTGATTTACATATGCTCCATATATAAATATATTTAACTTCTCACCTTTGAAATGAATAGCTTGTGATTCTCTTGTAGGACTGCCTGCCCTCGTCTTGTCTTGTAGGCTTCTGTGAGACGTATTTCGGAGGCGATAATGATATCTGTAGAATAAATATAACATATTCTAGCTGCATGCTAAAATTCTTAAAGGGGTTGGACACTTTCTGGCTACTGTTGATCAATGTGTTTGTGAGATCATTATATAGCACTTACTAATATAGTCCTTGTTGAAATTCTGCACCATTTTCTATATTTTATCAAGTATGCTTCCTTATTTCCATAGAGATCCTGTCCATAAAATAGCAGCTGATGGTCCTGTGACCAGGGAAATCACCTCCATTTGATGGCTCATCCATTCAAACACACTGCACCTGTACTAAAATCCAAACAGAACAAGTACAGATGGCAGGTGCAGTGTCTTTGAATAGAGGAGACATCACATCAAGGTGATTTGCCTGGTCACATGACCCTCCATCAGCGGCCATCTTATGGACAGGATCTCTGTGTGGACAGCACAAGAGACTTTGTAAACGGGCGCATACCTTATGAAATATAGAAAATGGTGCAGAATTTCACCAAGGACTATTAGTAAGTGTCATATCATTTCAGAAACACATTGGTCAACAATTACCAGAAAGTGGCCAACCCCTTTAAAGGGAATTTCTCACCAGCGACCTGCCTACCAAACAGTTTGCATAGACACAGCTTCTTACCGTCGAAATGAATGGCTTGTGATCCTCTTGTAGGACTGCCTGCCGTTGTCTTGTAGGACCGCCTGCTCTTGTGTTCTTTGCTCCTGTGAGATGCTGGATTTCACAGGAGGTAATGATAGTGGAATAAGCAGATCTGTAATATAAATATAACATGATGGTGGGTTAGTAATCACTATATTTGAGGAGGAACCACTCTGGAGCTTTGGCTCGGTTCTGACTGAAATGGTGACTGCTGGCCAATGTCTCTGTGCCACTGCTCTTTCTCTCTCCTCACAGGTGCCCAGTAGTGTTGAGCGAACTTCTGTTTTCAAGCTCGGTATATAAGGTATGGGTTATCTAAGAATTCCGTTATGGATTCTGCAAACAGGAACCATAACTTAGGGTCCGTGGTAGCGGAATATCCATAACGGAATTCTTAGATAACCCAAACTTTATACGCCAAACTTGAAAACAGAAGTTCGCTCATCCCTAGTGCCCAGCCCAGCACACCAAGTGTTTGAACATCAAAATGGTGGATTCCTATTGATCCTTCTCCTCACACGTGCCCAGACCAGCACACCAAGTGTTTGAACATCAAAATGGTGGATTACTATTGATCATTCTCCTCACACGTGCCCAGACCAGCACACCAAGTGTTTGAACATCAAAATGGTGGATTCCTATTGATCCTTCTCCTCACACGTGCCCAGACCAGCACACCAAGTGTTTGAACATCAAAATGGTGGATTCCTATTGATCCTTCTCCTCACACGTGCCCAGACCAGCACACCAAGTGTTTGAACATCAAAATGGTGGATTACTATTGATCATTCTCCTCACACGTGCCCAGACCAGCACACCAAGTGTTTGAACATCAAAATGGTGGATTCCTATTGATCCTTCTCCTCACACGTGCCCAGACCAGCACACCAAGTGTTTGAACATCAAAATGGTGGATTACTATTGATTATTCTCCTCACACGTGCCCAGACCAGCACACCACGTGTTTGAACATCAAAATGGTGGATTATTAATCCCTGTATCATACAGGGATTAATAATTCATCATTTTGATGGTCAAAAACTTGGTGTGCTGGGCTAGGCACCTGTAAAGAGAAAGATCAATTGTAATCCACTATTTTAATATCAAACACTTGGTGTAATAATCCATAATTTTTATAGTCAAACACACTTTGTGATGGGCAGTGGAACCTGTGGTGAAAAAAGAGGCAGAGCAGAGGCCAGACAGCAGCAGCCATTTCAGTCAGATTAGAGGCAGAGCCAAAGCTGCAGAGTGGCTGTAGCCTGTAATCTGACTAAAATGGCCACTGCTGCTCTGCCTCTCACTCACAGACACAGGCAGCCCACAGTCCCACTGCCCTGCTGCCCAGGTCATTACCATTCATTAAAATGTACTAGCTTTGGCTGCTGCTGCGCCTGCCCACTGGAATGCTAGAAGTTAACTCCGACGAAGCAGGTCCTCCTTGCTGCTTTCTCTCAGACAGTGGTGGCACTGAGAAGACTGGGGGCGGGAACATCGGTGGTGGGAATAAAGCACTGCAGCGTGCCTTCTGTGACGGAGGAGGCGGAGCTACAGTAAGTGACTGACTGAGTCACGTGCCCCCCTCCTCTCATCAGCACTCTGTCTTCCAGCGAATCCGTCCTGCTTCATTTTTACAGCCTTCGGCGCTGACAGGGGCGGGATCAAGCAAGCCGGCCGGCTGTTTCTGTCTACACTGCAGCAGGCAGCGCTGGCTGTGCATCGCTACTGCAGATATATTTTAGTAAGTTGGAGTCTGGTGGTGGCGCAAAATGGGGCGTTTAGGATGGCAAATTGGCGATGGGCCCTTCACTCACCCTGGGCCCGGGGCTGCCGACCCAAACGCCCCAATTATAATCCGCCACTGCACAAACCCCACACTTTTTGAAATTTCTCAGGACATTTTCTATTACACATAAAGTACTTTTTCAAAAGGTATGACCTGGTTTACTAGTTTCTTCCATATGCCTACTGTAGGGTATTCCTCTGCCATCCACTTGATGGCAATCACTTTGCGGGCCATAAAAAGGGATTCGCTCAGGAGTATTTTATTATAGTGAGTCCACCCATCATTATCCAAAATACCCAGCAGACAAACCTTGGGACATAGAGGTATAGGGCCCATTCCTAGGGATGATAAAATTGCAAGCACATCACGCCAGTATGATCTGATATGGCCGCATTCCCACATCATATGCCAGAAGTCGGCATTATTGTGAGCACATCTAAGGCAGTCGGGCTGGGACATCCTCCCCATCTTATGCAGCCTGGTAGGAGTCAAGTAACTACGGTGCAGCATAAACAATAGGATGAGCCTATTATTAACCGAGGGGGACACATGAATCACCGCCTCCAGTGCATCCGACCATGGGGAATGTTCCCTTTCCATCTAGTCTCAGCCAGTATGGGCTGTGACGCCATCCGTAAACCCAGCAGGTAAGTATACAAAGCTGAGATTATGCCCTTTGGTCCCTGCGATTTTATGACTCCGATCAAAGGATAGGAGGAAATGACCCTGTTCCGGTCCCTAAATTGGTCTTGTAAGGCATGTCTGATCTGCAGATATCTAAAGAATTGAGTACGCTCCAAACCAAATTTCTCCTGAATTTGGGAGAAGGAATAGAGAATGCCATCCGTATACAAGTCTCGCAGCGCAGTTATACCTACAGATAACCAAGTGTGAGTGCCCTCTATAGACTGCAAGTGCGGGAGTAACGGATTATCCCACAAGGGGATATCATCATCTGGCCAATCCTGGTATTGACGCAATTTGGCATCCCTCCAGACCTGATGTGCCAACCTATGGATCTGTAGCAGTTTCCCAGATACAGACTCAGCTCCTTCCAGCACTGGCCATAGATTCGACTGTTCCAAATATTGTTGCAAGTAATATTCCATGTTCAGTAGAGGCCTCCCATCCACCCAGTTAGCCAAAAATCTCAGCTGGCCTGCAAGAAAGTATAAATGGAAGTCTGGTAGCGCTGCACCACCCTGTAATTTAGAGCGCTGCAAAGTGTTTAAGGCGAGTTTATGTCTAGCCCTGCCCCAAATGAACTGACCCATTAATGAGTGAAGACGATCAAAGAAGCTCCGAGGTATTGGAGTACAAGCATGTTCCAGTAGGTATAGCCTTTTAGGTAAAAGGATCATCTTTATCAAATTGATTCTTCCCATGATAGATATAGGAAGTGTTCTCCAAATTTTGAATTTACCCGAAAAGACAGATTCTAACTGGGCAATATTTTTAGTGTAGGCCTCCCTCGGCTCTCTAGTAATATAAACCCCCAAATATTTAAAATGGTCCACTATCTTAAGGTTATGACAGACATCGGGCCAGTCAGAGTTCCATAGTTGCATTAGTGCTGACTTGGACCAATTGATGAGCAGCCCGGAAAACTTCCCAAACAATTCTATAATAGTGATCGCCCGTGGTAGAGAGATGTCCAGTCTATCGAGGAATAGTATGAGGTCATCAGCATATAGGCCTACTCTGTCTTCCCTCCCGCCCATACCAACTCCAGAATATATTGGATCTTGACGAATCCGAATGGCCAGGTGTTCAATGGCAATGGGCAAACAAGAGGGCGGAGAGGGGACACCCCTGCCTCGTGCCTCTCTGCAAGTTAAAGTAAGCTAAAGTCGTACCATTCACTAGGATGTTGGCTCTAGGGCTTCTATATAGTATCCGGATCCACTGCAGGAACCTAGGCCCAAAGCCGAACCTTCCCATGACTCTCATCAAAAACGGCCACTCCAGTGAGTCAAAGGCTTTAGCCGTATCTAGTGAGGCCAGGGCCCAATGTCTGTCATGGTGGGTACCAATTTGGGCTATAACTTGAGTCCTACGAATATTACCAGAGGTCGAGCGTCCAGGCATAAACCCTGTTTGATCACTGTCTATAATACTAGTAATTATCTTGTTCAACCTATTGGCGAAGATCTTTGTCAGAATCTTGTAATCTAGGTTTAACAAAGAAATCGGCCGATAGGATGCACAATCTAAAGGGTCCTTATCCGGCTTCAGGAGTACCACTATGGTTGCTTCGTAAAGGGAGTCTGGCAATCTGCCCAGTCGCCAGGCCTCCTGAAACATCGCGTTAAGTTGAGGTACTAGTTTATCTGCATATTTGGAGTATATTTCTAAGGGTAGGCCGTCCGGGCCAGGGGCTTTCCCATTCGCCAGATGGCTAATAGCCTCCTGAATCTCTTCTACAGTTATATCTTCCTCTAACCTGTTGCTGTCTGCCAGTGATAAACTCGGGTGCTCCACTTCATTCAGATAGTGCTCAAGGTCTAATTCCGAGTATTCCACCCTGGTGAGATATAAGCTCTGATAAAAATCAGCGAAGCATGATAAAATATCTGGCACAGAATCCCTAATCTCACGGTCCAGGGTGCGTATCCTCAGAACTAGCGGAGCTGAGGAATTCTTATGGACAATATGCGCCAGTACTCGCCCTGCCTTATCTCCTACCTCAAAAGCCTGTTGTTTGTAAAAGAACACTTTACGATTGCTTTTTTTCCTGCAGGTGAACCAAATACATCCTGCCTTTCTGCATCCAATCCTGTCGATTTGCGTCAGATGGGTCTAACGCAAACCTCGCCTCAGCCTCCCTAACACATGCATTGAGAGAGTCCTCTTTCTTCCTGGTGTCCCTCTTAATAAAAGAGATGGATGACTTAAGACACCCTCTAAGATAAGCCTTCAGCGTATCCCACAACAGCAGGGGGTTAGTGTCTGCGTCCTTCACCTCGAGAAACATTTGTAATTGGTCAGGGATCCTATCCTGTTCTTTCAGCAGGGTAAGCCAAAATGGGTGTATTCTCGTCCTAGCATTGGAGCTACATCCCTGTGTGTAATTGAACCTTGCTATCAATGGCGCATGATCCGAAACACTCTGAGGGCCATGCGTGATATCTGCCAGCTCCAGGTATATTTCAGGGGAACCAAACATGTAGTCAATTCTAGACATTGCTCCTGAAGAGGGAGTAAAACAGGAGCACTCAATGGAGTCCGGGTGTTTTTCCCTCCATAAGTCCAACCATCCCATCTCCCCGATCCAGGCCGCTAGTAAGCTGGGCGGACTAGGAGTCGGGGGTGCAGGATTAGCATGGAACCGGTCTGTCCGTGGGTTCATTATCATGTTCAAATCCCCTACGCACAGCAACCTAGCATGCGGATATTGGGCTGCAAAAGTGGCTGCGGTTTGAAGGACTGACATATTTGCAGGAGGGGGACAGTAAATGTTCAGAATCACAAACGGGACATTATTCACATGTGCATGCACAAATATATACCTGCCGTCCGTGTCAGTCTCAACTGCATGTGGTTCCCATCTAATGGAGCGGTTAATTACTAGCGACACTCCCTTAGAGTGAGAAGTACCAAACGAGTGGCCAGACCACTGGACCCATGGTTTCTGTAACCTCCCCGCAGTTTCGGCTGTGAGATGGGTCTCCTGCAAGCTAAGTATGTGCGGGTTATATCTACGGACATGAGCAAAGACAGATATTCTTTTACCCGGATCCCCCAATCCCCTCACATTCCATGACATTAACACTATGGCAGCCATTGGACCAATATCAGTGATCTATGCGTAAGGCCATTCTCTCTCCGGATTCTCCAGCTTCTGCACCCCCCATCCTTCCCAGTACACATACGCCGCTGTCTGCATGCAACATTATACCATACAGTGCCAAAACATAATACAAACATTGAAATCTGAACCAATTATGCTGTGAATTAACATTAAGACATATAGCGCAATGCCAAAAATCAGGCAAGAATGCCTCAGTGGCTACGTAGTCAGGGACCAGCATATTACTAGATGTAAAAAGAATATGCCGGTATCCGACCAGCTCCCTTAGCACGATACAAGTCGTGCCTGCAGCAAACCTTCTGTGTACATTATAAACGGCAAAACTCACGCCAAGTACAGAGCATCAAACAGGCGTCCGGTGCAAGTGAAAACGCCGCGCTGGTATCGCCAACAACGCGGATCAGCCGCCAGGGTCCGGACAAGAATGAAAGCTGGATTGCTGACTCATTAATATATTTCAAGGAGGTGGCGGTAGTCTCCGCGATTTTCTTGCGGCCCACTCATCCGCTTCTCTGGGATCCGTGAAGAAATGAGATCTCTCTCCATCCACCACTCTCAGCCTGGCGGGATAGGCCATGGAATACGGTAAGTTCATGTCCCTGAGTCTCTTTTTGACGGCCACAAAAGTCGCCCGTTTCTTCTGAAGCTCGGCGGAGAAATCAGGGAACAAGGACACCTTGGCGTTTTCATGCATGACGGTCTGCATCTTTCTTGCTTGGGTGAGGATTATGTCGCGGTCTTTCCAGTTTAACATGCGGGCTAGGAGCGGCCTGGGCGGTGCCCCTGGAGGTGGCGGTCGGGCCGGGACTCTATGGGCTCGCTCCACTGCATACGCCATAGAGAAAGACGCCTCAGGAAAAGTCGACCTAAACCAGGCCTCCAGGAAAGCTGCAGGATCGCGTCCCTCTGTTCTTTCAGGTAGGCCCAGGATGCGCACGTTATTTCTCCTGGCCCTGTTCTCCAAATCATCGCATTTCTGCTGCCATAAGGAGACGGAACCTTCCAGGGCCTGTAGTTTAGCAGGTATGGGGCGAGTGAGGTCCTCCAGCTCAGAGATCCTCTCCTCTGTCCCCGGCACTCTTTCTCTGAGTTGCTGCACATCGTGCCTGAGGAGGCCGACATCCACACGTACCTCCTCTATCTTGGTGGTGAGGGATGTTTGGCAGGCTAGTATCGCCGACATCAGCTGCTCATGAGCCTCCTTCAGGGAGAGATCAGCCGCCTCCGGTTCCTCAGCAGCCGCTTGTTGTGCCGCCTGGCCGCGGGTATGCTGCGTGCGTGGTGAGCCGGCTGCCGCGGCGCCATTATGATTTTCTTGGCGCGCAAACTCTTTCAGCCTGTCAGCAGCAGCCTGGGCTTTGCTGGGTCCCATCTCCAGTTGCTGTAAAGGATCAATCAACCGTATGCCTCTGGATTAGGTTGAACGGCTGCAGTGGCACTCAGGATGGCTCAGGATTATTGTTGGGAGCTGGAGCTCAGATTAGGTGCGACCGTCCATGCCGGCTGCTAGCCACTCCCCCCGCAAGAAGGACTTCTCTTACCTGCTGGATCCACTTCTTAATTTGGCTCCAAAACTGCATGTCTGTTTCAGGCCTAATAGGAATGTCATAATTTTGTGATTTAAAAAAAACTCACTATCTATTTTTAATCCTAACAGGAAATCCCAACAAGAACTCTGAGGGAACCACCAAGTTACCACAAGTACAAAATGGAGCTCTCATGCCAGACTCTTCAAGAAAAAACCTAATTGCCGTGCTTGTATATCCAGGACATCTCATTACAGATCTGGCACGTAAACCAAGTAGTCATGGAGAATCTTCTCCTGATCAATCACAGATTGTTTCCACAAGTCCAGACCTATCATCTAATACCCCTAATCATAAAGAACCTTCTCCTAACCAATCACAAATTGTTACCACAAGTACACCACAATCACATTTTGGAACATGTAAGGAAACTCAGGCAGAACTGAAGAGATTTCCCTGTTCACACTGCGGTAAATGTTGTACAAATAAATCAGGTCTTATTATACATGAGAGAATTCACACAGGAGAGAAGCCATTTCCATGTTCAGAATGTGGGAAATGTTTTACAAATAAATCAGATCTTGTCAAACATCAGAAACGTCACACAGGAGAGAAGCCATTTCCATGTTCAGAATGTGGGAAATGTTTTGTTAGGAAAGCCAAACTGAGGGAACATCAGAGAGTTCACACGGGAGTGAGGCCGTATTCATGTTCAGTATGTGGAAAATGTTTTATGGAGAAATCACATCTTATTCAACACGATAGAACCCACACAGGAGAGAAGCCATATTCATGTTCTGAATGTGGCAAATCTTTTATATGTAAATCAAGCCTTGTTATACACCAGGCAGTCCACACAGGAGAGAAGCCATTTCCATGTTCAGTATGTGACAAATCCTTTAGTTATAAATCAAATCTTGTTGTACACCAGAGATATCACACAGGAGAGAAGCCGTATTCATGTTCTGAATGTGGGAAATCTTTTATTCGTAATACCAGGCTCAGGGATCATCAGAGAAGTCACAGAGGACAGAAACCTTCCTGATCTTCTATATGTGAAAAATAAAAACTCATCAGACAATAAAATAAATTCCTGTGTGTAGTGTCTGCAAAAGCAGATGTAGAACTAGACATTAAAGGGGTTGTCTCACTTCATGAAATTGCATTCATCATGTAGGCAAAGTGAATACAAGGCTCTTACTAATGTTTTTTGATTGTCCATCTTGCCTCCTTTTCTCTCATTTCCTGAGGTTACGGCCACTGCTGTGCTGCAGCAGAGATACAAGGCGGCTGGAAGCTGCTGCGCATGTGTGCCTATGCACCGTACCAGCCACCAGAGAGGCCGAAGGTTTTTCCTATACTGTGCCAGATTGCAGTAGTGGCCATCCCTGAATGTGTCTGGTGTGTAATGCAATGAAAAATTGAATTAAGATAGCTAAGGAGGCAATGTGGACAATCACAATACATTAGTAAGTGCCTTGTAAAAACTTTTGTCTACGTGGTAAATACCATTTCCTAAAAGTGAGACAACCCCTTTAAACCACCAATAAGAGGGTTTATTTTTGGGTGAAATAAGCCTGGATTTGCCAAACACTCAGATTATATTTACCTGAATCTGGGATCCATGGAAGAAAAGAGGAGCAGAGAAGATGAAGTCCCCATGGACTTTGCTGCTCTTACTGTATTCATACCTCCACCCACACTGCAGGAGACTCCAGAGGGACATAGTGAAGGAGGAAGGACTCCCCATGGGGACTTTTATGTAACATGTGGACATATTGATATTTGATCTTCATTCATACTGTATATAATGATAAAGGTGATGGAAATACGATAAAAACTATAATAAATAGAATTTAAAATCATTTGTTAAACAAATAAATTCCCAAATCTGCAGCTTTTTTCTGTGTCGCGCATACCTGGTGCTGCCCCTTTGTCATAAACGGCCTTCAGAAAGAGTTTATTATAAGTTCCCATTCACAAAAAGTAGTAAGGTCCCATTCACATGCAAATCTCCCCATTAGTAGGTATTCACAACCTTTTCTCTCTCATGTTCTATCCATTTGTCAAAAGGAGTGGGGTGTCACCCCCAGAGGGCGGAGCTAGTAAAAAGGTTCACACTTTGTGTGCGCGTCAGTCTGTGGGATCCGTTCCGGATATTGGTGCTGCGGGGAGACTGGACACCGTCATTCCCAGTGCTGACGCTGGTTAGGGGACCTGGGACGCTGGAAACCCTAGCGTCAGCTGTTGCCAGGGAACCTCTGTAGTCATGTCTCCTGACTTGGACATGTGGTGGGAGGTTCCTTCCTCTGCACACTCTCAGCGCTCACCTGTGCTTCCCTGGTCTGAGGGTGGAGATTGGGTGTGACCTCAGCGGTGTCAGGTGATCTGTGGAGGGATATTTAAACCTGGTCTTTCCCCTCACTCACTGTTGATTATTAAATTGCTTCCCTGGTTCTGGATCTGAAGCTATCTGAGTGGTTTCTCTGGTGGTTGACTCTGACTCTAGTTCTGGATCTGAAGCTATCTGGTGAGTGGTTTCTCTGGTGGTTGACTCTGGTTCTGGATCTGAAGCTATCTGGTGAGTGGTTTCTCTGGTGGTTGACTCTGACTCTGGTTCTGGATCTGAAGCTATCTGGTGAGTGGTTTCTCTGGTTATTGACTCTGACTTTGGTTTTGGTTGTCTTCTGGTTCTTGTGCCCTGGCTTACGTTTACTGACCATTCTCGTGTTTCCCTATTGTCCATTGCATAGATTCACGGTATTATACTTTAGGGTTTTGCCCAACGGCCCAGACACCCTGCTACTGACACCTGGGAAGGGCTCTGCCAAAGTCCCTCTTCCTGCTGGAGGCGGGTGAAGAGTATCCCAGCCCTCAAGGGTGTTCAGAGTGTGACGATTTGCGCAACATGTGTCTGGTACGCCGTGTTTGCTGGCCGTCAGTTTGGCTTTATCATTACATTAGTTGACAGTGTTAAAGGGATTGGTCATTTTCTTGTTACTGTTGACCAATGTGTATATAAGATGACTATATGGCACATACTATTATCGGCTCATTGCGAGTCAGGGAGAGCTGCGCTTAGGAAGGAACAGATAATGTAGGGAGATTGTGATCGCAATATATTCCAGTGAATAACATTTCAAAGACCCAAAAGTCCTTTTAAGGACTATTGTGTGTGGTGGCAGCAATTTAATTGTGCAAAGTTGTACACATTTTTTTATACTTTGCGAAATAGAGATTCATTTGCTATATAGAAGGTGTCTGCAGTGACTTGTGACATCTGTGCAGCAACACCTTCTGTGTGTCAGGGGCAGAGATAGGAAGAATATTAGTGAAAACAATATTATTTTTTTCCCATAATCCACATTTTTGCTGTCAACCGTGTAATCCGTGAGTTGTGTGATCTGCGCTTCAATACCTTGTGTGGTTGTCAGCCCTAGATATAGGGAAAAATATAAACTAAGTCGGTTAAGCACCACCCTGTCTTCCACCAAGTCCAGTCTCTGTATCCAAGAGTCTGGTCAACCGAATCCTCACTCTGATCATCCTTCCTCCCTCCATGGAGAGTCTTGCCAAACGAGTGATCCCACACTCGGATATTCAGAGGAACTCTTTCTAGCGCCACTATGACATTTGGCCCTCACGCTCAGCACGCTTGAAGAGGGACCTGAGAAATTGTGCCCTGATTCCCAACCTCTTGAGCCTTCACAGTCTCAAGAAGATGACGGTGGTGAACGTCAATCATTCGTTCACGAGGTGGATCATGAGGAGATACAGTTGTCAATCACTGAGGTTGTGGTTATGCAGCACCGCAACAGGCTGGAAGAAGCAGTGGGGTTGCAAAAGTGAGAAGTCGGCCCACACCAAACAGGCCGGCAACCGTTACACCGAGCACCCCCATGTGTAAATCTACCTTACCAAGGGGTAGGTGTTCCTCAGTATGGTGCTTTTTTTAAGGAAAATGCATATGACAAAAGAGTGGTAGTTTGTAACCTGTGCTGTACCAAAATGAGCCGGGATGTGAACACTAGCAACCTCACCACCACCGGCATGATCCACCACGTGGCATCCAAGCGCCCTAATAAGTGGGCCGAATGCCTGGGTCCACAATCTGGGTCTGCGGGTCACACCACTGCCTCCTCTTCCTGTGTGTTACGCACTGCTGGCCAATCCCCTCTTGAAGGTGCAGGCCTGGATGCCTCCCGCCCTGCACCTGGACCTTCACATGAACCATTAGCAACAACATCCACTTCTGTGTCCCAGTGCAGCGTCCAAATGTCCATAACAGTTATTTGAACGCAAGCGCAAATACCCACCCACCCACAGGCCATAGCACTAAATGTGCAACTTTCGTAATTACCCGCCCTTAAAATGTTGCCATATAGGCTTGTGGACACTGAGGCCTTCCGCAGCCTCATGTCGGCGGCCGTCCCTCGGTAAGCAGTCCCCAGCCGCCACTATTTTTCACGGTGTGCCGTGCCCGCCTTACACCAGCATGTGTCCCAGAACATCACCCGTGCCCTGACCAAAGTAGTTACTGGGAAGGTCCACTTAACCGCGGACAAGTGCTGGTGGCCAGGGATGCTACATTTGCCTGACAGCACATTGGGTGAATGTTGTGAAGGCCAGGAGTGAGTCGTACCCTGGGATGAGCATTGTGGGTATAGGGCTACTTTTACACTATCGTTTTCCGATAGTGTAAAAGTTTTGACCCCATTTATTGTCAATGGGGACACAACTGAACAGAACGGAATGCTCCAAAAAGCATTCCGCTCTGTTATCATAACGGAGAGCAAACCCGCAGCAAGTTGTATTTTGCTTTCCGCCCTGGGAAAAACTGATCCATCATGACCCCCAATGAAAGTCAATGGGGACGGATCCATTTTCTCTGGCACAATCTGCCACAACAGAAAAAGGATCCGTCCTCCATTGACTTCCAATGGAGTTAATGATTGATCCGTCTTGGCTATTTTAAAGATAATACAACCGGATCCGTTCATAACGAATGCAGATGGTTGTATTATCAGTAACGGACAAGTTTTTGCTGAACCCTGCCGGATCCAGCAACAACGCTAGTGTGAAAGTAGCCTAAGGAAGAAAAGAAGAGCCTTGTTTACTGTCAGAAGATGAGTTGCCCCATGAACCTTGTTTGATTCATGGGGCATATATTGATATTTGTTCTTATCATACAGTATACATACAATGATGATAGGGATGGAATTAAGCAAACAAAAAAAATATATATAAATTTAATTCATAATCATTTGTTTAACAAATTTTTTCTTTCCAATTTTCTGTCTTGAATACATGAATACCTGGGTCTGCTCCATTTTCAAAAACTATCTCCAGCAGGCAAAGATAACATAAGAAATGTAAATCTTTCCATTCATGTGACCGGGGCTATCTGTTTTTAAAAGGACAGCTCAAGGACCCATACAAGATGTGCCTATTGAAACATCTGCTTGTTTTTTTTTTTTAACATGTCCAGTTTTACTTTCCACGGCATACTGAAAGAATTTAGGTCCTGACTTCGATTTGGCAATTTAAAGCCCTTCATTTTGTATGTTTAGTGTCATGGACAAGTTTCTGGGTCTATGTTCAGCAGATCTTAAGTCTTTCTAACAAATTATGTTTCACATTATCCTACGGCAGCCTCTCGTACAATGAAGAATGATGGATAAGTATCTGCCAATATCTATGAGCATTGAGGACACCATTAATCCTGACCAAATACCCAATTCCATTTGCTGAAATGCAGCCCCGAACTTTCAAGGAACCTCCACCAGGTTTACTGTTTTCTGTTACAGTCAAATATTTTAAATTTTGACTCATCAGTCTGGACCACCTGCTGCCATTTTTCTGCACCACGGTTCCTATGTTTTTGCGCATAGTTTAGTCGCTTGGCATGTTGAAATGTTGTTGTTTTTTTGTCACAATTCTTTCATGAAAAAACACTTCTAGTCAGACTTCCCAGAAAAGTAGATGGGTATACCTACTGTATGTCCCACTGATTTCTGACCTGATGGCAATGATGGACATAGAGGTAGGGGGTGCAGCACTGTGGAGAGCTTTGTGGGTGAGCGCAGTTTAAATTGGATTTTATACTGTATGGGCAACCAGTGCAATGACTGGAGACATCAGAGTAGCAGTTAGACAGTGGATCTTGGCTGCTGCATTAAGGAGACCAATTAATGGTCAGTTACAGTAATAAAGACCAGAATGGATCAGGGCCACAATGAGAGATTTTGTTGTTTCTATAGTGTTTTTGAGGTGCAGGTGACATAAACAGGCAATATCTTGAACATGTGGGGTGAAGGAAAGATCAGTGTCAAACATAACACCAAGAGAGCCGGCATGCCACCTAGATGTGATGATGGCGCCATACACTGAGATGGATTAGGTAGGTTTGTAGATGGAAAGAACACATGAAGTTCAGTTTTTGAAAGATTCCGTTTTAGATAGAGAGAGGACATAATGTTAGAGATGGCGGAAAGACAGTCACTGGTGTTCTGTAATACAGTAGGCGTGATGTCGGGGAATGAAGTGTATAGTTGTGTGTCATCAGCATAGAGATGGTACTGAAACCACATTTGCTGATGGTCTGTTTAATTGGGGCTGTGTACAGACAGAAAGGAGAGGGCCTAGGACTGAACCCTGAGGAACCCCAACAACAAGAGGGAAAGGAGAAGAAGTGGAGCCAGCGAATAATAAACTACAGTGTCAAAAGCTATAGAGAGGCAGAGGAGAATGAGCAGAGAGTAGTCACCGTTGCATTTTGCTGTCAGGAGGTCATTTGTCACTTTGGTGAGGGCAGTTTCTGTAGAATGTAGGGTGCGGAAACTAGATTGTGATGGATCAAAGAGAGAGTGAGCAGAGAGATAGCGGATGAGGCGAGAGTAGACCAGACGCTCCAGGAGATTAGAGATAAAAGGAAGATTGGAGAGTTGGTCTGTAGTTACTTGTGCAGGATGGGTCAAGAGATGTTTTTTGTTAATAATGTAACGATAGAGCATTTGAAAAAGGAAGGGAAGATACCAGAAGAGAGAGAGAAGTTCAAGATTTTTGTTAGGTGAGTGGTGACAGCGGGAGAGAGAGACTGGAATAGGTGTAAGGGACTTGGGTCAGTAGTACATGTGGTATGACGAGAAGAAGAGAGGAGCCTGGAGACTTCTTCCATGACTGGGTCAAACGTGGACAGTAAGCCAAAGGAGATGCGAGGGGAAGGGGATCAATGACACTTAGCGGCAGGGAGCTGATTTCATGCCGGGTGTTTTCTCTGTGACGTAGGGGGCCAGATCTTCAGCACGGAGGTCTGTTATAGGTGCCTGCACTTTACGTCCTAGGAGGTAGTGGAAAGAGTCAAAGAGTTTTTTTTTGGGTTGTTGGACAGTGATGAGATTAGGATGGTGAAGTAGGCCTGTTTGGCAAGATGAAGGGCAGAGTTATAGGTTCTTATCATGAATTTGTAATGGAGGAAACCAAGTTTGTGGTGTAAGCCAGGGCTGCTTTGGTTTGTGTTTGGAGGTTCTGAGGGTAGGGGGTGCTACTTTATTCAGGGTGCTTCTGAGGGTAAACCAGCACAATGTAACAAAAGTCCAGCTCACCAAATCCTCTCTGTGCACGGATCAGCCGAGGCAGGGCTCAATTCAAAAGCTTGCAAGAAAAGAAAATCCTGCACAGATTAGGAGAGGGAAGAGATTGGGGACAATGATGAGCGTAGAGTGTCTGTAAGTGTAGGAAGGTCAATGGCCTGCAGATTTCTGTATGTGTAATAGGTAAGGGTGTGCTGGGATGGGTGTGGATTCATGAGACTAAAGGATGTTGTGGTCAGAGAGAGGGAGAGGGGAGTTATTAAAGTTGCAGATCTGAAGGAATCACTCACCTGGGAGTATTGATGGTGGGACTTTTTTCGCCAATACACCAAATGTGAGATCAATTTGCCCCTGATTACCACTTTGGAAGTTTCCCAGAAAAGTATTGGTTGGGTCTGATGGGCTGCATTGTGTGAGGCATAACCGTGTTATAATGTCTTCATTATCACCCAGAAAAGTATTGGTTGGGTCTGATGGGCTGCATTGTGTGAGGCAGAACCGTGTTATAATGTCTTCATTATCACCCAGAAAAGCTTGAAGTCTCCAGACATATTCTGATCCCCGCACACTAGTGTCTGGTATCTCCTCAGATATTGGAGAGTGATCTGAGATCACAAGATCTCCAACATTGGTGTCTTGGACCTTCATTCTAAGGCCATTGCTAGCCAGTAAATAATCTATATACGGCCATGATGCATGGGGTTCCGGAATAATGAGTGATTTCTCCATCACCTAGATGATCCTTCCGCCATACAGAAAACAAATATCACAATGTCACAGTCCTGACAGAACCACAACCAGTCGGACTATAGCAGCGCAGCGTAGGGCAGGGATCCCCTGATCGAGGCCCAGTGGAGGGATCCGGATTCCCGGGATAATCTCCTGGATGATGAGGGTCTCACTACTCTTCTCTGCAGGGGGCTGCATGGACAACCTACCCCACTATGCGTCTATACACTCTCCTTGCAGATACATGATGGGAGTTCTCCTGATGTAGACCTCCAGTCTAGCCTCTACAACGTGATGTGATCAGGTCCTAATACAGGGAGTTCTCATCATCATCAATGTTACCGTGTGAACGAGAGTCTATAGGTCCTGAGAACAGCCGACAGGACATAACTACAACTCCTCAGAGGGGAAAGGATGGGGGTCCTATTACAAAGTGCTGACAGCGCTCTCAGCGGAGAGGACTACAACTCCCAGCATGTCCAGGCTGTTATTATGTGATATCAGAGAACATTACAGGAGGAGATAAAAGAGGAGGGGACTACAACTCCCAGCATGTCCTTCACTGTCACAATAAATTCATCAGTCCACCATTTTCTTCTTCCTCTCCACTTCTGGGCCCCTACCCCAGCACTGATCACATGATGGTGACATCATCACAGGTCCTTCATCACCACTTCAGCTGCTAAGCTCCGCCCCTGCACTGATCACATGACAGTGACATCATCACAGGTCTTTCATCACCACATTACTGCTGCTGAGCTCTGCCCCCTGCACTGATCACATGACGGTGACATCATCCCAGGTCCTTCTCTACCACTTCACTCCACTGCTGAGCTCCGCCCCCTGCACTGATCACATGACGGTGACATCATCCCAGGTCCTTCTCTCCACTGCTGAGCTCCGCCCCCTGCACTGATCACATGACAGTGACATCATCCCAGGTCCTTCTCTCCACTGCTGAGCTCCACCCCTTGCACTGATCACATGACAGTGACATCATCCCAGGTCCTTCAGCTCTTGCAGTGCAGCAGATACAGAGCAGGTCCTGGTCGGTAGTCACTGCTGTGGTGTCTGGAGCCTCTTCTCTCTGGTATCAGCCATTTCTCCAGAATCCCCCTTTATCCCCGGTGCTGGGGGCTCTGAGAAGCGGGGTCTCTCCAGGAGCAGTAAGTGCGGTTCTGGATCTCACTAATGCTCTTGTCCCTGGAGGATTTCCAGCCTCTCCTCTCCTCATAAAGGCGCCTGCAGTACTAGAAGCCTCCAGGTCTCTCCTCTTCTCCTGAATGACCACCAAGGATGGACAGGAAGGAGATCAGCAGAAGAATATTAGACCTCACCTTGGAGATCATCTCCCTGCTGAGCGGAGAGGTAAACTTTTCTAGATTTCTCTCCTCTTTATTGTATTCTGTAACAAGTCAGACATCGGGAAGGAGAATCCATCATAGGAAGTGATAGGAAGAGTCCAGGGTCCTGGAGAACGGCCTCCAGACCTTCCAAGTGATGGAGAACCTGAAGATTAGCCACCAGTATGGTCAGTGATGTATCATGGAGACCGATAGTCATGTTGTAGGAGCCATGAGAAGGTAAGTAGGCAAGTTGTACCCAGGAGGAGAGGAAGCAGAGGAGGAGATGGCCGGAGTGTGGCCTGGGGGAGGATTTCTACCACTAGTCTGACATCTAGATGATACTGGACTATAACAAGGAGGCCTCCACTACATCTAGAGGAAAGAAGGTTTCTCCACCAACATAGAAGAGGAGTCTTTACTGTAAGAGCAGTGAGACTATGGAGCTCTCTGCCAGAGGAAGGAGTCATGAGGGATTCTCTAGAAGAGTCCAGAAGGATCCTGGAGGTCTGG
Organism: Bufo gargarizans; assembly: GCF_014858855.1. Taxonomy (NCBI): domain Eukaryota; kingdom Metazoa; phylum Chordata; class Amphibia; order Anura; family Bufonidae; genus Bufo; species Bufo gargarizans. The sequence continues at coordinate 62,486,795 of NC_058083.1, read as the reverse complement.
AGGGTAATAATATTCCAGCTTCTAGTGACTAGATTACTGGAGATGGGGCCATGATCCAGAGAGGGATTCTGAGTGTAGATCTGGAGTCAGGAAGGAATTTATTTTCTTAAGGCCTCAGGCTTCAGTGGGTCCGCAATCACTGAGATGCAGAATGTAAGCACGGATCGGAACCCCATGGAAGCACTACGAAGTGCTTCCGTGGTGTTTCTGTCCGTGCCTCCGCACCGCAAAAAAGTAGTGCATGCACTACTTTTTTGCAGTGCAGACCGTCGGATGTGTTTTGTGAACCCCATTCAAGTGAATGGGTCTGCGATCTGCATGTGGCTGGTCAACGGTCGGTGCCCAAGCCCTAAGTGTCTCTCTCCATCGACAGGATTACACCATAGTGAAGAAGACATCGGGGGGGACTCCCATCATCCATGAATCAGGAGGGTGGAGCAGGACCCCCATCACAGAGCCTCCCCCCCTGATACATGAGCAGAAGATCCTGGAACTCACCCACAAGATGATGGAGCTGCTGACTGGAGAGGTGACACTGCTGGGAATGCTGGGAAATTCTCCAGTAACAGCACTGGAGGGGTCTGGGTGATGACGGTGTCATTGTGTTGTCAGGTTCCTGTAAGGTGTCAGGATGTGGCGGTCTACTTCTCCATGGATGAGTGGGAGCATATAGAAGGACACAAGGATCTGTACAAGGAGGCCATGATGGAGGCTCCCCAGCCTCTGACATCACCAGGTAAGAAGAGACCAGGTGAGAAGAGGCCGTGTTAAAGGGGTTGGTCACTTTTATAGCTTTTTATGCTTCCTTACTATATGTGCTTTAATGTTTCCATCATATAAATTTACTTTTCATCCAGATCCCTGCTTTGTAATCACATCCTCAGTGACTGCTTTACATTTTCTGTGGACTCGTCCTGCGCAGGCTCACTGTCATCCATCTCTGCTTGCTCCTGTCCCATCCGGTGTCATAGCTTGTACTGTGCAGTCTTTGTACCTTTGTACAAATCTTTGCCGCCTTTTGCAGTGATGTTGACCTGGAATGCTATGGACTGGAACCGTATCATCTTTAGCAATGAGTCCAGGTTCTCTTTGTGATCTGAGGATGGTCATGTTTGAGTATGGAGGCCTTATGGTGGGCAATTTAATCCTGCCTTTGATGTGGAAAGACACACTACCCCAACTGGTAGCTGGTGTGATCGGGGGAGCCATCGGATACGACATTCGGTCACCCCTAGTAGTAATACAAGGACGCTAACAGTGATATGTGAAGGACATCCTGCCTGCACATGTGTTCCTCTTGTGGCAGGCCTTCCATCTGTCATTTTTCATCAGGATAATTCTCCCCTGCACACAGCAAGGGTTTCCTAGGAATGTCTTCTCCACATTACAACACTTTGTTGGCTGCCCGGGCTTCAGATTTATCACCAGTTAAAAATTTATGGGACTAACTGGGATGCCGACTTCAGCAACATACGAGTGTGCAGGACCTACAGGTCCAGCTGTAACATTTGTGGACAAATGTGCCATACTAAGGCTGTATCTCATCTTGTATCCAGGCTAGAGGCCGTATCTCATCTTGTATCCAGGCTAGAGGCCGTATCTCATCTTGTATCCAGGCTAGAGGCCGTATCCCATCTTGTATCCAGGCTAGAGGCCGTATCCCATCTTGTATCCAGGCTAGAGGCCGTATCCCATCTTGTATCCAGGCTAGAGGCCGTATCCCATCTTGTATCCAGGCTAGAGGCCGTATCTCATCTTGTATCCAGACTAGAGTCAGACCGACAGAGTCCTAGAGCCTCTTTTTGATTGTACAGATTACACTTCTTTTAATATAACGTCATCAGCATATAGTCCAATCACGTGGGTAACCCCCCCCCCCCCCCGTTTTCATTCCCTGTATGCTGTGACATGCCCGTATCTTGGCAGCCAGAGGCTCCATGGCCAACGCAAAGATCAGCGGTGACAATGGACACCTCTGTCTAGTTCCATTAGTTATTTTAAAAGGTCTAGACCTATATCCCGAGGCGAGAACTGTGGCCGAGGTGGTCGTATATAGGCCCATTATACCAGCCCTAATATTACCTTGAAAACCGAAAGTCTGAAGGACCCGGTTCAGGTACCCCCAATGCACCCTATCAAATGCTTTTTCAGCATCCAGGGAGATAAACATTGTGGGGGACCTGGACTTCCCTGCAATCTGGATAAGGTCAAGCATGCGCCTAGTACCGTCCCTACACTGCCTGCCAGGTACAAACCCAACCTGGTCTGGGTCTACTAATTCTGGTAGAAACTGGTTAATCCTAGTGGCTACGATTTTTGAGTATATTTTTAGATCCGCGTTAAGCTGAGATATTGGACGAAAATTAGCAGGTGCATCCGGGGTCTTACCCGGCTTCGGGATGGTTACTACCGTGGCCGAAAGCATCTTTGTTGGAATAACCCCGTTTGGAAAAAGGTATTATTTGTGGTCGTGGCAACCAAGAACGTACCGAGATCTACCTGAGATGCCCTACTCTAAAGCGGTCAGAGTTGTGCCGTAACCGCGTCGTAGGAGGGACACCTGAAGGAGGACATCCCCTTTCAGAGTAACAGGTGAAAAGGGTGGGTGGGAGGGGGAACTCTGCACGTCGTACAATTTGTGGGAGGGCACTGGCCGTTGAAGTAGGCCTTACACTTGTGGTCGTGGCAACCAAGAACGTACCGAGATCTACCTGAGATGCCCTACTCTAAAGCGGTCAGAGTTGTGCCGTAACCGCGTCGTGGAGGGACGCCTGAAAGAGGGCAAAAGACATACCGGTAGGCAGGAGTACTTTATTACAACGTGATTACAAAACCAGACTCTGAAAAGCTATTGACATCTCAGTTTCGGGGTGAGGTATGTAACGGCTAAAACACATGGAGCGCCAACGCCCTAATTTCTGAATGACATGCGCTGGCACCTGATTCTCGCCGCCCAAGCTGGCCACCAGGGAGCGTACGTGGGACACGAACTGATGGGTGGTGAGTGATGCCACCCCAAAGGGCAATAATGGACTATCTGGCCCGGACCCTGACAAGGCTGATAGTAGTTGATGGAGAACTATGACAGGGCACCATTGATGAGACGTGGGAAAATAAGACACCGGTACTGGGGGGCCCACCTGTGAGGTTTTGGACGTCCTCAGGAGCAGCACGTAACCTTCAGCGTTTTGGACCAGCTGGCCGACTGTGAGAAACCTGCTGCTGCCAGGAGAACAAGTGAACTCCCCAGGCCTCAAGAAGCCATAAGCTGGGTAGAACCCCAAAAGGATTCCTATCCAGAACGTCAGAAAGTCTACGGAAAAGGAGCCCTGTGACAGCCTGCCTACGTACTTGGCCCTGGGGCCCGCATTTGCTCAAACCCTTGAGTGCGGCTTTGACAGCATGCATGGAGAACACCGATGTCCGTTCGGGATGACTGATGGAGAAGAAATGTTGCACTCCCGACAGGTATGATCTCACGGTGTTATGAGAGAGTTTTAGTTCTGAGTGGCAGTAGCCAATGAACGCCAGGATATATTCTACAAAACTAGACTCTTCCTGAGGACATTCCCCCTGAAACTTGCAAAACGCCTTCCACCCGGTGGTATATGCCCTGGTGGTGTTGGGGGAAAGGGACTTGGAAATCAAGGCGTGGGCCGTCTCTAGGTGACTAGTCACGCTAGGATTAAGGATTCGTGAGGAGGGATGGAAGCGCCCGCTACATCTGCCTCTGGCATGACCTGTAAGAAAAGGGAGAAATTTGCCTTTGATAAGGCATCGGCAGCCACGTTTTGTGAACCTGGCACATGCGCGCTATGGACATGGAAGTGGTGATGTAGGGAGAGTAGTACTAGTCGTCTCAAGAGACACATAACATGGGATGATCTAGACGACCCACTGTTTACAATGTCTACCACTGCTGTATTGTCAGACACAAACAGAACAGACTGATTTACCCAACGATTGCCCCATATGTAGGCAGCTACCACAATGGGGTACAGTTCGAACAGTGCCGAGGAGTGGAGGAAACCTGGGATCTGTCTCACCTCGGCAGGCCATTCGCCCCCGACCCAGTGGGTGCCAAAAATAGCGGCAAAACCTGAGCTTGCGGCCGCATCTGAAAATACTACAGGAGAATTACACGACAACTCGTGAATGAACAAGGACACCCCATTCCATTGACAAAGAAATTGATCCCACATGTGGAGATCAGCTAAGGCCTGACTATCCAGACACACTGGGCTGTCCTGCTCCGGGGCCAGGAGCGCCAACAGGCGGGATATGAACGCCCTGCCCTGCGGAATGATGCGCATGGCAAAATTTAACATGCCCAGTAGTGACTGCAAATCGGCCTTAGTGACCACGGTCGTGACTGCAAACCTGTGGATAACTTCTCTGATCCTCATCAATTTGTCCGAAGGTAATCTGGCTAACATGTCTTGTGAGTCTAGTTCAATGCCCAGAAAGGTGATAACTGTGGACGGGCCCTCAACTTTCTTGGGGGAGACCGGGACACCTAACTGGGAAAAACACCTCAACAATTTTCCCAACCCTAGGGGGGCTGCCCCTGGCCTCTCGATCAGAAGAAAGTCATCCAAGTAGTGGATGACAAATTCACAGTGGACCTTGTGTTCCAGAACCCAGTGAAGAGCCTGAGCCAACTGGTCGAAGAGCCACGGGCTGCTCTTGGAACCGAAGGTGAGTTTGGTGGAGAAATAGTAAAGATCCCTCCATTTGATGCCGTGCCATTGCCAGAGTGCTGGCATGATGGGAAGTAACTTAAAAGCATCCGATATGTCGGCTTTGGACAACATCGCCCCGTGACCTAACTGTATGATGATGGCGATAGCCTGGTCAATCGAAGAATACCTCATGCCCACTTCTTCTGAAGGAATAAGGGAGTTGAGGCTGGGAACCTGGGAGCCATGTGGAGCTGACAGGTCGATGATGAGTCTCTCCTTTTTGCTAAATTTGCCCGTGACCACCCCCACGGGACTGACTCTCCACCGTTGGAAAGGAGGCACTTTGAAAGGACCGATCAGGAAACCTTTGTTCAGTTCGGATTCTATCAGTGTGTCTACGGAATTGGGATTTCTCTGGGCAGACTGAAGGTTCCTGCACTCATACGTGAACTCTGGAGTCGTGACTAACCCTGTGTGGAAGCCCTAGTGAAATCCTGAAACCAGAAACTGCACGAACCCGGGATTGTGGTGACCTCGCAAGAATTCCTGTAAGCAGCTGGTATTGACCACACTCATGTAATTCTTAACCGACTTTAATGAGCACGCGACTCTGGGATGGGCCCTAAAACAGTTGGTGCAGATGTGCAACAGACGGCACTGCCCGAAATTACAAGAGGCGTAATTATAATTGTTGCAGATCTGAGCCCTACCTAGCTGAACAATGGGCCGACCTAGCTTGTCCACGGAGCTGGGGGGTCTGAAAACATTGAGTGGTCCAGCTGTAGAGCTGGACGGGTACGATGAGGTACTGGCGGCTGACTTGTGACACCACTCTACCGAGTGGAAGATGGACTGACAGGCGGAACAGGAGGGAGCTTTCAGGCCAGCAAAGTGCCTGCAGAACAGTTCTGTGTCTAAGTTGGACCAATCTGTCACATGTTGGAACTGGGTAAGCGCAGCTGCTGCTTTGGCCGAAAACGAACAATGATAGTCGTAAAACGAATTTCCTCCATACTTGTAACCCAACTCTGTAACCCGAAAGAGGTATAGATCGAGTTCCTCCCTCCTGTCCGGCCTTGCAGAACATATGACATCCCTAAAAAGGCTGAACGGCATGACAAATTCCGGGATGGTTAGCTTACGGTTAAGCCTGTGGTCACGGCCTCTCAGCACCACCGAGACTTCCCCGCAAGCTATGACTTTGTTGTCAGACAAGTCTCTGGAGGCTATCAGCAATGAAGCGAGGTTAACATCCCTACCCTCAAGGATGTCTTTCCTGATGCTGATTGGCACGAAATGAGATGGAGCCACGTTGGGGGTGGCCTGGACAGAACGGGTATCTCCTACGGCAGAGGTGGCAGCGACCGGGACCTCAGGGGCAGAAACCGGAACGACCGAGCCGTGAGACTCGATTAATTCCAACCTTGCCTGTATCGAGGTGACTGCCGAAGTCAGACTGTTCAACATGACGTGCAACTGCGCGAGTGACGTCTGCACCGTGGTCATAGGGGGATCGTCACTACTGGGCACTAAAGAGTCTCTCCACAGTCGATACAACTCTGCCTTCCTGGCGGAAGCCGGGAAAGGGACGCCCTTCTTCGTTAGCTCCGACATGAGCTTGGGAATGGTCCATGCACGTAGGGACGGAATACTGCCCCCCTCAGACATTCCTGCTGCGTTTTCGTCCACGGACGCCTCGACGATGTCTGACGCGTGTGACATCACAGCTGTGGAAACAGTAACGTAAGTGAGCGGCTAAACTGGACGACCACCAGTATCCGTGAACTGCACGCAAAGCAAGGAAAGGTGTACTGCCCCCGTGTAGCTATGCACACTGACACAAAGGAACCGTGAGGGAGTGGCTAGGAACTGCCACCCGGAACTACCACACAGGGGAAATGATCTACTTACCTACTCAGAAATCTACACTGACCACCACAGAAAGTTAGTGAAAACAGCAGAACCTGGACGTGAGACAATGCGTGAGACACATGACCCACTGATAGGCACTTCCTTTCCCCTTACCCACGTGAACCCCTACTACCTTACCGATAAGCCACAATCACGTAATGAGATCAAGACAACTTGGACCCTGGAAGCAAAACAATGAAGGTGTCAACTGTGGATCGTGCCTGCCATGCGAAACCGTGCAGGTAAAACATGGAATAACTGGACATGAGCTGTAAGCTGCAGGCGACCGGTGGAAGGGGGTTAAGTCACTGGCTAAGAAGTACCCCCCTCGACCGTTCCGGCGTTGTTACGGATCCCTGCCTATCTAGGTGGCACGGCGGCCCGTGCCAGACTTTGGTGAAAACGCAGAGCATGGCCAATGCGCCCCCCGCATTCCACCACGATAACCGCGTGGGGAGCGCGGAGCTCCCTGGCACCGTGGCCCGAATGGGGGGACCCTCTAGCGCACTGGCCCCTGCCCGACGCCAACACAGAACGTGAGCCACGTGGGGGGCTGCGCGGCTCCCTGGCAGAGTGCCCAGTGCGGGGGGTGCCCTCCTTCGCTCAGGGCCTACCCACCTGCCGGCTGAGCACTTCTACCGCGTGGGGAGTAGCGTAGCCCTCTGGCCTGAACCGGTGCGGGGGGGGCCCCTGAATCAAAGCGGGCCCCGCCACATCGGTCAAATGGATGTTGCCGCGTGGGGGGTCACGCCGCTCCCTGGCAGGGTGCCCAGTGCAGGGGTGCCCCCCTAGCTCGAGGGGCCGACCCGCCGTCGGCTGGGCACACCTACCACGTGGGGAAACGACGCAGCCCCCTGGCATTCAGGAGCTGGGTCAGGGGGGGGCCTTATGTGAGCTGGCCCCCAACCTTCACCGGTTGAGACGAGCCGCGTGGGGGGTCACGCCGCTCCCTGGCAGGGTGCCCCCCTTGCTCGAGGGGCCGACCCGCCGCCGGCTGGGCACACCCACTATGTGGGGAAACGGCGCAGCCCCCTGGCATCTAGGAGTCGGGACAGGGGGGAGGCCTTATGTGACGCAGCCCCCCCCCCCTGCCGGCTAAACTGTGGCGCCGCATTCGCTCCCTTGCAGGGCGCTCAGTGCGGGGGTCTGGGGGACGACCCACCGCCGGCTGAGCCCACCCACCACGTGGAGAGGTAGTGCTACGCTGGCCAGATCGGAGGGGTAAGGGGGGGGCCCTGCTCCATCGAGTGCCCCGCCCCCCGCTGGTGAAGTGGGACGTGTAGGACCTGTGAGCGGGGAAGGAGGGGAGCGCCGCCCCCCCCCCCCCACCCCCCCCGCCCCGCCGGAGGAGGGCGGCGTTCGGGAGCCCTGTGTGGACGGGGGGAGGAGGGGAGCGCGTCACCGTCGTGGCTCCGCCCCCCCGGAGGAGGGCGGCGTTCGGGAGCCCTGTGTGGACGGGGGGAGGAGGGGAGCGCAGACACCGCCGCGGCTCCGCCGCCGCCCCCCTCCCCGAATGACGGCCAGACATCGGGAAAGAGGGAGCCTGGCCTCCGTACGGTCCGCCCCTAGCCTGGAGGAAAAGAACGATGCGGTCCGGAGCACAGCCCCACTCACCTAAGGGCCAGCCGACCAGACTCCACTCACCTGCCTGCTGAAGACAAAGATGCCAGGTACGAGCGCACGCTTCCTGCGAAACTCTGCACGTCGTACGATTTGTGGGAGGGCACTGGCCGTTGAAGTAGGCAACCAAGCCCCTCCCACAAATACAGGCCAATGAATCGGCCTTACACATAGCAAGCACAGGTTGGGGAGGAGCTGGGGCAAAAACTCCTTGTAGTATGCCACAATAAAGCCATCCGGCCCTGGCGCTTTCCCCGTGGGGGTGGTTTTAAGAGCCGCTCGCACTTCTGCTTCTGAGATTGGTAAGTTAAGAGTAGTTAGCTGGGCACCCGACAGCGTGGGGAGTTTCAGGTGCTCTAGAAAATCTGCAATAGATGCATCTGTTGGTTGAGGGGTCACAACATCTTCCTTCAGATTATAAAGTTTTGCATAATACGAAGCTATGGCATTAGTGATTTCTTGTGGGTGCGTAAGCACAGACCCATTATAATGCAGTTTCTCTATCCTGGAGTTAACCGCCCGCTTCTTAAGCCTGTTGGCTAACAAGGAGCCCGCCCTGTCCCCCATATGATAGTAGGACACCTTAAATCTGCTAATTACTCGCTCATGTTCATATAACAGATGCGACCTCAACTCAGAACGGACTTTTTGCAACTCTAAAAGGTGAGCTGAAGAGGGATTGTCCCTATATCGTTGGTGTGCTGATTCCAATCTTGATAGCGCCTCATTAGGCTGCCGATCTCTAGCTTTTTTCAAACGAGAGGCTGCCTGCAAGAATATACCTCTCATATAGGCCTTATGAGCCAACCACAGAGTAGATGACAAAATGTCAGGGGTGCTATTTAGAAGGAAAAACTCCTTCAGGCTAGCGCAGAATTCTTCCAGTCTCTTAGAACTCTTAAGCAGGTACTGGTTTAGCCTCCAAGTCGGGGGTGATTGGGAGGGCAAACCCAAATCGAGTTCCATCGTTATAGGGGCATGATCCGACCAAGTGGCTAACAGAATATCCGTTCTAAGTACCCCATGCAAAATATCTCTAGAAACCAGGAAATAATCAATCCGGGACTGTGTGTGATGTGCAGAAGAGATATGTGTATAATCCCTCTCTCCCCCATGCTGGTACCGCCAAATATCATGTAAGGAGGTGTTTTTTAGAGCTTCTTTTAGGCCCTTCCGGCGGGGCACAAAAGAGAAAAGGTGATTAGACATCACAAACTGCAACGAGCAGAATATTAGAGTTTAAAAAGGGAGGTCTACTTAGAGGGTGATCACCACCCTAGCACCAGAAGAGCAGACCTAGTGGGGGGAAGAAAGAGATAAAGTTCTTACATATCTCCCATCCCGCACATCCAAAAGGATAAAGTAGGTGAGGGAGTCCGGGAAATCATGTTTGTTCCCAATCGGGCGCAATTCTCGCCGACTTGTTTCCATGGCCTTCTGTGGGATTGGCATCGTCCCCAACTGAGAGCAGACCCATCTTGTGCAGAAGGACAAAAGCATCTTGTGGAGTGTTGCAAGCAACCATCTGTCCCTTCACCGAAATCAGTAGCTTTACAGGGAAGCCCCAGCGGTAACGGATGTCCTTGTCTCGAAGAGCTCGTGTAAAACGCGCAAATTCCTTCCTCTTCGTTAGTGTGGCTGCAGACAGGTCTGCAAATACTTTAATGTCCTTAAAGGTTGCAGTTGGTGTCGGATTTTGCCGCAGGTTCCGAAGAAAGTGATCCTTGGCATGGTAAAAGTGGATTTGCGCTATGACATCGCGCGGGAGAAAAGGATCTAGTCCCTTTGGCTTAGGGATACGGTGAATCCTGTCAATCAGTAAGTCGCGCTCAGTCAGCTCAGGCACAGCTTCTTTAAGCAAAGTTTGCAAGTAAAACTCCAGCTCTGCTGGGCCTACCGTCTCCGGAACCCCTCTAATGCGCACATTGTTACGCCTATGGCGGTCTTCTAGATCCTGGATCTTCTCTTTTATGGCTGCTACATCTTCCTCCAGCGCTTCATGCGCATCGATCAGAGAGTTGTGCGACGCAGCATATTCAGCCATCTTGTTTTCTACATGGGTGACTCTGTCTCCTACACCTTGTATGTCGCGCTTCAGGTCTTTGATCATGCTGGAGATGTCCGCTTTCAGTGAGGATCTTAGGGAGTCCAGCAGTGTGCGCAGTGTCTCCTCAGTAATCGGGAGAGCCCCAGCTTCAGCAGCCAGAAGAAGCGGCGGGCCTCCACATGCTACAGGGGATGAGGCAGGAGTCTCAGAGAGCCTGGGGGAAGAAACGGGAGATCCCTCAGCTCCGGCGCTTGACGGTGGCGTTCTAGGGAAGAACTCTGTCATTTTCTTCGGCGCCTGTCTCTTCTTAATCTTGCCCATTCTGGGAACCAGGTAAGTGAGTCCAGTGTATTTCGGGGTCCCTCAGTTGTAATATTTGAGCCGCTGTGGATGTGCGGGAAGCGGAGCTACAGTCTCAGGCAGCCGCCGCCATCAACGCGCAGACCATTACACTTCTTTTAAATCACTTTCTTTTATCATCATTACAGTCACACAGAGAAAGCTTCATCCCAACATCTTCTTTTTTTTATCAGTGTATTTAATGTCTCCTTTACATCCTTCCATAGGTGCCATCTTTTACGTAAACTAGGGAAGGATCCCAGCTTTATTTTGCTCATTTTGGGCTAAAAATTATTTTTCCAATTAATCTTTCTTAAAAATATTGGGTCGTACTGTCCCAAAAGGGTAACTTTGTCTAGCTGTGAGAATCGTACTTTCACTTTATGCCGGTTATCTAATAAACCTTTTCTCTAATTTACTAAAACGTCATAAACACTTGTTATATAAAGATACTCCAGGACGTGATCCCAATAATTGTTAGGCGTACTTTTTATTTTTGTTCTCTCCTCACGTGGTAAAAGGGATGAAAAGTGTGGAGGGATAAAGGGTGGGGTTAATAATTACTTACAATATTTAGGAATTATTCTTGTGTATGGTAATATTATGAAAAATATAATTATTAAAAAAAAGGCCATAAACACTTTTTTAGGAGTTATACATTTAAAGGGGATCTGTCCGCTCCAAAACACCCCCAAACTAGATGAAGCGGTGTATAGTGTAAGTGGTGCTGAGTCCAGTAATGTAATTTTTATCTTTATACTCACTTGCATCCGATGCTGTGCTCCTACAAACCAGCAGTAAATGTCCTGAGCTCATGCACATTATGGAGAGGACTCCAAGAGGAGTCCCCTTCATGCATTATACTGCTGGTTTGTGGACACAGCAACCCTTGCACTATTCACCACTAACTCTAGTTTGGAAGGTGATAGGCCATATCTCAGCTTGTATCCAGACGCAAGAAGGACTTCTCTTACCTGCTGGATCCACTTCTTAATTTGGCTCAAAAACTGCATGTCTGTTTCAGGCCTAATAGGAATGTCATAATTTTGTGATTAAAAAAAAAACCTCACTATCTATTTTTAATCCTAACAGGAAATCCCAATAAGAACTCTGAGGGAACCACCAAGTTACCACAAGTACAAAATAGAGCTCTCATGCCAGACTCTTCAAGAGAAAACCTCATCACCCTGCTTGTATATCCAGGACATCTCATTACAGATCTAGCACGTAAACCAAGTAGTCATGGAGAATCTTCTCCTGATCAATCACAGATTGTTTCCACAAGTCCAGACCTATCATCTAATACCCCTAATCATAAAGAACCTTCTCCTAACCAATCACAAATTGTTACCACAAGTACATTACAATCACATTTTGGAACATGTAAGGAAACTCAGGCAGAACTGAAGAGATTTCCCTGTTCACACTGCAGTAAATGTTTTACAAATAAATCAGGTCTTATTATACATGAGAGAATTCACACAGGAGAGAAGCCATTTCCATGTTCAGAATGTGGGAAATGTTTTACAAATAGATCAGATCTTGGTAAACATCAGAAACGTCACACAGGAGAGAAGCCGTATCCATGTTCAGAATGTGGGAAATGTTTTGTTAGGAAAGCCAAACTGAGGGAACATCAGAGAGTTCACACGGGAGTGAGGCCGTATTCATGTTCAGAATGTGAGAAATCTTTTATGGAGAAATCCCATCTTATTCAACACTATAGAATCCACACAGGAGAGAAGCCATATTCATGTTCTGAATGTGGGAAATCCTTTATATGTAAATCAAGACTTGTTATACACCAGGCAGTCCACACAGGAGAGAAGCCATTTCCATGTTCAGTATGTGGGAAAAGTTTTATAGATAAATCACATCTAATTCAACACGATAGAATCCACACAGGAGAGAAGCCGTATTCATGTCCTGAATGTTTCAAATCTTTTAAATATAAATCATATCTTGTTAAACATCAGAAACGTCACACAAGAGAGAAGCCGTATCCATGTTTAGAATGTGGGAAATGTTTTATTAGTAAAAGTGAACTGAGGGAACATCAGAAAGTTCACACGGGAGTGAGGCCATATTCATGTTCAGTATGTGGGAAATGTTTTACAGAGAAATCAGATCTTATTAGACATGACAGAACTCATACAGGGGAGAAGCCATTTTCATGTTCTGAATGTGACAAATCCTTTATGTATAAATCAAGTCTTGTTGTACACCAGAGATATCACACAGGAGAGAACCCGTATTCATGTTCTGAATGTGGGAAATCTTTTATTAGTAATACCAGTCTCAGGGATCATCGGAGAAGTCACAGAGGAAAGAAACCATCCTGATCTTCTATATGTGAAAAATGTTTCATAAGGAAATCAAAATTTAAAACTCATCAGAAAAGAAAAGAAATTCCTGTGTGTAATGTCTGCAAAAGCAGATGTATAACTAGACATTAAATGGGTTTATTGCATTTATTATGTAGGCAAAGTGAATACAAGGCACTTACTAATGTTTTTTGATTGTCCATCTTGCCTCCTTTTCTGTCTTGATTGATTTTTCCATTGTATGCACCTGCAGCTCATTTCCTGAGGTTACAGCCACTGCTGTGCTGCAGCAGAGATACAAGGCGGCTGGAAGCTGCTGCGCATGTGTGCCTATGCACCGTACCAGCCACCAGAGAGGCCGAAGGTTTTTCCTATACTGTGCCAGATTGCAGTAGTGGCCATCCCTGAATATGTGTGGTGTGTAATGCAATGAAAATTTGAATTAAGATAGCTAAGGAGGCAATGTGGACAATCACAATACATTAGTAAGTGCCTTGTAAAAACTTTTGTCTACGTGGTAAATACCATTTCCTAAAAGTGAGACAACCCCTTTAAACCACCAATACGAGGGTTTATTTTTGGATGAAATAAGCCTGGATTTGCCAAACACTCAGATTATATTTACCTGAATCTGGAATCCATGGAAGAAAAGAGGAGCAGAGAAGATGAAGTCCCCATGGACTTTGCTTCTCCTACTGTATTCATACCTCCACCCACACTGCAGGAGACTCCAGAGGGACATAGTGAAGGAGGAAGGACTCCGCATGGAGACTTTTATGTAACATGTGGATATATCGATATTTGATCTTCATTCATACTGTATATAATGATAAAGGTGATGGAAATACGATAAAAACTATAATAAATAGAATTTAAAATCATTTGTTAAACAAATAAATTCCCAAATCTGCAGCTTTTTTCTGTGTCGCGCATACCTGGTGCTGCCCCTTTGTCATAAACGGCCTTCAGAAAGAGTTTATTATAAGTTCCCATTCACAAAAAGTAGTAAGGTCCCATTCACATGCAAATCTCCCCATTAGTAGTTATTCACAACCTTTTCTCTCTCATGTTCTATCCATTTGTCAAAAGGAGTGGGGTGTCACCCCCAGAGGGCTGAGCTAGTTAAGGTTCACACTTTATGTGCGCGTCAGTCTGTGGGATCCGTTCCGGATTTTGGTCCTGCTGGGAGACTGGACGCCGTCATTCCCAGCGCTGACGCAGGTCAGGAGTCCTGGGACGCCAGAACCCCTAGCGTCAGCTGTTGCCAGAGAACCTCTGTAGTCATGTCTCCTGACTTGGACATGTGGTGGGAGGTTTCTCTGGTTATTGACTCTGGCTTTGGTTTTGGTTGTCTTCTGGTTCTTGTGCCCTGGCTTACGTTTACTGACCATTCTCGTGTTTCCCTATTGTCCATTGCATAGATTCACGGTATTTACTTTAGGGTTTTGCCCAACGGCCCAGCCACCAGCCACCCTGCTACTGACACCTGGGAAGGGCTCTGCCAAAGTCCCTCTACCTGCTGGAGGCGGGTGAAGAGTATCCCAGCCCTCAAGGGTGTTCAGAGTGTGACGATTTGCGCAACATGTGTCTGGTACGCCGTTTTTGCTGGCCGTCAGTTTGGCTTTATCATTACATTAGTTGACAGTGTTAAAGAGATTGGTCATTTTCTTGTTACTGTTGACCAATGTGTATATAAGATGACTATATGGCACATACTATTATCGGCTCATTGCGAGTCAGGGAGAGCTGCGCTTAGGAAGGAACAGATAATGTAGGGAGATTGTGATCGCAATATATTCCAGTGAATAACATTTCAAAGACCCAAAAGTCCTATTAAGGACTATTGTGTGTGGTGGCAGCAATTTAATTGTGCAAAGTTGTACACATACAGTCCTGCATCAGAAAACGGTGTCTTTAGCGGACTGTAAAACAATCTGCTCCACATCTAGTGACAAAACCATTAATATAAAGAAGGCGAGCACTAAGGGATGGGAGAAGTGGGCGTGATGCTGATGGTGCATGCAGAGGCCGTGTCCCTGGGCGCAATGAAACTGTGCCTGCTGCCAGTGCACCAGAGAAAAAAAATCCACCGTACCAAGCTTCATGTCCAACTTAGCTGGGCGGCGCAGGACAACACTGTCCAAGTCAGACCAGTGCAAACAGTTGGTTGGATTGCTGAAGATAATGCTCCCAGTCAGTTAAGCACCACCCTCTCTTCCACCAAGTCCAGTCTCTGTAGCCAAGAGTCTGGTCAACCGAATCCTCACTCTGATCATCCTTCCTCCCTCCATGGAGAGTCTTGCCAAACGAGTGATCCCACACTCGGATATTCAGAGGAGCTCTTTCTAGCGCCACTATGACATTTGGCCCTCACGCTCAGCACGCTTGAAGAGGGACCTGAGAAATTGTGCCCTGATTTCCAACCTCTTGAGCCTTCACAGTCTCAAGAAGATGACGGTGGTGAACGTCAATCATTCGTTCACGAGGTGGATGATGAGGAGACACAGTTGTCAATCACTGAGGTTGTGGTTAGGTCAAGTCACGACGATCAGCAGAGTGAGGAAGTGGAAGAGGAGGTGGTTGACGATGAGGTCACTGACCCAACATGGGAAGGTGAAAAGCAGAGCGAGGACAGTAGTACAGAGGGGGAGGGATACGCAGCACCGCAACAGGCTGGAAGAAGCAGTGGGGTTGCAAAAGTGAGAAGTCGGCCCACACCAAACAGGCTGGCAACCGTTACACCAAGCACCCCCATGTGTAAATCTACCTTACCAAGGGGTAGGTGTTCCTCAGTATGGTGCTTTTTTAAGGAAAGTGCATATGACAAAAGAGTGGTAGTTTGCAACCTGTGCTGTACCAAAATGAGCCGGGGTGTGAACACTAGCAACCTCACCACCACCAGCATGATCCGCCACATGGCATCCAAGCACCCTAATAAGTGAGCCGAATGCCTGGGTCCACAATCTGGGTCTGCGGGTCACACCACTGCCTCCTCTTCCCGTGTGTTACGCACTGCTGGCCAATCCCCTGTCGAAGGTGCAGGCCTGGATGCCTCCCGCCCTGCACCTGGACCTTCGCATGAACCATTAGCAACAACATCCACTTCTGTGTCCCAGTGCAGCGTCCAAATGTCCATAACACAGTCCATTGAACGCAAGCGCAAATACCCACCCACCCACAGGCCATAGCACTAAATGTGCAACTTTCGAAATTACCGGCCCTTGAAATGTTTCCATATAGGCTTGTGGACACTGAGGCCTTCCGCAGCCTCATGTCGGCGGACGTCCCTCGGTATGCAGTCCCCAGCCGCCACTATTTTTCACGGTGTGCCGTGCCCACCTTACACCAGCATGTGTCCCAGAACATCACCCGTGCCCTGACCAAAGTAGTTACTGGGAAGGTCCACTTAACCGCGGACAAGTGCTGGTGGCCAGGGATGCTACATTTCCCTGGCAGCACACTGGGTGAATGTTGTGAAGGCCAGGAGTGAGTCGTACCCTGGGATGGCACAGGTGCGACCCACGCCCAGGATTGCAGGCCCTATGTCTATCAGCTATGTTACTGGCTCCAACCCCCACTTCTCCTCCTCTGCCTCCTCCTCCACTTCCACCTCCAGCAGCAGTCATCCATCATTCGCTAGCTGGAAGCAGTGTAGCACTGCTGTGGGTAAGCGTCAACCGGCCGTTCTGAAGCTGATCTGCTTAAGGGACAAACAGCACACTGCCGCAGAGCTGTGGCAGGGTATAAGAGACTAGACGAGCTGTGGCTATCGCCACTTAACCTACAACCAGGCATGGTTGTGTCTAACAATAGCCGTAACTTGGTGGCAGCTTTGGAGCTCGGCAACCTGACACACATCCCATGCCTAGCCCACGTCTTAAACTTAGTGGTTCAGCGGTTTATCAAAACCTACCCTAATTTGCCAGAACTACTAGTGAAGGCGCGCCGCGTGTGTGTTCATTTCCGCAAGTCATTCACAGCTTCAGCCGGTCTGTCAATGCTGCAGCAGCGCTTGCGGCTTCCAGCTCACCATCTGTTGTGCGACGTCTTTCACACGCTGGATCTCTACATTCCACATGTTGGCCAGGCTTTGTGAGAAGCAGAGGGCAGTTGTGGAATACCAGCTGCAACATGGTCGTCGCCTTTCGAGTCAACTGCCACTAGTCACAAGCGAGGAGTGGGCATTGATGGCAGACCTCTGTGAGGTTTTAAAAAACTTTGATGAATTCACACAGATGGTTAGTGATGATAACGCTATTATCAGCATAACCATCCCACTGCTGTGTCTATTCAAACGCTCGCTGCTCACAATTAAGGATGACGCTCTGAATGTTGCAGACGAGGAAATGGGGGAAGACATTACACAGGGTGATAGCCAGACCACCCATAGTTTGTCTTCTCAGCGCAAATTGGAACATGAGGAGGAGGAGGAGCTGGAGACAGTTGCATCTGCTACAGAGGGTAGTACCCATGGAATTTTAATTCCATCTGTTCAGAGTGAATGGGTTGAAGAGGAGGATGAGGAGAGAGAGAGTCATCCTGATGTCGACATCGACGTCTTGCCTGTTGGTACTCTCGCACACATGGCTGACTTTATGTTAGGCTGCCTTTCCAGGGACCCTCGCGTTATACGCATTTTAGAAAACATGGATTACTGTGTGGTCACTCTTCTCAACCCCCGCTACAAAGAGAACTTCTCATCTCTCATTCCTGTGGTGGAGAGGACGAGTAAAACTGTGCAATATCAGAAGGTACTTGTTGAAAGATTGCTCCAAAATTTTCCATCTGACAACGCGGCTGGCAGAGTCCGTACTTCCTTAGGCAACCGAGGAAGGGAGACAAAGGGAACACACAGCAGTTCCAACAAAGGCAGGGCAACACTCTCCAAGGCATGGGACACTTTCATGACACCCCGCCAGCAACCTCACCCTGAAGCGCGGGCTAGTGGTACAAGGAGGGAAAATTTTGGAAGATGGTGTAGGAATATATAGCAGACCGTGTCAGTGTCCTAAATGATCCCTCAGTGCATTACAACTACTGGGTGTTCAAGCTGGACACGTGGCACGAACTTGAGCTCTACGCCTTCAAGGTGTTGGCCTGTCTGAGCCTGTATTTAGTGCTGCTGGTGGCATTATAATAGATAAGTGTATCCGCTTGTCCACTGGCAATGCTGACAGGTTGACTGAGATAAAAATGAACAAGACAGAGGAGAGCTGAGCTAAATATGAACATAAAGGCAATTTAAATCTTTCATTTATAATGTACTCAATCTACTGTAGTGTATTCCCATGCACCTTTTCCACCACAAAAAGAGTATATGGTTGCATCTTGTTTTCTCCTCCTCCTCATCCAGATTGTGTATATTCACTCTAATTTTTTTATAGGGTCATCTCAACTGCAGGCCCTCAACTCAATTTTTTTTATAGGGTCAGCTGAACAGCATGCACTCACATATAATGTTTTAGAGCGTCAGCTCACCTGCAGGCACTAGCATATAATGTTTTAGAGCGTCAGCTCACCACCAGGCACTCGCTTATAATATTTTAGAGCGTCAGCTCCCCAGCAGGCACTCGCATATAATGTTTTAGAGCGTCAGCTCACCTGCAGGCCCTCACATATAATGTTTTAGAGCGTCAGCTCACCTGCAGGCCCTCACATATAATGTTTTAGAGCGTCAGCTCAGCAGCAGGCCCTCGCCCCTCATGTTTTAGAGGGTCAGCTCAGCAGCAGGACCTTGCATTTAATGTTTTACAGGGTCAGCTCAACTGCAGGCCCTCGCATAAAATGTTTTACAGGGTCAGCTCAACTGCAGGCCCTCGCATATAATGTTTTACAGGGTCAGCTCACCTGCAGGTCCTCACCTAAAATCTTTTACAGGGTCAGCTCACCTTCTGATGACGACAGCAAAGTCTTGCCTGTTGGTATTCTGGCACACATGGCTGACTTCATGTTAGGCTGCCTTTCCCACGACCCACGCGTTATACACATTTTAAACAACACGGATTACTGCTTGTTCACCTTTCTCGACCCCCGCTACAAAGAGAACTCATCTCTCATTCCTCTGGTGGAGAGGACATGCAAAACGGTGCTATACCAGAAGGTCCTTGATGAAAAATTGCTCCAAAGTTAATAGGGCAGACATCCAAATGAATCGTCGCCGTCACGGGGATGTGCGATCGCCCAGAGGTTATCTAGAGCAGTGTTTCCCAACCAGTGTTCCTCCAGCTGTTGCAAAACTATAACTCCCAGCATGCCCAGACAGCCTTTGGCTGTCTGGGCATGCTGGGAGTTGTAGTTTTGCAACAGCTGGAGGCACACTGGTTGGGAAACACTGATCTAGAGTCACCAATGAGGCAGCAGGCCCTCACCTACAAGTCCAGTCTCAGTAGCCAAGAGTCTGGTCAACACAATCCTCACCATGATGGCACACTAGGTGAACATTGTGGAGGCCGGGAGCAAGTTGGCTGCTGGCACCAGACTTTCCCTCCAATAGATCTTAATTAGCGAAAAGTGTACTCGTTCCAATAACAGGGCTGTGTTGTTATTTATCGTCACTACCTCCCCTAGTCGGGAGTGGGTAATTGCCGCGCGCCTCCTGCCTTCCTTGGATTCTTGTACTTTAATAACTTGATCCACCCTCTCTGGGTTGTTCACAATTAGGAACATAAAGTGGTAAGGCAACAGCAGCCAATCAGATTTCAGCCATTGACCTACCTTGGATGTGGTAGCCCGTTCTCAAGATCCTTCTCTAGCATAGAACCCTGATTCCCCGTTACCCATGATCACCATGGTAGGCGCAGAAAAGAACATCGAAAGCTCATAGGGCAGTGCCTCTTGCTTGTATTTTTTTTTGCAGCACTTGTACTGTATATACAATTGAATATACAGGAAAGAATGTTTCTGAACAATTTTTCATGTAAAATTTATTTTTTTGGGGGGGTTTTGTGCGTATTATTCTCAGTCTGTAAAAGTGGTGTACAACTAGGACAACATGGTTCCCAGCAGCGACCTGGGAGTCCAAGATGCATCCAGACATAGTCCCCATGGTGTTCCCGATCCATTTTGGTGGTGTTTCTGTCACTTTCTGACCTTTTCCAATGGACCAGGCTCCCTCCTCTCTTTAGAGCAGGGGGTTCCTGGTTGTCTCCCATTGACTTCCATTATACTCGGCTGCTTGGCCGAGCACACGAATATAGCAATGTGTTTGGGCCGAACACCCGAATACTTTGGTGCTCGATCATGACTAATCTTTATCTGTGACATGTGGTAGTGCTGTGATGATCATCTTCTGGAGGAATTTAGTCAAGTTGGCTGGAGACACGGATTCTGGGATGCCGCAGAATTTGACATTATTGTAGCGGTTGCAGTCTTCTAAATCTGCCATTTTGGATTTAATGGCCTCCATCTCTTCTGATATATTGTTATGAGCATCTACAAGCTTGTGTGCTGAGGAAAATTCCCCCATTTTTGTTTCTATATGATCAATGCGCTCTCCCAAGCTGTCAACAGTGGCTGAGATATTTGTAAGCGCGTTTTGAATAGCATGTGTGTTGCACCTTTTATGTCCCACAATGGGAGATCTTTCAGAGGGAGAGTGTGGAGAGGATCCTGAGCTTTGTTTCCCTGAGCTTTGCTCTGGTGGCTCAGGAGAAGAGGCAGCCCGATACTCTTAAGGACTGGTTTGTAAGTTGCTGTCTTCCTTCTTTCGTTGCAGTGTGGCTCTCGGCGAGATCACGAGCGCCATTGCCCGCTGACGGGAAAAACTCTGTAAGAAGCTTAGGAGCTTCCCTCTTACCCCATTTAGGCATTTTTATGTAGTGGGGTATTGTCACGGTACCTCCTGTGACAGAGGTTGGAAAATCTGAGAGACTGGCTGCACGTGGGGTTAACTGACAGTCTCCTGATTCTCAGTGTTGTAGTTTGGTAATGACCACACCTCTTGTCAGGTGCAGCCCGTGGTCATTACTACATTCCCTATTTAGTTTGGTCTCACATTTCATACCATGCGGTTGATATTTTCTGCTTGGATTTAGAAGAATTGGTGTGTGGACCTTTCCTGTGTTCCTGCTCATCCATTTTCTATAAGATAAGTTGTACTGCTCTTTGTATTTGGTTGTTCCCCGGTGCTTGTTGTTACTAGGCCTCAGGGAGATGCTGGTTCATTCACCTGGGAAGGAATCAGTAGTCTCATTTACTTTCACTATCTCAAGGGCATTTCAGGGCTCCTAGGGTCTAGCTTATGGTGTATGTATTTTCCCACCTTCGGGGTCTATACATACTGACAGGAGTCAGGGTCAGGTTTAGGTGTTTTCTAGGAGGTGACCTTTCCCCTCTCCCTAGCCTTAAAGGCCTAGTTCTGTGTCCCTCCCCTCCCCTTTATTCGTGACAGGTATCTGTAGGGGTGGATATTAGCCAATTATTTCATGGGCCACAGCTGTTGAGGTCACTTTAGTAGGATGCCAGAAGGGAGCTCCTGAACTATGCAGCAATTACGCTCCCTGTCCAGGCTACGCCCCCCATAGTAACATAGTACATAAGGCCAAAAAAAGACATTTGTCCATCCAGTTCGGCCTGTCATCCTGCAAGTTGATCCAGAGTGGTTTTGAGGGTATGGTTATAATGATTGGCAGCCACTTACAGCCAAGAGATGGAAGAGATTGGGTCCAGTGATAGCTGTAGGGTGTCAATAAGTTGCTGTGAGTTAATGGCAGAAAAAGGCAGAGCTTTATAGTTGTGTTAGAGCGTAATTTTTTTTAATTAAGTACTGATTGGTTCTTTGTGCTTTAATTATTATTTTGCCTTTTATATTCCTTTTAATGTAGTGAGTTAGGGATAGTTAGTTAACATATACAAAACCACGGTTCTGTCCTGGGGATGACCACCAGGCCACATTCCTGAGTAGTTGACTCACTGGACATCCTTAGGAGTGTAGAGCACGGGTGGAGTGGTAGACAGAGATGAGGGAAGAGACGGAGTGCTTTGTGGGTGAGAACGAGCAGTTTAAAATGGATTCTATACTGTATGGGCAACCAGCGCAATGACTGGCACAGAGTGGAGACATCAGAGTAGCAGTTAGACAGTGGATCCTGGCTGCTGCATTAAGGAGACCAATTAATAGTCAGTTACAGTAAAAAAAAAACCGGAATGGATCAGGGAAACAATGAGAGATTTTGTTGTTTCCATAGTGAGAAAGGTGTGGATTCTAGAGATGTTTTTGAGGTGCAGGCGACATAAACGTGTATAGTAGTGTCGAGCGAGCATGCTCGGCCGAATACCTGTTTGGCTCGAGCATCGCTATATAGCACCTGATGACGCGTGTTCAGCTCATTCTAAGTCAGGGAGAGCTGAGGATAGGAAGGGACAGAGAGTGTAGCGAGTGTAATCGAATATAAGTGTAAAAAAAACATTTCAGAGACCCAAAAGTCCTTGTAAGGACTATTGTGTGTGACAGCAGCAATATATTTTTGTAGCGCAACCTGCGCTAAATTGCTCAGTGTTAGGAAGAGCTGTGCATAGGAAGGGACAGACAGTGAAGAGAGTGTAATAGGAATATTTTTATACCAAAAACTTTTCAGGGACCCAAAAGTCCATTTAATGACTATTGTGTGTGACAGCAGCAATATATATTTTTAGCGCATCCTGCGCTAAATGCTGTGTAATAGGCCACTGTGGACAGTTAAATTATCCGCGCCACATCTCCTGTTTAAAGTGTGCGCATCCCTAAAATATCAATGACAGCCAGTGCAGTTTTTCTGTAGACACTGCGAACTGTGACATTACCTGTGGTACCTGTCCTGTATAACGTTTCCTCATCACAAATACTGTTGTAAATTTTGTTGCACATACACTTCCAAATCCTGCGCTACTGTACGCGTGACAGACTTTCAAGAATATATCACATTTAAAATGAAGAAGGCGAGCAGTAGGGGACGGGGAAGTGGCTATAATGCTGATGGTGCACACAGAGGCCGTGGCTCTGGGCGCGGGGAAACTGTGCCTGCTGCCAGAGCACAAGAAAAACAATCATCCAAGATACCTACTTCATGTTCCAGTTTGAAGGGCGGCGCCGGACAATACTCTTGAAGTCAGACCAGTGCGAGCAGGTGGTCGGTTGGATTGCAGCAGATAATGCTTCCAGTCGGTTAAGCACTACCCTGTCTTCCACCAAGTCCAGTCTCAGTAGCCAGGAATCTGGTCCACACAATCTTCACCCTGATCCTCCTTTCTCCCACCATTTACAGTGTGGCCAAACAAGTGATCCCACACTCGGATATTCCAAGCACGCTTGAAGAGGGACATGAGATCTTGTGCCCCGATTCCCAACTCTTAAGCATCCACAGTCACAAGAACATGATGGTGGTGAACGGCAATTAGAGTTTAATGAGGTGGATGATGATGAGACACAGTTGCCAATGAGTCAACTGCAATTACTGTCTCAAGAGGTTGATGAAGAGGATGAGACACAGTTGGCAATCACTGAGGTTGTGGTTAGGTCAACAAATCAGGAGGATGATCAGAGTGAGGAAGTGGAAGAGGAGGTGGTGGACAATGAGGACACTGACCCAACCTGGGAAGGTGGAAAGCCAAGCGAGGACAGCAGTACAGAGGGGGAGGGATCTGCAGCACCACAACAGGCTGGAATAGGCAGTGGGGTGTCAAAAGGGAGAAGGCGGGTGTCACGAGGGTGTCAAGAGCCACGCCTGACTCCGTTGTACCCGGGGTCAGGAGGTCGCAGCGGTTGGCTGCACGCTCTATGTAAGATAGGGATGTTTCCTTATTGTAGCTTTCTGGGTTTGCTTTGCGAACCCTTTTGGCTCACTCAGGGATCCGTAGCTCCTTCTCTCAGCTGTTCCTTGTCCAGCACTCCCAATCCTCCTTATATTCCCCTCTCACACTTCTCTGGTTGCCAGATATAGAGCTTCCTGCCTGGACATCTATTCTGACCCACTGGAGCTGTGTTGCTGCGTTCTCTGGTAGTTGATCCAGAACGCTACCCTCCGGATCCCTGTTGGACCTTTGTGGACAGTTGTTGTCGTCCACCTGGGTGTTTGTGTTTGTCTGTGTTTGTCTGTCCTCTCCCTGGTGTTTCCCTCTTAGTGTCAGTGGTGAGGACTAGCGATCCCACCGGCCCGTTCATTATCTAGGGTTCATTTCAGGGAAAGCCAGGGTTTAGGCACGTGATCGCCGCACGGGTGAGGAACCCGTCTAGGGACGTCAGGGCAGTCAGGTGCCAGCCGCAAGGAGAGTTAGGGGTCACCACCTTTCCCTCTCCCTTGGGCAGGACTTTCCCTTTTTCCTCCCTGTGCGTGTTGCCGGTCATTACAGCGGGCCACACCAAACAGGCCCGCAACTGTTCCATGGAGCACCTCCTTGCGGAAATCTCCCTTGGCAAGATGTTCCTCAGTCTGGCGTTTAAAAAAAAATAAATGTGAACGACAAAAGAATAGTAGTTTGCAACCTGTGCCGTACGAAAATGAGGCGGGGTGTGAACACTATCAACCTCACCACCACCAGGATGATCCGCCACATGGCATCCAAGCACCGTAATAAGTGGGATGAACGCCTGGGTCCACAATCTGTGTCTGCGGGTCACACCACTGCCTCCTCTTCCCCCTATGTTATGTGCTGGCCAATCCCCTGTCGAAGGCGCAGGCCTGGATGCCTCCCGCCCTTCACCTGGACCTTCGCAAGCACCATCAGCGACATCCACTTCTGTGTCCCAGAGCAGCATCCAAATGTCCTTACCCCAGGTCTTTGAACGCAAGCAAAAATACCCAGCCACCCATAGCACTAAATTTGCAGCTTTTTAAATTACTGGCCCTGGAAATGTTGCCATTAAGGCTTGTGGACACTGAGGCCTTCCGCAGCCTAATGTCGGCGACCGTCCCTCGTTAAGCAGTCCCCAGCCGCCACTATTTTTCAAGGTGTGCCATGCCCGCCTTACACCGACATGTGTCCTGTAACATCACAGGTGCCCTGACCAATGCATTTACTGGGAAGGTCCACTTAACCACGGACACATGGACAAGTCCATTCGGCCAGGGACGCTACATTTCCCTGACGGCACACTGGGTGAGTGTTGTGGAGGCTGGAAGCGAGTCGTACCCTGGGATGGCACAGGTGCTACCAACGCCAAGGATTGCAAGCCCTACGTTGATCAGGGTTTCCGCCAGCACCTACATTAGTGGCTCCAACCCCCACCTCTCCTCCTTCGCCTGCTCCTCCACTTCCACCTCCGAATTATCCACGTGCAGCACCAGTCAGCCATCAATCAGACCATCCCACTTCTGTGTCTACTCAAACGCTCGCTGCTCACAATTAAGGACGACGCTCTGAATGTGGCAGACGAGGAAATGGGGGAGGACATTACACAGGGTGATAGCCAGCCCACCCTCAGTTCGTCTTCTAAGCGCAAATTGGACGATGAAGAGAAGGAGAAGCAGGAGACTGTTGCCTCCGCTACAGAGGGTAGTACCCATGGAAGTTTAATTCCATCTGTTGAGCTTGGGTGAGCAGAAGAGAATGAGGAGATTGAGAGTGATCCTCCTGATGACGACAGCGAAGTCTTGCCTGTTGGTACTCTGGCACACATGGCTGACTTCATGTTAGGCTGCCTTTCCCATGACCCGCACGTTATACGCATTTTAGACAACACGGATTATTGGGTGTTCACCCTTCTCGACCCCTGCTACAAGGAGAACTTCTCATCTTTCATTCCTCTGGTGGTGAGGATGAGCAAAACGGTGCAATACCAGAAGGTCCTTGTTGAAAAATTGCTCCAAAAACTTCCATCTGACATCGGTGGCGGCAAAGTCCGTACTTCCTTGGGCAACCAAGGAGGGGAGACGAGGGGAACAAACAGCAGTTCCAACAGAGGCAGGGCAACACTCTCTAAAGCCTGGGACAGTTTCATGACACCCCGTCAGCACCCTCACCCTGATGCGCGGCCTAGTGTCACATGGAGGTAAACATTTTGGAAGATGGTGAAGGAGTACAGAGCAGACCGTGTCAGCGTCCTCAATGATCCCTCAGTGCCTTACAACTACTGGGTGTCCAAGCTGGACACGTGGCATGAACTGGCGCTCTACGCCTTGGAGGTGCTGGCCTGCCCTGCTGTCAGTGTTTTGTCTGATCGGGTATTTAGTGCTGCTGGGGGCATAATAACTGATAAGCGCATCCGCCTGTCAACTGAAAATGCTGACTCATAAAAATAAACAAGGCCTGGATTGCCTCTGACTTCTTGACTCCACAAGATAAAAGCGGGTGAACATGAAGGCGCTTTAAATGTGTTTATAATGTACTGAATACACTGTATTCCTATGCACCCCTTCCACCACAAACAAGGTTATATGGTTGAATCTTCCTTTTCTCATCCTCCTCCTCCTCTTTCATCATATCAACATGTTTATTCTTCACATATAATGCCCTCGCATATATGCACTTAAAATATAATGTTTTACATAGTCAGCTCACCAGCAGGCCCACACCTAAAATCTTTTACTGGGTCAGCTCACCTGCAGGCGCTCATCTAATTATACCTAATAGGCAATTTGCGCGCATGCTGCCTTGCTTGGATGTGGTAGCCGTTTCTCAGGCTCACTCTCCTGAATCAAACACCGAGTCCCCGTTTCCCGTAGTTACAATTGTTTGCACTGATAATAACATCGACAATAACGAAAGTTGATAGGCCAAACATCCGAATGGATCAAAGCGCAAATCAGACAGCTCGCGATCCTCAAATTACGATGCACGGGAAGGGACAACCCCCATCAATTAATTCAAAGAGTAATCCCAGCAGAGGTGTTGATTTTTTAATCCATGATATTCTTTTATTCCATATAATAAAGTAGATATACAGGACGCTATATCGTGGACTGAGTGTACAATACGTAGCTTTTATTAATCTCTTTTAAAATGAGTGAGACGGTGTTACTAAAATTCTTGCACACGCACTTTTGTGCGTATGGCTCTTTGCTGAAAGAAGGGGTGTCAGGTCTATTGCCCTAGTGGGGGCTAGGCGGTTTTATGATGGGAGTAGCTTCTTGGTGAGATCAACAGATATTACTCCTGTACAGCTTAGCCTAATTGTATCTGACCCTAACTCTAGTCTTGAGTGGGGAGATTGGCTAACTGTCTGTAGTCGGAGCACTCGCCCTGAAAAGAGCGACCCCCAGCCGCTGGAACCTTGGGCCTGATCTGCATATCCCTTCCTCTAATAGCTGACTGCAAGTTCTATCCGACGCGTTTCCCCATAATACAATGGTTCATCAGGGAGCGATCATATAAAATGGCAATGGCAGCTTGCTAAAGGATTCTGTCTCCTTTTGTAGTTCTAGCCCCGCCCCTTAGGCAGCGCTCAGCCAATCCCCGCGAGGCAGAGGAGCGCCAATGGGCAGTTCTAAACCGTCCTGACCCGCCCCGCTCCGCCTACTGGGAGTGATGCTTAAACAGGGGCGGACTTGTTTCCATGGGGATCTTACTACGCTTCCCCGGCAGAATCACTTGCAGCGCACTTCCTGTTTTCATCAGCAGTTGAGGAAGGCTGGACGGGCCGAAACGCGTCCTGTATATCTACTTTATTATATGGAATAAAAGAATATCATGGATTAAAAAACCAGCACGTCTGCTGGGATTACTCTTTGAGACATCCGAATGGATCGTCGCCGTCACGGGGACGTGCAATCGGCCCCAGGTTAACTAGGGCAGCAGGCCCTCACCCAGAATGTTTTTAGATGGTCAGATCAGCAGGCCCTTGATCCAAATGTTTTTGAGGGTCACCAGCAGGCCAAGCATAATTTTTCAAGGCTGTGTATGATGCCCTCCTTTATGCGTAATAAAGGGTGTTTTGGAGCGCCGGTTCCTTGTAATTTTTGGCAGCCCTTTCCCTTAGTGCAGAGGCTTTATGAGTGTAGGAGTCCCACTACCTGAACAATAGTACCACAATGTGAATGAGGCCCTCCTTTATGTGATACACAGGTTGTATCGTAGTGCCTCTTCCTTGTAATATTTGGCAGCACTTGCACTTTATATACAAGTAAATATACAGGAAAGAATGTTTCCTAACAATTTTTCCTCTAAAATCGATTTTTTTATTCGGTTTTGTGCGTAATATTGTCAGTCTTTAAAAGTGGCGTACTATTCGAAAGACATCGTTCCCAGCAGCGACCTGCGAGTCCAAGATGCATCCAGACATCCTCCCCATGCTGTTCCCGAACCATTTTGGTGGTGTTTCTGTCAATTTCTAACATTTTCCAATGAACCAGGCGCCATCCCCTCTTCAGAGCAGGGGCTGCCTGGCTTAATGCTCAGGTTCTCCCATTGACTTCCATTATACTCGGGTGCTCGGTCAAACAACTGAACATCACGATGTGTTCGGCTCGAGCTACGGTGCTCGATCAACACTAGTGTATAGTTGTGTGTCATCAGCATAGAGATGGTACTAGAAACCACATTTGCTGATGGTCTGTTTAATTGGGGCAGTGTACAGAGAGAAGAGGAGATGGCCGAGGACTGAACAATGAGGAACCTCAACAACAAGAGGGAGAAGAGAAGAAGTGGAGCCAGCGAATTATACACTGAAAGAGCGGTCAGAGAGATATAAAGAAAACCAGGAGATGGCAGTGTGCTTTAGGCTGATAGATTGGAGCATAGTGAGTAGGAAATGGTGGTCTATAGTGTCAAAAGCTGCAGAGAGGCAGAGGAGAATGAGCAGAGAGTAGTCACCGTTGCATTTTGCTGTCAGGAGGTCATTTGTCACTTTGGTAAGGGCAGTTTCTGTAGAATGTAGGGTGCGGAAACCAGATTGTGATGGATCAAGGAGAAAGTGAGCGATAGCGGATGAGGCGAGAGTAGACCAGACGCTCCAGGAGATTAGAGATGAAGGGAAGATTGGAGACTGGTCTGTAGTTAGTTGTGCAGGATGGGTCAAGAGATGTTTTTTTTTTTTTTATAATGTAGTAACGATAGAGCGTTTGAAACAGGAGGGAAGATACCAGAAGAGAGAGAGAAGTTGAAGATTTTTATTAGGTGAGTGAGTTAGGAGAGACTGGAATAGATGTAAGGGACTGGGGTCAGTAGTACATGTGGTAGGATGAGAAGAAGAGAGGAGCCTGGAGACTTCTTCCATGACTGGGTCAAACGTGGACAGTGAGCCAGAGGAGATGCGAGGGGAAGGGGATCGATGACACTTAGTGACTCTGAGCTGATTTCATGCCGGGTGTTTTCTCTGTGACGTAGGGGGCAAGAACTTCAGCACGGAGGTCTGTTATAGGTGCCTGCACTTTAGGTCTGAGGAGGTAGTGAAAAGAGTCAAAGAGTTTTTTTGGCTTGTTGGACAGCGATGAGATTAGGATGGTGAAGCAGGTCTGTTTGGCAAGATGAAAGGCAGAGTTATAGGTTCTTTTCTCTGGTGTGTGTTTTTCTCCACAGGCGTTTGGCACTCCTGGAGCAATGCTGGAGAAAGAGAGTTTGCGGTGTAAGCCTGGGCTTCTTTGGTCTGTGTTTGGAGGTTCTGAGGGTAGGGGGCGCTACTTTGTCCAGGGTGCTTCTGAGCTGTGCTGGCCAGTTTGCATTGTTCACCCACGAACATATGCAGGCTGCCATCTTTTTTCACAAGTCTATGAAAACAAGTGCGGTCAGCGGGAGCAGGCAGTTCCGAGAACAGCCACCGGGGGCCTTCATTGGGCTGTTCTTGGAACTGCCTGCCCCCGATGACCGCATTTGTTTTCAGACCGCCTCGCGGCACAGGCACAGGTAAGGGCTTACCTGTGCCTCGCCGGACTTGTGAAAAAAAATGGCAGCCCGCATATGTTCGTGGGTGAACAATGCGAACTGGCCATCACTGCTTCTGAGGGTGTCATTATAGTGATTACAGCCAGATCAGGGCAGGGAAGAGATTGGGGACAATGATGAGTGTAGAGTGTCTGCAAGTGTAGGAGGGTCAATGGCCTGCAGATTTCTGTATGTGTAATAGGTAAGGGTGTGCTGGGATGGGTGTGGATTTGTGAGACTAAGGGTCCATTCACACATCCGTAGAATGTGTCCGCATCCGTTCCGCAATTATCCGGAACGGGTGCGGACCCATTCATTCTCTATGGGGCAGGAATGGATGTGGACAGCACATAGTGTGCTGTCTGAATCCACATTTCCAGAGCGCGGCCCCGAACTTCCGGCCCGCGGCTCCGGATTAAAATAGAACATGTCCTACTCTTGTTTGCAAGTGCAGACAAGAATCGCCAGTTCTATGGGGGTGCCGGCCGGGTGCATTGTGGATCCTCAATACCCTACGGACGCGTGAATGGACCATAAAGGATGTTGTGGTCAGAAAGTGGGAGAGGGGAGTTATTAAAGTTGCAGATCTCTAGGAATCACTCACCTGGGAGTATTGATGGTGGGACTTTTTTCGCCAATACACCAAATGTGAGATCAATTTGCCCCTGATTACCACTTTGGAAATTTCCCAGAAAAGTATTGGTTGGGTCTGATGGGCTGCATTGTGTGAGGCATAACCGTGTTATAATGTCTTCATTATCACCCAGAAAAGCTTGAGATCTCCAGACATATTCTGATCCCCGCACACTAGTGTCTGGTATCTCCTCAGATATTGGAGAGTGATCTGAGATCACAAGATCTCCAACATTGGTGTCTTGGACCTTCATTCTAAGGCCATTGCTAGCCAGTAAATAATCTATATACGGCCATGATGCATGGGGTTCCGGAATAATGAGTGAATTCTCCATCACCTGGATGATCCTTCCGCCATACAGAAAACAAATAGAATTGTACCTCTCATCCTGGGTGGTGGCGCCACCCACAGCCTACTTTTCCTATCCTCCAGTGGGTTCAATACCGTGTCCTGATCTCTCCCAACAATTTTATATTGGGTTAGATTGGAAGACAATGATGCTTAGATGGTCTATAGGGGTGTCCAACAACATCTGAACCCTCCGACCCTTCATATCTGCACTCTCCCCCAAGAGCCGCGCTCTCGCCCGTTTATGAAGTAAGATCAAAACACCCGCCGTCCCGTGTACAGCCGGAGGACCCACAACATTACCCACCCATAGTTCTTGCATCCTAACAAAATCATCAGCTGCCAGATGCGTCTTCTGACGAAGGACCATCGTACGTTTCTGGGGGGTCTAAGTCCTTTCACGTTCCAGGAGATGATGTGCATATTATTTTATGCAGGTTTTCTGGACCGTCCCCCCTCCTCCTCCCAACCAGAACATCCCCAAATAAAACAGATCTGGACCGTGCATAATGTGCAGCCTCCACTGTAATGGTGGAGGTCGCTCCTGGAATTACATGGAGACGTCAGCTGAAGGGATGGACGCTAGCCACATGCCAGGTCCAGTGCCCTCCTCGCCGGATTCTGTACCTGCCGCGTCTGGTGATAAATTGCCTGCTGATTCTGTTAGGCTTCTTCAGCTGAGCGTGTCCTCTGCGGTGACCATGCTCTGTGATGGAGGCTGCTCATGTCACAGGAGCGCACGGCATTACACTGACTTATAATGCTGCGTGTCACAGTCCTGACAGAACCACAACCAGTCGGACCAGAGCAGCGCAGCGCAGGGATCCCCTGATCGAGGCCCAGTGGAGGGATCCGGATTCCCGGGATAATCTCCTGGATGATGAGGGTCTCGCTACTCTTCTCTGCAGGGGGCTGCATGGACAACCTACCCCACTATACGTCTACACACTCTCCTTGCAGATACATGATGAGAGTTCTCCTGATGTAGACCTCCAGTCTAGCCTCTACAACGTGATGTGATCAGGTCCTAATACAGGGAGTTCTCATCATCATCAATGTTACCGTGTGAACGAGAGTCTATAGGTCCTGAGAACAGCCGACAGGACATAACTACAACTCCTCAGAGGGGAACGGATGGGGGTCCTACTACAAAGTGCTGACAGCGCTCTCAGCGGAGAGGACTACAACTCCTCAGAGGGAAAAGGATAGGGGTCCTACTGCAAAGTGCTGACAGCGCTCTCAGCGGAGGGGACTACAACTCCCAGCATGTCCAGGCTGTAATTATGTGATATCAGAGAATATTACAAGAGGAGGTATAAGAGGAGAGGACTACAACTCTCAGCATGTCCTTCACTGTCACAATGAATTCATCAGTCCAGCATCCCAGCACTGATCACATGACGGTGACGTCATCCCAGGTCCTTCTCTACCACATCTCTCCACTGCTGAGCTCCGCACCCTGCACTGATCACATGACAGTGACGTCATCCCAGGTCCTTCTCACCACTGCTGAGCTCCGCCCCTTGCACTGATCACATGTCAGTGACATCATCACAGGTCTTTCACCACAACTTATACTTTCCTCTGCTGAGCTCCGCCCCCTGCACTGATCACATGATGGTGACATCATCCCAGGTCCTTCAGCTCTTGCAGTGCAGCAGATACAGAGCAGGTCCTGGTCGGTGTCACTGCTGTGGTGTCTGGAGCCTCTTCTTCTCTCTGGTATCAGCCATTTCTCCAGAATCCCCCTTTATCCCCGGTGCTGGGGGCTCTGAGAAGCGGGGTCTCTCCAGGAGCAGTAAGTGCGGTTCTGGATCTCACTAATGCTCTTGTCCCTGGAGGATTTCCAGCCTCTCCTCATAAAGGCGCCTGCAGTACTAGAAGCCTCCAGCTCCTCCAGGTCTCTCCTCTCGGCAGAGTCCAGCTAAAGGACCCGGTCCCTCTGCCGACTAGGAAATAGCTGATAATATATAGAAGGGCTGGATCCCACAGGATAGAGGACCCGCTCCCTCTGCGGCCTAGGAAAGGGCTTATGCTCCTTACAGTATTACAACAACGTTTTCTACGAATGCACTTCCGATGAAGCATCCGAAGTCGATTCGCTCATCCCTAGATGTCTCTGGTGTTGTAGTGCAGCACCTGTAAACCCCCAGAGTGAGATGGAGACGTGTGATACTCTGTGTACAGCACTGCAGAGTATTTCAGCGCCGTCATCATTAGTATAATACATTAGCTGCACGAGGTGACCAAGAATGGCTCTCATGTAAACACTATGGAGAAGTGCGTCTTATGGCAGGCCGTCTGTCAGAGCGTTTGACCAGTGCCGACTGATATACAGTATATAGATTGCTTGTATAGAGAGGCCACACTCCGTAAAGACCCGTCTCTGACCGTGGTCGATGGCTCTTCCGAGTACGGAGCGGAGTGCACCACCTGTCTCCAGAGCCCCCTCCATGGTGTATGGATGCTGGGCTCTGTGCAGGTCTATGCGTCCTGACATAAAGGACCCGTCTCTGACAGTACAGTACAGACCGGAGCGGAGTGCACCACCTGTCTCCAGAGCCCCCTCCATGATGTATGGATGCTGGGCTCTGTGCAGGTCTATACGTCCTGACATAAAGGACCCGTCTCTGACCGTACAGTACAGACCGGAGCGGAGTGCACCACCTGTCTCCGGAGCCCCCTCCATGGTGTATGGATGCTGGGCTCTGTGCAGGTCTATACGTCCTGACATAAAGGACCCGTCTCTGACCGTACAGTACAGACCGGAGCGGAGTGCACCACCTGTCTCCGGAGCCCCCTCCATGATGTATGGATGCTGGGTTCTGTGCAGGTCTATGCGTCCTGACATAAAGGACCCGTCTCTGACCGTACAGTACAGAGCGGAGCAGAGTGCACCACCTGTCTCCGGAGCCCCCTCCATGGTGTATGGATGCTGGGCTCTGTGCAGGTCTATACGTCCTGACATAAAGGACCCGTCTCTGACCGTACAGTACAGAGCGGAGCAGAGTGCACCACCTGTCTCCGGAGCCCCCTCCATGATGTATGGATGCTGGGCTCTGTGCAGGTCTATGCGTCCTGACATAAAGGACCCGTCTCTGACCGTACAGTACAGACCGGAGCGGAGTGCACCACCTGTCTCCAGAGCCCCCTCCATGGTGTATGGATGCTGGGCTCTGTGCAGGTCTATACGTCCTGACATAAAGGACCCGTCTCTGACAGTACAGTACAGACCGGAGCGGAGTGCACCACCTGTCTCCGGAGCCCCCTCCATGATGTATGGATGCTGGGCTCTGTGCAGGTCTATGCGTCCTGACATAAAGGACCCGTCTCTGACCGTACAGTACAGACCGGAGCGGAGTGCACCACCTGTCTCCGGAGCCCCCTCCATGATGTATGGATGCTGGGCTCTGTGCAGGTCTATACGTCCTGACATAAAGGACCCGTCTCTGACCGTACAGAGCGGAGCGGAGTGCACCACCTGTCTCCAGAGCCCCCTTCATGGTGTATGGATGCTGGGCTCTGTGCAGGTCTATACGTCCTGACATAAAGGACCCGGTCCCTCTGTTATTAATCAGCTCAGGTTGGAACCATAGAACCTTACTCATATCTAGACGCCGGACAGGACATCCCTCAGCTCCCAGCACATACAGTGTATGGGAAATGACATTCAATAGTCTTTTTTCGCACTCGTGCAGAGTTTATTTTAGGACCCGGTCAGATATAGTCAAGTATCAGAATATCAGCGTGAGGCCAAATGCCGTCTCTTCACAGGTCAGGGTCACAGTGAGATCTACAGCTACCGAACTGTGTGATTTACATACAAATAACTACTTCAGAGCAAAGTGCGTTAAATTGCATTAGCGGGTTCACTGCCTTCAGGGTGCAATAAGGGGTTCACTGCCTTCAGGGTGCAATAAGGGGTTCACTGCCTTCAGGGTGCAATAAGGGGTTCACTGCCTTCAGGGTGCAATAAGGGGTTCACTGCCTTTAGGGTGCAATAAGGGGTTCACTGCCTTCAGGGTGCAATAAGGGGTTCACTGCCTTTAGGGTGCAATAAGGGGTTCACTGCCTTCATGGTGCAATAAGGGGTTCACTGCCTTCAGGGTGCAATAAGGAGTTCACTGCCTTCAGGGTGCAATAAGGGGTTCACTGCCTTTAGGGTGCAATAAGGGGTTCACTGCCTTCAGGGTGCAATAAGGGGTTCACTGCCTTTAGGGTGCAATAAGGGGTTCACTGCCTTCAGGGTGCAATAAGGGGTTCACTGCCTTTAGGGTGCAATAAGGGGTTCACTGCCTTCAGGGTGCAATAAGGGGTTCACATACTTTAGGGTGCAATAAGGGGTTCACTGCCTTCAGGGTGCAATAAGGGGTTCACTGCCTTCAGGGTTCAATAAGGGGTTCACTGCCTTCAGGGTGCAATAAGGGGTTCACTGCCTTCAGGGTGCAATAAGGGGTTCACTGCCTTCAGGGTGCAATAAGGGGTTCACTGCCTTCAGGGTGCAATAAGGGGTTCACTGCCTTCAGGGTGCAATAAGGGGTTCACTGCCTTCAGGGTGCAATAAGGGGTTCACTGCCTTTAGGGTGCAATAAGGGGTTCACTGCCTTCAGGGTGCAATAAGGGGTTCACTGCCTTCAGGGTGCAATAAGGGGTTCACTGCCTTCAGGGTGCAATAAGGGGTTCACTGCCTTTAGGGTGCAATAAGGGGTTCACTGCCTTCAGGGTGCAATAAGGCGTTCACTGCCTTCAGGGTGCAATAAGGGGTTCACTGCCTTCAGGGTGCAATAAGGGGTTCACTGCCTTCAGGGTGCAATAAGGGGTTCACTGCCTTCAGGGTGCAATAAGGGGTTCACTGCCTTCAGGGTGCAATAAGGGGTTCACTGCCTTCAGGGTGCAATAAGGGGTTCACTGCCTTTAGGGTGCAATAAGGGGTTCACTGCCTTCAGGGTGCAATAAGGGGTTCACTGCCTTCAGGGTGCAATAAGGGGTTCACTGCCTTCAGGGTGCAATAAGGGGTTCACTGCCTTCAGGGTGCAATAAGGGGTTCACTGCCTTCAGGGTGCAATAAGGGGTTCACTGCCTTCAGGGTGCAATAAGGGGTACACTGCCTTCAGGGTGCAATAAGGAGTTCACTGCCTTCAGGGTGCAATAAGGGGTTCACTGCCTTCAGGGTGCAATAAGGGGTTCACTGCCTTCAGGGTGCAATAAGGAGTTCACTGCCTTCAGGGTGCAATAAGGGGTTCACTGCCTTCAGGGTGCAATAAGGGGTTCACTGCCTTCAGGGTGCAATAAGGGGTTCACTGCCTTTAGGGTGCAATAAGGGGTTCACTGCCTTCAGGGTGCAATAAGGGGTTCACTGCCTTCAGGGTGCAATAAGGGGTTCACTGCCTTCAGGGTGCAATAAGGGGTTCACTGCCTTCAGGGTGCAATAAGGGGTTCACTGCCTTCAGGGTGCAATAAGGAGTTCACTGCCTTCAGGGTGCAATAAGGGGTTCACTGCCTTCAGGTGCAATAAGGGGTTCACTGCCTTCAGGGTGCAATAAGGGGTTCACTGCCTTTAGGGTGCAATAAGGGGTTCACTGCCTTCAGGGTGCAATAAGGGGTTCACTGCCTTCAGGGTGCAATAAGGGGTTCACTGCCTTCAGGGTGCAATAAGGGGTTCACTGCCTTCAGGGTGCAATAAGGGGTTCACTGCCTTCAGGGTGCAATAAGGGGTTCACTGCCTTCAGGGTGCAATAAGGGGTTCACTGCCTTTAGGGTGCAATAAGGGGTTCACTGCCTTTAGGGTGCAATAAGGGGTTCACTGCCTTTAGGGTGCAATAAGGGGTTCACTGCCTTTAGGGTGCAATAAGGGGTTCACTGCCTTCAGGGTGCAATAAGGGGTTCACTGCCTTCAGGGTGCAATAAGGGGTTCACTGCCTTCAGGGTGCAATAAGGGGTTCACTGCCTTTAGGGTGCAATAAGGGGTTCACTGCCTTTAGGGTGCAATAAGGGGTTCACTGCCTTTAGGGTGCAATAAGGGGTTCACTGCCTTTAGGGTGCAATAAGGGGTTCACTGCCTTCAGGGTGCAATAAGGGGTTCACTGCCTTCAGGGTGCAATAAGGGGTTCACTGCCTTCAGGGTGCAATAAGGGGTTCACTGCCTTCAGGGTTCAATAAGGGGTTCACTGCCTTCAGGGTGCAATAAGGGGTTCACTGCCTTCAGGGTGCAATAAGGGGTTCACTGCCTTCAGGGTGCAATAAGGGGTTCACTGCCTTCAGGGTGCAATAAGGGGTTCACTGCCTTCAGGGTGCAATAAGGGGTTCACTGTCTTTAGGGTGCAATAAGGGGTTCACTGCCTTCAGGGTGCAATAAGGGGTTCACTGCCTTTAGGGTGCAATAAGGGGTTCACTGCCTTCAGGGTGCAATAAGGGGTTCACTGCCTTTAGGGTGCAATAAGGGGTTCACTGCCTTTAGGGTGCAATAAGGGGTTCACTGCCTTTAGGGTGCAATAAGGGGTTCACTGCCTTTAGGGTGCAATAAGGGGTTCACTGCCTTTAGGGTGCAATAAGGGGTTCACTGCCTTCAGGGTGCAATAAGGGGTTCACTGCCTTCAGGGTGCAATAAGGGGTTCACTGCCTTTAGGGTGCAATAAGGGGTTCACTGCCTTCAGGGTGCAATAAGGGGTTCACTGCCTTCAGGGTTCAATAAGGGGTTCACTGCCTTCAGGGTGCAATAAGGGGTTCACTGCCTTCAGGGTGCAATATGGGGTTCACTGCCTTCAGGGTGCAATAAGGGGTTCACTGCCTTCAGGGTGCAATAAGGGGTTCACTGCCTTTAGGGTGCAATAAGGGGTTCACTGCCTTCAGGGTGCAATAAGGGGTTCACTGCCTTTAGGGTGCAATAAGGGGTTCACTGCCTTTAGGGTGCAATAAGGGGTTCACTGCCTTTAGGGTGCAATAAGGGGTTCACTGCCTTTAGGGTGCAATAAGGGGTTCACTGCCTTTAGGGTGCAATAAGGGGTTCACTGCCTTCAGGGTGCAATAAGGGGTTCACTGCCTTCAGGGTGCAATAAGGGTTCACTGCCTTCAGGGTGCAATAAGGGGTTCACTGCCTTCAGGGTGCAATAAGGGGTTCACTGCCTTTAGGGTGCAATAAGGGGTTCACTGCCTTCAGGGTGCAATAAGGGTTCACTGCCTTCAGGGTTCAATAAGGGGTTCACTGCCTTCAGGGTGCAATAAGGGGTTCACTGCCTTCAGGGTGCAATAAGGGGTTCACTGCCTTCAGGGTGCAATAAGGGGTTCACTGCCTTCAGGGTGCAATAAGGGGTTCACTGCCTTCAGGGTGCAATAAGGGGTTCACTGCCTTCAGGGTGCAATAAGGGGTTCACTGCCTTCAGGGTGCAATAAGGGGTTCACTGCCTTTAGGGTGCAATAAGGGGTTCACTGCCTTCAGGGTGCAATAAGGGGTTCACTGCCTTTAGGGTGCAATAAGGGGTTCACTGCCTTCAGGGTGCAATAAGGGGTTCACTGCCTTAGGGTGCAATAAGGGGTTCACTGCCTTCAGGGTGCAATAAGGGGTTCACTGCCTTCAGGGTGCAATAAGGGGTTCACTGCCTTCAGGGTGCAATAAGGGGTTCACTGCCTTCAGGGTGCAATAAGGGGTTCACTGCCTTCAGGGTGCAATAAGGGGTTCACTGCCTTAGGGTGCAATAAGGGGTTCACTGCCTTCAGGGTGCAATAAGGGGTTCACTGCCTTCAGGGTGCAATAAGGGGTTCACTGCCTTCAGGGTGCAATAAGGGGTTCACTGCCTTCAGGGTGCAATAAGGGGTTCACTGCCTTCAGGGTGCAATAAGGGGTTCACTGCCTTCAGGGTGCAATAAGGGGTTCACTGCCTTTAGGGTGCAATAAGGGGTTCACTG
This sequence comes from Bufo gargarizans, assembly GCF_014858855.1. Lineage (NCBI taxonomy): Eukaryota > Metazoa > Chordata > Amphibia > Anura > Bufonidae > Bufo > Bufo gargarizans. Next base: position 62,448,218 of record NC_058083.1, on the reverse strand, counting down.
CCTTCAGGGTGCAATAAGGGGTTCACTGCTTTCAGGGTGCAATAAGGGGTTCACTGCCTTCAGGGTGCAATAAGGGGTTCACTGCCTTCAGGGTGCAATAAGGGGTTCACTGCCTTCAGGGTGCAATAAGGGGTTCACTGCCTTCAGGGTGCAATAAGGGGTTCACTGCCTTCAGGGTGCAATAAGGGGTTCACTGCCTTTAGGGTGCAATAAGGGGTTCACTGCCTTCAGGGTGCAATAAGGGGTTCACTGCCTTCAGGGTGCAATAAGGGGTTCACTGCCTTCAGGGTGCAATAAGGGGTTCACTGCCTTTAGGGTGCAATAAAGGGGTTCACTGCCTTCAGGGTGCAATAAGGGGTTCAATGTTTTCAGGGTGCAATAAGGGGTTCACTGCCTTCAGGGTGCAATAAGGGGTTCACTGCCTTCAGGGTGCAATAAGGGGTTCACATACTTTAGGGTGCAACAGGGGTCGTCTCACTTCAGTAAGTGACGGTTATCATGTAGAGAAAGTGTACTAATGTATTGTGATTCTCTATGTTGCTTCCATTGTTGGCTGGATTCATTTTTCCACCACGTTACACACAGCTCGTTTCCATGGTTACAGACCACCCCGCAATCCAGCAGTGGTGGCCGTGCTTGCACACTATAGGATAAAGCACTAGCCAATGTGCGCTCCCATGGTAGAGGCCGATGATTTTTCCCTATAGTCTGAAAGCACGGCCACCGTTGCTGGATTGCAGGGTGGTCTGTAACCATGGAAACGAGCAGTGTATAATTTTGATGGAATAATAAATCTTGCCAGCAAAGGAGGCAATATGGACAATCACAATACATTAGTAAGTGCCTTATATTAACTCTCTCTACATGATAAATGTGACTTACTGAAGCGAGACGACCCCTTTAAAAGGTACAATAGAGGTTTCACTTAAAGTACAAAGTGGGTTTACGTCAGGGTTTGGCTTTGCTATGTGACTCAGCAGCAAATACACCTTATATCCGGAGAGTCGCACATCATTTGCAGTTGTCTCCTAGCAAGGGTTAACAAATATTTTTTTTTAGTTTTTAAAGGTTTCTATTGGGTCTTGAAGCCAAAGACTGGTGTTTGTAGGCCGGAAGCCTTTGAAGGTATAGTAGTTATGGGTTTTCTTTCACAGCAGACAAACACACAGGAACTCATCATCATCATCATCATCATCAATCATTTTGTCTCGGACGCTGACCAGTGAGAAGTCAGACATCATTTTAATTTGTCTCCTAGTTAGGGTTTAAAAAAAATACACATATATATATTTTAGGTTTGTGTTGGGTCTTGAAAGCTATAAGACTTACCATCGAGTTACCGGCTGAGCCTGAAGTCATCCTGGATCTTCTCTGGGATTTTCCATACAAATGCACTAATTCTTTTTGACGCTGATCAGTGAGACGTCAGACATCATTTCAATTAGTCTCCTAGGATTTAGCCTCACATGGACATTATTCCGATACCTGACAATGTCCTAAAGTGAACCCTGTACACCTGGATCTGCCAGTGTTTACTGGTCCCACTGTAAATCAACACTACAAGCCAATATTTCTCAGAAAATACAGGATAAACCATGTTCCTTAATTGTAGTGGACAAAGCAAACATTTCTAAGCAAGACAGAACCGCTGTGTCTATGAGGGTCCAGTATGTTACTGCCTACAGGGGGTTTCTCACTACAAAAGGTACCACATTTATAAGATGTTCCTGTTTACTAACAAAATAAAAAAAAAAGGAAATAGGTTAATTGAGGTAATTGATACAAATCAACCCTCAGACTTCTCCTAATACCATCGGTTAAGGTATAAGAGCCAAACATCTTGACGCGTCTTCTTCATTAACCTTCTCTACAGAACTTTCTTCTCTAACATTATTAGTCCCAACTACTAACGTGATTGTAAAACCTCCCCAATCCTTCCCATACCTGCTCTTACCTTCCTTATATTTCTAACCTACCCCCAACATGACCTGGACAGACAGGCCCCCCTCTAATCGGCATGGCGAGCAGGTCCCCCGAGGCCGTTCACCGAGGTTAGGCATTGTGGAGACTCACCGGCTCTTAGATCCTTCGGGATCTTTGGTCTTCTGTTATTGTACACATTGCCGACTGGACCCGTCTTAGGGATAGAATGTCCGCCTTCACCCCCGGCTGGTGCACTGTCTGTCCAGGTCATGTTGGGGGTAGGTTAGAAATATAAGGAAGGTAAGAGCAGGTATGGGAAGGATTGGGGAGGTTTTACAATCACGTTAGTAGTTGGGACTAATAATGTTAGAGAAGAATGTTCTGTAGAGAAGGTTAATGAAGAAGACGCGTCTCTTGTCAACATATTGTTAAGGTGTAAAGATGACCGATTGGCTATTACAGCTTAAAGGGGTCGTCCCACGAAAAATATTCTATAGTTTTCAAACCAGCACCTGGATCTGAATATTTTTGTAATTGCATGTAATGAAGCATTTATTCTAGCTACGGAGTTATCCAATAAAATGTGTCTGTATAGGGCCACTTAGCTTCCTAGTTATTTGACCGGCTCTCTGAGATGGTCGCACATGCTCAGTTTCATCCTTCAACTGCCTCCTAAGCTGTAATAGGGAGAGCTGAGACATGCCCCCTCAGCTGCAGTAGAAAAGACACGCCCCTCAGCTCCAGTAGAAAAGACACGCCCCCTCAGCTCCAGTAGAAAAGACACGCCCCTCAGCTCCAGTAGAAAAGACACGCCCCTCAGCTCCAGTAGAAAAGACACGGCCCCTCAGCTCCAGTAGAAAAGACACGCCCCCTCAGCTCCAGTAGAAAAGACACGCCCCTTAACTGCAGTAGAAAAGACACGCCCCTCAGCTGCAGTAGAAAAGACACGCCCCCTCAGCTGCAGTAGAAAAGACACGCCCCTTAGCTGCAGCAGAGAAGACACGCCCCTCAGCTCCAGTAGAAAAGACACGCCCCTCAGCTCCAGTAGAAAAGACACGCCCCCTCAGCTCCAGTAGAAAAGACACGCCCCTCAGCTCCAGTAGAAAAGACACGCCCCCTCAGCTCCAGTAGAAAAGACACGCCCCTCAGCTCCAGTAGAAAAGACACGCCCCCTCAGCCCCAGTAGAAAAGACACGCCCCTCAGCTCCAGTAGAAAAGACACGCCCCTCAGCTCCAGTAGAAAAGACACGCCCCCTCAGCTCCAGTAGAAAAGACACGCCCCTCAGCTCCAGTAGAAAGGACACGCCCCTTGAGCTGTCAGCTTGATATAAATCTAGCAGAGCAATGAATGAGGAGATCTCTGGATCCATGTGAGGTCCAGGGCTGGTTCTGGCTTTGTTGGAAAGGTATTGTCATGGACTATATGAGGTCTGATTCTCATGTTTTACATTATTTGTGGGATAACCCCTTAACCAATGGTATTAGGAGAAGTATGAGGGTTAAACACTATAGATCTCTGGCACTCATGCCGGCTGGGCCAGGATACTCACTGCTGTAGACCAACCCACAGCCTGACCAGGAATTGGGGATTTGAGGCTGGCCATGGCTTTGTGTAACAGTGCGGTGAGAAAACGCTTTCAGTGGTTGGTTTTTATATATACACACGTAAATAAACATGAACCGGAGAATCCCTTTACCTGATAGCTCAGGTGATCGTCTTCTACAGAACAACCATGTTTTGCATTTAATAAATGAACACATTTTATTATTACAAAACAATCGTATAATGCAGCAAATCCCACTGGAGTAAAGGGCGGCCCCAGTGGTGAAAGACCCACTACATCCCTAGTACATAGTCAGACATAATATAAACCATATCAATGACAAAGCGCTAATTACCATCTGTCGTGTCTCAAAGAAATACAAACCAATAATAGATAACAGTATTTACATATCTCTATATTTATATCCTCATAGCCGACATTTAAAATAAAATTAATTACTGTATTTTTCGCCCTATAAGACGCACCGGCCCATAAGACGCACCTAGGTTTTTGAGGAGGAAAATAAGAAAAAATATTATTTTGAACCAAAAGGTGTACTTTTGGTGTGTTTTGAGCTAATGGTGATCTGTGGATGATGCACTGTTATGGGGGGATCTGTGGATGACACTGTTATGGGGGGATCTGTGGATGGCACTGTTATGGGGATCTGTGGATGACACTTATGGGGGGGATCTGTGGATGGCACTGTTATGGGGGGATCTGTGGATGACACTGTTATGGGGGTCTGTGGATGGCACTGTTATGGGGGATCTGTGGATGGCGCTGTTATGGGGGGATCTGTGGATGACACTGTTATGGGGATCTGTGGATGACACTGTTATGGGGGTCTGTGGATGGCACTGTTATGGGGGGGATCTGTGGATAACACTGTTATGGGGGGATCTGTGGATGACACTGTTATGGGGGTCTGTGGATGGCGCTGTTATGGGGGGATCTGTGGATGGCGCTGTTATGGGGGGATCTGTGGATGACGCTGTATGGGGGGGATCTGTGGATGGCACTGTTATGGGGGGGATCTGTGGATGGCACTGTTATGGGGGATCTGTGGATGACACTGTTATGGGGGGGATCTGTGGATGACACTGTTATGGGGGGATCTGTGGATGACACTGTTATGGGGGGATCTGTGGATGACACTTATGGGGGGATCTGTGGATGACTCACCGTTATGGGGGCTCTGAGGATGGCACTGTTATGGGGGCATCTGGGGATGGCACTGTTATGGAGGCATCTGGGGATGGCACTGTTATGGGGGCATCTGGGGATGGCACTGTTATGGGGGCATCTGGGGATGGCACTGTTATGGGGGCATCTGGGGATGGCATGACACTGTTATGGGGGGATCTGTGGATGGCACTGTTATGGGGGATCTGTGGATGACACTGTTATGGGGGGATCTGTGGATGGCACTGTTATGGGGGGATCTGTGGATGACACTGTTATGGGGGATCTGTGGATGACACTGTTATGGGGGTCTGTGGATGACACTGTTATGGGGGGATCTGTGGATGACACTGTTATGGGGGGATCTGTGGATGGCACTGTTATGGGGGGGATCTGTGGATGACACTGTTATGGGGGGGATCTGTGGATGGCACTTGTGGGGGGATCTGTGGATGGCACTGTTATGGGGGATCTGTGGATGACACTGTTATGGGGGTCTGTGGATGACACTGTTATGGGGGTCTGTGGATGACACTGTTATGGGGGTCTGTGGATGACACTGTTATGGGGGATCTGTGGATGACACTGTTATGGGGGATCTGTGGATGACACTTATGGGGGATCTGGGGATGACACTGTTATGGGGCATCTGGGGATGGCATGACACTGCTATGGGGGATCTGTGGATGGCACTGTTATGGGGGGGATCTGGGGATGACACTGTTATGGGGGCATCTGGGGATGGCATGACACTGCTATGGGGGATCTGTGGATGACACATAGCATCTTATGCTATGTGTTATCCACAGATCCTCCCCCATTACAGTGTCCCTGTGTAGTGAATGACCCCCAATACAGAGCCTGCTCCGCCTGCTTCATTCATAAAGTGGGCGGAGCAGGCGCGTGACGTAGTGAGTTATGCTGCCGGCTCCCGCCCTCTCGCCCGGCCTCCGTAGTAAGTACCGTACTACAGCCTGGGTGAATGAATTTACAGTTTAACATTGCCTATATGATTAGTACAGGGAGCGGGCCCCGTGTAGTAGAATACAGTGACTGCACCGGGCCCCGCTGCCATTACAGCACCAGATGCCGGCCCCCAGCCCCTCCTCCCTCCCGCTGAGACACACGCCGGCCAACAATGTATCAATGTAAAATTGCAGCATTCGCCCCATAAGACGCAGTGCCATTTTTTGTGGGGGGATGGGGAGTGCGTCTTATAGGGCGAAAAATACGGTACATAAATCAGAAGTGAGAATAAAGTGCAGCGAAGTCAATAGTCACTGTCAGTAGCCAACACAATGTCCGACACATTCTGCCGTAGCGCACCGTCTGGGGCCACGAAGCAGCACCGCGATGAGCGCCTCTAGCGGTGACTGTTGCCTTCGCTGCACTTTGTTCTCGCTTCTGATTTATGTGACTCATTTAGGTTATTAAGGACATTATATATATTGTTATTTCCCCGTGTATGTGCTGCAGTGACACAAGGATGGATGTTCCCGGACACGGTCACACCTGTGCATTGATACTGTCACTCACTATTTTCCATTTTAGCATCATCATTTTTTCATTATTATTGTTATTTATTTTTATCGATAGTTTTGTTTATTGGTTTTTTTCATCGATATTTATTTTCGAATCATGGATCGAATGTGATAATCTAATTATGCTGCTATTTTTGGCGGCCGCCCCTTTGTCTCCCTCCGTTTCTCGTTCTGTTTCTTTTCTTTTGTGTTTGTTATTATATAACATTTCTACCATTATTGATTCTTTATCCTGTTCCCAAGACGTCATCTGCGAGGTCTGACATGCGCAATGCTTCTTTGATGGTGGAGACACGGACTCGCGATACTTGGTGACGGGATTCCGTGCTGACATCGCGATCACGTGATATACCATAGATCACATGTGTTTCCCCAGCGCTGCCTCTTTTCTCCTGCACCGTATTCTCTTTATAATCATGTTTGTAAAATATATGTCATTCTGCCGGATCCTAATACCGGAAAACCACAAGACCCATCGCCTTACATTGGACTGAATGTTAGGCACAACCGAAAAATTGGGAAAATGTTTTTAGTAAACAATGAAGCAAGACGGCAATTATAAGACAACTCCGCAGACCTCAATATCCCCCCGCAGAACCTTACCCAGCTATAGACCCAGATATCCCCCCCACAGAACCTTACCCAACTATAGACCCAGATATCCCCCCCACAGAACCTTACCCAACTATAGACCCAGATATCCCCCCGCAGAACCTTACCCAGCTATAGACCCATATATACCCCCCCCCCCGCAGAACCTTACCCAGCTATCCCCCCCCGCAGAACCTTACCCAGCTATAGACCCAGATATCCCCCCCACAGAACCTTACCCAACTATAGACCCAGATATCCCCCCGCAGAACCTTACCCAGCTATAGACCCAGATATCCCCCCCGCAGAACCTTACCCAACTATAGACCCAGATATCCCCCCGCAGAACCTTACCCAACTATAGACCCAGATATCCCCCCCACAGAACCTTACCCAGCTATAGACCCAGATATCCCCCCCACAGAACCTTACCCAACTATAGACCCAGATATCCCCCCCACAGAACCTTACCCAACTATAGACCCAGATATCCCCCCGCAGAACCTTACCCAGCTATAGACCCAGATATCCCCCCCCCGCAGAACCTTACCCAGCTATCCCCCCCCCGCAGAACCTTACCCAGCTATAGACCCAGATATCCCCCCCGCAGAACCTTAACCAACTATAGACCCAGATATCCCCCCGCAGAACCTTACCCAACTATAGACCCAGATATCCCCCCCACAGAACCTTACCCAGCTATAGACCCAGATATCCCCCCCGCAAAACCTTACCCAGCTATAGACCCAGATATCCCCCCCCCCCGTAGAACCTTACCCAGCTATAGACCCAGATATCCCCCCCCCCCCCCGTAGAACCTTACCCAGCTATGGACCCAGATATCCCCCCCCCACAGGACCTTACCCAGCTATAGACCCAGATATCCCCCCCCCCCCGCAGAACCTTACCCAGCTATAGACCCAGATATCCCCCCCCGTAGAACCTTACCCAGCTATAGACCCAGATATCCCCCCCCACAGGACCTTACCCAGCTATAGACCCAGATATCCCCACGCAGAACCTTACCCAGCTATAGACCCAGATATCCCCCCCCCCCGCAGAACCTTACCCAGCTATAGACCCAGATATCCCCCCACAGAACCTTACCCAGCTATAGACCCATATATCCCCCCCACAGAACCTTACCCAGCTATAGACCCATATATCCCCCCCCACAGAACCTTACACAGCTATAGACCCAGATATCCCCCCGCAGGACCTTACCCAGCTATAGACCCAGATATCCCCCCCACAGAACCTTACCCAGCTATAGACCCAGATATCCCCCCGCAGAACCTTACCCAGCTATAGACCCAGATATCCCCCCGCAGAACCTTACCCAGCTATAGACCCAGATATCCCCCTGCAGAACCTTACCCAGCTATAGACCCAGATATCCCCCCGCAGAACATTACCCAGCTATAGACCCAGATATCCCCCCCCAGAACCTTACCAAACTATAGACCCAGATATCCCCCACAGAACCTTACCCAGCTATAGACCCAGATATCCCCCCCCGCAGAACCTTACCCAGCTATAGACCCAGATATCCCCCCGCAGGACCTTACCGAGCTATAGACCCAGATATCCCCCCGCAGAACCTTACCCAGCTATAGACCCAGATATCCCCCCCGCAGAACCTTACCCAGCTATAGACCCAGATATCCCCCCGCAGAACCTTACCCAGCTATAGACCCAGATATCCCCCCCGCAGAACCTTACCCAGCTATAGACCCAGATATCCCCCCGCAGGACCTTACCCAGCTATAGACCCAGATATCCCCCCGCAGAACCTTACCCAGCTATAGACCCAGATATCCCCCCGCAGAACCTTAACCAGCTATAGACCCAGATATCCCCCTGCAGAACCTTACCAAACTATAGACCCAGATATCCCCCGCAGAACCTTACCCAGCTATAGACCCAGATATCCCCCCGCAGAACCTTACCCAGCTATAGACCCAGATATCCCCCCGCAGAACCTTACCCAGCTATAGACCCAGATATCCCCCTGCAGAACCTTACCCAACTATAGACCCAGATATCCCCCGCAGAACCTTACCCAGCTATAGACCCAGATATCCCCCCTGCAGAACCTTACCCAACTATAGATCCAGATATCCCCCCGCAGAACCTTACCCAACTATAGACCCAGATATCCCCCCCCCCCCGCAGAACCTTACCCAGCTATAGACCCAGATATCCCCCTGCAGAACCTTACCCAACTATAGACCCAGATATCCCCCGCAGAACCTTACCCAGCTATAGACCCAGATATCCCCCCGCAGAACCTTACCCAGCTATAGACCCAGATATCCCCCTGCAGAACCTTACCAAACTATAGACCCAGATATCCCCCGCAGAACCTTACCCAGCTATAGACCCAGATATCCCCCCCGCAGAACCTTACCCAGATATCCCCCCGCAGAACCTTACCCAGCTATAAACCCAGATATCCCCCCTGCAGAACCTTACCCAGCTATAGACCCAGATATCCCCCTGCAGAACCTTACCAAACTATAGACCCAGATATCCTCCCCCGCAGAACCTTACCCAGCTATAGACCCAGATATCCCCCCGCAGAACCTTACCCAGCTATAGACCCAGATATCCCCCTGCAGAACCTTACCCAACTATAGACCCAGATATCCCCCGCAGAACCTTACCCAGCTATAGACCCAGATATCCCCCCCGCAGAACCTTACCCAGCTATAGACCCAGATATCCCCCCGCAGAACCTTACCCAGCTATAGACCCAGATATCCCCCTGCAGAACCTTACCCAACTATAGACCAAGATATCCCCCGCAGAACCTTACCCAGCTATAGACCCAGAATTCCCCCCCGCAGAACCTTACCCAGCTATAGACCCAGATATGCCCCCTGAGAACCTTACCCAGCTATAGACCCAGATATCCCCCCCGCAGAACCTTACCCAGCTATAGACCCAGATATCCCCCCACAGAACCTTACCCAGCTATAGACCCAGATATCCCCCCCGCAGAACCTTACCCAACTATAGACCCAGATATCCCCCCCCCCGCAGAACCTTACCCAGCTATAGACCCAGATATCCCCCCCCCCGCAGAACATTACCCAACTATAGACCCAGATATCCCCCCCCGCAGAACATTACCCAGCTATAGACCCAGATATCCCCCCCGCAGAACATTACCCAGCTATAGACCCAGATATCCCCCCACAGAACCTTACCCAGCTATAGACCCAGATATCCCCCCGCAGAACCTTACCCAGCTATAGACCCAGATATCCCCCGCAGAACCTTACCCAGCTATAGACCCAGATATCCCCCCGCAGAACCTTACCCAGCTATAGACCCAGATATCCCCCCGCAGAACCTTACCCAGCTATAGACCCAGATATCCCCCCCGCAGAACCTTACCCAGCTATAGACCCAGAGATCCCCCCCGCAGAACCTTACCCAGCTATAGACCCAGATATCCCCCCGCAGAACCTTACCCAGCTATAGACCCAGATATCCCCCCGCAGAACCTTACCCAGCTATAGACCCAGATATCCCCCCGCAGAACCTTACCCAGCTATAGACCCAGATATCCCCCCCGCAGAACCTTACCCAGCTATAGACCCAGATATCCCCCCCCGCAGAACCTTACCCAGCTATAGACCCAGATATCCCCCCAAAGAACCTTACCCAGCTATAGACCCAGATATCCCCCCACAGAACCTTACCCAGCTATAGACCCAGATATCCCCCCGCAGAACCTTACCCAGCTATAGACCCAGATATCCCCCCGCAGAACCTTACCCAGCTATAGACCCAGATATCCCCCCGCAGAACCTTACCCAGCTATAGACCCAGATATCCCCCCCGCAGAACCTTACCCAGCTATAGACCCAGATATCCCCCTGCAGAACCTTACCCAGCTATAGACCCAGATATCCCCCCCCCCCGCAGAACCTTACCCAGCTATAGACCCAGATATCCCCCCGCAGAACCTTACCCAGCTATGGACCCAGATATCCCCCTGCAGAACCTTACCCAGCTATAGACCCAGATATCCCCCCGCAGAACCTTACCCAGCTATAGACCCAGATATCCCCCTGCAGAACCTTACCCAGCTATAGACCCAGATATCCCCCCGCAGAACCTAACCCAGCTATAGACCCATATATTCCCCCCGCAGAACCTTACCCAGCTATAGACCCAAATATCCCCCCCCCCCCGCAGAACCTTACCCAGCTATAGACCCAGATATTCCCCCCGCAGAACCTTACCCAGCTATAGACCCAGATATCCCCCCCCCCCCGCAGAACCTTACCCATCTATGGACCCAGATATCCCCCCGCAGAACCTTACCCAGCTATAGACCCAGATATCCCCCCGCAGAACCTTACCCAACTATAGACCCAGATATCCCCCTGCAGAACCTTACCCAGCTATAGACCCAGATATGCCCCCTGCAGAACCTTACCCAGCTATAGACCCAGATATCCCCCTGCAGAACCTTACCCAGCTATAGACCCAGATATGCCCCCCGCAGAACCTTACCCAGCTATAGACCCAGATATCCCCCCGCAGAACCTAACCCAGCTATAGACCCATATATTCCCCCCGCAGAACCTTACCCAGCTATAGACCCAGATATCCCCCCCCGCAGAACCTTACCCAGCTATAGACCCAGATATTCCCCCCGCAGAACCTTACCCAGCTATAGACCCAGATATCCCCCCCCCCCCCGCAGAACCTTACCCAGCTATGGACCCAGATATCCCCCCGCAGAACCTTACCCAGCTATAGACCCAGATATCCCCCCGCAGAACCTTACCCAACTATAGACCCAGATATCCCCCTGCAGAACCTTACCCAACTATAGACCCAGATATCCCCCCCGCAGAACCTTACCCAGCTATAGACCCAGATATGCCCCCCGCAGAACCTTACCCAGCTATAGACCCAGATATCCCCCTGCAGAACCTTACCCAGCTATGGACCCAGATATCCCCCCGCAGAACCTTACCCAGATATAGACCCAGATATCCCCCCGCAGAACCTTACCCAGCTATAGACCCAGATATCCCCCCCGCAGAACCTTACCCAGCTATGGACCCAGATATCCCCCCGCAGAACCTTACCCAGCTATAGACCCAGATATCCCCCCGCAGAACCTTACCCAGATATAGACCCAGATATCCCCCCCGCAGAACCTTACCCAGCTATGGACCCAGATATCCCCCCGCAGATCCTTACCCAGCTATAGACCCAGATATCCCCCCACAGAACCTTACCCAGCTATAGACCCAGATATCCCCCCGCAGAACCTTACCCAGCTATAGACCCAGATATCCCCCCCGCAGAACCTTACCCAGATATAGACCCAGATATCCCCCCCGCAGAACCTTACCCAGCTATAGACCCAGATATCCCCCCCCGCAGAACCTTACCCAGCTATAGACCCAGATATCCCCCCGCAGAACCTTACCCAACTATAGACCCAGATATCCCTTCGCAAAACCTTACCAGCTATAGACCCAGATATCCCCCGCAGAACCTTACCCAGCTATAGACCCAGATATCCCCCGCAGAACCTTACCCAGCTATAGACCCAGATATCCCCCCCGCAGAACCTTACCCAGCTATAGACCCAGATATCCCCCCCCCCCCGCAGAACCTTACCCAGCTATAGACCCAGATATCCCCCTGCAGAACCTTACCCAGCTATAGACCCAGATATGCCCCCGCAATACCTTACCCAGCTATAGACCCAGATATCCCCCCCGCAGAACCTTACCCAGCTATAGACCCAGATATCCCCCTGCAGAACCTTACCCAGCTATAGACCCAGAGAAAAACATGTTACATTGAAAGTGCTGAGAAAACAGCTCTATGCCCCCCTCCTGCAGAACATTACAGCTGCCCCCCTCCTGCAGAGCATTACAGCTACCCCCCTCCTGCAGAGCATTACAGTGACCCCCCTCCTGCAGAGCATTACAGCTGCCCCCCTCATGCAGAGCATTACAGCTGCCACCCTCCTGCAGAGCATTACAGCCGCCCCCCTCCTGCAGAGCATTATAGCCGCCCCCCTCCTGCAGAGCATTACAGCCGACCCCCCTCCTGCAGAGCATTACAGCAGAACCACTTATAATAAGGGTCTATTCACACGTCCGTTGTTTCTTTCCTGATCTGTTCCGTTTTTTGCTGAACAGATCTGGACCAGATCTGGACCCATTCATTTTCAATGGGTCCTGAAAAAAAATCAGACCCATTCATTTTTCAGGACCCATTGAAAATGAATGGGTCCAGATCTGGTCCAGATCTGTTCAGCAAAAAACGGAACAGATCAGGAAAGAAACAACGGACGTGTGAATCCGGGCCTCCGGGAAAATCAACTGTGCTTCTTGCAGACTCCAGACTGGCTCCGCCTACTCGGTCACATGACGGTGACATCATCCCAGGTCCTTCTCTACCACTTCTCTCCACTGCTGAGCTCCGCCCCCTGCACTGATCACATGACAGTGACATCATCACAGGTCCTTCAGCTGGCTAGGAAATAGCATCTACCCTCTCCTCTCCTCATAAAGGCGCCTGCAGTACTAGAAGCCTCCAGCTCCTCCAGGTCTCTCCTCTTCTCCTGAATGACCACCAAGGATGGACAGGAAGGAGATCAGCAGAAGAATATTAGACTTCACCTTGGAGATCATCTCCCTGCTGAGCGGAGAGGTAAACTTTTCTAGATTTCTCTCCTCTTTATTGTATTCTGTAACAAGTCAGACATCGGGAAGAAGAATCCATCATAGAAAGTGATAGGAAGAGTCCGGGGTCCTGGAGAACGGCCTCCAGACCTTCCAAGTGATGGAGAACCTGAAGATCAGCCACCAGTATGGTCAGTGATGTATCATGGAGACCAATAGTCATGTTGTAGGAGCCATGAGAAGGTAAGTAGGCACGTTGTACCCAGGAGGAGAGGAAGCAGAGGAGGAGATGGCCGGAGTGTGGCCTAGAGGGAGGATTTCTACCACTAGTCTGACATCTAGATGATACTGGACTATAACAAGGAGGCCTCCACTACATCTAGAGGAAAGAAGGTTTCTCCACCAACATAGAAGAGGAGTCTTTACTGTAAGAGCAGTGAGACTATGGAGCTCTCTGCCAGAGGAAGGGGTCATGGGGGATTCTCTAAAAGAGTCCAGAAGGAGCCTGGAGGTCTGGAGGGTAATAATATTCCATCTTCTAGTGACTAGATTACTGGAGATGGGGCCATGATCCAGGGAGGGATTCTGAGTGTAGATCTGGAGTCAGGAAGGAATTTCTTTCCCTAAGTGTCTCTCTCCATCCACAGGATTACACTATAGTGAAGAAGACATCGGGGGGGACTCCCATCATCCATGAGTCAGGAGGGTGGAGCAGGACCCCCATCACAGAGCCTCCCCCCCTGATACATGAGCAGAAGATCCTAGAACTCACCCACAAGATGATGGAGCTGCTGACTGGAGAGGTGACACTGCTGGGAATGCTGGGAAATTCTCCAGTAACAGCACTGGAGGGGTCTGGGTGATGACGGTGTCATTGTGTTGTCAGGTTCCTGTAAGGTGTCAGGATGTGGCGGTCTATTTCTCCATGGAGGAGTGGGAGTATGTAGAAGGACACCAGGATCTGTACAAGGAGGTCATGATGGAGGCTCCCCGGCCTCTGACATCACCAGGTAAGAGGAGACGAGGTGAGAAGAGGCCGTGCATGCTCGAGTCTCCTCCCCGCACGTTTGTTGGTTTCTGGCATTACAGTGATTGGCTGGCCGGCTATATAGCACCCGATGACACGGGGTTCGGCTCAGTCTTAGTCGGGGCGAGCTGCAGCAGAAGGGGCAGATAGTGTAGGGACAGGAATAGTTTTTAGGCAGGGTTTAGTGTAGAAAGTTGTTAGAGACCCAGAAGTTGCTGCAATATATATTATTAGCGCCCCCTGCAGTAAATTGCCTGTAATTGTTTGGCCGCTGCTGACAGAGACACGACCTCTGCTGCATCTGCTGTGTTACATTTCTGCATCCTAAGTGTCTGTGACATTCAGTGGAATCTTTCTTATGGCCAGTGTTATAGCGGCTCAACCTAAATACCATAACCGGACAGGTGCTCCCCCCTAGGTGTCCCCAATACCACAGTAGAGAAAAAAAGATGATGTACAGATGAGGGGCTCTCTATAGCCGGCAATACATGGACCAGCGCAATCCTCTACAGACCATACGATTAGTAATATCACATTGTGACTAAACCCCTGTTTTAGGAATGTCCAGACTCTTGTATTTCGTCTGCTGTTCATGTAGTTAACCCTATTTCGCCCTTTAAATGTACACAAACCACCTCATCTGCCTGTGACGCAGTTAGCGGACACAATGGACATTAGCGAACACAATGGATATTGCCGGGGACACAATCCACAAACACAATGGATATTGCCTGTGACACAATCCACAAACACAATGGATATTGCCTGTGACACAATCCACAAACACAATGGATATTGCCTGTGACACAATCCACAAACACAATGGATATTGCCGGGGACACAATCCACAAACACAATGGGCATTGCCTGTGACACAATCCACATACACAATGGATATTGCCGGGGACACAATCCACATACACAATGGGCATTGCCTGTGACACAATCCACATACACAATGGATATTGCCTGTGACACATTATACATACACAATGGATATTGCCTGTTACACAATCCACAAACACAATGGATATTGCCGGGGACACAATCCACAAACACAATGGATATTGCCTGTGACACAATCCACAAACACAATGGATATTGCCTGTGACACAATCCACAAACACAATGGATATTGCCTGTGACACAATCCACAAACACAATGGATATTGCCGGGGACACAATCCACAAACACAATGGATATTGCCGGGGACACAATCCACAAACACAATGGATATTGCCTGTGATACATTTAGCATACACAATGGTCTGGGTCATCGACCTCATGGAACTATGTCCGGACCCTTTATCCAATTATCTCCAGGATAGAGAGGAGAGATGTTACTGTTCATGTGGGAGTGTGTCATATCTTACTGTATATTGATTGGTCACTGTATTTCGTGGGCCTGTTCCCCACAAGGGCCCCGTGGCAGTAACCCTTGCTGAGGGCTTGATAAAAGGCTGAGCTGTGGCCATCAATAAAGTTGATAGTTTTTACCCCCTTCCTGAAGTCCTGGATCCTGTTTGTGGGGGATTGGGAGCTGTATATTCACAACACCTTCGGATTTACTTGGATTTCGGGAGACGCTGTACGGATTTACTCATCTGGAGTGTAAGATATCCGTAACACACACCATCACAGCGCACATCGATTATAATGAAACATAAATAATAATCAAACCAATATTATATTTAACCACTTAAGGACCACAGGTTTATACCCGCCTAGTGACCAGGCCCTTTTTTACAAATCGGCACTTCACAACTTTAGCGGTTTATTGCTCGGTCATGCAACTTACCACCCAAATGAATTTTACCTCCTTTTCTTCTCACTAATACAGCTTTCTTTTGGTGGTATTTGATTGCTGCTGAGATTTTTTGTTTTTCTGATATTAATCAAAAAAGACCGCAATTTTCTCGAAAAAAGTGTATTTTTAACTTTTTCTGGTAAAATTGTTTGAATATAATGACATTTCTATACAAGTTTGTGTCAGAATTTATTGTGCTACATGTCTTTGATAAAAAAAATCCAATAAGTGTATATTTATTGGTTTGCGCAAAAGTTATAGCGTTTACAAACTATGGTGCATTTTGAAGCAGCTCTGACTTTCTGAGCACCTGTCATGTTTCCTGAGGTGCTAGAATGCCAGGATAGTATAAATACCCCACAAATGACCCCATTTTAGAAAGAAGACACCCTAAGGTATTCGCAGGAGGGGCATGGTGAGTTCATGTATGATGTAATTTTTTTTCACAAGTTAGCGGAAAGTGACACTTTCTGAGGAAAAAATAAAATAATAAAGTTTCCATTTCTGCTAACTTCTGGCAAAAAAAATTAAAATCTGCCACGGACTCACTATGCCCCTCAGTGAATACTTTGGGGTGTCTACTTTCCGAAATGGGGTCATTTGTGGGGTGTGTTTACTGTTCTGACATTTTGGGCAGGCTAAATTGTGAGCAACCCTGTAAAGCCTAAAGGTACTCGTTGGACTTTCGGCCCCTTTACGCACCTAGGCTGCAAAAAAGTGTCACACATGTGGTATCGCCGTACTAAGGAGAAGTAGGGGCAATGTGTTTTGGGGTGTATTTTTACATATACCCATGCTGGGTGAGAGAAATATCTCTGTAAATTGACATTTAGTTGTCATTTACAGAGATATATTCTCACACCCAGAATGGGTATATGTAAAAATACACCCCAAAACACATTGCCCAACTTCTCCTGAGTACGGCGATACCACATGTGTGACACTTTTTTGCAGCCTAGATGCGCAAAGGGGCCCAAATTCCAATGAGTACCTTTTAGGAGGGCATTTTTAGGCATTTGGATTCCAGACTTCTTCACACGCTTTAGGGCCCCCAAAATGCCAGGGCAGTATAAATACCCCACATGTGACCCCATTTTGGATAGAAGACACCCCAAGGTATTCCGTGAGGGGCATGGCGAGTTCATGTAAAATTTTCTTTTTTGTCACAAGTTAGTGGAATATGAGACTTTGTAAGAAAACCCAAAAACCAAAGAAAATTCCGCTAACTTGTGCCAAAAAAAAAACTTCTATGAACTCGCCATGCCCCTCACGGAATACCTTGGGGTGTCTTCTTTCCAAAATGGGGTCACTTGTGGGGTATTTATACTGCCCTGGCATTTTAGGGGCCCTAAAGCGTGAGAAGAAGTCTGGAATCCAAATGCCTAAAAATGCCCTGTGAAATCCTAAAGGTGCTCTTTGGAATGTGGGCCCCTTTGCGCACCTAGGCTGCAAAAAAGTGTCACACATGTGGTATCGCCTGCCTAGTAAAAAGGAGTGCTTGCGAAGTAAAGCTGTGATTGCTAATAAATATCCAAAAAGCTCAAAAGTGATCTTTATAGCGCCGCAGCGATTTTACAGTGTTTTTGCAGTGATCAGAAAAAAATATTTCTGTCACTGCGGCGGGGCGGACTGAACGCAAGTGTGCGCACAAGATCAGGCCTGATCGGGCGAACACTGCGTTTTTTGTAGAGCCTAAGGTGACCCTAATGTACTGATATAGATATGATTGCGATCAGTCTTGATCACTTACAGATACTATATAGTACTAGTGCTGATTAGCGACAGCGATGACGCTAATCAGTGACTGCGGTGCGGTGGGGCTGGGCGCTAACTACCTAACAAGTAGCTAACTAACTGGCGGTGATAAGGGACCCTTACAGGGGGGTGATCAGGGAGTCTATATGGGGTGATCAGGGGTTAATAAGTGACAGGGGGGGGGTGTAGTGTAGTGTAGTGGTGTTTGGTGCTACTTACAGAGCTGCCTGTGTCCTCTGGTGGTCGATCCAAGCAAAAGGGACCACCAGAGAAGCAGGTAGCAGGTGTATCAGACTCTATTTACAAAATAGCATCTGACATACCTATTTGATTGGTTGTTTTAAAAATCTACAGCCTGCCAGCCAATGATCAGCACTGGCAGGCTGTAGTTAAACTTGAATACTGCGCAATCCTGTGAACGCGCGTTCCTGTGAGCGCGCGTTCACAGGAAATCTCAGGTCTCACGAGATGACGCCAATAGGCGTCACTGAGACCTGAGAGCGCTGCCGTCCGGACACCTATCGGCGTTACCGTGACGGCAAGTGGTTAAAGCATAGAATAAATGGCCCTATAAGATAGATATAAAATGCTGTATACACAATCTATATACCCGCTATAATAGTGCTATACGTATATAGGCTTTAAACCGCAGCCTATACTGGTGGCGTATATAATACAATGGATGGTCCTACTGAATAAGTGGTTCCTTATTCTGGGACATAAAGCCGTATTTATACTTATATTTTATTTGTGGTCATGGCTTGCCTGTGACGCGTACCCTCTACTTGCCTGACTAACTAACTAAGCGGCTTGAGTTGTGCCGTAACCGCTGCGTAGGGGGAAAGCCTAAAGTGGGCATACCCTGTAATGTGTAGATGAAAATGAGGGCGGGTTGGGAGGGTATGTTGCAATGGAACGTCAGCCTCAGGGGGAGGCGCTAGCTGGGTATAAGTCAGCTGCCGGCGCCCCTCCCACAAATACAGGCCAATGAATCTGCCTTCACACTTGTGGTCATGGCTTGCCTGTGACGCGTGGGCTTGGAGACATGGTACCATCTACCTGCCTGACTGACTAACTAAGCAGCTTGAGTTGTGCCGTAACCGCTGCGTAGGGGGAAAGCCTAAAGTGGGCAAAAACAAGACTCTCAAACGCGAGAGACATTTCACGATCGGGACGAGGTATGTACCTGTTGAAACATGAGGAGCGCCAGCGACCTAACTTCCGGATTACATGAGCCGGCACTTTATTCCTGGAGGCAGCCTAAGCGGCCCCTATCTGGAAAGAATGACCAGAAATAGACGCCAGGTTCAAACCTAAATTTGACACCAACATGCGGACGTGACTGACAAACTGGGAGGTAGTGAGCGGAGCTTTAGGAAACGGCAACAGAGGGCTGCAAGGGTCTCAGCCTGCCAAAGATGCCAGTAACTGTTTGAAAATGCGGACCGGGCACTATGGGTGCCGGGGGTCCGGTTTGAGAAGTTTTGGTGACCGGCATGGACAGTGTGTATCCACCATAGCACGGTCCCAGCTGGGCGATGCTGACGTAGCTGCTGCTGGAGGCAGTACACGGGAACTCGCCTTGAGCACCTTGAGCACGAGACTGGGGAGTGTACCAAAAGGGGCTCTGTCTAGTCTATCGGATAAGCCCCTGAAGACTTCAACAGTGATGACTTGTCGTCGTGGTTGGCTTGTCACGTGGCAGTTACCCAGGCCCTTCAGTGCTGCCTTAATGTGAACGGAAAATAGGGACACCGACTCCGGGTTGTTGATGGCCGAGAAATGTTGAACGCCTGCCAGGTAGGACCTGACGGTGTTGTGTGAGAGTTTCCGATCTGACAGTATGGCAGTACCCTATAAAGGCCAAAACATAACCAATGAAGCTAGTACTCTCTTGAGGATACTTTGCTTGGAATGGGAGGGACTTGTTTCATCCTGTGTTATAAGTCCTGGCCGTGTTAACCGAAAGAGACCTGGCTACCAGGGCATGTGCCGTAACTATGTGACTGGTCAATCCAGAATCAACTGTGAGTGAGGAGGTATCACGGCCCTTACGTTGTCCGCTTCTGGCATGACCTGTTGGAAAAGGGAAAAATTAGCCTGTGACAGAGCATCAGCCGCCACATTCTGGGTACCCCTGATATGGGAACAGCAATAGCGGAAATTACACCGTAACGAGAGCCAAACTAGTCTCCTGGTGAAGGACATGACTAGTGGGGATTTGGATCTACCTGTTGTTAAAATATCCACCGTAGCTGCATTATCAGAGACTATTGTGACTGTGGAATTGGACCATGAACTACCCCATACATACGCCGCGGCCACTATGGGGTATAGTTCAAACAAGGCTGAAGACTTGAGAAACCCCGGGATATGTCTGACTTCCTCTGGCCATGTACCGGCCAGCCAGTGGGTGCCAGAAATGGCTGCAAACCCTATACTGGAAGAAGCATCGGGAAAAAAACACAGGAGATGAACTGGTAGCTGAGGGGATGAAAAAGGAGATCCCATTCCAGTGGCTCAGGAACTGATCCCACATGACTAGATCTGCTACAGCCTGAGCGTCTAGCTGAACCTGGCTGTGCTGCTGTGGAGCCACGGGAAGAAGAGCTAACAGACGGGAAATGAATGATCTTCCCTGTGGAATAATGCGCATGGCGAAGTTTAGCATCCCTAGCAATGACTGTTGATACTCTCGTGACTGTGAATCTGTGTATGACTTCCCTGATCCTGATCAGTTTATCTTCCGGTAAACTGGCTAACATGTTGACAGTCTAGTACGAAACCCAGGAAAGTGATCACCATGGATGGGCCTTCAATATCCTTAGGCGACACTGGCACACCTAGCTGGGAAAAAACTACTCATAGGGTGTCCATATCCTGGGGTGTGCGCCCTGGGTATTCAATCAGCAGAAAGTCATCCAGCTAGTGAATAACATGACTGCAGTTAAACTTGACTTCCAACACCCAGTACAGGGCCTGAGCGAACTGGTCAAATAGTCAAGGGCTACTCTGGGAGCCAAATGTCAGTTTGGTGGCGAAATAATACAGGTTCTTCCATTTGATACCATGCCACTGCCAGAACACAGGCATGATGGGAAGTAGTTTGAAGGCATCTGATATGTCTGCCTTGGACAGATGAGCCCCAGGCCCTGCCTGCATGATGATGGCTATGGTCTGATCTATGGACGAATACTTCATACTCACTTCTTCAGATGGGATGAGGGAATTGAGGCTGGAAACATGAGAGGCATGCGGGGCTGAAAGATCATAGACCAGCCTCTCCTTCTTGCTGAATTTACCTGTGACTACCCACACCGGGTTGACCCGCCAGTGGTCGAACGGGGGAACCGAAAACAGGCCTCTGAGGAACCCTTTCTCTAATTCAGCCTCTATCAACCTGTCCACTGTTGTGAGGACTCTCACCTCGGACTAAGTTTTTACACTCATCCGTGGCTTCAGGCAGCGCGGTTAGACCTGTGTGGAAACCTGCTTCGAAACCTGCGACCAGGAAATCAACAAATCCAGTGTTATGATGGCCTGGGAGGCACGAGTGTAAATAAGCGATATCAATGACGCTGATGCACACTCTATCAGACTTTAATGGACAGGCCAATTTTGGATGCGCTCTGAAGCAACTGGAGCTTACATGGAGCAGACGGCATTGACTGTAGCGGCAAGTAGAAAAGTTGAAGTTATTGCCGATTTGGGATCTACCTAAATGCTTGATGGGGCGACCTAGCTTATCCACCGCACCAGTGTTGCTGTGAGTACTCGATGGACCTGCTGGTGACACCTTAGAACTACTGTCCGGTCCAGCGTTGGCATTGTGGCACCATTCTGACTTGTGGGAAATAAACTGGCACAGTGCGCATGACGGGCTTTGAGACCAGCGAAGTGCCTGCAATAGATTTCGGTATCAATGTTGGCCCAATTCGTGGTGAACTGGAACTGACTAAGAGCAGCTGCTGCTTTTGATGAAAAAGATGATAATCATAGAATGCAGCGTCACCATATTTGTGCCCTAAATCTGTGATTTTGTAGAGGTAAAGATCTAACTCTTCCCTCCTATCTGTACGGACAGAGCATATTCCGTCCCTGTATAGGCTGAACGCCAGTACAAACTCTGGGATGGTTAGCTTCCTGTTGAGCCTGTGGTCCCGACCTTTGAGAACCACGAGACGTCACCGCAAGCGATGACCTTGTTCTCGGTGAGATCTTGCGTGGCTATTAAGAGATTCATGTCTCTGCCCTCGAGGGTATCTTTTTTTAATGGTGGCCGGAATGAAATGTGCTGGATTGATATTAGGCATGGGGGACGTTGTACCTGAACAACCGGCAGCAGACGTTGAGGCGACAGGTATGTCCCGTGCCGCGCCTCGAGACTCCACAACCTCCAATCTTGCCTGAATGTTGGTGACTGAAGAAGTCAAGGTATTAATTACAGCGTGTAACTGCATGAGGGAAGTGTGGATGGTATTCATCGAGACCTAATCGTGGCTAGAGCCGGCTGACTCTGTCACAAGTAACTGGTATAGTTCTGCTTTTCTTGAAGTAGCCAGAAAGGGGATGCCCCTCCTGGTCAGTTCTGAAACAAGCTTGGGGATGGTCCAGTTACAAAGCGATGAAATGCTGTCACGCTCCAACATCCTGGTGGCGTCCATGTTCACGGACACCTCCTCAATGTCGGACATATGTGACATGTTGCAACTGCAGATGACAAGAAAAACATGTTAACAACACTGGCATGGGTGTGTGAGGAGCAAGCGATGCTGTACCACCTACCACCGTGAACCCGACTGGGTGGCCGGGAGGCATAGGAGGAGGACCGTGGATGGCTCGGTTGCAAGGCAACCGAGACAACACCTGCAACCTAGGCGTTTAGATGCCTGCCGAGCACGAAATGACAGAGAACGTAGTAGCAGAGCGCATGGTGGCATAACGCATAGGGGAAGGTCACAAATCACCATGTATACCAAAGGAGCTGACACACCGCCGGCCGGACTGTGAAGTGGACGGGCTGCACAAGCGCGCAGCATATACTTACCCGAAGCTGGGGCGAACTTTGTAGCGGACTCCTCGCCTCTGGCTGTGACAGATCCTGCAGAGGTATGAGACTCACTCGTGCTGACTCAGAACCACAGGAACAGGATATGTTGCAATGGAACATCAGCCTCAGGGGAAGGCGCTAGCTGGGTATAAGTCAGCTGCCGGCGCCCCTCCCACAAATACAGGCCAATGAATCGGCCTTCACACATATTCGTTGATGTCCAAAGTCTTCATACATGGGTTGAAGGCCTCCAAAATACCATATAGTAGAGGGGGGTCACTGCTTGTAATTGTTTGTCCTGCAGACCTTACTAATCGTGAAAATTCTGATATCCGGACCGTTTGGCATGTAGTTTGAGACAAAATATATATATATGGTTGTATATAGTACGTTACCGGTCCGTATTGTAGCTGTTTGGCCGCTCGGTATCCGTGCTCCTTGACCAGAGCCGTCCCGGAAGCACACTCATTCTTTGCACTGCAAGGACCTTCGTGGCGTCCCACGTGGTCCGTAAGCCTACCCGTGGCATCCCACATGACCGAGGCTGTGTGCGTTGATTGGCTTCTAAGGTCCTAGAGTCTGGGATTTATTACAGAGCGGCTGAGTATTCTCCAATTTTCTTTAACAAAGTCCACGATTAATGCAATATATTATCCCTCACTGTTCTGTACCAGACGCGTTTCGGGGTCACAACTACCCCTTCCTCAGTGGGGGTCTCAAAGCTGCTTTTATATGGTGCATTTAGAAGCATTGCTTACTGGGACAGTGAGAGATCTTTAAAATGTGGACCTTAATTCCTGTATGGAGCCGAATTCTAGACCATCCCTATCCTTAGTTATGTTCAAAATGTTAGGGTATGACAGAGATCCCCATTTCTTATATTTAGGATCCGTCTTATCAGTTCATAGACCATCTTAAGTAGAAAATATATAGTCAGGTATATATGATGATCGCCATTCTACTCGTACAAAGGCTAACTTCATTCATACAATAAGAAATATATATTATATTATGAATTATATATATAAAATGCTTCAATACACATAAAAATAAAAACCCAGACGCGGTTGTCTTGCGTTTTTTGCTGCGTTTGTTACTCTTTTACTAGCAAACAAGTAATAGAACATAACCATGCCCACTTAAGATTTTTCTTAGCTAGTATGACCTTGAAATACATGTTGTAAGGCGTTATTGTAGACTGGGGGCGCTGGTCTGCTGGGGAAGGGAGATCGGAGTGCTGATAAGCAGCCGGACGCCGATGTCCCATCCCCAACAGGCCCTCGCCCCAGAATTATAGAAATCCAAACAATTCCATTTCGGCATTTAAGCCTCTTGGAATCAAAGTAACAAAGTATAATATAGGCTCAGGAGGATTGAACCCGGGAGCCACTGTCACTCTTGTCTCCTACAGCCAAACCTCCACGTGTAGAGCAGATCTCCATCGGTACGTGTGGTCTCCTCCATCACTGAAAGGAGCGCCATTCCAGTCACCTCCACCTTCAGCAATCACAGGCCCTGTGTTATTAGCGGCCACACTACAGAGCTCTAGTGACCCCCTGTCTCCGGAGGACACCGGCTCCTGTAGTCCTGCTCCGAATAAACCTGTTGAGACACAGGAGCTTGCATCCAACTTTCATCTTATCTGCCTGTCAATGGAAATATTTCCTCCTCACTCATGCTGTGGGGGGTGAATTACTTTCCATGATACTGGGCAAATCCTTATTCTTGCTCCCTAGAAATGGTGATTAATGGAATTAGTTCAGTTCAACTCCCAAACAGATTTGGATCTAGGTTTTCTCCACCAGACGACCGATCTAAATCCATCAATGTCCAAGTCTCTTCCACCTGCTGTAAAGAATGAAAGCCGAGTCTCTGGAAGAAAGAGCAGTTCACAGCCTGGAATTTATATGTTCTATATCACTGGATTAGTTTGAGGTTTAGCAGAAGGTTGGTGAGGAGCAGAACATTGTTATTTAGGCCCTGGTCACTAAACCTAGAAGTGAAGGAGCTGAGAGAAGTGTCTGATCTATAGACAGATCTACAGGAGGCCATGTATTCAGTCACTGTGTGCTTGTGTCTCCACAGATGGATCCAGGAGAAGAAATTCCCCCGAGAGATGTCCCCGTCCTCTGTATTCCCAGGACTGTCCCGAGGAGAAGCTCCCAGAGAACCATCAGGTAGACGGAGCTGAATTCTCCACAGAATCTGACCAGAAAGGGATTGAACCAAAGATTATTTTACGTTTCTCTTCTTTAGGATGAAAATCTGATGGATATTAAGGCTGAGGTTAAAGATGAAGCAAAAGAGGAGACGAATTTATGGGGCAATCAGCAGTGTAAGGAGGGGGACAGTCATGGTTCACCTGGATACTACTCCCATCATCACATGTAATAATCTCTCCTGTCCCTGTGTGTTTCCTATAGATGAACTTATAGAAGGAAATCCCCCCGAGAGATATCCCCGTCCTCTGTATTCCCAGGACTGTCCAGAGGAGAAGCTCCCAGAGAACCATCAGGTAGATGGAGCTAAAGTCTCACCAGAATCTGACCAGAAAGTGATTGGACCAAAGATCATTTTACATTTTCTTTTTGTTTACAATGAAAATCTGATTGTTATTAAGGTTGAGGTTATGGAAGAAGCAGAAGTGAAGATGGATTTATGGGGCGATCATCAGTGTAAGGAGAGGAGACATTATGTCTATTTTGACATTCACATACATACAACTCCCATCATCTCATCATCACATGTAATAATCTCTCCTGTCCCTGTGTGTTTTCTATAGATGCACTCAGAGAAGGAAATCCCTCTGAGAGATATCCCCGTCCTCTGTATTCCCAGGACTGTCCAGAGGAGAAGCTCCCAGAGAACCATCAGGTAGATGGAGCTAAAGTCTCACCAGAAACTGATCAGAAAAGGATTGAACCAAAGATTATTTTACATTTTTCTTCTTTAGGATGAAAATCTGATTGACATTAAGGTTGAGGTTATAGAAGAAGAAGCGGAAGAGGTGGATTTATGGGGCGATCATCAGTGTAAGGAGAGGAGACATCATGTCTATTTTGAGGGTCACATAAATACAATTCCCATCACCTTATCATCACATGTAGTAATCTCTCCTGTCCCTGTGTGTTTCCTACAGATGGAGTCAAAGAAGGAAACCCCCCTGAGAGATGTCCCCGTCCTCTGTATTCCCAGGACTGTCCAGAGGAGAAGCTCCCAGAGAACCATCAGGTAGATGGAGCTGAGCCCTATACACATCTATATAGGGGGGTCCTGCAGTCATAGAGGGGTCATAGATTGTGGGGGTCTCTTATGTGGACCTGTTAGATTTCCCACCTGTCTGCTGTATTGTCCTGAATTGTTACAGATGACAAATCAGGGGGAAGATGTGACTGATATTAAAGTGGAGGATGAAGAAGAGCGGATGATGGGCGATCCCCCGTGTAAGAGTGAGGTCGAGGAGGACATTCCAGTCCATGTGACCACAGGTATGGAATAATGAATGGAGGAAGGGAGGTTTCTTCAGGTGAGGCTCCACCTTAGATCTCCAGTGAAGTAAGCTGAGGCCGCTCCATACGCTGTGGGTCCTGGGTGTGTATTACAGTGGAGTTCTGCCTGCTGCTGGGACTGGAGGTAACATCAAACCCACCTGTTTAAACCCTGCGATCCCACAGTCACTAGAGACCACAGCATCTAAGAATATTTACTGAACTCATGGGGGACAACAGGATTATTTGTGAGGGTATGGTGAAATCTGTATGTGTTACATGTGGATTTGCCGTAGATTTCGCTCTTTACATTTCCACAGAGTTGATAGGCTGCAGATGTAAATCCGAACTGCAGGTCAATTTACGCTCAGATTTGTTTTTTTGCAGCATAAGATAAGATTTCTCAAAATGTCCTCCATTTTGCTGGTACTGTAGAATGCTGAGGATTTGCTGCCCTTACATCCACAGTGTATATGCGATCTGTGAGCCTACCCTTACTATTTCACATGGGGGATTAGCATGTGGTTACAGAGTCTCTCTATTAGGACACAGTCTTGGTGTAAATTCACAGTGACCAGGATGGTGCCCGATGAGAGGCTCCGTCAGCATATCCTCTCCATTAGGCCCAACCACAGGTTTACTGACCCAACCTCACAGGGAGCTATCCGAGTCTGGAATCCAGATGGGTGAATCTGGTCTTAGTCAGAGGCAGCTGATTTAATAATAGTGCTTTCTCTTAAAGAGACAGCAGCTTAATGTCATTGGTTGCTTCTTTCTGTCCCTGTGCCCCGGCTTCAAGTCCTCTGCGGAGCTCAGCTGCTCCTTTGCCCTGTCCAGGTCCTGCGGTGGTCTCCTTTATGGCTAGTGTCACGCACCTCCACTGGCAGCTAACTAACCACCAAAACCCCTGCATCTCCCAGATCACTGAAGGGCAGGTTGTCTCTTTTCTGCATCTGACCGCATGACTCTTCCTGCATTTGTATTTATTCCGTCTTGGGAAATACGAACGTGGGGTTAACCCTTCCCTGCCACCAATGGTTGACAGAATACAGTGCAATATACAACATATAAAGTGTGCTCCTACTGTACAGAGTGCGGTTCTCCAGTAATTAGTGTGATTATCTTCAGGGCTCCACACCTACAAAACTTATCTGAGGTGGCAGAACAGGGTCACCTGTGACATTCCTAATACACGTTCCTGCTATGGCCACAGGGTGTCTCATCCACAGCGATGCACTTACAGCAGCTTAAAGTCACATACTCTGGGATATCACATCACATGTATCATACACGGTGCAGGAAGAAATAACAGCATGTATGTGTAAACATAAAATAATCCAGCTAAATGATACATTTGATGTAGTAGCGTTATGTAGAGCAATAGTAAGTCCAGCAGAAAGCATAACTCTTAAAATGACATAGCTTATTAATTCCTATTAAAATGGGATAGAGACCCAATAATCCATATATGAAATTGGCCAGTAGTATATATCTAAAGACCAGACATACAAACAGAATTTGGGACCCTACAGGTGTCTACAGGAGGAGGAGAGGGGGGGATGATGAATGCAGATATGAGGTTGGACCTCAACCCCTATCTATCCCTTAGCACAGGGAAGACCCTGGATGGTTGGGCCCCCCTGTCCTCGTACCTAAAGCTATGTGTGCCCTGCTTGTCCCTACGCTAGATGTAGCTCAATGATATCCTAGCCGTGTTGGATAGGTCCCCGCCAGAATGATCTCACGTTTGACCAACCAACACAGATGGATATTACCTCAACGCGTTTCGCCCTATGAAAAGGGCTCCTCAGGAGGTCGTATTAATAAGTCACTCTGATAAGCAACCAAAATTATAAATGCTAATAAATCAATAAACTGATATCACGAACTCGTGCTAGTTGTGGCAATAACAAATCATAAATTCCACAACTACGCAGCAATAGCAATCATGCTGTCACGGAAGGAGTACAGGAAACAAGACAACACAAAATGAATATACGACTCACTGGATCCAAAACTAAGGAACAAAAAGGGAGACCCCTGCATCAGACCTGGCACTCTCCCTGACTGCTCAGCCTATGCAAAAATCCCAATGGTAGATGATCGCATATCCTCGTACCTCGACTGTATAACACCTGAACACCCTATAATAGTGAGGGGACACGACCACCGGCTCCCTACACTAGATACGGAGGGAGTCAGGGTCACCTGGGATCCAGCAAACAGAAAAACACAAAAGAATGCACAACACTTATCTTGTAGAAGACTGGGAAGTTGGATCAGCATGCACACACACTCCAGGAAGAAATATAAACCGCACACTGATGCACTATGGGGAGGAATTTAAAGGGATGCAATCAGTACAACTACATGACAGCTGAGAGAGGCTAACGAGATGAGGAACTGAAAGCAAAACAAAGGAAGCTCAAGAAGGAGGTTCTGAAAGGCATCTGTCAGAGCTTCTCAGATGTCTGGTGGTGACAGTACCCCTCCTTCTACGAGTGGACTCCGGACACTCAGAGCCCACCTTCTCAGGATGAGACCTATGGAAAGCCCTGATGAGACGAGTGGCCTTAATGTCCGTCACTGGGACCCACATCCTCTCCTCAGGACTATAACCCTCCCAATAAACGAGGTACTGGAGAGAACCGCGGACAACACGAGAATCCACAATCCTAGAGACCTGAAATTCAAGATTACCATCAACTATAATCGGAGGAGGAGGCAAAGACGAGGGTACAATGGGTTGGACATAAGGTTTTAATAAGGACTTATGAAAAACATTATGGATCTTCCAAGTCTGAGGAAGATCAAGACGGTAGGCAACAGGATTGATGACAGACAAGATTTTGTAAGGCCCAATAAACTTAGGACCCAACTTCCAGGAGGGAACCTTCAATTTGATATTCTTGGTAGACAACCACACCAGATCACCAACATTCAGGTCCGGACCAGGCACACGTCTCTTATCCGCCACACGCTTATATCTCTCACTCATGCTCTTTAGATTATCCTGAATCTTTTGCCAAATAGATGACAAAGACGAGGAGAATCTGTCCTCATCAGGTAAACTAGAAGACCCCTCTCCCGAGAATGTCCCAAACTGCAGATGAAACCCATATGCACCAAAAAATGGTGACTTATCAGGGGACTCCTGACGACGGTTATTTAAAGCAAACTCAGCAAGGGACAAAAAAGAACACCAATCCTCCTGATTCTCCGCCACAAAACAGCGCAGATATGTCTCCAGATTCTGATTGACGCGCTCTGTCTGGCCATTCGACTGCGGGTGGAAAGCAGAAGAGAATGACAACCGAACCCCCAAGCGAGAACAGAAAGCCTTCCAGAATCTGGAAACAAACTGCATGCCCCTATCAGAGACTATGTCTGAAGGAATACCATGCAATTTGACAATGTGATCAATAAATGCCTGCGCCAGCGTCTTAGCATTGGGCAAGCCAGGAAAAGGGATGAAATGCACCATTTTGCTAAAACGGTCCACCACCACCAGAATCACAGTCTTCCCCGAGGAACGAGGCAGGTCCGTTATGAAGTCCATGGACAGATGTGTCCAAGGACGGGAAGGAATGGGTAAGGGAAGGAGAGGACCTGATGGCTGTGAATGAGGGACTTTGGCACGAGCGCAGGTTTTGCAGGCTGCCACAAAACCCTCAACCGACTTACGAAGCGCAGGCCACCAGAATCTCTGAGCGATGAGATCCACTGTGGCTCTTGCCCCCGGGTGCCCAGCAAGGACCGTATCGTGGTGTTCCTTAAAAATCTTGTGTCTTAAAGCGAGAGGCACAAACAACCTCCCAGGAGGACAAAGATCAGGAGCCTCTGACTGGGCTACCTGCACCTCTGCCTCCAATTCAGGATAAAGAGCAGAGACCACCACACCTTCAGCCAAAATGGGACCCGGGTCTTCAAAATTCCCACCTCCCGGAAAACAACGTGACAGGGCATCTGTCTTCACATTCTTAACCCCAGGGCGGAACGTGACAACAAAATTAAACCTTGAAAAGAACAAAGACCATCTGGCCTGTCTCGGGTTCAGACGCTTGGCTGACTCCAAGTAGGCTAGATTTTTATGGTCAGTAAACACGGTAATAGGGTGTCTGGCTCCCTCTAACCAATGGCGCCATTCCTCGAAAGCCAACTTGATGGCCAACAACTCCCTATCTCCCACATCGTAATTTCTCTCTGCGGAGGAGAGTTTCTTCGAGAAAAAGGCACACGGTCGCCATTTGGCAGGAGAGGAACCCTGAGACAATACCGCACCCACATCCACCTCAGAAGCATCAACCTCAACTATGAAGGGTAGAGAAATATCAGGTTGTACCAAGATGGGAGCGGAAGCAAAACTCTCCTTGATATTAGAAAAGGCCTTACGCGCCTCTACCGACCAGGAAGAAAAATCTACCCCCTTTCTGGTCATATCAGTGAGTGGTTTAACAACAGAGGAATAATTCAAAATAAACTTCCTGTAATAATTGGCAAAGCCCAAAAAACTCATCAGCGCCGTCTGATTCTCAGGAAGCTCCCACTCAAGCACAGCGCGGACCTTCTCGGGTCCATGCGAAAACCATAAGCGGAGAGAAGAAACCCCAGAAATTGAATTTCTGGAACCGCAAACACACATTTTTCCAGTTTCGCGTACAATTTATTCTCCCGCAGGATGAGCAAGACCTGACGTAAGTGTTCCTTATGAGTTTTGAAATCAGGAAAAAAAATCAAAATGTCATCCAAATACACTAATACAAATTTCCCCATTAAATGATAAGAAATGCTGTTCACAAAATGCTGAAAAACGGCTGGAGCATTCATCAAACCAAAAGGCATAACCAAATTCTCAAAATGGCCCTCAGGGGTATTGAAGGCCGTCTTCCATTCGTCTCCTTCTCTGACCCTGACCAGGTTGTATGCCCCTCTTAGATCTAATTTGGAAAAAACTTTAGCCCCAACAATCTGGTTAAACAGGTCCGGGATCAGAGGAAGCGGATAAGGGTCACGAATTGTGATACTGTTCAGCTCCCTGAAATCCAGACAAGGTCTTAAAGAACCATCTTTTTTCTTAACAAAGAAAAAACCAGCGGCAACAGGTGACTTCGAGGGTTATATGTGTCCTTTTCTCAGACTCTCAGAGATCTAAGCACGCATAGCGACCCTTTCAGGTTGGGAGAGATTGTATAAACGAGATTTAGGCAGTTTGGCGCCTGGGATGAGATTAATAGGGCAATCGTACTCCCTGTGCAGGGGCAAATCCTGAACTCCACTCTCAGAGAAGAAATCCGAAAATTCAGAGAGAAAGGATGGTACAGTCTTAGTAGAAACCTCAGAAACAGATGTCGTGAGCCAATTCTCTCTGCAAAAGTCACTCCAACCATTTATTTGCCTCGCTTGCCAATCAATGGTGGGGTTATGTTTAGTGAGCCAGGGTAGCCCCAACACTAGAGGAGTAGGCAATCCGCTAAGGACGAAACATGACACATCCTCAACATGAGCATCACTCACAATTAAACGGATATTGTGAACTATGCCTTTTAATGATTTCTGAGAAAGTGGAGCGGAATCAATAGCAAAAACAGGAATATCCTTTCCCAAAGTGCATACCTGGAAACCATGAGTTATCGCAAATTGATTATCAATGAGATTGACAGCTGCTCCACTATCTACAAAAATCTCACAAAAAATGTTCTTGCTCTCTAGCGCCACCCTGGCAGGCAGGACAAAACGGGAACTACAAGCAAACGGAAAACCTTCAATTTCCGCCTCAATCCTGCCAATGGTAACAGATGGAACATTTTTAAAGGATTTTTTCCTTTTTGTTTCTTTATTACTCCCAAAAAACTGCCTGAATCTCCTAGAGGGACAAACATTTGCCAAATGATTTATACCTCCACAACAAAAACAAACCTTCCCATGCGGGCTGAATCTTCTATTGTCAGAGGCAATCAACCCCAGCTGCATGGGCTCCTGCTCAGAAGGGGTTGACAGCGACTGAGACCCCTGCGCACAGAAAGAGACCGCTGCACTGTCTTGGGATTGAGTATGACAGGAAGGAATGATCTCTCCTCTCTCTCTAAGACGCCTGTCAATACGAACGGCCCGAGACATAGCAAAGTCCAAGGAAGTAGGCCTCTCATGAAAGGCAAATGCATCTTTCAATCCCTCTGAAAGACCATGGCAAAATTGACTTCGGAGTGCAGCATCATTCCAACCAGTATCAGCTGCCCATCTCCGAAATTCTGAGCAGTATATCTCTGCGGATTGTTTACCCTGGCATAACAGACGTAGTCTAGACTCAGCCAAAGCAATACGATCCGGATCATCATATATCTGACCCAAGGCTAAAAAGAATTCATCCACTGAATGGAGGGGCCGTGCCCCCACCGGCAGCGAAAAGGCCCA
Source organism: Bufo gargarizans (assembly GCF_014858855.1). Lineage (NCBI taxonomy): Eukaryota > Metazoa > Chordata > Amphibia > Anura > Bufonidae > Bufo > Bufo gargarizans. Next base: position 62,415,224 of record NC_058083.1, on the reverse strand, counting down.
CGACTGAGCGTTACCCCTGAGCAGCGATATAATGATCCCCACCCTCCGTTCCTCATCACCAGAGGAATGGGGAAGAAGGCGAAAAGGAGTTTGCAAGCCTCTCTAAAACGCACAAAATTCTCACTACCCCCGGAGAATGTATCCGGGAGCGAGATCTTAGGCTCAGAACAAACTCCATGAACGCAAGCTGAACCGGTCACTTGAAACTGAGAAAGAGTCTTACGGAGATCAGCTACCTCCAATGAAAGACCCTGGAAGCGTTCAGTCAAAAGTGAAACCGGATCCATGCACAAAATGAATATACAACTCACTGGATCCAAAACTAAGGAACAAAAAGGGAGACCCCTGCATCAGACCTGGCACTCTCCCTGACTGCTCAGCCTATGCAAAAATCCCAATGGTAGATGATCGCATATCCTCGTACCTCGACTGTATAACACCTGAACACCCTATAATAGTGAGGGGACACGACCACCGGCTCCCTACACTAGATACGGAGGGAGTCAGGGTCACCTGGGATACAGCAAACAGAAAAACACAAAAGAATGCACAACACTTATCTTGTAGAAGACTGGGAAGTTGGATCAGCATGCACACACACTCCAGGAAGAAATATAAACCACACACTGATGCACTATGGGGAGGAATTTAAAGGGATGCAATCAGTACAACTACATGACAGCTGAGAGAGGCTAACGAAATGAGGAACTGAAAGCAAAACAAAGAAAGCTCAAGGAGGAGGTTCTGAAAGGCATCTGTCAGAGCTTCTCAGATGTCTGGTGGTGACACATGCATGATGTCAACGTTTTCCATAAGTTACTCCCAATGTCTAGCCCTCCACGTGCTGTCAGAATGCAAGGCTCTAGTGTGAACCCTCAGCTGACCACAATATGTGGTGAAAGGTAAATTATGATGTGCATAGAAGGAAACACAATCAATTGAGAACTCCGCTTCCTGAGTTCACCGCCCATCCTGGATGTAAGGTGTAGGGATTATAATAAAGCATCCATAGGTGTGTCCTCCAAAGGATACATCATGAACACGTGTTTCCTTGTGCTTTGATAACATATAGATAAAAACCATATAATGACCTAGGGGCTCACAAACACCAAAATATTGGTATATATAAAGGCATATAAACATAGGCCACACGGCCTCACATACCCGTCAGATGGCGGTCCTACTTAGGATACATCCACCTTCAAAGGGCCACTTCTTATAAAGTTAAGATGGTGTAGATGGAGAATACTGCGGATACAGCGTCAATTTGCTGACCCCATATAAAGGGACATAACATCCCATAGAGGTGATACATGTATTACTTACAGTGGAAGACGTTAGAAGCAGTGTGCTGATGATGCTGCAGTCCCAATCGACCAGCTAGTCTGGTGTCTGTTAGCCATATTTAAATTAGCGCCCTAAAGATAGTCCACCCCACCGTTCGAGCGTCCCATTGTGTCATACAATGGGACGCTCGAACGGTGGGGTGGACTATCTTTAGGGCGGTGGATTACCGCCCTGTTCCGGTCACGTAATGTGTACCTCGTATGCCGCACCGCAACTTCCTGTCCTTCGAACGCACCTTGATTTTTTGATTGGGATCGACGGCGATACATCCGTTCGCATTCCTTTTAAATTATTTTTCGATCCCAATCACCCCCCCCCCAGAGGATGAAGACATCAACTCAAGCACTGAAAACCTGAGACATCTAGGGTCACCATTATGTGCCTCCAGTACATGGGATGCCACTGGGGTGACCTTTTTCTTCAGGATATCATTACCGTGTTCGCAAAACGCTTCTACGTAACTCTCTGATCTGACCGGTTGCTGAGCACACAATGGATTTGGACGTGGAGATGAATTCACAGGCTTTACATGACCCGCATCTAAACATACCTATTGGTTTCCGCTCCAGCCATGTTCCTGGCGCAGTCGGGGGTATGTAATGACTGTGGACCAGCCTATCCCTAAGGCTACGGCCTCTACGGTACGTTATGCTTGGATGGTTTGTGATAGCCCCCGCTAGATCTGAGTCCATAGACAAAATTGGCCAATATCTTGTGAGAATCTCCCTCACTTGTGAATTGGCTGCATCAAAAATAAAGATGAGCCTTATTGGAGATTGGCCAATAACGTCCCTCCTTCGCGGAACCAACAGGCTATCACGAGTTACATCCTTTGCATGTTTAAAGGCGTCTGTCAGGACGCGTTTGGGGTAGCCTCTGTCACAGAACCTGTTCATAAGTTTTCTTGCTTCCCCATGAAACGTCTCATCCTCAGAGCAATTCCTCCGAACCCAGAAGTATTGCCCTTTTAGATATGCCTCTTTTTGTGTTGTTGGATGGTGGCTACTCCAGTGTAGGAGAGAATTGGTGTCTGTATCCTTCAGGAACATGGTAGATCTTAACCTATCGCCACACTTGTAAATCCGTACATCCCAAAAAGTGATAGCTTCCTGTTCAAGCTCAAAAGTAAATTTCATACCTATTATATTGTTGTTGTTTAGTACCTGAACAAACTCTATAAATTCTTCCTTAGTTCCTTTCCAGACAATAAACACGTTGTCTATGTAACGCGTCCAAAACTTAATTTTGTCTTCCCATACGTATTAACATGACATGAATGTGATGCTGGCGTGTCCTCAGGAGCAGTCACATCACCGCTCATCTAGGGTGAGAACCGGGTCAGTGGTCACACACAGCAAGAGAATGCTGTACAGAAGCCCCTATCTCTATCCCTTCTATGTTCGCGTGTTGTCTGATCGCCTGAGCAAAAGGTTCTATGGTAAGAACAAATATTAAAGGAGACAACGGACACCCTTGGTGGGTTCCATTTGTTATGTCAAATGAGTCAGATAACGTACCATTCGCCAACACTCTGGCCGACGGGGCCGAATAAAGTGATTTCATTGCGTTAAAGATGTATCCATTGGATCCCGAATAATCTAATACAGAAAAAGCAAATGACCAATTAATGCGATCAAATGCCTTCTCGGCCTCCATGGCCACTAACAGTGATGGGCATCGTGTTCTTTCTGCTCGGTCTCTGAGGTTTAATAGGCGTCTAGAGTTGTCCGACGCCTGCCTGTTTTTACCAAACCCAGCTTGGTCTGGATGTATAATGCTGGGGAGAACTTTGGATATTCTTGAGGCTATGAGTTTGGAGAATAGTTTTATGTCAGTATTAAGGAGGGATATCGGGCGAAGGTTTTGTGAAGAGGTTGGGTCTTTTCCGGGTTTAGGGAGGGTTACTATAGTAGCTGTTAACATTTCTTTATCAAATGCACCTGTCTCGATCACCTCCGAGAACATTTCTAGTATGTGGGGAGATAGTATATTTCCATATGTGTTGGATAGGCCATCAGGTCCAGGTGCCTTATGCAGGGGGAGGGTTTTGATAATATGTAGTATTTCTTTTTCTGTTATGGGAGAGGTAAGTGCTCGTATCTGGTCGGGGGACAAGTTCGGGAGCGATATTTTGCTTAAGAAGGAGTTTATATCCAATTCCGACGGCGGAGTAACTCCAGTGTCCTCCAGATTATAAAGGGATGAATAGTATTCCCGAAAATGGTTCGCTATATCTTTATGTGATCCAGTAGTGTGGAGCAAGTATTGGATTCTCGATTTTTGGGCTCGTTGTTTTAGCTGTTTTGCTAATAATTTACCACTTTTATTGTTTTGGGAGTAATATTGCACATTTAGTGCTCGCAATTGTTTCTCATACGTGTTTAGTAGGCATTCATTCAATTTTAATCTTAGTTGACGGATCTGGTCTTGGAGGTTAGGAGATGGTGTCTTCTTGTTTAATGCTTCTATATTTTGGAGTGTGTTATATATTTCTGTGATGCGTTTCTCTCTTTCTTTGCTTGTTTTCCCAGTTTGATAAATATTCCCCGTATATATGCCTTGTGTGCATTCCAGAGTGTGGTATGTTTGGTAACCGTTCCGGAGTTTAGTTGAAAATATTCATTTATGGCCTTTTGTATTTCTATCTTATAGGAGGTGTGTGCCATTAAAAACGCATTGTCCCTCCACATACATGTAGCAGGCTGAGTGCGGGTTTCTGGTAATGGTAATGGCTGCCTGATGATAGGACCATGTAATTGTTTCAATTGTGAAAGAGGAGACATTCTGAAGGATAATCTTGTCGCCCAAAAACATATCTATCCTAGAGTACAGTACAGACCAAAAGTTTGGACACACCTTCTCATTCAAAGAGTTTTCTTTATTTTAATGACTATGAAAATTGTAGATTCACACTGAAGGCATCAAAACTATCAATTAACACATGTGGAATTATATACATAACAAAAAAGTGTGAAACAACTGAAAATATGTCATATTCTAGGTTCTTCAAAGTAGCCACCTTTTGCTTTGATTACTGCTTTGCACACTCTTGGCATTCACTTGATGAGCTTCAAGAGGTAGTCACCTGAAATGGTTTTCACTTCACAGGTGTGCCCTGTCAGGTTTAATAAGTGGGATTTCCTGTCCTTACCCCTAAATGGGGTTGGGACCATCAGTTGCCTTGTGGAGAAGTCAGGTGGATACACAGCTGATAGTCCTACTGAATAGACTGTTAGAATTTGTATTATGGCAAGAAAAAAAAGCAGCTAAGTAAAGAAAAACGAGTGGCCATCATTACTTTAAGAAATTAAGGTCAGTCAGTCCGAAAAATTGGGAAAACTTTGAAAGTATCCCCAAGTGCAGTCACAAAAACCATCAAGCGCCACAAAGAAACTGGCTCACATGCGGACCGCCCCAGGAATGGAAGACCAAGAGTCACCTCTGCTGCGGAGGATAAGTTCATCCGAGTCACCAGCCTCAGAAATCGCAGGTTAACAGCAGCTCAGATTAGAGACCAGGTCAATGCCACACAGAGTTCTAGCAGCAGACACATCTCTAGAACAACAGTTAAGAGGAGACTGTGTGAATCAGGCCTTCATGGTAGAATATCTGCTAGGAAACCACTGCTAAGGACAGGCAACAAGCAGAAGTAACTTGTTTAGGCTAAAGAACACAAGGAATGGACATTAGACCAGTGGAAATCTGTGCTTTGGTCTGATGAGTCCAAATTTGAGATCTTTGGTTCCAACCACCGTGTCTTTGTACGACGCAGAAAAGGTGAACGGATGGACTCTACATGCCTGGTTCCCACCGTGAAGCATGAAGGAGGAGGTGTGATGGTGACACTGTTGGGGATTTATTCAAAATTGAAGGCATACTGAACCAGCATGGCTACCACAGCATCTTGCAGCGGCATGCTATCCCATCCTGTTTGCGTTTAGTTGGACCATCATTTATTTTTCAACAGGACAATGACCCCAAACACACCTCCAGGCTGTGTAAGGGCTATTTGACCATGAAGGAGAGTGATGGGGTGCTGCGCCAGATGACCTGGCCTCCACAATCACCGGACCTGAACCTAATCGAGATGGTTTGGGGTGAGCTGGACCGCAGAGTGAAGGCAAAAGGGCCAACAAGTGCTAAGCATCTCTGGGAACTCTTTCAAGACTGTTGGAAGACCATTTCAGGTGACTAGCTCTTGAAGCTCATCAAGAGAATGCCAAGAGTGTGCAAAGCAGTAATCAAAGCAAAAGGTGGCTACTTTGAAGAACCTAGAATATGACATATTTTCAGTTGTTTCACACTTTTTTGTTATGTATATAATTCCACATGTGATAATTCATAGTTTTGATGCCTTCAGTGTGAATCTACAATTTTCATAGTCATGAAAATAAAGAAAACTCTTTAAATGAGAAGGTGTGTCCAAACTTTTGGTCTGTACTGTATGTGTTGAATGAGTGGGAGAAAAAGGTGTAATCTTTATCAGGGTCGTGTTGTATACGCCAAATGTCATATATCTGTTGTCTGTGTATTAGTCATGCTATTGTGTCGGTCCTCCAGTTAGAAGTGCAGGTGATGTCCCATGTTGTATCTGCGATGGTGTTAAAATCTCCACATATTATCAGGTGGCCTTGTCTTACTTTGTGTATTTTTCTCTATTGAGAAAGTGTATTTGTCTGCGGTTTGGGGCGTATACTGTAACCAGCGTATATTTGACATTGTTAATAAATCCTACTAGTATAAGGTATCTTCCTTTAGGATCATTCATAATAGAAATCATAGAAAAGGTAATGTTGTTCTTTGCTTTTTTTTCGTAATGTGCTTGGTAGATCTCCGAGTATTGAGGGTGTTTAATTCTATGAGCGTCTTTCTGTGTGATGTGTGTTTCCTGTGCACAAAATGTGTCTGATTTTGAGGATAGCGCCTCTTTCCACATCAAGGAACGCTTATAAGGGCTATTAAGTCCCTTAACGTTGAAGGAAGCTATCTTAATCACCATCTTGTAAAGTGCAATAGCTGTACCATCGAGTTGGCACTATAAGTGCATATGTTGGGAAGGAGATGTACGAGAGGCTGAGAGGGTCCTCCGAGTGAGCCACAGACCTGAACTGGAGGAGAAAGGGAGGCCAAGTCCTAAAAAAGAAAAATGAAGAAAGTACACAAACCAGTACGGATCAAAATGTAAACATAGTATGAGGTTCCACTTGTCATGTGGAGACTTCTCTTGGGCTTAGGTATCTTGTGTTCTGAAGACGCCATATCACATGTGGGCAGTTAAATTGGCTACTAGTAACTAAATTGAGAACAAATAACCTGAGCTAACTAGTAGAACGTTCTGGCACTTATCGCAGCATAACAATACAATTAACCAGGTGTCCCGGGTCGTGACCATTCTTAGGAGCTCATTTGTATACAGATGTCTTCCACTCGGATCTCATTTTGACGGGTGGTTTAGGTGATGACTGTTTCGGCTGTTTCACCATGATGTCCCAACTGGAAAGAAGCTTGATCCCATCCTGCACTGAGGAAATAGCAAATGTGGTGTTGTTACCGGTGACAATTATTTTCACAGGGAACCCCCAATGATAGAGTATGTTATTTTCTCTTAACGCAGCGGTTATTGGTAAAAGTTGTCTTCTTAATTTCAGGGTAGTGGCTGAAAGATCTGCAAAAAATGTTACCGATTGATAGGGAGCCTGTAGCTTTTTAATCTTGCGGGCTGCAAGCATAGCTTTTTCTTTGACATGGTAGTAGTGCACTCTCGCTAAAACGTCTCTAGGGACATTTTCCGGTAAGTCTTTTGGCCGCACTATTCTGTGTGCCCTGTCAATAGTGAGATCTATGGGGGTGCATTCTAGCCCCAAAAGCTGAATTATTTTTTGTATACAGTAGGTCAGTTCTTCCTGTGTGATTTCTTCAGGAATGTTCCTGAACTTTATATTATTTCTTCTGGAGCGATCCTCCAGATCTACTACCTTGGCTTTTAGTGAGGAGACTTCATCTTCCAGAGCTTGGTGTGTGTCAATCAAATTGTTGTGTGAGCCTGCAAAGTCCCCCATTTTGGCTTCTATATGGGTCACTCTGTGTTCTAGGTCGTCAACAGACGATTGTAATGGCATTATCAACTGAGTGATGCCATGTTGTAGTGAGTGATTGAATGCCAGAAGCATTTCTTTAAGTAGGGAGCTGGAAGCTGGGGCATCTGAGGGGGGGATGGAGGCAAAGCAATTTGCTAGGGCTGAATGGCTTTGTGTGCTGGGCTCAGTAGAATCGCTTACCCCTCCGCCGTATTCATCTGGCTGTAAGCGCTGCTTTTGCTTTGCAGGGCTTGTGGAGGAGGACCCCCAAGATGGCATCCGGTGCGTTTAACTGTTTCCCGCCACCTGTACCTCCTGATGCTTCCTGTGGAGAAGATGACCCGCAGATCTCCAGAGTGCCCACCTCGCCAGCAGGTAACGAAGGGGCTCCTGCGCCGTTGTCCAAGATGGTATCCCGGTCTTCTTGGCTTTCAGGGAGTGAGGAGGTTGGTGATTCAGGGGAATCCGGGTCCCTGGTGTCTGCTGTATCTCTGCCTCAAAGTAGAAGTCCAATTTGCCTTGGGACTTGAGCCCTTCCCCCCCCCCCCCCCTGGTCATCATGTTGGGGTTGGAGATATGCTTGTGGAGACTCTGTTGTGCCTGGTGTCAGCTTATGGAAGCTGCATATGTGCCAGAGCTCTGAGCTTATACGGCCATCTTCACTCGCGGCCAAGCCATGCCCCAGATTACACTTCTTTTGAATCACTTGCATATATCATCATTACAGTCACACAGAGAAAGCTTCATCCCAACATCTCCTTTTTTTTGTTGTCAGTCTAATTAACTTCTCCTTCACATCCTTCCATAGGTGCCATCTTTTACGTAAACCAGGGAAGGATCCCAGCTCAGTACAATCTTTTCACCCCATCTCTGTACTATATCAGAATTAGAGTTACAAACATTCTGCCCAATCACCTTCACTATATTCTTCCTTTCCTTGTTGCTGCCTCACAACCTGGTTTCTTACAGCATCCCATTCATCCAGAGAAATACCCGATTCCAGAAACAAAACTTCTCAGCTCGGACTCCTGGGAAGCATTTGATGCAGTATCCTGTATGTTCTGAAAGGCTTCGGGGGAAATTCTTTTTTATGATTGCATTTTACTTATTTTAGGCTAAAAATAATTTTTCAAATTAATCTTTATTAAAAATATTGGGTCGTACTGTCCCAAAAGGTTAACTTTGTCTAGCTATGGGAATCGTACTTTCACTTTATGCCGGTTATCTAATAAACCTTTTCTCCAATTTACTAAAACGTTATAAACACTTGTTATATAAAGATACTCCAGGACGTGATCCCAATATGGGTAATAATTGGTAGGCGTACTTTTTTAGTTTTTTTTTGGTCTCGCCTCACGTGGTAAAAGGGATGAAAAGTGTGGAGGGATAAAGGATAGGGTTAATAAATATGTACAATAATTATAAATTTTATTCTTGTGTATGGTAATATTATGAAAAATATACATTATTAAAAAAGGCCATAAACCCTTTTTAAGCCATATTCTTATCAGTAAGGTAAGAATTAAGCTATGAGTGTTTTTAAGGTCAGAGAAGATGACTGAGTGAAAATTTGGATCCTGCTACTAGAGAATCTCAAGGCTGTACAGAGATAAAGGCTCAACATTTTTAATAAACAATTCACTTACCCTCTGTAATTTAGGCCCTACTGTTTATTTTTTACACACGTTGCAGACAGACACACAGACAAGTATAACTGTAAATGGACTTAACTCGCCCCTTCACTGGAATCTGACATGGTTTTCCCCTCTCTCCTTCTATGGCTCATCCAATCAGATGCTAGCGTATGTGTTATCAAATTTGGCACTTGGCAAATATGTCTCTCTGTGGTTGCCAATGATTCTCTGTCCTCTCCAACCCCACATGAACAAGTTATCCCATATGCATCTCACTTATTTAGCAGTTATACATTTAAAGGGGATCTGTCCGCTTCAAACCGCCCCCAAACTAGATGAAGCGGTGTATAGTGTAAGTGGTGCTGAGTCCAGTAATGTAATTTTTATCTTTATACTCACTTGCATCCGATGCTGTGCTCCTACAAACAAGCAGTAAAATGTTGTGAGAGGACTCCTGAGCTCATGCACATTATGGAGAGGACTCCAAGAGGAGTCCCCTTCATGCATTATACTGCTGGTTTGTGGACGCAGCAACCCTTACACTATTCACCACTAACTCTAGTTTGGAAGGTGATAGGCCATATCTCAGCTTGTATCCAGGCGCAAGAAGGACTTCTCTTTCCTGCTGGATCCATTTCTTAATTTGGCTCAAAAACTGCATGTCTGTTTTAGGCCTAATAGGAATGTTATAATTTTGTGGTTTGAAAAAAAACTCACTATCTATTTTTATTCCTAACAGGAAATCCCAATAAGAACTCTGAGGGAACCACTAAGTTACCACAAGTACAAAATGGAGCTCTCATGCCACACTCGTCAAGAAAAAACCTCATTGCCGTGCTTGTATATCCAGGACTTCTCATTACAGATCTAGCACGTAAACCAAGTAGTCATGGAGAATCTTCTCCTGATCAATCACAGATTGTTTCCACAAGTCCAGACCTATCATCTAATACCCCTAATCATAAAGAACCTTCTACTGACCAATCACAAATTGTTACCACAAGTACACCACAATCACATCTTGGAACATGTAAGGAAACTCAGGCAGAACTGAAGAGAGTTCCCTGTTCACACTGCGGTAAATGTTTTGCCCATAAATCACATCTTATTGTACATGAGAGAATTCACACAGGAGAGAAGCCATTTCCATGTTCAGAATGTGGGAAATGTTTTACAAATAAATCAGATCTTGTTAAACATCAGAAATGTCACACAGGAGAGAAGCCGTATCCATGTTCAGAATGTGGGAAATGTTTTATTAGGAAAGCCAAACTAAGGGAACATCAGAGAGTTCACACGGGAGTGAGGCCGTATTCATGTTCAGAATGTGAGAAATCTTTTATGGAGAAATCACATCTTATTAAACACAATAGAACCCACACAGGAGAGAAGCCGTATTCATGTTCTGAATGTGGCAAATCTTTTACATGTAAATCGGAACTTATTATACATGAGAGAATTCACACAGGAGTGAAGCCATATTCATGTTCAGAATGTGGGAAATGTTTTATGGCTAAATCATATCTTATTCAACACAATAGAACCCACACAGGAGAGACGCCGTATTCATGTTCTGAATGTGGCAAATCTTTTACATGTAAATCAGAACTTATTGTACATGAGAGAATTCACACAGGAGTGAAGCCATATTCATGTTCAGAATGTGGGAAATGTTTTACTAATAAATCACATCTTGTTTACCATCAGAAACGTCACACAGGAGAGAAGCCGTATCCATGCTCAGAATGTGGGAAATGTTATATTAGTAAAAGCGAACTGAGGGGACATCAGAAAGTTCACACGGGAGTGAGGCCATATTCATGTTCAGTATGTGGGAAATCTTTTACAGAGAGATCAAATCTTATTGCACATGACAGAACTCATACAGGGGAGAAGCCATTTTCATGTTCTGAATGTGACAAATCCTTTATGTATAAATCAAGTCTTGTTGTACACCAGAGATATCACACAGGAGAGAAGCAGTATTCATGTTCTGAATGTGGGAAATCTTTTATTAGTAATACCAGTCTAAGGGATCATCGGAGAAGTCACAGGGGAATGAAACCATCCTGATCTTCTACAGTTGCAAGAAAAAGTACTGTGAACCCTTTGGAATGATATGGATTTCTGCACAAATTGGTCTTAAAATGTGATCTGATCTTCATGTAAGTCACAACAATAGACAATCACAGTCTGCTTAAACTAATAACACACAAAAAATTGATAGTTACCATGTTTTTATTGAACACACCATGTAAACATTCACAGTGCAGGTGAAAATAGTATGTGAACCCCTAGACTAATAACATCTCCAAGAGCTAATTGGAGTGAGGTGTCAGCCAACTGGAGTCTAGTCAATGAGATGAGATTGTAGGTGTTGGTTACAGTTGCCCTGCCCTATAAAAAACATACACCAGTTCTGGGTTTGCTTTTCACAAGAAGCATTGCCTGATGTGAATGATGCCTTGCACAAAAGAGCTCTCAGAAGACCTACGATTAAGAATTGTTGACTTGCATAAAGCTGGAAAGGGTTATAAAAGTATCTCCAAAAGCCTTGCTGTTCATCAGTCCACGGTAAGACAAATTGTCTATAAATGGAGAAAGTTCAGCACTGCTGCTACTCTCCCTAGGAGCGGCCGTCCTGTAAAGATGACTGCAAGAGCACAGCGCAGACTGCTCAATGAGGTGAAGAAGAATCCTAGAGTGTCAGCTGAAGACTTACAAAAGTCTCTGGCATATGCTAACATCCCTGTTAGCAAATCTATGCTACGTAAAACACTAAACAAGAATGGATTTCATGGGAGGATATCACAGAGGAAGCCACTGCTGTCCAAAAAAACATTGCTGCACGTTTACAGTTTGCACAAGAGCACCTGGATGTTCCACAGCAGTACTGGCAAAATATTCTGTGGACAGATGAAACCAAAGTTGAGTTGTTTGGAAGAAACACACAACACTATGTGTGGAGAAATAGAGGCACCGCACACCAACATCAAAACCTCATCCCAACTGTGAAGTATGGTGGGGGGGGGGCATCATGGTTTGGGGCTGCTTTGCTGCATCAGGGCCTGGACGGATTCCTATCATCGAAGGAAAAATAAATTCCCAAGTTTATCAAGACATTTTGCAGGAGAACTTAAGGCCATCTGTCCACCAGCTGAAGCTCAACAGAAGATGGGTGTTGCAACAGGACAACGACCCAAAGCATAGAAGTAAATCAACAACAGAATGGCTTAAACAGAAGAAAATGCGCCTTCTGGAGTGGCCCAGTCAGAGTCCTGACCTCAACCCGATTGAGATGCTGTGGCAGGACCTCAAGAAAGCGATTCACACCAGACATCCCAAGAATATTGCTGAACTGAAACAGTTCTGTAAAGAGTAATGGCCAAGAATTACTCCTGACCGTTGTGCACGTCTGATCTGCAACTACAGGAGACGTTTAGTTGAAGTTATTGCTGCCAAAGGAGGTTCAACCACTTATTAAATCCAAGGGTTCACATACTTTTTCCACCTGCACTGTGAATGTTTACATGGTGTGTTCAATAAAAACATGGTGACATTTAACTCTTTGTGTGTTATTAGGTTAAGCAGACTGTGATTGTCTATTGTTGTGACTTAGATGAAGATCAGATCACATTTTATGACCAATTTGTGCAGAAATCCAGATCATTCCAAAGGGTTCACATACTTTTTATTGCAACTGTATATGTGAAAAATGTTTTATAATGAAATCAAAATTTAAAACTCATCAGAAAATAAAATAAATTCCTGTGTGTAATGTCTGCAAAAGCAGATGTATAACTAGACATTAAATTGGTTTATTGCATTTATTATGTAGGCAAAGTGAATACAAGGCTCTTACTAATGTTTTTTGATTGTCCATCTTGCCTCCTTTTCTCTCATTTCCTGAGGTTACGGCCACTGCTGTGCTGCAGCAGAGATACAAGGCGGCTGGAAGCTGCTGCGCATGTGTGCCTATGCACCGTACCAGCCACCAGAGAGGCCGAAGGTTTTTCCTATACTGTGCCAGATTGCAGTAGTGGCCATCCCTGAATGTGTCTGGTGTGTAATGCAATGAAAAATTGAATTAAGATAGCTAAGGAGGCAATGTGGACAATCACAACACATTAGTAAGTGCCTTGTAAAAACTTTTGTCTACGTGGTAAATACCATTTCCTAAAAGTGAGACAACCCCTTTAAACCACCAATACGAGGGTTTATGTTTGGGTGAAATAAGCCTGGATTTGCCAAACACTCAGATTATATTTACCTGAATCTGGGATCCATGGAAGAAAAGAGGAGAAGAGAAGATGAAGTCCCCATGGACTTTGCTTCTCTTACTGTATTCATACCTCCACCCACACTGCAGGAGACTCCAGAGGGACATAGTGAAGGAGACTTTTATGTAACATGTGGACATATCGATATTTGATCTTCATTCATACTGTATATAATGATAAAGGTGATGGAAATACGATAAAAACTATAATAAATTGAATTTAAAATCATTTGTTGAACAAATAAATTCCCAAATCTGCAGCTTTTTTCTGTGTCGCGCATACCTGGTGCTGCCCCTTTAACATAAATGGCCTTCAGAAAGAGTTTATTATAAGTTCCCATTCACAAAAAGTAATGTAAAAGTATTTGTAAAGATGAAACTAGGAGTAGCTCCAAAACAAGACGTGCAAATCTCCCCATTAGTTGTTATTCACAACCTTTTCTCTCTCATGTTCTATCCATTTTTATCCATTTGCCACGAGGGGCGGGTTGTTGCACCCCCAGAGGGCAGAGCTAGTAAATGTTCACACTTTATGCGTGCGCGTCAGTCTGTGGGATCCGTTCCAGATATTGGTGTTGCTGGGAGACTGGACGCCATCATTCCCAGCGCTGACGCAGGTCAGGAGTCCTGGGACGCTGGAAACCCTAGCATCAGCTGTTGCCAGGGAACCTCTGTAGTCATGTCTCCTGACTTGGACATGTGGTGGGAGGTTCCTTCGTCTGCACACTGTCAGCGCTCACCTGTGCTACCCTTGTCTGAGGGTGGAGATTGGGTGTGACCTCAGCGGTGTCAGGTGATCTGTGGAGGGATATTTACACCTGGTCTTTCCCCTCACTCACTGCTGATTATTCAGTTGCTTCCCTGGTTCTGGATCTGAAGCTATCTGGCGAGTGGTTTCTCTGGTGGTTGACTCTGGTTCTGGATCTGAAGCTATCTGGTGAGTGGTTTCTCTGGTTATTGACTCTGGCTTTGGTTTTGGTTGTCTTCTGGATCTTGTGCCCTGGCTTACGTTTACTGACCATTCTCGTGTTTCCCTATTGTCCATTGCATAGATTCACGGTATTTACTTTAGGGTTTTGCCCAACTGCAGCCAGTGTGCCCAGCCACCCTGCTACTGACACCTGGGAAGGGCTCTGCCAAAGTCCCTCTACCTGCTGGAGGCGGGTGAAGAGTATCCCAGCCCTCAAGGGTGTTCAGAGTGTGACGACTTGTGCAACGTGTCTCGGGTACGCCACGTTTGCTGGCCGCCAGTTTGGCTTTATCATTACATTAGTATTACAATAACTATAGGCAAATGCATGGTTGACTGTTAAAGGGATTGGTCACTTTCTGGTTACTGTTGACCAATGTGTATATAATATGACTATTTGCTATTATAGCCTTTGATGAAATTCTGCTGTCCACACAGAGGTCCAGTCATGTGACCAGTCAAATCACCTCCATGTGATTCCTCCTCCATTCAAACTCCCTGCACTAAACTCCCTGCCGAACAAGTGCAGATGACAGATGCAGTGTATCTAAATAGAGGAGGCATCACATACGGAAAGAAAAGGGCACATTCTGTAGAAAAATATACACTGAGACTCTCAAATAGGTTTTATTGCACACGTATAAACTGTACAAGTTTTGCAAAAAAAAAGTGCAATTGTGCCGCAAAATATCGCCTGACGCTGCAAAATACTTTAACACTGTAGAACAGGTTTTTGGAAAGAAAAAGGCACAACACCTGCACTCTGCAGCAAAATACTGCGCACCTATAAACTGTAGAATCTTTGCATCAGGTATTTGGAAAGAGAAAAGGTGCACAATGTCTGCATCAAAATATAGACTGATGCTAAAAATGAATACACTTATCACTCTTACACCAGCTTTTGGAAAGAAAAGGCGCAATGGTTCAGTGTGTGCACTGCAGCAAGAAACATGTTGGTGATGCTAAATACATTTATGTAGAACCTGTTTTTCTTAGTTTTATCAAAACATTTTTCGTATAAGCAAAGAGGGCAGAACTGTCACACCTGTGACAGGTCGTAGAAGGTCTGAAAGATTATCTACACTTTAGTGATCTGACGGCCTCTTTTGGTTTCACTTTGTCTGTGTGTTGCTGGTATGTCCACACCTCCTGTTTAGGTGTGGATCATGTGACCTTTACCCATCCCTATTTAGTCTGACTTTACCCATCACTCCTTGCTCTGGATAGCTTCATTTGGTTTTGGAAGAGCTGGAGTGTGGTTCTTGTTAAGGACCTGTTCATCCATCATCCTCAGAAGTTAAGTGTTCCGCTTGTTGTGTTACTAGGCCTCAGCGAGACGCTGGTCCCTGCACCAGGGAAGGAACGGGTTGTCTCTGCCCTGTCATTACCTTTAGGGCATCCGAGGGTCACCAGGGTTTTCTAGGTTACTGTGTATGGGCATCTCTACCATCGAGAGGTGCCCATATGGATAGGAGTTAGGGCCAGGAGCAGGGTTTTATAGGTGGTGACCCTTTTCCTTCCCTAGCGGTGAGGCCTAGTGTCTTTCTCCTTCTTCTTGTTGTCTTTTTGTGTTCTCCCCTACTACATCCGTGACAAGAACACAGTAGGACTGTCATTATGGAGCTGACTGTGGGACAGTTGTCTATGTCCGTTTAATTATATTACCTTTAACTTTTTAGGGGTTACATAGTACCATATTTTTCGCCCCAGAAGACGCACTTTTTTCCCCCAAAGATGGGGGGAAAGTGCCCCTGCGTCTTATGGGGCGAATGCTGGCAATTTACATCGCAGTCTGCGATGCTGCAGCATCGTAGACTGCGATGTATTAGTGAGGAGGGACTATAGTAGGCGGGGAGAGCGGCGGGGCCATGCAGGCACTGTACTCTGGCCCCGCAGCTCAGTATGTACTGTATTATACGTAGTGTTAATCATCAGATCTAAACTGAATAATGATGCGCTCCCCATGTGTACCGTACTTACCGGTACATGTCACGCTCCTGTAGTAAGCACTAGCAGGCAGGCCGGGCGGCCGTAACTCACTGAGGTCACGTGCCTGCTCTGCCTACTTTATGAATGAAGTAGGCGGAGCAGGCACGTGACCTCAGTGAGTTACGGCCGCCCGGCCTGTCTGCTAGAGCTTACTACAGGAGCGTGACATGTAACGGTAAGTACGGTACACATGGGGAGCAGGGGAAGCGCATCATTATTCAGTTTAGATCTGATGATTAACACTACGTATAATACAGTACATACTGAGCTGCGGGGCCAGAGTACAGCACCTGCATGGCCCCTCCGCTCTCCCCGCCTACTACAGTCCCTCCCTAGGATTCTTTGAATGGGGGTCTGTGGATGGCATTATGATGGGGCGGATCTGTGGATGGGACTGTTATGGGTGGATCTGTGGATGACACATATAGCAGTGTCATCCACAGATCCACCACCCCATAACAGTGCCATCCACAGATACCCCCCACCATCATAATGCCATCCACAGATCCCCCCCCACCATCATAATGCCATCCACAGATCCCCCCACCATCATAATGCCATCCACAGATCCCCCCCACTAGGGGTGGGCGATATGGCCTAAAATCTATATTGCAATATAATTTTAAGCATGTGCGATATGCGATATATATCGCGATATATTGTTTTCTATATTTGGGGGGCGTGTTTAAACTTTTTTTTTTTTTTACTTTTTATTTAATAACTATTAGCCTCCTTAAGGGCTAGAACCCTTGTCATATTCACCCTAATAGAGCTCTATTAGGGTGAATAGGACTTTACACTCTCCCTGCTGCCCTGTGCACACAACAGCAGGGAGCTGAGTCCCCTCCCCTAAACATTGCCATCCACAGATCCCCCCCCCTCCCCTAAACGGTGCCATCCACAGATCCCCCTCCCTAAATGGTGCCATCCACAGATCCCCCTCCCTAAATGGTGCCATCCACAGATCTTATTTTCCTCCTTAAAAACCTAGGTGTGTCTTATGGGCCGGTGCGTCTTATAGGGCAAAAAATACGGTAATATGGTTGAAAAAAAGACAAAAGTCCATCAAGTTCAACCATGGGATAGGTGGGGATGCGAATCCCAGAAGGAAGTGAAACTCAGATTTCTACACATTTTCATAAGCATTAATGTTATTTACGTTTATGAATTCTAATCATTTTATAGACCCGTCCACTGTTCCTGCTGTGACCATGTCCGGAGGAAGTCAATTCCACAGATTAACAGTTCTTACAGTAAAGAAGCTTTGACGCTTCTGGAGACTGAACTTTTTCTTCTCCAGTCGGAGGCAGCGCCCCCTTGTCTTTTGAGGGCATTTTACATGGAACAGTTTTTTGTACGGCCCATTTATATACTTGTACAGGTTAATCCTGTCCCCTCTTAGACGTCTCTTCTCAAGACTAAATAAATGTAATTCTTTTAACCTTTCTTCATAACTAAGACCCTCCAGGCCCCTTATCAGTTTAGTCGCTCTCCTCTGTACTCTCTCCAGCTCCAGGGCATCCTTTCTATGAACAGGTGCCCAGAACTGAATTGCATATTCCAGATGAGGCCGCACCAACGCTTTGTAAAGTGGTGATATTACATCCCTGCCCCGCTAGTCCATGCCTCGTTTAATGCATGACAATATCCTGGTGGCTTTAAAAGCAGCTGATTGACATTGTATGCTGTTATTTAATCTACCATCTACAAGGACACCCAGATCCTTCTCTATAAGTGACTCTCCCAGTGTTACATCACCTAGGACATATGAAGCACAGAGATTATTGCCACCAAGATGCAGAACTTTACATTTATCCACATTGAACCTCATTTGCCAAGTTGATGCCCAATCACTAAGCGTATCCAAGTCAGCTTATAGTTAATGGAAATCTTCCATAGACTGTACAGTACTACATTGTTTAATGTCATCTGCAAAAATAGAAATGGTGCTATTAATCCCGTCCTCGATATCATTAATAGATAAATTAAATAACAGAGGATCCAGCACTGAACCTCGGGTCACCAGTTATAAATAGGTTAAATAGAGCTTATGCAGAATTATAAACTGAATCGATCTATGATCCGTATTTGGCTTACAAAGAAAAATACCCTCTAAAACATAACCATTAATAATACACAATAAAACTAATATTCGAAAAAGATAACACCACATTAGATAACAGATATAAGGATTTAAAAGTGCCCACAGTTAAAGTGTAGCTGAATAAAAAAAATTATACTGAGGCAGCTCCAGGGCAATTATATTTAGATAATATAGAATAATAACAGTGTGGTCCACGTGGGTGGATTTTACTCACGGTTCTTGTAGTTTTTTGGGAATACGCACACCAATGTAGATCACGGTATAAGGATATTATCGGGAGATGAACTGTCCCTGGGTGTCCCTTTTAGGCTATTTCTGCCTAAAAGCGGAGCACCTACCCCGAAAGAGGCGACCCCCACTTCTCGGTGGCTAAACTCTGAGAAAGCCCTGGAATAGCCCTAAAAAATGATCAAAATGAGTCCCGACGCGTTTCCCCATTGAAGATAGTCATCGGTTTATCAGGGGACAAAACAAACAGCTGATGAAGTGTGGATAATGGCAACCAAGATGTAGTGGGTCCATTGACATGTCCAAAAATACCCTCATTTATACCTGAAATGATGGGAGTGTTTGAAAATGATGCTCCCGTATCCAGGAGTAGTGATGAGCGGCATAGGCAATATTAGTTTTCGTGTTACAGTCATGTGAAAAAATTAGGACACCCTTTGAAAGCATGTGGTTTTTTGTAACATTTTTAATAAAAAGTTATTTCATCTCCGTTTCAACAATACAGAGAGATTAAAGTAATCCGACTAAACAAAGAAAACTGAAGAAAAGTCTTTTCAAGATCTTCTGTAAATGTCATTCTACAAAAATGCCTATTCTAACTGAGGAAAAAGATAGGACACCCTTGCCCCTAATAGCGAGTGTTACCTCCTTTGGCTGAAATAACTGCAGTGAGACGGTTCTTGTAGCCATCTACCAGTCTTCGACATCGGTCTGAGGAAATTTTACCCCACTCCTCAATGCAGAACTTTTTCAGCTGTGAGATGTTTGAGGGGTTTCTTGCACGTACAGCCCTTTTCAAGTCACCCCACAGCATCTCAATGGGATTCAAATCTGGACTTTGACTTGGCCATTCCAGGACTCTCCATTTCTTCTTTTTCAGCCAATCTTTGGTTGATTTACTAGTATGTTTTGGGTCATTGTCATGTTGCATGGTCCAGTTCCGCTTCAGCTTTAATTTTCTAACTGATGGTCTCACATGTTCTTCAAGCACCTTCTGATACACAGTAGAATTCATCGTGGATTCTATGATGGTGAGCTGACCAGGTCCTGCTGCAGCAAAGCAGCCCCAAACCATGACACTTCCACCTCCATGCTTCACAGTTGGTATGAGGTTCTTTTCTTGGAATGCTGTGTTTGGTTTACGCCAAACATGTCCTCTGCTGTTGTGTCCAAATAATTCAATTTTGGACTCATCTGTCCAAAGAACATTATTCCAGAAGTCCTGGTCTTTGTCAACTTTATCTCTGGCAAATGTCAGTCTGGCCTCGATGTTTCTCTTGGAAAGCAAAGGTTTCCTCCTTGCACACCTCCCATGCAAGTTAAACTTGTACAGTCTCTTTCTGATTGTAGAGGCATGTACTTCTACATCAACAGTAGCCAGAGCCTGCTGTAGTTCTCGAGATGACACTTTAGGGTTTTTGGAGACCTCTTTTAGCATCTTGCGGTCTGCTCTTGGGGTGAACTTGCTGGGGCGACCAGTCCTGGGCATGTTGGCAGTTGTTTTGAAAGCCCTCCACTTGTAGACTATCTTCCGGACAGTGGAATGGCTGATTTCAAAATCTTTTGAGATCTTTTTAAATCCCTTCCCAGACTCATAGGCTGCTACAATCTTTTTTCTGAAGTCCTCTGACAGCTCTTTTGCTCTCACCATGGTGCTCACTCTCACTTCAACAGTCAGGAGCACACCAAACTAAATGTCTGAGGTTTAAATAGGGCAAGCCTCATTCAACATGCAGAGTAACGATCTACTAATTATGTGCACCTGGTGTGATATACCTGTGTGAGATCTGAGCCAATTTAAGAGGGAATACATGTGAGGGTGTCCTATCTTTTTCCTCAGTTAGAATAGGCATTTTTGTAGAATGACATTTACAGAAGATCTTGAAAAGACTTTTCTTCAGTTTTCTTTGTTTAGTTGGATTACTTTAATCTCTCTGTATTGTTGAAACGGAGATGAAATAACCTTTTATTAAAAATGTTACAAAAAACCACATGCTTTCAAAGGGTGTCCTAATTTTTTCACATGACTGTATTTCACTAATTTTCAGCATAATATTCACAATAAATTCGCAAATAAATCTTCAGTCATTATTTTTGTGATTGTGCAAATCGGCACTAATGATGCGCATATTTTTTGCGCAATACGTGCAACTTCACATTTTATCAGGTCTGAGCAGATATTACTGATTGGTGCACTAAGTATTGTTGTGACATCGCAGCACTGCTGTATATCTGTAGCATGTGTGTATGGACAGCAGAGAAACACTAATCCCTATCACACTACCGATCAGCTCCACTATATCACTATCTAACCTACACTGACTATCTCCCACTAACTATCTGTATTATATATATATGAGCTAACTAACTATCTAATGTACTGTATTTGGATAAGGAATAGGATCCAGATGAAAGCACAGAGCTCAGCAATGTCACTGCTCTCTCTCTTACTAAGAACTGCAATAAAACAGCAGAAAATGGCTGCTGGGGAGTTTCCTATATAGTAAGGGGCAGGCAACTTTCCTATTGGTTACTAGGGATGTTGCTAAGCTCAGACAAAGACATAATAGCACTATATTCTAGATTTTCACAAATTCTCGAAGTGCCGTTATTCGCGATAAAAATTAGCAATTAGAATATTCGCAATCAACACTATCTAGGAGGTATAGGTCACGAGGGTGTCAAGACCCACGCCTGACTCCGTTATACCCGGGGTCAGGAAGTCGCAGCGGTTGGCTGCGCGCTCTATGTAAGATAGGGCTATTTCTTAATGGTAGCTTTCTGGGTTTGCCTTGCAATCCTTTTTGTCTCACTCAGGGATCCGTAGCTTCTTCTCCTCAGCTGTTTCTTGTCCAGCACTCCCAACCTCCTTATATTCCCCTCTCCCACTTCTCTGGTTGCCAGAGATAGAGCTTCCTGCCTGGACTTCTATACTGACCCACTGGAGCTGAGTTGCTGTTATCCCTGGTTGTCGTACCAGAGCGTTACCCTCCGGATCCCTGTTGGTTGGTTGGTTGTTGTCGCCCACCTGGGATTATATGTTTTGTCTGTATTGTCTGTCTTCTCCCTAGTGTTTCCCTTTAGTGTTAGTGGTGCGGACTAGTGTTCCCACCGCCCTATTTGCTACGTGGGGCTCATCTTAGGGAAAGCCAGGGTTTTAGGAACGTGATCGGCGTACGGGTGAGAAGCCCGTCTAGGAACGTCGGGTGCCAGCCTCAAGGTGAGTTGGGGGTCATCATCTTTCCCTCTCCCTTGGACAGGGCCTTCCTTTTCCCTCCCTTTGCGTCACATATGTGATCGGCACACCGGTCGTGATAGTATATCCACCTTGAAAACATTGTTCAAAAAAACAAAATCTTAGATCGTGGTGAGAGGTACAATCCTTAGAGAACTACTTCAAAAACAGGATTGTACCAAAAGGTCTACGGGTACATCTAGTGCCCGCAGAGAGGTATAGATTAGAGTTGAGCGTAAACCTGGATGTTCGGGTTCGGCCGAACTTGAGAAAAAAGTTCGAGTTCGGAACCCGAACTTGACCCCGAACCCCATTGAAGTCAATGGGGACCCGAACTTTTGAGCACTAAAATGGCTGTAAAAATGTAATGGAAAGGGCTAGAGGGCTGCAAATGGCATCAAAATGTGGTTAAGAGCATGGAAAGTGCTCTGCAAACAAATGTGGATAGGGAAATTACTTTAAATAACATAAAATACGTAAAAATAAAAAATTATAATCTTGATCTAGCAGGACGAGGTCCATATGGAGTAGGAGGTTGAGGAGGCGGTGTAGGTGGAAGCAGCGGTGGAGGAGGTAGTCTACACTGCTTTTTGGTTTAAAATTTATTTTTTTAAATTGGGGTACACCCCAAAACATTGGGAAATATAACTCTCCAGTCGTGCTAAACACACGTTCAGACAATACACTGGCTGCAGGGCAAGTCCAGCACCTCCAAGGGGTAAAGGGCAAGCTCAGGCCATGTGCCCAGTTTTGAGACCCAGAAGTTGCAGGGGCTGACCCCTGTCAGTCAGTTCGTGTAGGCGTGTGCAAACGTACTGCCCCACCATGTCGCACGTCCCCGTGATGTTCACGATCCTATTTGATATCTGCCCTATCAACTTTCTGCGCCCACCATGGTGATTACGGGTGGTGGGGAATCAGGGTTCCACACCGGAGAGGGAGCGTGATAAAGAGAGACCACATCCAAGGGAGTATTAATTTTTTCAAATTTAAAATTATAGAGTTGAATTATGGGAGACATTATTAAAGCATAAAAGTGTGACAACTTTTTAAAGTTTAAGCATTGAATGAAAGGATGTGGCGCGCATTAATTAATGAAGAATTTTTTAAATTTTATTCCCTGTCAACTGTGCAAAGCAGGGGTTTCTATCCGGCAAAATTAGAAAAATGTCACCTGACAATGTAATTGACGATTTATTTTTATTTTTTTTCCTGTCACCTATGTAGAGGTGCCCCAGTGACATCCACCATCCATTTGGATATCTTCTCTATCAACTTTCGATGTTCTTTTCTGAGCCTACCATGTTCATCACAGTTATCGGCGAATCAGGGTTCCACGCCGGAGTGGGAGCGTGAGAAAAAGAGACCAAATTTAAGGGAGATAAATATTTTTTTTTAAATTGGGATCGAGCAGAAATGTGGGAAAAGCTATTGAGGCACAAATGTGGGACAAATTACAGAAGCCCAAATGTGGGCCAAAAGAGTCAAGAAGAAATGTGGGAAAAGCTATTGAGGCACAAATGTTGACCAAAAGAGTATAGCGGAAATGTGGGACAAATTATTGAAGTGCAAATGTGGTACAACTTGTTTAAGTTAAAGAAGCATTGAATCAAAGGAAGTGGCGCGCAACAATTAAAGAAGCATTTCAGAAATGTTATTCCCTGTCACCTATGCAGAGCAGGGGTTTATTCACGTCTAAAATTGTATAATGTCAACCCAAGAATGTAACAGAAAAATTACAGAAATGTATTAACCTGTCTACTTGGTAGAGCAGGGGTCTATGACAGAAAACAATTGTTTATGGTCACCCGAAAATGTAAAAAAAAAATTATTGAAATTTATTAAGCTGTCAACTAGGTAGAGGAGGGGTATATTACACCCCAAAATTGGTGAATTTGACCCTAAAATGAAACTGACAAATATTATTATTTTTTTTTAACGGTCTAATAGGTTTAGCAGTGGTACATCACACCAAAAAATTGCTGAATTTCACCAGAAAATGTAACTGCCAATTTTTTTATATTTTTTTTTTTACCAGTCTACTAGGTATAGCAGTGGTACTATACACCCAAAAATTGGTGAATTTCACAAGAAAATGTAACTGACAAAGTAGAGAAATGACATAAAATAAAATACGTACAAATAAAAAAATAAAATTGATTTATGAGGTGGAGTTCCATATGGAGTAGGAGTTTGAGGAGGCGGTGGACATACAGACGTGGACAAAATTGTTGGTACCCTTTGGTCAATGAAAGAAAAAGTCACAATGGTCACAGAAATAACTTTAATCTGACAAAAGTAATAATAAATTAAAATTCTATAAATGTTAACCAATGAAAGTCAGACATTGTTTTTCAACCATGCTTCAACAGAATTATGTAAAAAAATAAACTCATGAAACAGGCATGGACAAAAATGATGGTACCCCTAGAAAACACAGAACATAATGTGACCAAAGGGACATGTTAATTCAAGGTGTGTCCACTAATTAGCATCACAGGTGTCTACAACCTTGTAATCAGCCATTGGGCCTATATATATGGCTCCAGGTAATCACTGTGTTGTTTGGTGATATGGTGTGTACCACACTCGACATGGACCAGAGGAAGCAAAGGAAAGAGCTGTCTCAAGAGATCAGAAAGAAAATTATAGACAAGCATGTTAAAGGTAAAGGCTATAAGACCATCTCCAAGCAACTAGATGTTCCTGTGAGTACAGTTGCACATATTATTCATAAGTTTAAGATCCATGGGACTGTAGCCAACCTCCCTGGACGTGGCCGCAGGAGGAAAATTGATGACAAATCTAAGAGACGGATAATCCGAATGGTAACAAAAGAGCCTAGAAAGACTTCTAAAGAGATTCAAGGTGAACTTCATGCTCAAGGAACATCAGTGTCAGATCGCACCATCCGTCGTTGTTTGAGCCAAAGTGGACTACATGGGAGACGACCAAGGAGGACACCATTGTTGAAAACGAATCATAAAAAAGCAAGACTGGAATATGCCAAACTACATGTTGACAAGCCACAAAGCTTCTGGGAGAATGTCCTGTGGACAGATGAGACAAAAATCGAAGTTTTTGCCAAGGCACATCAGCTGTATGTTCACAGACGAAAAAATGAAGCATATCAAGAAAAGAACACTGTCCCTACTGTGAAACATGGAGGAGGCTCTGTTATGTTCTGGGGCTGCTTTGCTGCGTCTGGCACAGGGTGTCTTGAATCTGTGCAGGGTACAATGAAATCTCAAGACTATCAAGGAATTCTAGAGAGAAATGTACTAGCCAGTGTCAGAAAGCTTGGTCTCAGTCGCAGGTCATGGGTCTTGCAACAGGACAATGACCCAAAACACACCGCTAAAAACACCCAAGAATGGCTAAGAGGAAAAAATTGGACTATTCTAAAGTGGCCTTCTATGAGCCCTGACCTCAATCCTATTGAGCATCTTTGGAAGGAGCTGAAACATGCAGTCTGGAAAAGGCACCCTTCAAACCGGACACAACTGGAGCAGTTTGCTCATGAGGAGTGGGCCAAAATACCTGCTGAGAGGTGCAGATGTCTCATTGACAGTTACAGGAAGCGTTTGATTGCAGTGATTGCCTCAAAAGGTTGCGCAACAAAATATTAAGTTAGGGGTACCATCATTTTTGTCCATGCCTGTTTCATGAGTTTATTTTTTTACATAATTCTGTTGAAGCATGGTTGAAAAACAATGTCTGACTTTCATTGGTTAACATTTATAGAATTTTAATTTATTATTACTTTTGTCAGATTAAAGTTATTTCTGTGACCATTGTGACTTTTTCTTTCATTGACCAAAGGGTACCAACAATTTTGTCCACGTCTGTAGCTGTGTAGGTGGAAGCAGCGGTGGAGGAGGACGAGGTAGCCAACACAGGTTTTTGGTTTTAATTTAATTTTTTTAAATTAGGGTACATTCCAAAAGAGTGTGAAATATCCAAAATACAAGAATGAGCAATTGCGCTGCAGTATAACAATGGCTGGTTAAGGCCGGTATACATGTCTATTCTGCACAAGGTACGGACAAGTCCTGTGAGATCCATGCCTGGTTCATTTTCATGAACGTGAGCTTGTCCACATTGGCTGCGCTTGTCTGTGATGACGCCCCCTGCCGTGCTAAACACACGTTCAGATAATACACTGGCTGCAGGGCAGGCCATCACCTCCAAGGCGTAAAGGGCAAGCTCAGGCCATGTGCCCAATTTGGAGACTCAGAAGTTAAAGGGAGCAGACCCGTCATTCAGTACGTATAGGCGTGTGCACACATACTGCTCCACCATGTTGGTGAAATACTGCCTCCTGCTAAGACGTTCCATATCAGCTGGTAGTGCTGGTTTTTGCGGCGTGCTGACAAAGATTTTCCACATTTCGGCCATGCTAACCCTGCCTTCTGAGGTGCTGGCGGTGCCCCAGCTGCGTTGGCGACCTCTTCCTCGTCCTCTGCCTTCGCATTGTGCTTCCACTGTGCCCCCGCTGTCAGGTGGGAATGCCACCAGCAGCACGTCTACCAGCGTGCCCTTGTACTCGTGCATCTTGGATCGCGCTCCAATGACGGAATTAAGGACGGTACGTTGTCCTTGTAACGGGGATCCAGCAGGGTGGTGTCACCACCAGATCTTTGAGAAGTTCTGATAGACGTTCTTCAGTACCTCCTGCATGATCTTCTTCTTTTGTTTTGCTTTAGTTTTTTCATCTCTCCTAGCTCTCTCAGCTGTCATCTATTTGCAGTGATTGCCTCCCTATATATCTCCTCCCCATACTGCCTCACCTTGCGGTTTATAGAACTTCCTGTAGTTGCTACAGCTGGGTTTTCAGATAAGTCTATTTATGTATTTGTTGTTTTCCTGTTGGCTTGGTTCTAGGTGACCCTGACTCCCTCCGTATTAAGTGCAGGGAGCTGGTGGTAGTGTCCCCTCACTATTATAGGGTTCGCAGGTGTCATTCAGTCTAGGTACGTGGACATGCAACCTTCTATCACTGAGATCTTTGCATAGGCTGAGAAGACAGGGAGAGCTTCAGGGCTTTAATAGGGGTCACACTTTTGTTCCTTAGTTTTGGATCAAGCCAGTCGAATCCTTATTTGTAACTTCTTGTTTTCTGTTACACCATCCGTGACATTATAAACCGCCAAAACCATCTTAAGCATGGATCCGGTTTTAGCCTTGACGGACGCATGCGGGGTCTTTTACTGGAGGTAACAGAGCTCCGTAAAACTGTATCTCAGTTTCAGTTGACCGGTTCTGCTTGCGTTCATGGAGTTTGTTCTGAGCCTAAGATCTCGCTTCCGGATACCTTCTCTGGGGGAAGTGAGAATTTTGTTCGTTTTAGAGAGGCTTGCAAACTCCATTTTCGCCTACTTCCCCATTCCTCTGGTGATGAGAAGCAGAGGGTGGGGATCATCTGCTGCCGGTGGGGGCACGGCTCCTCCGATCAGTGGATTAATTTTTTTGTAGCCCTGGGTCAGATATATGATGATCCAGATCGTATTGCTCTGGCTGAATCTAATCTGCGTCTTTTATGCTAGGGTAAACAGTCTGCAGAGATATACTGTTCAGAATTTCGGAGATGGGCAGCTGATACTGGTTGGAATGATGCTGCACTCCAAAGTCAATTTTGCCATGGTCTTTCAGAGGGATTGAAAGATGCATTTTCCTTTCATGAGAGACCTACCTCCTTGGAGTCTGCAAAGTCTCGGGCCGTTCGTATTGACAGGCGTCTTAGAGAGAGAGGAGAGATCACTCCTTCCTGTCATACTCAGTCCAAGGACAGTGCAGCGGTCTCATTCAGTGCACAGGGGTCTCGGTCTCTCTCAATCCCCTCTGAGCAGGAACCCATGCAGCTGGGTTTGCTTGCCTCTGACAATAGAAGATTCAGCTCTCATAGGAGGGTTTGTTTCTGTTGTGGAGGTATAAATCATTTGGAAAATGTTTGTCCCTCTAGGAGATTCAGGCAGTTTTTTGAGAGTAATAAAGAAACAAAAAGAAAAAAAATCCTCTAAAGACGTTCCATCTGTTACTATTGGCAAGGTTGATACGAAAATTGAAGGTTTTCCATTTGCTTGTAGTTCCCGTTTTGTCCTACCTGCCAGGGTGGCGCTAGAGAGCAAGAACATTTTTTGTGAAATTTTTGTAGATAGTGGAGCAGCTGTCAATCTCATTGATAATCAATTTGCTAAAAAACATGGTTTCCAGGTATGCACTTTGGGAAAGGATATACCTGTTTTTGCTATTGATTCCGTTCCACTTTCTCAGAAATCGTTAAAGAGCATAGTTCACAATATCCGTTTGATTGTGAGTGATACTCATGTTGAGGATATGTCATGTTTCGTCCTAAGCGGGTTGCCTACTCCTCTAGTGTTGGCGCTACCCTGGATCACTAAACATAGCCCCACCATTGATTGGCAAACGAGGCAAATAAATGGTTGGAGTGACTTTTGCAGAGAGAATTGCCTCACGTTATCTGTTTCAGAGGTTTCTACTAAGACTGTACCATCTTTTCTCTCTGAATTTTCGGATGTGTTTTCTGAGAGTGGAGTTCAGGAGCTGCCCCCTCACAGGGAGTACGATTGCCCTATTAATCTCATCCCAGGCGCCAAGCTGCCTAAATCTCGTTTATACAATCTTTCCCAACCTGAAAGGGTCGCTATGTGTGCTAATATCTCTGAGAGCCAGAGAAAGGGACACATACGACCCTCGAAGTCACCTGTTGCCGCTGGTTTTTTCTTTGTTAAGAAAAAAGATGGTTCTTTAAGACCATGTCTGGATTTCAGGGAGCTGAACAGTATCACAATTCGTGACCCTTATCCGCTTCCTCTGATCCCGGACCTGTTTAACCAGATTGTTGAGGCTAAAGTTTTTTACAAGTTGGATTAAAGGGGACATACAAAACCTGGTCAGGGTCAGAGAAGGAGACGAATGGAAGATGGCCTTCAATACCCCTGAGGGCCATTTTGAGAATTTGGTTATGCCTTTTGGTTTGATAAATGCTCCAGCCGTCTTTCAGCATTTTGTGAACAGCATTTTTTATCATTTAATGGGGAAATTTGTACTAGTGTATCTAGATGACATTTAGATTTTTTTCTCCTGATTTCAAAACTCATAAGGACCACCTACGTCAGGTCTTGCTCATTCTGCGGGAGAATAAATTGTACACTAAACTGGAAAAATGTGTGTTTGCGGTTCCAGAAAGACCGGAATTAGACTTACCGGTAATTCTGTTTCCATGAGATCATCACGACGGCATACAAGGAGATTGACCCCTGACCTCTGTAGGGGCAGGAACAGAGAAAGGTTAAATACCCTCCTCCCACCACCAACACCAGTGTTTCCAAAATCACACAGAGCAACCCGGTGGTGGAGAACAGTAAAAAACAAGAAAAGGTATTACTCCATACCTTCTAGAGACCTGGGTAGGTCAAATAATTTGAATCAAGGGAGGGAATAACGTGCCGTCGTGATGATCTCATGGAAACAGAATTACCGGTAAGTCTAATTCCGGTCTTTCCATAGCATCATCACGACGGCATACAAGGAGATATAAAAAATATATCAGTTAAGGGGGGGCTACAGCCTGGAGGACTTTCCGCCCAAAGGACAGATCAGATGATCTGGAAAGATCCAGGCGATAGTGCTTTATAAAGGTATGAATGCTGGACCAAGTGGCAGCACGACAGATTTCCTCCAGGGAAGCGCCAGCTCTCTCAGCCTGAGAGGAGGACATGGCCCGGGTGGAATGGGCCCTAATGTGGACTGGACATGTAAGATTTTGTAATTGATAACAAAAACTAATAGTTTCTTTGAGCCATCTGGCTATAGATGACCGGGAGGCTTTCTGGCCCTTAAGTCTTCCTCCGAAGAGAACTAGTAGGCTGTCCGACTTCCTAAACTTTCCCGTCACAGTGATATAGTTTAAGACTGCCCGTCTAACATCCAGAGAGTGAAATGTGGCTTCTTTGTCATTAGCAGGGTGTTGACAAAAGGAAGGTAGGGTAACTTCCTGGCTCCGATGAAAATTTGATACCACTTTGGGGAGAAAACCAGGATCCAGACGGAGAATTAATCTATCATCTAGAATACGGAGGTAGGGTTCCCTGATCGATAGGGCTTGCAATTCTCCTACTCTGCGGGCCGAAGTTATCGCAATTAAGAAGGCAGTTTTCAAGGACCATAATTTTATAGGACAGTCAGACATGGGTTCAAAGGGCGGTAAGGTAAGGCCTGTAAGAACGATGTTCAGATCCCAGGAAGGGACGCGAGCGGTGATCGTTGGGCGGAGCCTCGTCGCTGCCTTGATGAATCTTTTGATCCAACGATGACCAGCTATATCTTGGTCAAAAAAACAAGCCAGGGCTGAGATCTGGACCTTCAAGGTAGAGGGCCTAAGTCCCAGATCTAGACCTCGCTGTAGGAAGTCCAGTATTCTTTGGATGTTAGGTTTATGTAAATGTGGCGATTCATCCCCACTCCAAGAACAAAAACGTCTCCAGATCTTAAGGTAGATCGCTGACGTTACCTTCTTCCTGGAAGCTTTCAGAGTAGCAATAACTTCGTTTGATAGTCCCTGAAGTTTCAGGGTTTGGAACTCAGGATCCAAGCTGCTAATTTCAGAAACTGCGGGTTTGGGTGTAGAACTGGGCCCTGCTGGAGTAGGTCCTCCCGTACCGGAAGGGGCCATGGATCCTGTAGAGAAAGTCTCTGGAGAGATGAGAACCAACTTCTCTTTGGCCACAGGGGAGCGATCACCGTGGCCTTGTCCTGGAGAACTTTCTGCACCACCTTCGGGATTAGAGGAAGTGGAGGGAAGGCATAGCATAGATTCCAATGCCAACGGATGGCAAAGGCGTCTAATGTATGAGGCCTGTCCCTGGGGTTTAGGGAACAGAATGTTTCCACTTTTGAGTTGGCCCTGGTGGCGAACAGATCTACGTCGGGCAACCCCCATTTCCTTACCACTAACCTGAAGACTTCTGGACTTAGAGACCACTCTGTGTGATCGATCCTGTGGCGGCTGAGAAAATCTGCTTCTTGATTTAGTATCCCCCTCAGGTGAACTGCCGATACAGAGGCCACCTTCTGTTCTGCCCAAGCAAAGATCTTTGTTGCCAGCGCCTGAAGGGTTACGGACCGGGTTCCCCCCTGATGGGAGAGGTAGGCAATGGCTGTAGTGTTGTCCGATAGCACCTTTATATGATGATGACACAACATCTCCTCTGCCGCCCTCAATGCTTCCCAGACTGCTCTCAGCTCCCTGAAATTCGATGATTGGGATCTGATCGAATTTGGCCAAGTGCCCTGAAATATACGGTCCCCGACCTTTGCGCCCCAGCCGGACAGACTTGCGTCTGTTATTACCTGCAACTAGGGAGTCTTCTGCCAGGGATTTTCCCGGGATAGGTTCTCGTGGTTTTTCCACCAATTTAGGGACTGCAGAATCCGAGATGGAGGACTTACTTGGCGATCTAGAGAGGATTGGCACCTGTTCCAGACACACAGTATCCAGGACTGAAGGGGTCTGAAGTGTATTTGACACCAGGGGACTGCCGGAATACAAGATGTCAGCAGACCCAGCATGCTCATCGCCTCTCTGATAGAGCAAGATCTTCTCTTTTGAAAGGACCTGACCTTTTGTTGGAGAACTGATATTTTGTCCCGAGGTAGGAACACTGCTTGCTTTCGGGAGTCCAGGATCATACCTAAGAAACGAACTTCCCTTGAGGGGGCGAGGACGGACTTTTCCTCGTTTACGATCCACCCCAGGTCGTCTAGGATGGAGAGAAAGACCTTCAGATTTGAATTGATTTGGCTGCGACTTTCGCTGACCAGAAGGAAATCGTCCAAATAGGGGATTATCATGAGTCCCTGTCTTCGGGCGAAGGCAACCATCTCTACCACCACTTTGGTAAATATTCTCGGGGCAGACGAAATCCCGAAGGGAAGGGCTCTGAACTGGTAGTGATGGACGTTTCCTGATATATCTTGGATTGCAAACCGGAGAAAACACTGGGAGCTGGCGTGAATGGGAATATGGTAATAAGCGTCTCGCAGGTCTATAGTGCACATGAAGACGTCTTTGCTTAATAGAGGGATTGTAGATGTTAGGGTCTCCATCCTGAATTTCTGATAACAGATGAACTTGTTTAGAGGTTTCAGGTTTATGATCATCCGAAAGGTACCTTCTTTTTTCCTGATTAAAAATAAAGTTGAATAAAACCCCTTGCCTCTTTCTAGAGGTGGGACCGGAGAGATTACATTCATCTGAAGAAGTTTCTGGACTCCTTGCCAAAGGTTCGTTTGGAACCGTGTCAGAGAAAATTTGTTTGGGGGTCTTGAAGACCATTCTATCTGATAGCCTGTACCGACTACCTTGGAAATCCAGGGGTTCTGGGAGATGGATTCCCATGACCCCAGGAATCTTGAGAGTCTTCCCCCCACTCCGGCGTCATTGCTTATCTGAAGGTTTCTGCTGGGAGAAGGACTGACCTCTTCCTCTTCCTCCTTTTGGGTAACTCCAACGCCCTGATTTCCCTTTTCCCCTGTAGCTCCTTTCTTGACCCGAGGGGGGGCGAAAAGGATACCGGCGTTTGGAAGGGCGATCTTCCGGAAACCCCTTCTTCTTATCTGCGGCCTTCTCTAGGATCTTATCTAGCACCGGGCCAAACACGTATTCTCCGGAAAAGGGGATGGAGCAAAGCTTTAACTTAGATGTCTTATCCCCCGACCAACACTTCATCCAGAGGGCTCTCCTAGCTGCATTGGAGAGTGCTGCATCTCTGGCGGAGACCCGAACTGATTCGGCAGAGGCATCCGCCAGGAAAGCCGTGGCCGACTTTAAAAGGGGGAGGGACTCCAGAATCTGCTCACTAGACGCTCTGTCTTTAATATGAGTTTCCAACTCTCCCAACCAAAGATACATGGACCGGGCGACTGAAGTAGCCGCAATATTGGTTTTAACGTTAAACATGGCCGCCTCCCAGGATTTCCTGAGGAGACAGTCCGCCTTACGATCCATTGAATCTTTGAGTTGGGAGGCATCCTCGAATGGAAGGGACGTCTTTTTGTTCACTTTGGCCACCTGTACATCAATCTTGGGAATTTCATTGAAAATTTTAGATTCCTCCGGATCAAATAGCAACCTATTTTTGAACGTTGCCGGGACTCCCAGTCGTTTTTCTGGGTCTGTCCACTCATCAAGGATCATATCCCTAATGCTTTCATTGATGGGAAACACACGGGTCTTCTTAACCCTCAGGCCCCCAAACATCTCCTCTTGTACCGAATGGGTACGTTGTACCTCCTCCACACCCATGGTCGACCTTACAGCCTTCAGAAGGTCGGACATTTCTTCCGTAGAAAAATAATATCTACGTCCATCGTCTTCTGAGTCAGAGACTCTCTCCCCCTCCTCCCAAGACTTAACAGAGTGGGCACTTTCCTCCGCAACGACTTCTATATCAGAGGGGGATGGGGATCTAGCCCGCTTCTTCTTTGGTTGCGGCAAATCGGGGGGATTAGCGGACAGGTGGGCCAGGGATGAACGGATCTCCTCCTGAATCATAGTTTTTAATTCCTCTTTTAGGGAGGGTGCCTCATCCCGTACGATATTTGAAATAAAAGGCTTGCACAGTTTTTTGGGGTAGCCGTCAGGGAGTCTACTAGAGCAGGAGACACATTTGAGTGACTTCCCCATCTTTTTCGGGGTTTCTTTTGCCTAAAAGAGATGAAACGGCAAGTATAAGGGATATGGCCCACCAAGAGGAGGGTGGGGGGAGGGGCGCGGGGGTGGATGTAGGAGCCTGCGCCCTGCCGTAGCTGCACTGAGCATGTAGCAAGAGCCCGCTCCTCCTCTCCCCCCCCCTATATCATCGTGGGAGAGGGGGATCAACAGACTCCCTGACCCATTCATAAATACCCCCGAAGGGGACTCACAGTTAGAAGTGCTGGCGGCGGCTCAGCTCTGGGGGACCGCTCCGGTACCGACATGGTCGCCTCTTCCGAAAGGTAAGGGTTCCGCACAGTGGGGGACCGATCCTGGGAGCGTTTGTCCGGAGCAGGCCTCGGTTTTTAAATTAAGCTCCACGCTGCCGCCACTGACGTCACTTCCGGGTCGCCGGCCGTGACGTCAAACATATGCGCCCATCATGCTGCCGCGATGATGCCGGAAGGGAGACTGCGCCAGGGAACAGGCCCCGAAAATCGGGACGAGGTAGAGCCCCACACCCCTGCCCAGCGTTAGTACTAGACCGCGGGAGGGCAGGGGGACGCCATGCAGGATGACGGCGATTTCTTAAGGTATCCACGACTGAATTCCTAGCTTCATCTCCCTGCATACAGGGAGACCTTTCTCTGCCCTGTCCTCTGTAGGGACAGGAAACACTGGTGTTGGTGGTGGGAGGAGGGTATTTAACCTTTCTCTGTTCCTGCCCCTACAGAGGTCAGGGGTCAATCTCCTTGTATGCCGTCGCGATGATGCTATGGAAATTCAATTTCTGGGGTTTCTTCTCTCCGCTTCTGGTTTTCGCATGGACCCCGAGAAGGTCCGCGCTGTGCTTAAGTGGGAGCTTCCTGAGAATCAGAAGGCGCTGATGTGTTTTTTGGGTTTTGCCAATTATTACATTATTATTGGTGGTCGTGTCCCCTCACTATTATAGGGTTTGCAGGTGTCATTCAGTCTAGGTACGTGGACATGCAACCTTCTATCACTGAGATCTTTGCATGGGCTAAGAAGACAGGGAGAGCTTCAGGGCTTTAATAGGGGTCACCCTTTTGTTCCTTAGTTTTGGATCAAGCCAGTCGGATCCTTATTTGTAACTTCTTGTTTTCTGTTACACCATCTGTGACAGGTGGCCACCCAGTAATTAGCACAAGTTAGAATGTGGGCAACTCGGCCGTCGTTGCGGAGACACTGCAGCATGTAATCGCTCATGTGTGCCAGGCTGCCCAGAGGCAACAAAAAGCTGTCCTCTGTGGGAGGTGTATCGTCTTTGTCCTCTGTATCCCCCCCAGCCAGGCACCAGTGATCGCCATGAGCTGGTCTGGGTACCACCCTGCTGTGAACATGGTTCCTCTTCCTCCTCATCCTCCACCTCATCATCCTCCAGAACTGTGCCCTGGCTGGATAATTGTGTACCTGGCGTTTGTGGGTGCAGGAACCAACCCTTGGAGCCACTTGGGAATGACTGGCCGGAAACCCTACGAAATGATCCCTCTTCCTCCTCCTGTGCCACATCCTCTTCCATCATCGCCAGGAGCGTTTTTTCAAGGAGGCATAGAAGTGGGATAGTAACACTGAGAACGGCGTTTATCGGCATTGGCCATGTTGGTGGAGTACTCGAAACAGCGCAACAGGGCACACAGGTCTCGCATGGAGGCCCAGTCATTGGTGGTGAAGTGGTGCTGTTTCGCCGAGCAACTCACCCGTGCGTGCTGCAGCTGAAACTCCACTATCACCTGCTGCTGCTCACACAGTCTGACCAGCATGTGCAAGGTGGAGTTCCACCTGGTGGGCACGTCGCATATGAGGCGATGAGCGGGAAGGCCGAAGTTACGCTGCAGCGCTGACAGGCGAGCAGCAGCAGGGTGAAAACGCCGAAAGTGCACACAGACGGCCCGGACTTTATGCAGCAGCTCTGACATATCGGGGTAATTTTTAAGGAATCTCTGCACCATCAAATTCAGCACATGTGCCAGGAAAGGGATGTGTGTCAAACCGGCTAGTCCCAGAGCTGCTACGAGATTTCGCCCATTATCGCACACCACCAGGCCGGGATTGAGGCTGACTGGCACCAACCACTCATTGGTCTGTTGTTCAAGGCCCGTCCACAGCTCCTGCGCGGTGTGGGATTTGTCCCCCAAACAGATAAGTTTTAAAACTGCCTGCTGTCGTTTACCCCTGGCTGTGCTGAAGTTGGTGGTGAAGGTGTTATGCTGACCGGATGAAGAGCTGGTAGAGGATGAGGAAGCAGAGTAGGAGGAGGAAGCAACAGGAAGCAAACTGAAGCGCCCTGGAATCCTCGGTGGTGGAAGGACATGCGCCAAACTGCTATCCGCCTCAGGCCCAGCGTCCACTGCATTTACCCAGTGTGCTGTTATGGAGATATAACGACCCTGACCGTGCTTACTGGTCCACGTATCCGTAGTGAGGTGCACCTTGCCACAGATGGCATTGCGCAGTGCACAGCTGATTTTGTCCCCCACTTGGTTGTGCAGGGAAGGGATGGCACCCCTGGAAAAGTAGTGGCGGCTGGGCACGACGTACTGTGGGACAGCCACCGCCAAAAGGCCTTTAAAACTATCTGTCTCCACCAGACGGAATGATAGCATTTCAAAGGCCAGTAATTTAGAAATGCAGCATTCAGGGCTAGGGATCGCAGGTGGGTAGGGGGCTACTTCCTCTTCCTCTCCAGCGTTTGGCAGATGGAGAGCTGAACGCTTTCGTGGGACATTGTGGAGATGCTTGGTGACCCAGGTGTTGGTGTTGCTGGCAGATCCTCTGTTTGCGGGGTGGCAGGTGGCACTGTCACTCCAGAGGTGGATGAAAAGGCCGAGACTGCAGCAGAAGAGGAAGCAGGAGGAGCCAGAGACCTTCCTTCGTTTTTGAGGTGTCTACTCCACTGCAGCTCGTGCTTTGCACTTAAATGCCTGGTCATGCAGGTTGTGCTCAGGTTGAGAACGTGTATGCCTCGCTTCAGGCTCTGATTGCACAGCGTGCAATCCACTCGTGTCTTGTCGTCAGCACATTGTCTGGAGAACTGCCATGCCAAGAAACTCCTTGGAGCTGGCTTTGGTGTGCTCAGTCCCTTGCTGCGGTGGGCAGTAGCAGGCGTACTGTCTAGAAGACGGCCGCTCTGCTTTTGCACCCTGGTCCCTCTTCTGCTGTGCTGGTGGCTCTGTGCGACCACCGCCTCCTTCTCCGAACTACATAGGTCACTCGCATGACCTTGATTCCATGTGGGGTCGAGGACCTCATCGTCCTCCTCATCATCTTCCACCCAGTCTTCACCCCTGCCTTCCTTGTCGGTCTGCACACTTTCGAAAGCCCCAGCAGTTGGCACCTGTGTTTTGTCATCCGAGACGTGCTGCGATGGTCCTCCATGTACTCATCTTGAAAGATAAGTGATTGGGCATCTCTTCCACTTCTGGGGCAGGGCTAGGTGTATGGCCCTGGGAAACCCTGCTAACAGAGTCATCAAAAAGCAGAATAGACTGCTGCATGACTTGGGGCTCAGACTGCGCCAAGAAAGCGCCGAACAACGAACCTGAACTTTTACTGAAATGTTCGGGTCCGGGGTCCAAAAATCCTAAAGTTCGGTACGAACCCGAACTTTTACTGAAATGTTCGGGTCCAAAAATCCTAAAGTTCGGTACGAACCCGAACTTTACAGTTCGGGTTCGCTCAACCCTAGTCTAGATCTGTCTCGCTAATCGCGAAGTGGGAGCAAGAAACCTTAGAGAGTTCAATACTGTTCATGCAATTATTGTTAGATGAGAAACGTCTCATATTTGATAGATCCACACAACATCTTACTACTCTGATAGAAACAGTACTCAAACACAAGACGGACCCCAATTTTGACAGACGTGAAACCATTACAACACAACATCGAACGTTACCAAACTACCTTAAAGGAAAGGAAACACAGACCATTTATACGTGACTCTATAGAGGAAGGGCTCAGGGAAGAGGTAGAAGGCGAAAAAGATGGCCTGAGAAAGGGTACAGAGGAGGTCGGATGGATACATGTACCCAACCGTCTTCCCAAAAAACAACCAGCAGAATGACACATACCACTGGACCCCCTGTGTCGTCGTCCTCCTCTTTTTTAGAAATGGGGAGGGAAACAAACGTTTTCCCGCACCAACTGAGGGACAGAGAGGGGGGAACCAATTTGAGGTCTTCAAAACAAAAGTGAGGCCACTATCAAACCAGATAATTAACTTGTCCACACGGCCACTATCAAAAACTGAGAGTGAAGTATTGGCCCAAGGCTTTTCTTTTGTGCCCGCCACAAAGTTTAGTCCTTTTAATTGGATCAAAGATATTAATCTTTTCATTCGTAAGTTAACCATTTCACATCAGCCCATAGGATATAAACGTCCTATGGGTGGATGTATATTTCTAAATGGACTTTCCAGAACTGCTAATCGTGCAGCTACCGAGCGGGGGGGCCCGCTGTCAGTGACAGCAGGGCAACCCAGAGATAAGGCAGGGACAGTTCCCATATTCTGACTCGGATTGTTGTAATAGCGATATATCCCTAGTGAGACCTCTATGCTTGGCCTGTATAAGCAGATAAAATCACTGCAGACAATCATTATCAGATAGCTTGAACTCACCAACACCGAGTTTATCCATGTAAGTTGCTTTATTCTGTAAGCCAGATAACAGAGTGCAGCAGAACAGATAGATTCCGGTATTGTGCGGTCAAAAGATGATGCTTTTGCAAGCTTACATGAGAATACATGTGTTACTGTTGAATGCCTGGATCAGTATGGAGAAACAGGAAGTGAGGTACACAGAAGAAGGGGTGGAGCAAAGAAATGAATGACAAATCATGAACAGAAAAACAAGCGCATTACCAAAAACGGCCACTAGATGGGAGCATATGACCAAATATAGAATATATGAATGGTTCAACGAATTAAACTATATAAATTTAACTATCCCAGGTGTCCCTGCCTTCTAGATCGCTGTATACAAAGTGCTTAACGAGCGCTGTGTATACAGATTAGGCGGCCCGGTGGTCATGTGACCGCTGGGGCCAGGAGAGTGCAGGAGCTGTCGGGTCTTCTACAGACCTCAATCAGCCCTGTACTGAGGCTGTACAGCGTTGTATTCTGCTGTACAGCCTCTCTGGGGGGTGTATTTCCCCTGCTACTATGTCAGCCCCAGTTACAGGAGAAATCAATAGTGGAAAGTTACATTTCCCCCAGAGGTCTTGTATGACCTTATGGGGGACGCAAAGTGTAAAATAAAAAAAATAAAAATAAAGTGTTTTAGAAAAAAAAAAAAAAAGGTTTCACATTTACATTTTTTCTTTCCCAATTAAGTAATTAAAAAAAATCTTAAAAATAGAATAAAAAAAAAAGACATATTTGTATTGCCGTGACTTGCTCTATAAATATTTCACATGATCCACCCCGTCTGATAAACACCATAAAAAAAAATTAAAAACTGTGTCAAAAAAAGCCATTTTTGTCACCTTACGTCACAAAAAGTGCAACACCAAGTGATAAAAAAGGCGTATGCCCCCCAAAATAGTACCAATCAAACCGTCACCTCATCCTGCAAAAAAGGAGACCCTAACTAAGACAATCTGTCAAAAAATATAAAAGCTATGGCTCTTAGACTATGGAGACACTAAAACATAATTTATTTGGTTTAAAAAATGCTATTATTGTGTAAAACTTAAATATATATAAAAAAGTATACATATTAAGTATTGCCACATCTGTAACAATCTGCTCTATAAAAATGTCACATGACCTAAACCCTAAATGCTGTAAAAATAATTAAATAAAAATTTGCTAAAACAACCAATTTTTTGGTCACCTTGACCCATAATAATGAATGATCAAAAAACATATGTACCCAAAAAATGTACCAATAAAAACGTCAACTCTTCCTGCAAAAAACAAACCCCTGCCCGACCGGCATAAAAATAAAGAAAATGGAGACACAAAAACATAATTTTGTTTTCAAAAATGCTCTATTATGTAAAACTGAAGCAAACAAACAAAGAAAGTAGACATATTTGATATCATTGCATCCGTAACAACCTGCTCTAAATACCACATGATCTAACCAGTCAGATAAATGTTGTAAAAAATAAAAAATAAAAACGGTGCCAAAACAGAAATTTTTTGGTTACATTCCCTTACAAAAAACTTAATATAGAGCAATTAAAAATCATATGTACCACAAAATAGTATCAATAAAACTGGCACCTTATCCCCTAGTTTTCAAAATGGGGTCACTTTTTGGGAGTTCCTGTGTAAGGGTGCATCAGGGGGCTTCAAATGGGACATTGCATCTAAAAACCAGTTCAGCAAAATCTGCCTTCCAAAAACCATACAGGCGCTCCTTTTCTTCTCCGCCCTGCCATGTGCCCATACATCAGTTTAGGACCACATGTGGGGTGTTTCTGTAAACCGCAGAATCAGGGTAATTAATATTGAGTTTTGTTTGACTGTTAACCCTTGATGTGTTAAAAAAAATGGATTAAAATAGAAAAGCTGCCAAAAAAGTAAAATTTAGAAATGTCATCTCCATTTTCCTTCAATTCTTGTGGAACACCTAAAGGGTTAACAAAGTTTGTAAAATCAGTTTTGAGTAACTTGAGGGGTGTAGTTTCTACAATGGGGTTATTTATGGGGGGTTTACACTATGTAGGTCCCACAAAGTGACTTCAGACCTGAACTGTTCCTTAAAAAGTGGGTTTTGGAAATTGCTTCTAAAATTCGAAGCCTCTAACATCCTAAAAAAAATTAATGACAACATAAAGTAGACATATGGGGACTGTTAAGTAATAAATATATTAGGAGGTATCATTTTTTAAATAAAGGTGAAATATATCGACTCATATTTACCACTGTAAAGGAATGACCGGCACTCGCACTTGATTTTCAGATGCAGAAATTTAATTCAAGTCACTTCTTATTCCATTAGTGACGCGTTTCAGCACTCACACGTGCTTTCATCAGACTATGTTCACATAACCTCAAACATGTCTTAAATAGCAAAAAAGTGAAACAATTTACATAGGAACTGGCGTCATACCCCTGACTGCTCCCCCGGATCAGATACACTCAGGCAGGGAAGCTTTCACTTGGTTCCACTTATTTCAAAAGAAAAAAGTCCCATAATTAATTCCGCTGAAAGACAAAACAATTTTAAATATCAAATCAAACTACTTATATTATATTCGCGGTTTAGGCCTCTTGGCCCCATCGTTTGTAGACCTCTTTTTGCAGAAGTATTTTATTACGATCGCCGCCGTGGCGAGGTAGTGGAACACTCACTCAATCACCTGGTAACGCAATTGCGCTATGATATGCTTTTTTCATGAAAGTGATATGGTACAGGGAGCAGTAAATTACCCTTTCTAATGGTGGATTTGTGTTTGCTCAACCTATCCTTTATTCTCATAGAGGTTTTCCCCACCTATAATAGTCCACATGGACATTTCAAAATATAAACAACAAATCTGCTGTCACACATGAATACACCTCTTATGGGGATTCTCTCCCCAGAATGCGGGTGTGAAAAATGAGTCCCCCTGATCACACTGGAGCCATTTACACAATTCAGACAGGGGATGTGCCCTGTCTGGGAGAGGATAGCACACTCTGTCTTACATCCCGTTTATTGCTGCCAATGTCGGCCCTGACTATTTTATCTTTAATGTTATCTGCCCTTTTAAAGCATAACATGGGGGGTCTCTGAAATTCCTCAATCTGAGGATACGATTTGGACACCGTATGCCAATGTTTATTGACAATTCCCCTTAGTTGTTGAGTCAATGGATGATATTTGACCACCAATGGGATGCGCGGTGGCTTCTCTGTCCTGATATTTCCTATGGTATCTAGTTTTTCCCTCTGTTCTTGTAAAAGTGGCCTAGGGTAACCTCCGGCTATGAATTTATTCTCCATTTCTTGTAACCGAATCTCGCGGACCTCCGTGTTGCTGACTATTTTCCTGACTCGCTGAAATTGAGAGAAAGAGATGGATTTCTTTGTTGGGACCGGATGACTGCTTGAAGATGCAAGTAAGCTATTGCGATCCGTCTCCTTTGTAAATAAATCAGTATATAATCCACCCTCTTCCCCTTTCAGAACCCATGTGTCTAGAAAAGAAATGTTATGCATGTCATGATGCAAGACAAACTGTAGCTCCACCCAGATTAAATTTAGGTAGGTAGCAAACTCTGTGAGGGACCGAATGTCGCCCCGCCATACGCAAAAAATGTCTTCGATAAAACGACGCCAATAAATACAATGGGTCAGAATAAACAAAATGACTCTCATAATATGACATATAGCTATTTGCGTACGGCGGTGCGACATTCGATCCCATCGCGGTCCCGCGGCGCTGCTGGTAAAAATAATCTTGGAATAGAAAATAATTCTCTTCAAGGACTATACCCAAGAGTGATAGGAAAAATTATTTTTCTTTTGCTTCATATGGACTAGCTTCTAACAGTTCTGCGACCGCTGCAAGTCCCTTCTCATGCAGACTGCATACGTCAAAAGTGACCAGTCCCTATCTACTGTCAGAAGATGAATTTTAGATAAGAAATGACCTGTATCACGTATATACGATGGTGATGTCTGGGTCAGAGGGGTCAATACCTTCTCTAAAAGAATTGCTGGGCGAGAGAGGATGGAGTCAGTCGACACCACAATGGGACGCCCTGGGGGGATAGTCATAGATTTGTGTACTTTTGGTAAGGTGTAAAACACCAGAGTGATCGGATATTGGTTAATCAGAAATTCTCCCAATTTGGCATCTATGACTCCATCCCCTCTAGCCCGATCAGCAATAGTCCGAATAAGGCCCTTGATACGAAAGACAGGGTCAGTCTCTATTTTCTGGTATGTGTTGATATCCCCCAACTGACCCAAAATTTGTGTTGTATAGTACGCCTTATCTAAAACAACTAGGGCCCCCCCTTTGTCTGCGGGGTTGAA
The DNA here is from genome assembly GCF_014858855.1 of Bufo gargarizans. Taxonomy (NCBI): domain Eukaryota; kingdom Metazoa; phylum Chordata; class Amphibia; order Anura; family Bufonidae; genus Bufo; species Bufo gargarizans. The sequence continues at coordinate 62,372,652 of NC_058083.1, read as the reverse complement.
AATGAGAGAATTGTCATCCAACATATGTTTAAGTGCAAATGTTTCTTCTCTATTCAAGTCGTTTCTAATTTTAAAGCCCCCTTGATATTGAAAATTATTTTGTCTTTCAGCGGAATTAATTATGGGACTTTTTTTCATTTGAAACAAGTGAAAGCGTATCTGATCCGGGGGAGCAGTCAGGGGTATGACGCCAGTTCCTATGTAAATTGTTTCACTTTTTTGCTATTTTAGACATGTTTGAGGTTATGTGAACATAATCTGATGAAAGCACGTGTGAGTAGTGAAACGCGTCACTAATGGAATAAGAAGTGACTTGAATTAAATTTCTGCATCTGAAAATTAAGTGCGAGTGCCGGTCATTCCTTTACAGCGTTATTACTGGGATGCCTGCCCATTGCCACGTGCACTGCCGAAAAAACAAGGTGAGCGGTGCCGGCCATTTCATTCTAAATATTTACCACTGTCATGGAGTACAATGTGTCACGAGAAAACAATCTCAGAATGGCTTGGATAAGTAAAAGCGTTCAAAAGTTATTACCACATAAAGTGACACATGTCAGATTTGCAAAATTAGGCTCTGTCAGGAAGGGGGTAAATGGCCCGGATGTGAAGTGGTTAATGGATCATTTTGGGAATGACATTTTGTTTTTTGGGAACGTTACAAGGCTTAGAAATTTAGAAGCAAATCTTGAAATTTTTCAGAAAATTTCTAAAACCCACTTTTTTAGGACCAGTTAAGGTCTGAAGTTACTTTGTGAGGCTTACATAATAGAAACCACCCAAAAATTACCCTATTTTTACAAACTACACCCCTCAAAACTGATTTTACAAATGTTGTTAACCCTTTAGGTGTTCCACAAAAATTAATGGAAAATAGAGAGAGAATTTCAAACTTTTACTTTTTTGGCAGATTTTCCATTTGAATCTATTTTTACAGTTACAAAGCAACGGTTAACAGCCAAAGAAAACTCAATATTTATGGCCCTGATTCTGTAGTTTACAGAAACACCCCATATGTGGTTGTAGACCGCTGTACGGGCACACGGCAGGGCGCAGAAGGAAAGGAATGCCATACGGTTTTTGGAAGGCAGGTTTTGCTGGACTGGTTTTTTGACACCATGTCCCATTTGAAGCCCCCCTGATGATGCACCCCTAGAGTAGAAACTCCAAAAAAGTTACCCAATTTTAGAAACTACACCCCTCAAGGTATACAAAACTGATTTTACAAATTTTGTTAACCCTTTAGGTGTTCCACAAAAATTATGGAAAATAGAGATAAAATTTAAAAATTTCACATTTTTGGCAGATTTTCCATTTTAATAACTTTTTTTCCAGTTACAAAGCAAGGCTTAACAGCCAAACAAAACTCAATATTTATGGCCCTGATTATGTAGTTTACAAAAACACCCCATATGTGGTCATAAACTGCTGTACGAGCACACGGCAGGGCGCAGAAGGAAAGGAATGCCATACGGTTTTTGGAATGCAAATTTTGCTGGACTGGTTTTTGACACCATGTCCCATTTGAAGCCCCCTTGATGCACCCCTAGAGTAGAAACTCCAAAAAAGTGACCACATTTTGGAAACTATAGGATACGGTGGTAGTTTTGTTGGTACTATTTTAGGGTACATATGATTTTTGGTTGCTCTATATTACACTTTTTGTGAGGCAAGGTAACAAGAAATAGCTGTATTGGCACCGTTTTTATTTTTTGTCATTTACATTTATCTGACAGGTTAGATCATGTGGTATTTTTATAGAGCAGGTTATTACGGAAGCGGCGAATACCTAATAGGTGAACTTTTTATTTTATTTATGTAAGTTTTACATAATTATTTCATTTTTGAAACAAAAAAAATCATGTTTTAGTGTCTCCATAGTCCGAGAGCCATAGTTTTTTCAGTTTTTGGGCGATTATCTTAAGTAGGGTATGATTTTTGCGGGATGAGATGACAGTTTGATTGGCACTATTTTGGGGTGCTTATGACTTTTTGATCGCTTGCTATTATACTTTTTGTGATGTAAGGTGACAAAAAAATTGCTTTTTTTACACCTTTTTATTTTTTTTAACGGTATTCACCTGAGGGGTTAGGTCATGTGATATTTTTATAGAGCAGGTTATTACGGTCGCGGCGATACCTAATATGTGTAGTGCATTTTATTTTTTTAATCAGTTATAAATGATTTTTTTTTATTTTTACATTTTTTTTCACTTTTTTTTTTGACCCAGACCCACTTGGTTCTTAAAGATCCAGTGGGTCTGATGTCTTTATAATACAGTACAGTACACTATATATTGTACTGTACTGTATTTTCACCCCCTATAGTACCCGGCGGTGAGCAGGAAGGACATCACCTAGTTCTTATCCTGGAGGGATGCGCTGGCATCCACTCTCCTGGGCTCCGGTCCTGAAGCTTCCCTGTCTGCCCGGGGCCCCTCACTTATGCCCAGCTGGCACTTTACTGGCGTAATGGTCAAGCCTGCCTGGCAGATCTGCCCGAGCATCTGCGCCAGATACTTCCGGGGATCCTCCCCTGTGGGACCAAAGACGGCATCAATCTCCAGGTATGCGGTCTTGTACCCTTCGAGTCCCCTAAGCAGGGGGACTATCCGCTTAGAAGTGACAGGGGCATACTCCATGCTCAAGGGCATCTCGATGTACTCCGTCCTTCCTGGCTTTTTGGTTAACATTTCCTGCCTGCCTTCTGCCTTCCCCAGGTGTGGTCCAGGTACATTCTGGCATTGAGCCGCTGGTGCACGAGCTTCAAGCTTGTCCTGAGGTACAGAAACCAGTATCCACACTTGCTGACCCACGTGGTGGGTCCTCTCACAAGCCTCCTGGTTGTACCCCCGCTTATGGTCGGTCTGGGCCTGCCCCATACTGTCACGCACCAACCGCGACCAGGCCTGCGCCTTTTCCTGGAAGCGCATGACACATTCGATGACTGATGCCCCAGGGGTGGCTACGTCTCCCGTCCAGGTCTCTGTCTTAGCGGCCCCTCTGTATCTGGTCACCGGAATCTCAAGCGCAGCCCACAGAAATTCCACCCAGATCAGATAGGGTACCACAAATTGTTGGACCCTAGACGACGCCTCTGGTGAGCCCTGTTGGACCGTTCCCTGGAACAACCGTCCTTGGTCCCAGACCGCCCTCTGGAGGTCTGAATCCAAGGGAGGGAGAGCCACCTGCTCCGTGAGAGCTTTTAGGCTGGCGCTAGCCCCTAACGCCACCTGAAACCCCTGGTGGGACGTGGTCAGAATAGACAAGACTGCCACGTCCCCTGTCAGTGCTACTACCTGCCAATCCCTAGGCCACTTCTCCGGTAAGCCCTGCTGGACTGGGACCCGATACAGCCGTCCTTGGTTCTAGACCACCCGCTCGAGGTCTGAGACCAAAGGAAGGCTGTGCCGCCTGCTCCTTGGGAGTGTCCAGGCTGGTGTTAGCCACTAATGCCACCTGAAACCACTGACCGGACGTGGTCAGAATAGACAAGTCTGCCACGTCCCCTGTCAGGACCCTGGGACCAGTTTCTGGGCCTCCATCTGACTCGGCAGCCACTTGGTCGGAAGGGGAAAGCCATCAGACCCCTGATGGCCCCTAGAGCCCCAACACTCTCACTGCACGTGACAGCAGCTATGGTCGCTGCCACCGCTGGTAGTGCCTGCTTCCCCTCAGCTCCCGACCAAGTCGCTAGTCCAGACGGACTTACCTGGCCCTTTGACATCCAGCTGTGGAGGAACCCTGCACGTGACCTGGCAGCCCTACTTCTCCTGGGACAGCCCTGACCTCATTTGCATCCTCCTCCCCCGCAGCTGTCTGCCCCCTGCTTGTCCCCTCAGTCACCACACCGGAGGACAACAGGTTTCAGCAGGCTTGCTGGCCACACCCTGGGGGTCAGCACAGCTGGCAGGAATGAGCCCTTCCCCACTGAGGCATGTTATGAACATTCACAGTATCATCAGGGGTGGACATTACATCACATTCTGGGGAATCTGACCTCGGGGTGTCAGTGGCCACGTACTTGGACACGGGCCTCCTCAGGTCCGTCCCCAGCAAAACACTGGCGGGGATATTTGTGGATACCCCCACCTCCCTTACTCCTCGACCAGCGCCCCAGTCTAAATAGACCTTGGCGACGGGCAGCGACGTTTCTACTCCTCCAAACCCAGAGACAGTAAGGGATTTCCTGGGCAATAAATCATGGGGTGCCACCAGTTCAGGCCATATCAGAGTCATCTCAGCGCCGGTGTCTCTAAGTCCCATGGCCACGGCCTGGCCTACGGTGACCGGTTGAACATTCAAGGGATCTTCCAGCACCCCCACCCACAACACAGTGGATGGTTTCCGGGTCTATGACTGGGACAGGTTCCTCGGGCGCTGGGGACACATGGCTTTGAAGTGCCCTGGCTGCTTACACAGGTGGCAAAGTCGGGGTTCCCCCACTGACGTGGAAAGAGTAGCAGGGCTGGTGCCTAGGGGCAGGGGTGGCAGATGCAGCGTGCATCTTACCACCTCTCCAGCTGACAGGTTTCCGGGACTCTGAAGTCCTGTTGTTGGTGTATTCATCGGCCAGGGCTGCTGTTGCGGAGGCCCCCTTTGGCTTCTGGTCGCGGAGGTACTGCTGTAGGTTTTCCGGGCAATTCCATTAGAACCGTTCTGTGGCAATGAGCTCTTTCAGCTGCTGGACGGTGGTGAGCTCCAATCCTGTGGTCCATTGGTCGGCCTCTCAGCAAGGCCCGCATGTGATCCACCCAGCTCTGGGTAGAACCCCGCTGCAAATTCCTGAGCTTTTTCCGGTACGATTCAGGGGTTAAGTTATACTGCCTGACCAGAGCCTGTTTGATGTTCTCATAGCTCAGGATGGTCTCACTGGGCAGGTACCCAAAAATTTCAAGGGCTTTTCCCCTAAGCCGTGGCGTGAGGAATCTGACCCACTGGTCCTCTGGCAGCTGGTACTTATGGCAGGCCTTCTCAAATGCCAATAAAAAGGTGTCCAGGTCCCCATCTTTGTCCAGTAGGGGAAAGTCCTCTGCCCGCAGTTGGAAATCCAGACCTCTGGAGACTTACATCGGGCTGGAGTTGAGCACTGATGCTCACGCTCGGCCTGCTCGCGTCGTTCTGAAGCTTCTGCTTGCTCGCGACACTCTGCAGCCTCTGCTTGCTCGCGACACTCTGCAGCCTCTGCTTGCTCGCGACGCTCTGCAGCCAGGAGGAGCCTGGAGACGGTCCAGGGCAGCTTGTAGGAGAGCAGCCGAGCCTGGCAGGCTGGGGGAGTGGGCAGGTGGAGTAAGGCCCACCGTGGACCTCACCTCCGGCAACTGGCTTCTTGGGGAGCATTGGCTGTGCTCCCCCTTGCCTTGAATAAAGTTGCCTTTCTACCTCCTCTCGGCCCCCTATCTGGACTGCGTCCTCCCCACCTTAATTCATAGCCTCGGCCATCTCCTTAGCCCTGCTTCATGTGTAACTGGCCATCATTGCCATGGATGGTCACTGACACAGGCTGCCACCTGATGCACACACACCTTATTGTATTTGCACTCAGACTATCTAGTGTTGAGCTGATCTTAAAACTCCAGCGGCAAAAGCTACTGCTGGTCGTCTTTAGTGTCTGGGAGTATGTGTCTTTCACTCACACACACTAGTATCTCAATCCCACTTTGCTACCACCAATATGTAACGAATACCACGCCTCTTGCCCACTTGACATCTCCTACGTCGAGCTCACGAGACGCAGTATGGTCACTTGTTACCAAAGCGTGACGCTATGCCCTCCGGAGGAGCAGGTAAGGTCAGCTTGGTACAGTTTACAGACACCTCCTGTCCACGCGGGCACAGAGAGGCAACAAGCTGAGAGAGCCTTTTCACTGCCGTAGTGAAAACAGCACCTCCTCAGCCCGGGAAATCTGCCACCAGTTTCTCGTTTGATATAAGCCCGGTCTGCAAACGGGATTAAATAGGGTGAGAAACCAACCCGTGGTAGCTTATAACTAGGCCGAAACACGAACGTGGGGATTCGTGATCGAGATACAAGATAGCACAAGATGAAATTATATATTTATTCGCCTTAAGGGCACACTAGATATAACACAATATACACAGAGAATATTTACAATGGTCTGAGGTTACAGATACAGGTGATATAGGTACAACAGGGTTAAGCAGAGCAAAAGTCAGTTACCGGGTAGATGAAAGTTCCTTTGGGTTATAAGGGTAGAATAGTCATTGGCTGCAGTCACACAGGGACAGTGATGTCAGCTGGTTTCCGGTCTCTCCAAACACATTGAGACAATGTGACCCCCTTCAGAAAAGACCCAGCCTGCTGGCTTGCAAGGGCTTATGACCTGTAGTTAGGCGCTCCCCTCCTCGCCTCTGGGAAGGGTCCACCCCTCCTTCTGTGGTGCTGGCAGCAAATGACTCAAAATAAACTTATGGCTCATAGCCCCAGCCCAGAATGTCGCAGGAAGATGGTTCCAGCCCCAATTTATCCGCCTGGGTTTCGGCTACAACTGGAGTCCAAGCATGGTACCGTTATTTAGTTTCTGTGGGAAGATATGTATATCTCCCCTCCCAGGCATCCTAGCATCAAGCCAGGACCACGTGGATGTTCGGCTTTGCCCCAGGATCGCGAAAAAAATAACCAATTCATGCCTGGGATGGACGGACGATTCATAATTCCTTATAAAATGTAGGTGCCAACATGTCTGGGAGGTATTATTCATCCTGGGCAAGGGCTGAGACCTCCTGCTGGGGTTTTTCCTGCAGGATTAGCTTGCCTCCATCCTGGCTGGATGAGGTGTGACTTTATCCACTTGGGGCCTCCTTGAAGCCTGGATCTCTGAGGCTTCCTCCCTTGCTAGCTGACATCAGATGGCTGGTGGGTACTGACTGTGTACATGCTAAAAGGTGAATCAAATGACAATCAGGGCTGCCAATAAATGATAATCCATATTCCTCACAGTACCCACTTATTATTCGCTTATGGTTACCTATTTCTAACATGTGAGCGCTCTGACTTAATGTCCTGTTTTCCCCATTAACATCTGAGCCATCCCGACACGTATATGTGGATCGCTTGCGGCTTAATATCGATACCTAGCTACTTAGCTTGGTAACACTGTACGTCCGTACGGCGCACTCCACCGACCGGATATGAGTTTCATCTGCCGGAAGTAATCTCTAAATCGGCAGCAGCGCTTCCTCCTATCCGCATGCCTACACAAATGGTATCCGAATATTAAGAGCTCTCCTATGGCCAAGTTTTAACACAATAACTGCACATCTAATTATAGTACTTTTATATATAATCTTTTGCACTAAGACACTATATCGATCTTTGGAATGCATTCCAGCATACCGGAAGTTGGGCGGAGCTACAACTCCCCTTCCGGCAAATCACGCCCTTTCAAGCAGGAGCACCATTTTGAAACACTCCCATCATTTCAGGTATAAATGAGGGTATTTTTGTACATGTCAATGCGCCCACTACATCTTGGTTGCCATTATCCACACTTTATCAGCTGTTTTGTCCCCTGATGAACCGATGACTATCTTCAATGGGAAAACGCGTCAGAGACTTATTTTGATCAGTTTTTTCAGGGCTATTCCAAGGCTTTCTCAGGGTTTACACAGAGAAAGAAATACCAATCACAATCCACAACAAATCACGGGGAAAACTCAAGACACAAGTATCACAGATACACAGACGAACCCGAAAGACGAGAAGGAGTAAGAGGAAAAGAGTCATCACACACGAGACACAGATAGATAGCTCAACATCAGTTATTAATTTAAGCTCTGTCACACTCACTACAGCACAAACTAAGTTATTAGAAAAGGGTTTGAAATTTGCCCCTACCCAGAAAATCGACAAATTCTCAACATATATAGGCATACAAAAATACATCAGAAACATCTGCCTTAAAAAACATTTTTTGAAGAATCCGATAGTAAGAAACGATATTCAAACTAAGGATCGAACAAATCCCAGACAAAAAGATCATGGAAGGGCTGATTCAGGCCTCAAAAAGAGATCTACCATGTTCCCAAGGAACGAAATAAGCCGAGAAATGGCAGTATTCCAAAAGAATGTGGAGGACGAAATAAGAAAACTTAAAATCAGACCCACCTATCGAGACAACTTAACAAAACAAGAAGTCTCAGCACTGAAATCTCTCCAGAAGAAGGCATCAATCACCATACGCCCAGCGGATAAGGGGGGAGCTGTGGTCATACTGGACACCATGAAATACAACAGTGAGTGTCTTAGACAACTCAGAGATGAGAAAACATATAAGAGACTAAAAAATGACCCCCTTAAAGAATTTGACAGTGAATTAAAGGATTACTGCATACAGGGTCTTGAGCAGAAATTGATATCACAGCAGGAATTTGAATTTATCTTGGGCACACAGGGAAGACTTCCAGTCTTCTACTGTCTGCCCAAGATACACAAAGATCTCGAAAACCCTCCCGGCCGACCTATAGTTTCGGGCATTGAGTCTATTACTTCAAATTTGTCCAGGTACATAGACACACAATTGCAGCCTATAGTGAAAAAAACAAGATCTTACATTAGAGACACTACCAACATTATCCAGACATTAGAAGATCTGGACGTCCAACCAGAGTGGATCATGGGGACCCTGGATATACAATCCCTTTACACTTCCATTGACCATCAACAGGGATTGATCGCAGTGCGAAAACAAATAGAAAGAGAGGGAGAGTTAGAGGAAACCCATATTCAGTTCATCATTGATGGTATAAGGTACATCCTCAACCACAATTACTTTTGTTTTGAGGGTGAATATTACCTGCAGAAGTGTGGGACGGCCATGGGGACCAGGTTCGCCCCCAGCTACGCCAACCTTTTCTTGGCAGAATGGGAACATCATTACATCACACCCAGGCTGGGGACGGACCTGGCCCTATGGCGTCGCTACATCGATGATGTGGTGTTCATTTGGAAAAGTGGAAAAGATGGTCTTGATATCTTTCTGAAGGAGATCAATGAGAACCAACTCAATTTGGTCTTCAATGCTATGATCAAGGAGGAGACTGAATTCCTTGATCTGGTGATTAGAAAACAGCTTAATCGGTTTGTCTGCCATACCTTCTTTAAACCGACAAACAGAAATAGCTTCATCCAATATTCCAGCTGCCACCTCCCAAGATGGCTTGATAACATTCCGACTGGCCAACTCCGTAGGATCAGGAGGAACTGTACGGAAGATCTACGTTTTGAGGAGGAGGCAGCTGGAATGTGCCAACTATTTCGGGAGAAGGATTATCCGGATGAAGTAGTGCAAAAAGCATTGGAAAAAGTTAGGAAACTAGACAGACAAACCTTTTTTGAGAACAAAATGGAAACCAGGAGTAAAATATCGCAAATATCCCAGACAAGTGATTTGATTAGCAATAGAATTATTCTTCCCTTTAACGACGATCATAGAAAAATACAACAAATAGTGAAGTCACACTGGCACCATATATTAAATGACAGGGTAATAGGCCATCTCTTACCTACATCTCCAAAAGTCATATTTACTAGGGCACCTAATCTGGGTATCACAATAGCTCCTTCCGTGAAATCTAGAGAGAAAAAAAGAACAATGATGGGAACCTGGATGGATTTGAAAGGCTTCTTTAAATGCGGCAAATGTATCGCATGCAGAATCAATAATAAACCCCGCAAGACCACCACAGTTCCGTCTACACAAAATACGTTTGTTTGGGATATTAAAGATTGCCTCACATGCAACTCTACCGGTGTGGTCTACCTGATCCAGTGCCCATGCAATAGACAATATATCGGCAGAACCAAACGGTTATTAAAGACGAGACTGGCTGAACACATAGCCAACATTAAGAAAGGCTATGACAAACATTCCCTATCCAAACATTATAGGGAGGTCCACAATAGTGACCCAGCCAGTCTCGTCTTTATGGCACTGGAAAAGGTGGACCAGCACTGGAGAGGGGGCAACTATATCAAGCAAATGTCCAGGAGAGAGTCCCAAAAAATATATGAATTCGGTAGTTTGTTACCATTAGGACTCAACTCAGAATTGGAACTTTTTGGTTTCTTGTAAGGGTATGTTTCATTTTATTTTATGTGCTGGAAGGTTATAGACCAACAAACTATAGACTAATTGGCCACAGATTAGGAAGTTCTTTTGTAATTGGAGGTCCTCCATTAATGTTGCTATTACAAGCCTCAATGTTGCCATCACAAACATCATTACGCTTGGATATACTCCTGAAGATCAATTATAGATATTGTGCCAATATCCATTATTTATTATCTTATTTATTATCTCATTTTTCATTATGGTATATTTTTTATATATATATATTTTCTCTATTATATCATATTATATATGATCATTTTATTAATCGTATATATCACTATATATCTGATATATTCGATGAATTTTGTGTAAGCCAAAAAATAGAATGGCCGATATAAATATTCATGTTTTTAAATAGATTGCCTATAGTGGTGTGGTATTCACCTGATATGTATAACAGTGGGAAATCGATTAAAACGCAAAAGACCGAAAGGTTGCAAAAAAACATATTCACTGATGCTGAATATCAGACATCCCCTAAAAAAGAAACAGATTTGATAAACAAACAGTGAAAATTAGAAGTCCGCACATCAAATTACATAGAAACGAAAACACCGTATCCAGAAGTCCGATCCAAAGTCCGACCCAGAGTTTGAAGAGAACCTGAGAGAGTATATAAGGTGTATTGAGACAGGTATGGCACAACCACTGAGGAAGGGAGAGTGACAACTCCCGAAACGCGTCTGGGTTTCTGCGCCATACACCTGTCCGTATCTTTCCAACTGCATGGCCATGCAAACAGGATTTTAAAATCGTAACTCTCTACAAACGAAAACTACAGTCCGGAATCATTGGACATAATAAGAAGGAACACGTCACTACAGGAAGTGACGTCGACAGTATCCCGCAAGCATCCAACGCTGTTACCAAACAAAGCAGCGTGAGACGCCAGCTCTCTGATACTAACAGGGACTCTACACGCTGCCTCTGCACCGCAAGAGAAAAAGTTTTTGGAGGTAAGCGTTCGGCAGCCTACAAACCCGGTCACTAAACTACGGGAAAAGCTGCACTTGATGAGCCCTACCCATCCAGTCTGAAGCACTCTGCAGGACTGAGGAGATATATGAAGGAGAGGTAAGCGGCTGCAAAGCTGACAGGTATTATACCGTTATATCACATAGTCTTACCGGTCAACACCAGCAGATGTGACGGGACTATCGATTGTTATATCCATTCTGATAGACTGCCAGAAAGTGTGGACTCACACTCGCATTAATTCCACCTCCTGGGACCCTCTCTTGGATTGGTTGGACATTAGGTTATCAGGTCTTGACCATTTCCATATAGGATTGCTTTAGAATGAGAATCATCTGATACCAGTGCGATTTGCGTTTTTTATATTTCATTTTATTTTATTTGATTACATTGTCTCATTTATTTGATCACACTGTCTTATTGTTATCAAATTTTATTAATTCTATTAAATATATGCCAATTGTGAGAGTGCTCATCCTCATATCCTTTTTTAAATTTCTCAGGGTTTAGCCACTGAGAAGTGGGGTCGCCTCTTTCGGGGCAGGTGCTCCGCTTTTAGGCAGGAATAGCCTAAAAGGGACACCCAGGGACAGTTCATCTCCCGATAATATCCTTATACCGTGATCTACACTGGTGTGCGTATTCCCAAAAAAACTACAAGAACTGTGAGTAAAATCCACCCACGTGGACCACACTGTTATTATTCTATATTATCTAAATATAATTGCCCTGGAGCTGCCTCAGTATAATTTTTTTGTATTCAGCTACACTTTAACTGTGGGCACTTTTAAATCCTTATCTCTGTTATCTAATGTGGTGTTATCTTTTTCGAATATTAGTTTTATTGTGTATTATTAATGGTTATGTTTTAGAGGGTATTTTTCTTTGTAAGCCAAATACGGATCATAGATCAATTCAGTTTATAATTCTGCATAAGCTCTATTTAACCTATTTATAACTGGTGACCCGAGGTTCAGTGCTGGATCCTCTGTTATTTAATTTATTTATGATATCGAGGACGGGATTAATAGCACCATCTCTATTTTTGAAGATGACACTAAACAATGTAGTACTGTACAGTCTATGGAAGATTTCCATTAACTATAAGCTGACTTGGATACGCTTAGTGATTGGGCATCAACTTGGCAAATGAGGTTCAATGTGGATAAATGTAAAGTTCTGCATCTGGGTAGTAATAATCTTTGTGCTTTATATGTCCTAGGTGATGTAACACTGGAAGAATCACTTATAGAGAAGGATCTGGGTGTCCTTGTAGATGGTAGTTTAAATAACAGCATACAATGTCAATCAGCTGCTTTTAAAGCCACCAGGATATTGTCATGCATTAAACGAGGCATGGACTAGCGGGGTAGGGATGTAAGATTACCACTTTACAAAGCGTTGGTGCAGCCTCATCTGAAATATGCAGTTCAGTTCTGGGCACCTGTTCATAGAAAGGATGCCCTGGAGCTGGAGAGAGTACAGAGGAGAGCGACTAAACTGATAAGGGGCCTGGAGGGTCTTCGTTATGAAGAAAGGTTAGAAGAATTACATTTATTTAGTCTTAAGAAGAGATGCCTAAGGGGGGACATGATTAACCTGTTCAAATATATAAATGGGCATACAAAAAATATGGTGAAAAACTGTTCCATGTAAAATGCCCTCAAAAGACAAGGGGGCACTGCCTCCGACTGGAGAAGAAAAAGTTCAGTCTCCAGAAGCGTCAAAGCTTCTTTACTGTAAGAACTGTTAATCTGTGGAATAGACTTCCTCCGGACATGGTCACAGCAGGAACAGTGGACGGGTCTATGAAATGATTAGAATTCATAAAAGTAAATAACATTAATGCTTATGAAAATGTGTAGAAATCTGAGTCTCACTTCCTTCTGGGATTCGCATCCCCACCTATCCCATGGCTGAACTTGATGGACTTATGTCTTTTTTTCAACCATATTACCGTACTTTTTGCCCTATAAGACACACCGGCCCATAAGACACACCTAGGTTTTTGAGGAGGAAAATAAGAAAAAAAATATTTTTTAACCAAAAGGTGTGCTTTTGGTAGGTTTGAACTAATGGTGGTCTGTGCATGACACTATTATGGGGGATGTGTGGATAATGCACTGTTATGGGGTGGGGGATGTGTGGATAATGCACTGTTATGGGGTGGGGGATGTGTGGATGGCACTGTTATGGGGTGGGGTATCTGTGGATTGCACTGTTATGGAGGGAGCTGTGGATGGGGGGGGGTCTGTGGATGGCATTATGATGGGGTGGTGGATCTGTGGATGACGCTGCTATATGTGTCATCCACAGATCCCCCCATAACAGTCCCATCCACAGATCCCCCCCATCATAATGCCATCCACAGACCCCCTTCCCCCAAACATTATCCCATTTACAGATTCCTAGGGAGGGACTGTAGTAGGCGGGAAGAGCGGAGGGGCCGTGCAGGTGCTGTACTCTGGCCCTGCAGCTCTGTATGTACTGTATTATACGTAGTGTTAATCATCAGTTCTAAACTGAATAATGATGCGCTTCCCCTGCTCCCCATGTGTACCGTACTTACTGGTACATGTCACGCTCCTGTAGTAAGCACTAGCAGCTAGCAGGCAGGCCGGGCGGCCGTAACTCACTGAGGTCACGTGCCTGCTCCGCCTACTTCATTCATAAAGTAGGCAGAGCAGGGACATGACCTCAGTGAGTTATGGCCGCCCGGCCTGCCTGCTGGCTGCTAGTGCTTACTACAGGAGCGTGACATGTGTACCGGTAAGTACAGTACACATGGGGAGCAGGGGGAGAGCATCATTATTTAGTTTCGATCTGATGATTTACACTACGTATAATACAGTACATACTGAGCTGCAGGGCCAGAGTACAGTGCCAGCACGGCCCCGGCGCTCTCCCCGCCTACTACAGTCCCTCCTCACTAATTCATCGCAGTTTGCAATGCTGCAGCATCCCAGACTGTGATGTAAATTGCCAGCATTTGCCCCATAAGAAGCAGGGGCACTTTCCCCCCACCTTTGGGGGGGGGGGGGGAAGTGCATCTTATGGGGCGAAAAATACGGTACTATGTAACCCCTAAAAAGTTAAAGGTAATATAATCAAATGGACATAGACAACTGTCCCACAGTTAGCTCCATAATGACAGTCCTGCTGTGTTCTTGTCACGGATGTAGTAGGGGAGAACACAAAAAGACAACAAGAAGGAAGGAGAGAGACACTTCCTTCCCTAGCGGTGAGGCCTAAAGGGTCACCACCTATAAAACTCTGCTCCTGGCCCTAACTCCTATACATATGGGCACCTCTTGATGGTAGAGATGCCCATACACAGGAACCTAGAAAACCCTGGTGACCCTCGGACGCCCTAAAGGTAATGACAGGGCAGAGACAACCCGTTCCTTCCCTGGTGCAGGGACCAGCATCTTGCTGAGGCCTAGTAAACAACCGAGGGGGAATATAAAACACAACAAGCGGAACACTTAACTTCTGAGGATGATGGATGACCAGGACTTTAACAAGAACCACACTCCAGCTCTTCCAAAACCAAATGAAGCTATCCAGAGCAAGGAGTGATGGGTAAAGTCAGACTAAATAGGGATAGGTAAAGGTTACATGATCCACACCTGAACAGGAGGTGTGGACATACCAGCAACACACAGACAAAGTGAAACCAAAAGAGGCTGTCAGATCACAAGTGCAGATAATCTTTCAGACCTTCTAAGACCTGTTTCAACGAGGGTCAGCCGGCACTCCGTTTGAAGGCGTGGTGCACGAGTCCAGGGCCAAAGTCCAAGTCCAAGCAAAAGAAAAGACCGGCACTCACTATTTCTTCCGAAAATTTGCGCTCTTTATTCGCCACATATCAAATATTCAGTGACGCGCGTTTCGGCTCTGCTGCGAGCCTTTCTCAAACCAATGGCATACAACAAAATCAAGCAGTATACATGATTTAAATAGACCGCCACGGCGGAAGTGACATCAAGTAGTCATGGTGATTTAACCAAACAAATGGAGTGAAAATTGCCGCTTGCACCGGATCCCACGTGGATTGCGAGTTCATCTGAGACCTACATTCTTCTGCGACAACATTGATTATTGCACAAATTTTTCAAATATACTGAATAAGTGTTCCATGGACTTGATGGTGTTAACCATCGAATACCTGACGGAAGCTATCACGGCTAAGTAGGCAGAAAATTGCCACAATTGAGACGCAACTGAAGGACGCATTACCAGCAGAGGAATTGATTACTTTAAAATCTAAAGTGGAAAAAATTGGCGCTGACCTTAAACGGGACATTGAAAGTACAAAACGCCAAAAATTCATCAGAGATTCTGAGGATTATCAGAATAAACGTGTGTATAAATGGCAAGATCTGTCTGGTACAGCTACACCTTTATTTACCAGGCAACAACGTCGGGGAGCCTCGATGTCATCTGGATCTGGAAGTGATTCGACCATTGGACCTCCACGTGCGTCTTTTTTAGGCAGAAGGAGGCAAAGACCTCAATTAAGATAAACACCAGACGAGCAGGACGCCATTATCGGGGGCATCGACGCACCGCGGACAACACGCTCTCAGGTAGAGATGACACTTTAATCTTCAATATTTCCTCTAAAAGTTTGAGTCCACTTCAGTTGCAAGTACTTGAGAAGGGACTATCATTTTGCCCTACTCGTCCGCTGGACAGTTTTGAATTTGATATGGACTGTCAGCGTTTTTTTAGGAATATTCGACTTAAGGCACACTTTTCAGGTTTTCAATCTACTAGTGTTGAAATATGCGCAAATAGAGTGACGGCCGGTGATACTTGCCTATCATTAAAGGACTTTGGACTGAGAACCAAGAGTCATTTTCAACCACCAAAATGTTATCATCCTGTCGAAACATTTATTTTATTGGTCAAACGTGATATGTTAAAATCTTTACAGGAAATGCGACAAAGTGGATTTCATGTGAACCACAACTTGTCGCGACTTGAAAGACAGGCTATTGAAAACCTATTGGAGGACAGTAGCCTGATTTTCAAGCCTGCAGACAAGGGGGGTGCTCTTGTCCTGATGGACAAGGAATATTATGTTAGTGAGATTCTGGGTCAGTTGGCCAACACTGATGTATATCGCCCATTGGATGGTGATCCGGTATATAACATTAAAAGGAAATTGTGTACTTTGGTTGATACATTTACTTCACAGCAGATTATTGATCCCAAATTGGGGGAATATCTGATTAATCATCATCCTGTAACACCGGTGTTTTATACACTGCCCAAAGTGCACAAGTCTTTGACTCAGCCACTGGGTCGTCCTATTGTGGCCTTGACTGACTCTATTCTATCTCCACCAGCTATTTTACTTGAAAAGGTTATGACACCCCAGACTAAAAATATGCCGTCTTTCCTGCTTGACACAAATCAATTTCTGCGTGAGGTTGGGACCCTGGTGTTACAGGATGATGATTTGTTGGTAACCTTTGATGTTTGTTCTCTGTACACTTCGATTGTCCACTGGAAGGGTATACGGGCTGCTGAGTGGCTTCTATCCTTCTCCTCTCACAGTGAAGGCGCTAGATTATTTTTTTTGAAATTACTTGAAATGATTCTAACTGAAAATTACTTTTTATTTCAGGACACCTACTACCAGCAGTGCTGTGGGACCGCGATGGGCTCGAATGCCGCACCGCCATATGCAAATTCATACATGTCATGGTTTGAAGATAAACATATTTACAGCAATGATCTGTTTAAAACTCATTGTATTTTTTGGCGAAGATTCGTCGATGACGTGTTTTGTGTATGGCGGGGCGGCATTCGATCCCTTCGTGCCTTCTCAGACTATTTAAACTCGATCTGGCCTGAGCTGCAGTTTACCCTGCATTACAATGACCATGAAATTAATTTTTTGGACACCCTGGTCATCAAGGGTGAGAATGGGTTAATTGTGACTGATCTGTATATTAAAAATACGGACAGAAATTCCCTTCTCCATTTCTCTAGCTATCATCCCCCTACAGTAAAAAAAAGCATTACCCCATTCCCAGTTTCAGAGGGTACGTAGGATTGTTTCCAACACTGAGGTGAAAGAAAAACGTCTTGATGAAATGTCTATGAGATTCGAGAATAGAGGGTATCCCACCGCACTGCTGGGTAGTGAGAGGGATAGGGTTACCTCCTTGACCCCTAAACAGGAGTCCAGGGGGTCACGTATACCATTCGTTACCAAATTTCATCCATGGGTTAACAAGTGTCGTTTTATTTTTTCTAAACATTGGAATATCTTGTCCCGAGCTTATCCCTCCATTGAGGAATTTAAAAGTCCTCCTCTATTGTGCTACAAACGTAATAAAAACATTCGCGACATGGTAGTGAGGGCAGATGTGGGCAGTGCTCAAACTGAGAAGCGCCAGAAGACTCTATCCACTCCCAGAAAGGGCACATTTCCTTGCCTGGGGTGTATACACTGCTCAAGTGTAATTAAAGGGGAATATTTCACACATCCCCATACAGGCAAGCGCTTTCCAGTTCGAGGTCTTTTCACATGTAACAGTAGTTTCATCATATATTTACTCAAATGCCCTTGTGGATTGTTATATATAGGTGAAACGTCCATGCGAATGAAGGATCGCTTCTCCAAGCACAAGTCCACCATAAGAAAAAACAATTTACTTTTACCGGTCCCCTACCATTTTGATCGCTGTAAGCACAATATTGCGCAACTGCGCTTTCAAATTATTGAGCAGATACAACAACCTCGAAGAGGTGGCAATCGGTTAAAAATGTTAAAGAAACGTGAATCCTATTGGATTCATACACTTCAGACACTAGAACCCATGGGGTTAAACCGGGAGTATGATCTTCACAGCTTTCTGTAAATTTCCGTTCTTTTCAAGTATATTTTTTAGTTTAAATTTTGTATTTTCTTGTATTTTTACAGAAAACGTGAGGAACCCCCAACCGCATCATCTGAACTGCAAGTTACTATGATTATTCAGAGAATCTCATATGAATCTACAATTGCCACTATCTTCATTGATGTTGTTGCAGTTGGGTCGCTTCTCACGTGTTTCTGATTGTTTAATTGCTGTTTTTTTCTTTTTTTCTTCTCCCCTTCTAAGACCTGTCACAGGTGTGACAGTTCTGCTCTTTGCTTATACGAAAAATGTTTTGATAAAACTAAGAAAAACAGGTTCTACATAAATGTATTTTGCATCACCAACATGTATCTTGCTGCAGTGCACATTGAACAATTGCGCCTTTTTCTTTCCAAAAGCTGGTGTAAGAGTGATAAGTGTATAAATTTTTAGCATCAGTCTATATTTTGATGCAGACATTGTGCACCTTTTTCCTTCCAAATACCTGATGCAAAGATTCTACAGTTTATAGGTGCGCAGTATTTTGCTGCAGAGTGCAGGTGTTGTGCCTTTTTCTTTCCAAAAACCTGTTCTACAGTGTTAAAGTATTTTGCAGCGTCAGGCGATATTTTGCGGCACAATTGCACTTTTTTTGCAAAACTTGTACAGTTTATACGGTGTGCAATAAACCTATTTTACAGTCTCAGTGTATATTTTTCTGCAGAATGTGCCCTTTTCTTTCCGTATGTGATGCCTACTCTATTTAGATACACTGCATCTGTCATCTGCACTTGTTCGGCAGGGAGTTTAGTGCAGGGAGTTTGAATGGAGGAGGAATCACATGGAGGTTATTTGACTGGTCACATGACAGGACCTCTGTGTGGACAGCAGAATTTCATCAAAGGCTATAATAGTAAATAGTCATATTATATACACATTGGTCAACAGTAACCAGAAAGTGACCAATCCCTTTAACACTGTCAACCATGCATTTGCCTATAGGTATTGTAATACTAATGTAATGATAAAGCCAAACTGACGGCCAGCAAACGCGGCGTACCAGACACACCTTGCGCAAGTCGTCACACTCTGAACACCCTTGAGGGCCAGGATACTCTTCATCCGTCTCCAGCAGGAAGTTGGACTTTGGCAAAGCCCTTCCCAGGTGTCAGTAGCAGGGTGGCTGGTGACTGGCTACACTGGCTGCAGTTGGGAAAAACCCTAAAGTAAATACCGTGAATCTATGCAATGGACAATAGGGAAAAACGAGAATGGTCAGTAAACGTAAGCCAGGGCACAAGATCCAGAAGACAATCAAAACCAAAGCCAGAGTCAATAACCAGAGAAAACACTCACCAGATAGCTTCAGATCCAGGACCAGAGTCAACCACCAGAGAAACCACTCACCAGATAGCTTCAGATCCAGAACCAGGGAAGCAACTGAATAGTCAGAAGTGAGTGAGGGGAAAGACCAGGTTTAAATATCCCTCCACAGATCACCTGACACCGCTGAGGTCACACCCAATCTCCACCCTCAGACCAGGGAAGCACAGGTGACCGCTGAGAGTGTGCAGACGAAGGAACCTCCCACCACATGTCCAAGTCAGGAGACATGACTACAGAGGTTCCCTGGCAACAGCTGATGCTAGGGTTTCCAGCGTCCCAGGTCCCCTGACCAGCGTCAGCGCTGGGAATGACGGCGTCCAGTCTCCCAGCAGCACCAATATCTGGAACGGATCCCACAGACTGACGCGCACGCATAAAGTGTGAACCTTTACTAGCTCAGCCCTCTGGGGGTGCAACAACCCGCCCCTCGTGGCAAATGGATAAAAATGGATAGAACATGAGAGAGAAAAGGTTGTGAATATCTACTAATGGGGAGATTTGCACGTCTTGTTTTGGAGCTACTCCTAGTTTCATCTTTGCAAATACTTTTACATTACTTTTTGTGAATGGGAACTTATAATAAACTCTTTCTGAAGGCCATTTATGTCAAAGGGGCAGCACCAGGTATGCGCGACACAGAAAAAAGCTGCAGATTTGGGAATTTATTTGTTCAACAAATGATTTTAAATTCAATTTATTATAGTTTTTATCGTATTTCCATCACCTTTATCATTATATACAGTATGAATGAAGATCAAATATCAATATGTCCACATGTTACATAAAAGTCTCCATGGGGAGTCCTTCCTCCTTCACTATGTCCCTCTGGAGTCTCCTGCAGTGTGGGTGGAGGTATGAATACAGTAAGAGAAGCAAAGTCCAGGGGGACTTCATCTTCTCTGCTCCTTTTTTCTTCCATGGATCCCAGATTCAGGTAAATATAATCTGAGTGTTTGGAAAATCCAGGCTTATTTCATAAAAAAATAAAATAAACCCTCATATTGGTGGTTTAAAGGGGTTGTCTCACTTTTAGGAAATGGTATTTACCACGCAGACAAAAGTTTTTACAAGGCACTTACTAATGTGTTGTGATTGTCCACATTGCCTCCTTAGCTATCTTAATTCAATTTTTCATTGCATTACACACCAGACACATTCAGGGATGGCCACTACTGCAATCTGGCACAGTATAGGAAAAACCTTCGGCCTCTCTGGTGGCTGGTACGGTGCATAGGCACACATGCGCAGCAGCTTCCAGCCGCCTTGTATCTCTGCTGCAGCACAGCAGTGGCCGTAACCTCAGGAAATGAGCTGCAGGTGCATACGATGGAAAAATCAATCAAGACAGAAAAGGAGGCAAGATGGACAATCAAAAAACATTAGTAAGTGCCTTGTATTCACTTTGCCTACATAATAAATGCAATCAACCCATTTAATGTCTAGTTATACATCTGCTTTTGCAGACATTACACACAGGAATTTATTTTATTTTCTGATGAGTTTTAAATTTTGATTTCATTATAAAACATTTTTCACATATAGAACATCAGGATGGTTTCATTCCTCTGTGACTTCTCCGATGATCCCTGAGACTGGTAGTACGAATAAAAGATTTCCCACATTCAGAACATGACTACGGCTTCTCTCCTGTGTGATATCTCTGGTGTACAACAAGACTTGATTTATTCATAAAGGATTTGTCACATTCAGAACATGAAAATGGCTTCTCCCCTGTATGAGTTCTGTCATGTGCAATAAGATGTGATTTCTCCATAAAAGATTTCCCACATACTGAACATGAATACGGCCTCACTCCCGTGTGAATTCTCTGATGTTCCCTCAGTTTGGCTTTCCTATTAAAACATTTCCCACATTCTGAACATGGATACGGCTTCTCTCCTGTGTGACATTTCTGATGTTTAACAAGATCTGATTTATTTGTAAAACATTTCCCACATTCTGAACATGGAAATGGCTTCTCTCCTGTGTGAATTCTCTCATGTACAATAAGATGTGATTTATTTTTTAAACATTTACCGCAGTGTGAACAGGGAAATCTCTTCAGTTCTGCCTGAGTTTCCTTACATGTTCCAAGATGTGATTGTGGTGTACTTGTGGTATCAATCTGTGATTGATCAGGAGAAGATTCTCCGTGACTACTTGGTTTACGTGCTAGATCTGTAATGAGACGTTCTGGATATACAAGCACGGCAATGAGTTTTTTTCTTGAAGAGTGTGGCATGAGAGCTCCATTTTGTACTTGTGGTAACTTCATGGTTCCCTCAGAGTTGTTATTGGGATTTCCTGTTAGGATAAAAAATTGATAGTGCGTTTTTTTCAAACCACAAAATTATAACATTCCTATTAGGCCTAAAACAGACATGCTGTTTTTGAGACAAATTAAGAAGTGGATCCAGCAGGAAAGAGAAGTCCTTCTTACGTCTGGATACAAGCTGAGATATGGCCTATCACCTTACAAACTAGAGTTAGTGGTGAATAGTGTAAGGGCTGATGTGTCCACAAACCAGCAGTAGACAGTATTAAGGGGACTCCTCTTGGAGTCCTCTCCATAATGTGCACGAGCTGAGGAGTCCTCTCACAACATTTTACTGCTGGTTTGTAGGAGCACAGCATCGGATGCGAGTATAAAGGTAAAAATTACATTACTGGACTCAGCAACACTTACACTATACACCGCTTCATCTACTTTGGGGGTGTTTTGAAGCGGACAGATCCCCTTTAAATGTATAACTCCTAAATAAGTGAGATGCATATGGGACAACTTGTTCATGTGGGGTTGGAGAGGACAGAGAATCATTGGCAACCACAGAGAGCCATATTTGCCAAGTGCCAAATTTAATAACACATATGCTAGAATCAAATTGGATGAGCCATAGAAGTAGAGAGGGGAAAACCATGTCAGATTCCAGTGAAGGGGCAGAGGGTGGGTGTTAAGTCCATTTACAGTTATACTTGTCTGTGCATCTGTCTGTAACGTGTGTAAGAATTAAACAACAGTATGGCCTAAATTACAGAGGGTAAGTGAAGTGTTTATTAAAAATGTTGAGCCTTTATCTCTGTACAGCCTTGAGATTCTCTAGTAGCAGGATCCGAATTTTCACTCAGTCATCTTCTCTGACCTTAAAAACACTCATAGCTCAATTCTTACCTTACTGATAAGAATATGGCTTAAAAAGAGTTTATGGCCTTTTTTAATAATGCATATTTTTCATAATATTACCATACACAAGAATAAAATTCATAATTATAGTGCATAATTATTAACCCCATCCATTATCCCTCCACACTTTTCATCCCTTTTACCACGTGAGGAGAGAACAATAAAAATAAAAAAAAGTATACCTAACAATTATTACCCAGATTGGGATCACGTCCTGGAGTATCTTTATATAACAAGTGTTTATGACGTTTTAGTAAATTAGAGAAAAGGTTTATTAGATAACCGGCATAAAGTGAAAGTACGATTCTCACAGCTAGACGAAGTTAACCTTTTGGGACAGTACAACCCAATATTTTTTATAAAGATTAATTTGAAAAATTATTTTTAGCCCAAATGAGTCAAATGCAATTATAAAAAAGAATTTCCCCCGAAGCCTTTCAGAACATACAGGATACTGCATCGAATGCTTCCCAGGAGTCAGAGCTGAGAAGTTTTGTTTCTGGAATCGGGTATTTCTCTGGATGAATGGGATGCTGTAAGAAACCAGGTTGTGAGGCAGCAACAAGGAAGAGAAGAATATAGTGAAGGCGATTGGGCAGAATGTTTGTAATTCTAATTCTGATATAGTACAGAGATGGGGAGAGAAGATTGTACTGAGCTGGGATCCTTCCCTGGTTTACGTAATAGATGGCACCTATGGAAGGATGTGAAGGAGACATTGAATAGACTGACAACAAAAAAAAAAGAAGAAGGAGATGTTGGGATGAAGCTTTCTCTGTGTGACTGTAATGATGATATATGCAAGTGATTCAAAAGAAGTGTAATCTGGGGCATGGCTTGGCCGCGAGTAAAGATGTCCGAATAAGCTCAGAGCTCTGGCACATATGCATTTTCCATATGCTGACACCGGGCACTACAGAGTCTCCACAAGCATATATCCAACCCCAACATGATGACCAGGGGGGAAAAAAGGGCTCAAGTCCCAAGGCAAATTGGACTTCTACTTTGAGGCAGAGATACAGCAGACACCAGGGACCCGGATCCCCCTGAATCACCAACCTCCTCACTCCCTGAAAGCCAAGAAGACCGGGATACCATCTTGGACAACGGCGCAGGAGCCCCTTTGTTACCTGCTGGCGAGGTGGGCACTCTGGAGATCTGCGGGTCATCTTCTCCACGGGAAGCATCAGGAGGTACAGGTGGAGGGAAACAGCTAAACGCACCGGTGCCATCTTGGGGGTCCTCCTCCACAAGCCCTGCAAAGCAAAAGCAGCGCTTACAGCCAGATGAATACGGCGGAGGGGTAAGCAATTCTACTGAGCCCAGCACACAAAGCCATTCAGCCCTAGCAAATTGCTTTGCCTCCATCCCCCCTCAGATGCCCCAGCTTCCAGCTCCCTACTTAAAGAAATGCTTCTGGCATCCAATCACTCACTACAACATGGCATCACTCAGTTGATAACGCCATTACAATCGTCTGTTGACGACCTACAATACCGAGTGACCCATATAGAAGCCAAAATGGGGGACTTTGCAGGCTCACACAACAATTTGATTGACACACACCAAGCTCTGGAAGATTAAATCTCCTCACTGAAAGCCAAGGTAGTAGATCTGGAGGATCGCTCCAGAAGAAATAATATAAAGTTCAGGAGCATTCCTGAAGAAATCACACAGCAAGAACTGACCTCCTGTATGCAAAAAATAATTCTGCTTTTGGTGCCAGAATGCACCCCCATAGATCTCACTATTGACAGGGCACACAGAATAGCGCAAACACTTACTGATAAATGTCCCTAGAGACGTTTTAGCGAGAGTGCACTATTACCATGTCAAAGAAAAAGCTATGCTTGCAGCCCGCAAGATTAAAGAGCTACAGGCTCCCTATCAATCGGTAAAATTTTTTGCAGATCTTTCAGCCACTACCCTGAAATTAAGAAGACAACTTTTACCAATAACCGATGCGTTAAGAGAAAATAACATACTCTATCGTTGGGGGATCCCTGTGAAAATCATTGTCACCTGTAACAACACCACATTTGCTATTTCCTCAGTGTAGGATGGGATCAAGCTTCTTTCCGGTCAGGACATCACGGGGAAACAGCCAAAACAGTCATCGCCTAATCCACCCATCAAAATGAGATCCGAGTGGAAGACATCTCTATACAAATGAGTTCCTAAGAATGGTCACGACCCGGGACACCTGGTTAATTGTATTGTCATGCTGCGATAAGTGCCAGAACGTTCTACTAGTTAGCTCAGGTTACTTGTTCTCAGTTTAGTTACTAGTAGCCAATTTAACTGCCCACATGTGATATGGCGTCTTCAGAACAGAAGATACCTAAGCCCAAGAGAAGGCTCCACATGACAAGTGGAACCTCATACTATGTTCACATTTTGATCCGTACTGGTTTGTGTACTTTCTTTATTTTTATTTTTTAGGACTTGGCCTCCCTTTCTCCTCCAGTTCAGGTCTGTGGCTCACTCGGAGGACCCTCTCAGCCTCTCGTAAATCTCCTTCCCAACATATGCACTTATAGTGCCAACTCGATGGTACAGCTATTGCACTTTACAAGATGGTGATTAAGATAGCTTCCTTCTGTCGGAGGAAAAATGGAGGGATGTTTTGGGGGCAGTACCCACGATATCTATGAGTGTGGCACATAGGCGATCGCAATTATTCCTTATTCATAGGGTATACAGGACGCCACGACTCCTGTTTAAGATGGGTCTACACGCGGACTCTAACTGTCCTAGGTGTGCTGCCCCGGATGCAGACTTGGCTCATATGTTTTGGTCCTGCACAGAACTGGAGTGTTTCTGGTGTGGAGTGTATAGACAAATAGAAAACAGCTATGGAGTTATTTTACCAAAGACTCCACTGGTGGGGTATCTTGGGTATGTAGAGGACCTAACAACCACCAATGATTATAAATTAGCAATTGCTAAATTATTGCACATTGCACGTAAATCTATTGCAAAACACTGGATACAGCCGATCTCTCCGACTAAGTCAGAGTGGATAAATATGGTCAATCATATGATATCCATGGAGAGTGGCATCTATATTAAAAGAGGCACTGTACGGAAATTTAAGAAGCAATGGCAGGTGTGGCTGGCTGGACCTGGGGGGAAGTCTCAGAGATTGATGCATATTTGGAATTGAATGGTCCTAAGGGGATTTGGAAGTTAAGATGTAAGAGAATTGGAGCATTTTTGTCCATGTTGAGGGAGATGACCACACGGAGAGGGGGAGGTGGGAAGGGAGTTGGGGGGGACTGGGAGATTTAATAAAGGTTTATTTGATGCAGTGTTATTGACGTGCTGATTTGGATAAAGTATGATTGATTTCACTGTATTGATATCCTATTGTCATATAATGTATGGTTTATCTGACTAATTGGCTGTATGTAAAACCTTTAATAAAAATTATCTGATTCAAAAAAAAGATAGCTTCCTTCAACGTTAAGGGACTTAATAGCCCTTATAAGCGTTCCTTGATGTGGAAAGAGGCGCTATCCTCAAAATCAGACACATTTTGTGCACAGGAAACACACATCACACAGAAAGACGCTCATAGAATTAAACACCCTCAATACTTGCAGATCTACCAAGCACATTACGAAAAAAAGCAAAGGGGAGTCCTACTGGCCATTAAGAACAACATTACCTTTTCTATGATTTCTATTACGATTGATCCTAAAGGAAGATACCTTATACTAGTAGGATTTATTACCAAAGTCAAATATACGCTGGTTACAGTATACGCCCCAAACCGCAGACAAATACACTCTCTCAATAGAGTGTTTAAAAAAATACACAAAGTAAGACAAGGCCACCTGATAATATGTGGAGATTTTAACACCATCGCAGATACAACATGGGACATCACCTCCACTTCTAACTGGAGGACCGACACAATAGCACGACTAATACACAGACAACAGATATAGGACATTTGGCGTATACAACACGGCCCTGATAAAGATTACACCTTTTTCTCCCACCCATTCAACACATACTCTAGGATAGATATGTTTTTGGGCGACAAGATTATCCTTCAGAATGTCTCCTCTTCCACAATTGAAACAGTTACGTGGTCCTATCAGGCAGCCATTACCATTACCAGAAACCCGCACTCAGCCTGCTACATGTATGTGGAGGGACAATGCGTTTTTAATGGCACACACCTCCTATGAGGTAGAAATACAAAGAGCCATAAATGAATATTTTCAACTAAACTCCGGAACGGTTACCAAACATACCACACTCTGGAATGCACACAAGGCATATATACGGCGAATATTTATCAAACTGGGAAACCAAGCAAAGAAAGAAAGAGAGAAACGCTTCACAGAAATATATATCACACTCAAAAATATAGAAGCATTAAACAAGAAGACACCATCCCCTAACCTCCAAGACCAGATCCGTCAACTAAGATTAAAATTGAATGAATGCCTACTAAACACATGAGAAACAATTGCGAGCACTAAATGTGCAATATTACTCCCAAAACAATAAAAGTGGTAAATTATTAGCAAAACAACGAGCCCAAAAATCTAGAATCCAATACTTGCTCCACACTACTGGATCACATAAAGATATAGCGAACCGTTTCCGGGAATACTATTCATTCCTTTATAATCTGGAGGACACTGGAGTTACTCCGCCGTCCGAATTGGATATAAACTCCTTCTTAAGCAAAATATCGCTCCCGAACTTGTCCCCCGACCAGATACGAGCACTTACCTCTCCCATAACAGAAAAAGAAATACTACATATTATCAAAACCCTCCCCTTGCATAAGGCACCTGGACCTGATGGCCTATCCAACACATATGGAAATATACTATCTCCCCACCTACTAGAAATGTTCTCGGAGGTGATCGAGACAGGTGCATGTGATAAAGAAATGTTAACAGCTACTATAGTAACCCTCCCTAAACCCGGAAAAGACCCAACCTCTCCACAAAACCTTCACCCGATATCCCTCCTTAATACTGACATAAACCTATTCTCCAAACTCATAGCCTCAAGAATATCCAAAGTTCTCCCCAGCATTATACATCCAGACCAAGCTGGGTTTGGTAAAAACAGGCAGGCGTCGGACAACTCTAGACGCCTATTAAACCTCAGAGACCGAGCAGAAAGAACACGATGCCCATCACTGTTAGTGGCCATGGAGGCCGAGAAGGCATTT
The DNA here is from genome assembly GCF_014858855.1 of Bufo gargarizans. Taxonomy (NCBI): domain Eukaryota; kingdom Metazoa; phylum Chordata; class Amphibia; order Anura; family Bufonidae; genus Bufo; species Bufo gargarizans. Next base: position 62,344,917 of record NC_058083.1, on the reverse strand, counting down.
GATCGCATTAATTGGTCATTTGCTTTTTCTGTATTAGATTATTCGGGATCCAATGGATACATCTTTAACGCAATTAAATCACTTTATTCGGCCCCGTCGGCCAGAGTGTTGGCGAATGGTACGTTATCTGACTCATTTGACATAACATATGGAACCCACCAAGGGTGTCCGTTGTCTCCTTTAATATTTGTTCTTACCATAGAACCTTTTGCTCAGGCGATCAGACAACACGCGAACATAGAAGGGATAGAGATAGGGGCTTCTGTACAGAATTCTCTTGCTGTGTGTGACCACTGACCCGGTTCCCACCCTAGATGAGCGGTGATGTGACTGCTCCTGAGGACACGCCAGCATCACATTCATGTCATGTTAATACGTATGGGAAGACAAAATTAAGTTTTGGAAGCGTTACGTAGACGACGTGTTTATTGTCTGGAAAGGAACTAAGGAAGAATTTATAGAGTTTGTTCAGGTACTAAACAACAACAATATAATAGGTATGAAATTTACTTTTGAGCTTGAACAGGAAGCTATCACTTTTTTGGATGTAAGGATTTACAAGTGTGGCGATAGGTTAAGATCTACCATGTTCCTGAAGGATACAGACACCAATTCTCTCCTACACTGGAGTAGCCACCATCCAACACCACAAAAAAAGAGGTATACCTAAAGGGCAATACTTCCGGGTTCAGAGGAATTGCTCTGAGCATGAGACGTTTCATAGGGAAGCAAGAAAACTTATGAACAGGTTCTGTGACAGAGGCTACCCCAAACGCGTCCTGACAGACGCCTTTAAACATGCGAAGGATGTAACTCGTGATCGCCTGTTGGTTCCACGAAGGAGGGACGTTATTTGACCAATCTCCAATAAGGCTCATCTCTATTTTTGATGCAGCCAATTCACAAGCGAGGGAGATTCTCACAAGATATTGACCAATTTTGTCTATGGACTCAGATCACAAACCATCCAAGCATAACGTACCGTAGAGGCCGTAGCCTTAGGGATAGGCTGGTCCGCAGTCATTACATACCCCCGACTGCGCCAGGAACAGGGCTGGAGCGGAAACCAATAGGTATGTTTAGATGCGGGTCATGTAAAGCCTGCGAATTCATCTCCACGTCCAAATCCATTGTGTGCTCAGCAACCGGTCAGGTCATAAATATTAGGGACTTCATTAACTGCAGAAGCAAAGGTGCAGTATATATTTGCCAATGCCCTTGCCCGATGGATTACGTGGGAAAAACTATCAGAGTTACGTAGAAGGGTTTGAGAACACGTTAATGATATCCTGAAGAAAAAGGTCACCCCAGTGGCATCCCATGTACTGGAGGCACATAATGGTGACCCTAGATGTCTCAGGTTTTCAGTGCTTGAGTTGGTGTCTCCATCCTCTAGGGGGGGGAGGGGATTGGGATCGAAAAATTATTTAAAAGGAAGGCAAACGGATTAATCGCCGTCGATCTTAATCCCCCCTAGGCCTGAATGAAAGGCTTACTTTTGGTTGCTTTCTTTAGTAGAGGGATTAATTATGGTTCATTGTTTTTTTGCCCGGGTTGTCTTTTGTTTGATTTGTTTACCTACCAGTAAATCATATCCCTATAACCGAGTCCTGGATGCGAGAAGCATCTGAATTTTCATTATCTGCAGTAGGATGGTTATTTATCCCCTTCTTCTATCTGATGGATCTATTGCCAGAAATATATATTATCTAGTTTGACCTAGATTAACGCCCAATATGCCCTATAATATCATCCATGGATTGCTAGGGGTTTGTTGCCCCATGATAGTGGGATGCGTTCGGGGTATATGCCACTGTTTTGGGGTAGGTGTTGCTTGGCTTAAGTGGAGGCATAACCCCACTATCTCCTTGGGCTAACTCCTTATAGAGAGAATGATGAACACCAGAATACTTGTGATATGGTCATATATACCATTACCGACGAATGTACTCCCCAGATAACAAGTGGGAGCGGGCCGTTAGGTGAACCGGATAGATCACTGATACATAGCGGAGGTATACTGTAAGCACAAGTGGCAGGAAGTCCTGGCTGATACTCAATGGAGATAGTGCGTTCCAATGACAGGAAGTTCCGGCGCAGCGGAAGTCTTGGCTGACATGCAAAAATCACGGTGCGTTCCAAGGACAGGAAGTTCCGGTGCGGCGTACGAGGTACGCACCACGTGACCGGAACAGGGCGGTAATCCACCACCAGTGGAGCGTCATACAATGGGACGCTCGGACGGTGGGGTGGACTATCTGTAGGGCGCTAATTTAAATATGGCTAACAGACACCAGACTAGCTGGTCGAGTAGGACTTCAGCATCATCAGCACACTGCGTCTAACGTCTTCCACTGTAAGTAATACATGTATCACCTCTATGGGATGTTATGTCACTTTACATGGGGTCAGCAAATTGACGCTGTCTCTGCGGTCAATCTTTAGGACCGCAGTATTCTCCATCTACACCATCTTAACTTTATAAGACGTGGACCTTTGAAGGTGGATGTATCCTAAGTAGGACCGCCATCTGACGGGTATGTGAGGCCGTGTGGCCTATGTTTATATGCCTTTATATATACACCAATATTTTGGCGTTTGTGAGCCCCTAGGTCATTATATGGTTTTTATCTATATGTTATCAAAGCACAAGGAAACACGTGTTCATGATGTATCCTTTGGAGGACACACCTATGGATGCTTTATTATAATCCCTACACCTTACATCCAGGATGGGCGGTGAACTCAGGAAGCAGAGTTCTCAATTGATTGTGGTTCCTTCTATGCACATCATAATTTACCTTTCACCACATATTGTGGTCAGCTGAGGGTTCACACTAGAGCCTTGCATTCTGACAGCACGTGGAGGGCTAGACATTGGGAGTAACTTATGGAAAACGTTGACATCATGCAGGATTGCTATTGCTGCGTAGTTGTGGAATTTATGATTTGTTATTGCCACAACTAGCACGAGTTCGTGATATCAGTTTATTGATTTATTAGCATTTATCATTTTGGTTGCTTATCAGAGTGACTTATTAATACGACCTCCTGAGGAGCCCTTTTCATAGGGCGAAACGCGTTGAGGTAATATCCATCTGTGGTGGTTGGTCAAACGTGAGATCATTCTGGCGGGGACCTATCCAACACGGCTAGGATATCATTGAGCTACATCTAGCGTAGGGACAAGCAGGGCACACATAGCTCTAGGTACGAGGACAGGGGGGCCCTACCATCCAGGGTCTTCCCTGTGCTAAGGGATAGATAGGGGTTGAGGTCCAACCCCATATCTGCATTCATCCCCCCCCCCCTCTCCTCCTCCTGTAGACACCTGTAGGGTCCCAAATTCTGTTTGTATGTCTGGTCTTTAGATATATACTACTGGCCAATTTCATATATGGATTATTGGGTCTCTATCCCATTTTATTAGGAATTAATAAGCTATGTAATTTTAAGAGTTATGCTTTCTGCTGGACTTACTATTGCTCTACATAACGCTACTACATCAATTGTATCATTTAGCTGGATTTTTTTTTATGTTTACACGTACATGCTGTTATTTCTTCCTGCACCGTGTATGATACATGTGATGTGATATCCCAGAGTATGTGACTTTAAGCTGCTGTAAGTGCATCGCTGTGGATGAGACACCCTGTGGCCATAGCAGGAACTTGGTTTAGGGATGTCACAGGTGACCCTGTTCTGGCACCTCAGATAAGTTTTGTAGGTGTGGAGCCCTGAAGATAATCGCATTAATTACTGGAGAACCGCACTCTGTACAGTAGGAACACACTTTATGTGTTGTATATTGCACTGTATTCTGTCAACCATTGGTGGCAGGGAAGGGTTAACTCCACGTTCGTATTTTCGTGGAGCCTCACCTGAAGAAACCTCCCAATTCCCTTCCTCCATTCATTACTCCATACCTGTGGTCACATGGACTGGAATGTCCTCCTCCACCTCACTCTTACACGGGGGATCGCCCATCATCCGCTCTTCTTCATCCTCCACTTTAATATCAGTCACATCTTCCCCCTGATTTGTCATCTGTAACAATTCAGGACAATACAGCAGACAGGTGGGAAATCTAACAGGTCCACATAAGAGACCCCCACAATCTATGACCCCTCTATGACTGCAGGACACCCTATATAGATGTGTATAGGGCTCAGCTCCATCTACCTGATGGTTCTCTGGGAGCTTCTCCTCTGGACAGTCCTGGGAATACAGAGGACAGGGACATCTCTCGGAGGGATTTCCTTCTATGAGTCCATCTGTAGGAAACACACAGGGACAGGAGAGATTATTACATGTGATGAGGATACCACTGAGGAAGAAACCGCGTAGGTTTCTAAACGCCTTTGAACTAATGAACATTGGGCCATAGTGACATCTTTATATCTGAATAGAAGGTCGTCTGGAAAACTTACCACATCAATCAAGAATCATTGCACACAGCCACGGAATACACCTGGCGTCTCCCTGCTTCCAACCTGCATGCGCTGAAAAATCAAGTGCCGGCGCCAGCGCGGGGAGAATATACTATTCTTGGTCTGTGCGCATAACATTTGTATCTCACACGGAGTTGAAAGATATAGGAACAAGACTGTATCATGATAAAACAGCATTGAGATACAATAATAACAGAAAGCTTCATCCAGGCACGTCTGCTCAGTCTACACTTTATACACTGAACTAAAAAACACAACACGGTTTTGCTCCCATTTTGCATGAGCTGAACTCAAAGATCTGAAACATTTTCTACAGACACAGAAGACCCATTACTCTCAGATATTGTTCACAAATCTGTGTCAGTGAGCACTTCTCCTTTGCCGAGATGATCCATCCCACCTCACAGGTGTGGCATATCAAGGTGCTGAATATTGCACAGGTGTGCTTTAGACTTCCCACAATAAAAGGCCACTCTGAAGTGTGCAGTTTGATCACACAGCACAATGCCACAGATGTCGCAACGTTTGAGTGAGCGTGCACTCGGCATGCTGACTGCAGGAATGTCTACCAGAGCTGTTGCCCGTGCAATGAATGTTCATTTCTCTACCATAAGCCATCTGCAAAAGACGTTTCAGAGAATTTGGCAGTACATCCAACCGGCCTCACAACCGCAGACCACGTGTAACCACACCAGCCCAGGACCTCCACATCCAGCATGTTCACCTTCATGATCGTCTGAGACCAGCCACCCGGACAGCTGCAGCAACAATCGGTTTGCATAACCAAAGAATTTCTGCACAAACTGTCAGAAACCGTCTCAGGGAAGCTCATCTGCATGCTCGTCATCCTCATCGGGGTCTGGACCGGACTGCAGCTCGTCGTCGTAACCGACTTGAGTGGGCAAATGCTCACATTCAATGGCGTCTGGCACGTTAGAGAGGCGTTCTGTTCACGGATGAGTCCCGGTTTTCACTGTTCAGGGCAGATGGCGTGTGTGGCTTCGTGTGGGTGAGCGGTTTTCTGACGTCAACGTTGTGGATGGAGTGGCCCATGGTGGCGGTGGGGTTATGGTATGGACAACGAACACAAGTGCATTTTATTGATGGCATTTTGAGGTTGGACTAGGGTGATGGTGGCTGCGTTGTCTCTCTGGCCCCTAGCCTCCTGTCCATTTAGGCGGATGGACTGGCGGTGATGTGCCCGGTTGTCTCCGGTGGCTTGTACAGGGTTTACCTAGTGCAGTACGGACCATTGCTCAGTGGGTTCTGAGGGTAAATACGCTGCATAACTCCCTTGGGTATCTTTACTGTAGACCTCCTGAATGCAATAGGCTGCGGCTCGGTGCAGTGGTGCTGGTTGTCGTCCCCCTTGGTTAGACGTGCTCAGCGGGCAGTTGGGTTTGATGTGTCCTATTTGGTTACACCCATAGCACATCGGTGGTGGCCTCCGTGCTCCCTGATTGCTTAGTGCGGTATGGGACACATTGGGCCTGGCCGGTGTCGTAGATGTTGGGGTGTAGGTGGGGGTACACTGGACCGTCGGTGCTCTGCTACTCTCCATAGTCCTGCTATCCTGGTGTTCATCAGCCAGTCTAGCAGCCTCTTCTACCGTCCGAGGCTTGTGGTCACGAACCCAGTCTCTAACATCTGGCGGAGCAAAATCAAAAAACTGCTCCAGCAGTAACAACTGTAAGGCATCTGCCAACGTGGTCGCCTGGCACCCCTGCATCCAGTTGCGGGAAGCGCAGTGCATACGGAAGGCCCACTCGGTAAAAGTGTCTCTGCCCGTTTTCCTGAGTGCCCTGAACTTTTTCCTATATGCCTCTGGTGTGACGGCACAGCAGGCCAGCAATATTTATTTTACCTTGTCATAGTTCTTGACCTCTTTATCTGGCACCGCTCTGTAGGCTTCCACTGCTCGACCTGATAGCTTACTGCTCAATATTGCGGCCCAGCTATCTCTCTCCAGGTTCTCCAATACATTGTCTTTAAAAATCCTGCAAATAGCTGTCTATGTCCATTTCACCATCTGTAAAGGCTTTAAATTCAGCCTAATTAATCTTACGAGCCTGTCCATTAGCAGCTCTCTGTAGAGCCATTACATCCCATTGTTGGGTTGCAGTCGCTTGTATTCTTGCGCTGTGTGCTTGCGTTGCTTGCGCCATTATTTGGGTGATCGTCTCTTGTGATGGGTTGGGCCCCAAAATGCTAAGCCTCCATCTTACGTCCTTTCGAAATGCTGTTTCTTCTGGCATCTCCATGGTAGCGTCGCTGGTTCTGTCGCTCTCTAGCAATTTGGCAATTATCGTGGCTTTCGGCTTGTTACTTGCCACTATGCCGCGAAATTCCAGTAGTTAACGTAGTTCGTTTGAGTCGTTCGTATCTGTGAGCCATTCCCTCCTCCTATCGGTTCAATATATCTATTTGGGAGAAAATCCCGCTGCTTGCCACCAGTGTTACGGATATCTTACACTCCAGCTGAGTAAATCCGTACAGCGTCTCCCGACAAGGGTTGCTGCCACGGGGCCCTTGTGGGGAACAGGCCCACGAAATACAGTGACCAATCAATATACAGTAAGATATGACACACTCCCACATGAACAGTAACATCTCTCCTCTCTATCCTGGAGATAATTGGATAAAGGGGCCGGACATAGTTCCATGCGGTCGATGACCCAGACCATTGTGTTTGCTAAATGTATCACAGGCAATATCCATTGTGTTTGTGGATTGTGTCCCTGGCAATATCCATTGTGTTTGTGGATTGTGTCACCGGCAATATCCATTGTGTTTGTGGATTGTGTCACCGGCAATATCCATTGTGTTTGTGGATTGTGTCACAGGCAATATCCATTGTGTTTGTGGATTGTGTCACAGGCAATGCCCATTGTGTTTGTGGATTGTGTCACAGGCAATGCCCATTGTGTTCGCTAATGTCCATTGTGTTCGCTAACTGCGTCACAGGCAGATGAGGTTGTTTGTGTACATTTAAAGGGCGAAATAGGGTTAACTACATGAACAGCAGACGAAATACAAGAGTCTGGACATTCCTAAAACAGGGGTTTAGTCACAATGTGATATTATTAATCGTATGGTCCTTAGAGGATTGCGCTAGTCCATGTATTGCCGGCTATAGAGAGCCCCTCATCTGTACATCATCTTTTTTTCTCAACTGTGGTATTGGGGACACCTAGGGGGGAGCACCTGTCCGGTTTTGGTATTTAGGTTGAGCCGCTATAACACTGGCCATAAGGAAGATTCCACTGAATGTCACAGACACTTAGGATGCAGAAATGTAACACAGCAGATGCAGCAGAGGTCGTGTCTCTGTCAGCAGCGGCCAAACAATTACAGGCAATTTACTGCAGGTGGCGCTAATAATATAAACTCACCTAAAGAATTATTAGGAACACCTGTTCTTTTTCTCATTAATGCGATTATCTAGTCAACCAATCACATGGCAGTTGCTTCGATGCATGTCGGGTTGTGGTCCTGGTCAAGACACTCTCCTGAACTCCAAACTGAATGTCAGAATGGGAAAGAAAGGTGATTTAAGCAATTTTGAGCGTGGCATGGTTGTTGGTGCCAGACGGGCCGGTCTGAGTATTTCACAATCTGCTCAGTCACTGGGATTTTCACGCACAACCATTTCCAGGGTTTACAAAGAATGGTGTGAAAAGGGAAAAACATCCAGTATGCGGCCGTCCTGTGGGCGAAAATGCCTTGTTGATGCCGGAGGTCAGAGGAGAATGGGCGACTGATTCAAGCTGATAGATGAGCAACGTTTACTGAAATAACCACTCGTTACAACCGAGGTCGGCAGCAAAGCATTTGTGAAGCCACAACACGCACAACCTTGAGGCGGATGGGCAACACCAGCAGAACACCCCACCGGGTACCACTCATCTCCACTACAAATAGGAAAAAAAGGCTACAATTTGCACGAGCTCACCAAAATTGGACTGTTGAAGACTGGAAAAATGTTGCCTGGTCTGATGAGTCTCGATTTCTGTTGAGACATTCAAATGGTAGAGTCCGAATTTGGCGTAAACAGAATGAGAACATGTATCCATCATGCCTTGTTTCCACTGTGCAGGCTGGTGGTGGTGGTGGTGTAGTAATGGTGTGGGGGATGTTTTTTGGGCACACTTTAGGCCCCTTAGTGCCAATTGGCCATCGTTTAAATGCCACGGGCTACCTGAGCATTGTTTCTGACCATGACCATCCCTTCATGACCACCATGTACCCATCCTCTGATGGCTACTTCCAGAAGGATAATGCACCATGTCACAAAGCTCGACTCATTTCAAATTGGTTTCTTGAACATGACAATGAGTTCACTGTAGTAAAATGGCCCCACAGTCACCAGTTCTCAACCCAATAGAGCATCTTTGGGATGTGGTGGAACGGGAGCTTCGTGCCCTGGATGTGCATCCCTCAAATCTCCATCAACTGCAAGATGCTATCCTATCAATATGGGCCAACATTTCTAAAGAATGCTATCAGCACCTTGTGGAATCAATGCCACGTAGAATTAAGGCAGTTCTGAAGGCAAAGGGGGTCCAACACCGTATTAGTATGGTGTTCCTAATAATTCTTTAGGTGAGTGTATATTGCAGCAGATAAAACAATTGTCCTTAAAAGGACTTCTGGGTCTCTAACAACTTTCTACACTAAACCCTGCCTAAAAAAAGAACTATTCCTGTCCCTACACCTGTCCCTTCTGCTGCAGCTCGCCCCGACTAAGACTGAGCCGAACCCCGTGTCATCGGGTGCTATATAGCCGGCCAGCCAATCACTGTAATGCCAGAAACAAACAAACGTGCGGGGAGGAGACTCGAGCATACACGGCCTCTTCTCACCTCGTCTCCTCTTACCTGGTGACGTCAGAGGCCGGGGAGCCTCCATCATGGCCTCCTTGTACAGATCCTTGTGTCCTTCTACATACTCCCACTCCTCCATGGAGAAATAGACCGCCACATCCTGACACCTTATAGGAACCTGACAACACAATGACACCGTCATCACCCAGACCCCACCAGTGCTGTTACTGGAGAATTTCCCAGCAGTGTCACCTCTCCAGTCAGCAGCTCCATCATCTTGTGGGTGAGTTCTAGGATCTTCTGCTCATGTATCAGGGGGGGAGGCTCTGTGATGGGGGTCCTGCTCCATCCTCCTGACTCATGGATGATGGGAGTCTCCTCCGATGTCTTCTTCACTATGGTGTAATCCTGTGGATGGAGAGAGACACTTAGGGAAAGAAATTCCTTCCTGACTCCAGATCTACACTCAGAATCCCTCCCTGGATCATGGCCCCATCTCCAGTAATTTAGTCACTAGAAGCTGGAATATTATTACCCTCCAGATCTCCAGGCCCCTTCTGGACTCTTCTAGAGAATCCCCCATGACTCCTTCCTCTGGCAGAGAGCTCCATAGTCTCATTGCTCTGACAGTAAAGACTCCTCTTCTATGTTGGTGGAGAAACCTTCTTTCCTCTAGACGTAGTGGAGGCCTCCTTGTTATAGTCCAGTATTATCTACATGTCAGACTAGTGGTATAAATCCTCCCTCCAGGCCACACTCCGGCCATCTCCTCCTCTGCTTCCTCTCCTCCTGGGTACAACCTGCCTACTTGCCTTCTCATGGCTCCTACAACATGACTATTGGTCTCCATGATCCATCACTGACCATACTGGTGGCTGATCTTCAGGTTCTCCATCACTTGAAAGGTCTGGATGCCGTTCTCCAGGACCCTGGACTCTTCCTATCACTTCCTATGATGGATTCTCCTTCCCGATGTCTGACTTGTTACAGAATAAAATAAAGAGGAGAGAAATCTAGAAAAGTTTACCTCTCCGCTCAGCAGGGAGATGATCTCCAAGGTGAAGTCTAATATTCTTCTGCTGATCTCCTTCCTGTCCATCCTTGGTGGTCATTCAGGAGAAGAGGAGAGACCTGGAGGAGCTGGAGGCTTCTAGTACTGCAGGCGCCTTTATGAGGAGAGGCTGGAAATCCTCCAGGGACAAGAGCATTAGTGAGATCCAGAACCGCACTTACTGCTCCTGGAGAGACCCCGCTTCTCAGAGCCCCCAGCACCGGGGATAAAGGGGGATTCTGGAGAAATGGCTGATACCAGAGAGAAGAAGAGGCTCCAGACACCACAGCAGTGACTACCGACCAGGACCTGCTCTGTATCTGCTGCACTGCAAGAGCTGAAGGACCTGGGATGATGTTACTGTCATGTGATCAGGAGGGGCGGAGCTCAGCAGTGGAGAGAAGTGGTAGAGAAGGACCTGTGATGACATCACTGGCATGTGATCAGGAGGGGCGGAGCTTAGTAGAAGTGATGCGGTGATGATTACCACATGACCAGTGTAGGAGGCGGAGCTCAGAAATGGAAAGAAGTTATGCAGGAAAGACCTATGATGATGTCACTGTCATGTGATCAGTGCAGGGGGCGGAGCTCAACAGTCGAAAGAAGGACCTGTGATGACGTCACTGCCATGTGATCAGTGCAGGGGGCGGAGCTCAACAGTCGAAAGAAGGACCTGTGATGACGTCACTGCCATGTGATCAGTGCAGAGGGCGGAGCTCAACAGTTGAGAGAAGTGGTAGAGAAGGACCTAGGGTGACATTACTGTTGTGTTATCAGGAGGGCCGGAGCTTAGTAGCAGTGATGTGGTGATGATTACCATGTGACCAGTGTAGGGGGCGGAGCTCAGCAATGGAAAGAAGTTATGCAGGAAAGACCTATGATGATGTCACTGTCATGTGATCAGTGCAGGGGGCGGAGCTCAACAGTCAAAAGAAGGACCTGTGATGACGTCACTGCCATGTGATCAGTGCAGGGGGCGGAGTGTTGTAGTGCTCCCCTCAGCCAGTGTAATCCGGCCGTTAACCCCTGATGGTCTGTCATTTTCCTTGCTCTCTGACCTCAGTGATGCGTCACCTCAGGCGCCAGTGTCCGGACCATCGGGAAGAGTTGTGCCTTTCTCACAGCCGTCTGTATTCTGCCGGTGCCAGGACCACTTCCTCCGCACTGCGCAGCCGCTGTAGCCGTGCTCGTCCCCTGCTGTACACACACAGGGCCTTGAGAAAGTATTCACACCCCGTGAGCTTTTCCCCGTTTCCTCACATTACACCACAAACTGGGATTTTCTGTGAGAAGTCCAAGTCTGTGTGAGGCGAGAAGAAGAGGAGAGCGGGTTTTCCCAGGGATCTGGACAGTGCGGCGTGCGTTTGTCTTCAGCCCCCGGAGTCAGTACTTTGTCGGACCACCTTTCGCTGCAGTCTTTTGGGGTCTGTCTCTACCAGCTTTGCACATCTAGAGGCTGAAGTCTTTGCCCGTTCCTCTGTGCAGAAGAGCTCGCGCTCAGTCAGATTGGATGGAGAGCGTCTGTGAGCAGCAATTCTCAGGTCTTGTCACAGGTTCTCAATGAGATCTGGACGGTGACTGGGCCGTTCTAACACATGAAGATGCTTTCATCTAAACCCTTCCATTGTAGCTGTGGCTGGATGTTGAGGGTTGTTGTCCTGTGGAAGGTGAACCACGGCCCCAGTCTCAGGTCTTCTGCAGCCTCTACCAGGTTTTCCTCCAGGATCGCCCTGTATTTGGCTCCATCCATCTTCCCATCATCTCTGACCAGCTTCCCTGTCCCTGCTGAAGAAAAGCCTCCCCCCAGGGTGTGTTCAGGGGGACGTGCAGGGTTAGTTTCTGCCACACATAGTGTTTTGCATTTATGCCAAAAGGTTCATCTTTGGTCTCCTCTGACCAGAGCACCTTCTTCCACATGTTTGCTATGTCTTCTACATGGCTTGTGGCCAGATTTGTGGAGTAGACGACTAATAGTTGTCCTGTGGACAGATTCTCCCATCTGAGCTGTGGATCTCTGCAGCTCCTCCAGAGTGACCATGGGCCTCTTGGCTGCTTCTCTAATTAGTGTTCTTCTTGTTTAGGTGGAAGGCCATGTCTTGATAGGTTTCCAGTTGTGCCATACTCCTTCCGGTTTCAGATGATGAATTGAACAGTGCTCCGTGAGATGTTCAGAGCTTGGGATATTTTTTATAACCTAACCCTGCTTTACACTTCTCCACAACTTTATCCCTGACCTGTCTAGTGTGTTCCTTGATTTTCATGATGCTGTTTGATCCCAAATGTTCTCTAAAAAAAACCTCTAAGGCCTCCACAGAACAGCTGGAGTTATACTAAGAAGACATTACACACAGGTGGACTCGATTTACTAATTAGGTGACTTCTGAAGACAATTGGTCACACAGTGCTTTAGTCAGGGGGATCAGAGTACAGGGGGCTGAATACAAATGCAGGCCACACTTCCAGCTTCTTGAAACCCATGTATCATTTTCTCTTCACTTCACACAGACTTGTACTTGTTTGTAGTGTTGGTTGATCACATAAAATCCCAATAAAATACATTTAGATTTGTGGGTGTAACATGAAAAGTACAATCCTGGATGCCATTAAAGGTTTTGCCTTTAAATCCACACCATAGGGCAATACCGTTTGTATGCACGTAAAATAGATGCCCCCTCTCGGGCAACATCTCTGGCTATTACCACCACCACAACAGGGATCTTTGATCCGGATATACTGTCTAACTGCGCCCCTCTCAATCTTACATCCACCTTGTTCCCCTCTCATCCCAACCCCTCCTTCCCTCCCATACCTTCCCAAGAGTCGACCCCATCCTCCCCGCCTACCCTGGCAGATTTTGAACTTGACTCTTTATTAACTTTACACACTTCCTCACCGTCCCAACATCACAGCCAGTCCCCCTCTGTCAACCACCATCATCACACCAGTCCAGGTCCGTCCGTCCCCCCACATAGGTTGTCCTAATCCTGCAGTACCAGAAGGTAAGATCTTTAATTATCCAAATACATATTTAGGCCTGAAGAGACCGCTTTGTTATCTAGAGGTCTATCCTTTTGCCCTTCCTCTAACATCAAGAGTTTCAACCTATTTTTGGACCTCCATAATTTTACCAGCAAACCGACTCTTAAAAGGCACTTCAACATCCTGGAGAATGCGAGTAAAATACCGGATGAGAAGCGTCTGGATGTCCAAACGACCATAGGAGTCCCCACATACATCTCCACCGGTTTGAAGCCTCCATCCAATTTTTACCCTACTCAACATAAGGGTAACTTCATAGACACCTTTTGCAATCTAGTTCTGGAGGATTTCCGGACTGTCCACCAAAAACCAATATTCAATAGTAATCTGAACCCCAGTGAGAAATGGGCAGTGAAACAACTTCAAGATAATACTTGGATTGTAATTCGAGGAGCAGACAAGAGTGGGGGTGTCGTGATTCAAAACAAAGAGGATTATGTGAAAGAGGCACTTCACATTCTATCTAACACAGACTATTACCTTCCTCTTAATGAGGACCCTTCCACAGAGCATAAGATGGCATTCAAAACACTTATCGAATCCGCAAAACATATTCTAGACAAGAAGGAACTAAATTACATTCTAGGCCTAGACTCAGCAATCGCAATATTTTACCATTTACCTAAAATCCATAGGGACCCAATAAAACCCCCAGGCCGTCCGATCATCTCAGGCATCTCATCCCTTACTTGTAACCTATCACATTACGTTGACGTTCTCTTACAGAAGTATGTCACCAATTTACCACCATACCTCCGAGACTCCTCCTCATTGTTACAATCACTTAAGGAGATCAAGTGGGAAGGTACCTATAGATTGATGACATTAGATGTCACGGCATTGTATTCAAATATTGAAGACGAATTGGGCATTAATTGCACCAAAGAATATTTAGATAACAACCACCTTTTGCCCACTGACCAAAAATCCTTCATCCTTGAATCTATTAGGTTCATCCTCACGCACAACGTATTTCGCTTCCAGGATCAACTTTATTTGCAAACTAGGGGGACCGCTATGGGCAGGTGCTTCGCGCTGAGCTTTGCTAATCTTTTTATGGGGGCTTTTGAAACCAGATTTATATATAGCTCCAGCTTTTGGGTTCAGAATATAATTTTTTAATCGACGATACATTGATGACCTTTTAATTGTTTGGAACGGTGATATTTGTTCTATTAACAATTTTGTTTCACACCTCAATTCCACTGATTGGGGTATCACCTTATCCGGGACCCATAGTCAGACGAAAATCGAATTGAACGAAACCTCCCCCCACTAGAACACATCATTCTGAACCACCTGGTAGTTTCAGGTGTAACCAGCCCAAATGTCTCTGCTGCACTGCTATACGGGCTTCGACTTCCTTTCAAAGTAGATCTAATGGGGGAAATTTCTCTATTAGACAACATCTGGACTGTGGATCAAAGAATGTCATCTATCTGCTAGAATGCCCATGTGGTCTCCAGTATGTGGGGCGGACAATCCAAACATTGCGCAACAGGCTCAACAAACATCGGTCAAACATCAAAAAGTGTCTAGACACGCAACCATTCGCCATGAGGGTCTTGCCATTGGTTTTTCCATTATGCCCATTGAACAAATCGGTTCTGATTGCCATAATGTTATGCAGACGATAAAAAGGCGCGAGATGTTTTGGATGTACAAACTCAACTGTCTCAACCTATTTGGTCTTAACGAGGCCTTTGAGATAAATCTCTGAAATACCCCGAGCTTAGTGCGACGTTTCCTATTTCAAACAGCCTCAGTTGCTCCAAGTTTTTAGTTTTATTGTATTACATTATCTTAACAAGTATATACCGCCGTCATTTGGATTAGTATACGCATCTAGTTTGGAGCCTCATATTTTAAATTTTTT
Source organism: Bufo gargarizans (assembly GCF_014858855.1). Taxonomy (NCBI): domain Eukaryota; kingdom Metazoa; phylum Chordata; class Amphibia; order Anura; family Bufonidae; genus Bufo; species Bufo gargarizans. Next base: position 62,329,677 of record NC_058083.1, on the reverse strand, counting down.
CATTTTTGATATTAATATAATCAATGAATTCATCTCTTCACATATTTATGTATTTATATTTATATATATATATATTTATATTTATTACCCCATGAATTATCACTTCTTGTGGTTGTATTAAATTGTATTCTACTATACCGCCTATCGAACCATTAGTTGATGATTGATTGCTTAATTGATAACTAACTTTATTTATCTTCATATTTATTATATTAATTTATATTCTTTACATATATATATATATATATATTCCCCATTATTTATTCATTATCAATCTTGCTTATGTATCATCATTTCACCTATGATTATTGCTTTTATTTTTTCTCATCATTTCATTATTATCACTATTTTGTCCCCCTGATTAATTGCTAATCCTTCCTTCCCCACTATTTATCTATTCATTGCTAATTTTTTTCAGCTTTATTACTGTTAATCCCTGGTTTGCGTTATCATTATTGCATCCCCCCAGCCTTCGACTTGTTCCCCTTTGTCATCATTACATCACACACTTTCCCTCCCGGCAGTCTCCAGCCTACCCTTCTCCCTGTAGCTTTTCCTGTCCCTCTCCGCTGCGCTAGTGTTGGCAGCACATCAGAGCCGCCACTAGCGTCCTGATTGCTCAGCAACCAGGCTCGCTATGTATTGCCAGCGAGTCACGATCACGTGATCGGGGTCCGATCATGTGATCTCTCTTCCAGTATGAGCGCTCTGTGCCTAGGAGCAGTTCTCTTGATCGGTATATAATTTTCATATAACCCTGGCCTCACCACGCCACCAACGACTTCTGCAACATGTCCAACATGTTGCCACAACCAGACAGCTGAGAAGCTCTGACAGAGGCCTTTCAGAACCTCCCCCTTGAGTTCTCTTTGTTGTGCTGTTCAGTTCCTCATCTCGTTAGCCTCTCTCAGCTGTCATGGAGATGGACTGATTGCTTCCCTTTAAATCCCTCCCCATAATGCATTACTGGGCGGCTTATACTACTTCCTGGAGTGTGTGTGCATGCTGACCTTGTTTTCCTGTCTGCTACAAAGTTAAGTGCTGAACATTTATCTGTTATTTTCTGTTTGCTGGATCCCAGGTGACCCTGACTCCCTCCGTGTCTGGTGTAGGGAGCCGGTGGTCGTGTCCCCTCACTATTGTAGGGTGTTCAGGGGTTATATAGTCGAGGTACGTGGATATGCAAACCTCCACCTTTCGGATCTTTGCATAGGCTGAGCAGCCAGGGAAAGTCTCAGGTCTTGTGCAGGGGTCTCCCTTTTGGTTCCTTAGCTTTGGATCCAGTGAGTCATATATGCATGTTGCTTTGTCTTGTTTCCTGTACACCGTCCGTGACACATGTCTTTTGATTATTAACATTAGTTCATATTTGCTGCATATACATATTAGATTGGGGGCCCCGTACCTTGCAGGGACCCTGGAATAAATGAAGCAGCAGGCGAGCCAAATACAGTGCTGGGTTGTCCCCATTAGTCCCACAGGGATCAATGGAGCAGCGGTGTGCATGCGCAACCTACTACTACATGAGGCCCCCTTTCTTGTGACCAGTAATAGTATCAGTTGTCCCCTATCCTGGGATTAACTTGAAATATCCAGAATACCCCCTTATTGTCTCACCTCAGCAAATAACATTTATTGTGTAGATGCAGTTAGTACAGGGCTCTTACTAATGTATCAGTATTCTCTATATTGCCTCATTTGCTGGATTCCTTCCTTTTTCTATCACATTTCCATGGTTATGACCACCCTGTAATCCAGCAGTGGTGGTCATGCTTGCTCACTATAGTGCACAAGTACGACCACCACTGAAACGAGCCACCTATAATGTGATAGAAAATGAATCCAGCCAGTCAGCTGAATCACGCAGGGCAAAGGCATTTTTTGGAGATCCGGTGACATACCAGGCTCTCTATAGGGACTGCTAGGCAGAAGCTTCCACCCAGCAGTGACCCCAGTGACGTCACCGGCACTAATGGGCAGGCTTTAGCCTCCGCCTAGCAGTGTAATAATATAAAGAAAAAAGCCTTTTTCCTGCGCGATTCAGCAAGGGAGAGCATCGGATGTGTCTTTTTAAAACATATTGACTGAAAGTTACCACTAACATGAAGTACAATGTGTCACGAGAAAACAATCTCAGAATGGCTGGGATAAGTAAGAGCGTTACCTACCCCATAAAGTGAAACATGTCAGATTAGAAAAACGTGGCTTGGTCATTATGGTGAAAACTGGCTTGGTCTTTAAGGGTATATTTCACAGCTAAGACAATAACCCGTCAGAGGGTCCAATTAATGTAAGTGGTACGTATATAGACTCAGTACTCGCAGACTACCACCCTTAAAACGTAGCCTTTAATATTATTCAATTAAAAATACCCCAAAAAATGAAAAGAAATTTACTAATAGGAGTTTACTATAAACCACCTAATATACCAGAGTCCACAGAAAATCTACTACTAAATGAGATAGACGAGGCGGCAAATCATAATGAGGTGGTTATTATGGGGGACTTCAACTACCCAGATATAGACTGGGAAACTGAAACTTGTATATCTCATAAAGGAAACAGGTTCTTGGCAATAACCAAAGACAATTACCTCTCCCAACTGGTTCAGGACCCGACTAGAGGGACGGCCATTCTGGACTTAGTATTAACCAATAGGCCTGACAGAACAACAGACGTGCAGGTTGGGGGACACCTGGGAAATAGTGACCACAAAGTAATAACCTTCCAATTATCATTCAAAAGAGCGTTTCTACAGGGAGGAACAAAAATACCAAACTTCAAAAAAGCTAAATTTAGCCAACTAAGAGAGGCCATAGGTCTAACTACCCGGAACAAAGTCCTCAAAAATAAAAATACAGCCACAAAATGGGATATCTTTAAAAGCATCCTAAAATCTCATTGTGAGAGGTACATACCGTATGGGAATAAAAGGTTAAGGAACAAAAAGAAACCAATGTGGATAAACAGAACTGTAAAGAAAGCAATAAATGACAAAAAGAAAGCATATAAAACACTAAAACAGGAAGGTAGCGAGGAAGCACTGAAAAACTATAAGGAAAAAAATAGAACATGTAAAAAACAAATAAAAGCGGCCAAACTAGAGACCGAGAGATTAATTGCCAAAGAGAGTAAAACTAATCCTAAAATGTTCTTCAATTATATAAATGTTAAAAAGTATAAATCTGAAGGTGTCGGCCCGTTAAAGAGTAATGAGGGGGGAGTCGCAGAGAGCGACGAGGAGAAAGCAAAGCTGTTAAATATTTTTTTCTCCAATGTATTCACTGAGGAAAATAAACTGTCAGATGACATGCCGAATGTTGAAATAAATTCCCCATTAAAAGTGTCCTGTCTGACCCAGGAAGAAGTGCAACAGCGACTTAAAAAGATTAAAATAGACAAATCGCCAGGACCAGATGGCATACACCCCCGTATCCTAAGGGAATTAAGTAATGTCATAGCCAGACCCTTATTTCTAATATTTGCAGATTCTATATTGACAGGGAATGTCCCACAGGATTGGCGCATGGCAAATGTGGTGCCAATATTCAAAAAGGGTCCAAAAACAGAGCCTGGAAACTATAGGCCGGTAAGTTTAACATCTGTTGTGGGTAAACTGTTTGAAGGTTTTCTGAGAGATGCTATGTTAGAGCATCTTAACGGAAATAAGCAAATAGCGCCATATCAGCATGGCTTCGTGAGGGATCGGTCATGTCAAACAAATTTAATCAGTTTCTATGAGGAGGTAAGTTCTAGACTTGACAGCGGCGAATCAATGGATGTCGTGTATCTGGACTTCTCCAAAGCATTTGACACAGTACCACATAAAAGGTTAGTATATAAAATGAGAATGCTCGGACTGGGAGAAAACGTCTGTATGTGGGTAAGTAACTGGCTCAATGATAGAAAACAGAGGGTGGTTATTAATGGTAAATACTCAGATTGGGTCACTGTTACTAGTGGGGTACCCCAGGGGTCAGTATTGGGCCCTATTCTCTTCAATATATTTATTAATGATCTTGTAGAAGGCTTGCATAGCAAAATATCAATTTTCGCAGATGACACTAAACTGTGTAAAGTAATTAACACTGAAGAGGACAGTATACTGTATATATACTACAGAGGACAGTATACTACTACAGAGGGATCTGGATAGATTGGAGGCTTGGGCAGATAAGTGGCAGATGAGGTTTAACACTGACAAATGTAAAGTTATGCACATGGGAAGGAATAATGCAAGTCACCCGTACATACTAAATGGTAAAACACTCGGTAACACTGACATGGAAAAAGATCTAGGAATTTTAATAAACAGCAAACTAAGCTGCAAAAAACAGTGTCAGGCAGCTGCTGCCAAGGCCAATAAGATAATGGGTTGCATCAAAAGGGGCATAGATGCCCGTGATGAGAACATAGTCCTACCACTTTACAAATCATTAGTCAGACCACACATGGAGTACTGGGTACAGTTCTGGGCTCCAGTGAACAAAGCAAAAATAGCAGAGCTGGAGAGGGTCCAGAGGAGGGCAACTAAAGTAATAACTGGAATGGGGCAACTACAGTACCCTGAAAGATTATCAAAATTAGGGTTATTCACTTTAGAAAAAAGACGATTGAGGGGAGATCTAATTACTATGTATAAATATATCAGGGGTCAGTACAGAGATCACTCCCATCATCTATTCATTCCCAGGACGGTGACTGTGACGAGGGGACATCCTCTGCGTCTGGAGGAAAGAAGGTTTGTACACAAACATAGAAGAGGATTCTTTACGGTAAGAGCAGTGAGACTATGGAACTCTCTGCCTGAGGAGGTGGTGATGGTGAGAACAATAAAGGAATTCAAGAGGGGCCTGGATGCATTTCTGGAGTGTAATAATATTACAGGCTATAGCTACTAGAGAGGGGTCGCTGATCCAGGGAGTTATTCTGATTGCCTGATTGGAGTCGGGAAGGAATTTTTATTCCCCTAAAGTGAGGAAAATTGGCTTCTACCTCACAGGGGTTTTTTGCCTTCCTCTGGATCAACTTGCAGGATAACAGGCCGAACTGGATGGACAAATGTCTTTTTTCGGCCTTATGTACTATGTTACTATGTAAATTAGTGAAGAAAAATAACAAAAACGTGTCACAACAGGATGATGGTAAATAGGGCAGTTTATAGCCACTCTAATAGAGAATAAGTACTGGCTTACCTGGCTGTAGCTTTGCTTAAAGTCTTCCTACTAGTTTTTCTATGTCCCCTGATGAGCCCTCAGATTGAACTGGGTGAAACGCGTTGGGTCTGGGACATCAAATATAGGAAATATCTTACAATTATGTAAAGTACTAATGTGGCAATGATTGGTGCTGCATTCGGGGAGTTGATATGTTTTATTGATTGGTTTATGGATGATCACATTTTTCTATATATATGAATATATCTCTATATTACTTTTGGTACTTATGGTAGTGGATTAATTAATGTTGTTACAGGCCATCTTATAATAGTTGGCTACTCATCCCCATATCAGGGCGATCCCAGGGCGTACAGGAGGTTCCTGATACGGGATTGGGGCGGCTATTCCATCTTGTAGGCAGGGCACTAAGCACAGGGCGAGACTTAGGGATAGGATCCCAACATTAACTTGCCAAGACCCGTGCCTATAAACTGCCCTATTTACCATCATCCTGTTTTGACACATTTTTGTTATTTTTCTTCACTAATTTCTTTTCATTATTTTGAGTTATTTTTTATTGATTAATATTAAAGGCTACGTTTTAAGGGTGGTAGTCTGTGAGTATTGGTCTTGAGGGGGTTACTACTCCCCTTTTATCTTGAAACATTAGAGGAAATTTTCCTTCTAATAAACCACCTGATTCCTGGCGGGAGGAATACAAAAAATTGATACTGAGGCAGCTCCAGGGCAATTATATATAGATAATATAGAATAATAACAGTGTGGTCCACGTGGGAGGATTTTACTCACGTTTTCTGTAGTTTTTTGGGGGAATACGCACACCAGTGTAGATCACGGTATAAGGATATTATCGGGAGATTAACTGTCCCTGGGTGTCCCTTTTAGGCTATTCCTGCCTGAAAGCGGAGCAACCACCCCGAAGGGGGCGACCCCACTTCTCGGTGGCTAAACCCTGAGAAAGACTTGGAATAGCCCTAAAAAATGATCAAAATGAGTCCCGACGCGTTTCCCCATTGAAGATAGTCATCGGTTCATCAGGGGACAAAACAAACAGCTGATGAAGTGTGGATATTGGCAACCAAGATGTAGTGGGTCCATTGACATGTCCAAAAATACCCTCATTTATACCTGAAATGATGGGAGTGTTTGAAAATGATGCTCCCGTATCCAGGAGTAGTGATGAGCGGCATAGGCAATATTCGTTTTCGTGTTATTTCACAAATTTTCAGCATAATATTCACAATAAATTCGCAAATCAATCTCCAGTCATTATTTTTGTGATTGTGCAAATCGGCACTAATGATGCGCATATTTTTTGCGCAATACGTGCAACTTCACATTTTATCAGGTCTGAGCAGATATTACTGATTGGTGCACTAAGTATTGTTGTGACATCGCAGCACTGCTGTATATCTGTAGCATGTGTGTATGGACAGCAGAGAAACACTAATCCCTATCACACTACCGATCAGCTCCACTATATCACTATCTAACCTACACTGACTATCTCCCACTAACTATCTGTATTATATATATATATGAGCTAACTAACTATCTAATGTACTGTATTTGGATAAGGAATAGGATCCAGATGAAAGCACAGAGCTCAGCAATGTCACTGCTCTCTCTCTTACTAAGAACTGCAATAAAACAGCAGAAAATGGCTGCTGAGGAGTTTCCTATATAGTAAGGGGCAGGCAACTTTCCTATTGGTTGCTAGGGATGTTGCTAAGCTCAGACAAAGACATTGCAGCCTTCTCATTGGCCCACAAGCAAGAAGCAGTAATACTAATGAAAAAACAAATATAGAATATTCGCGATTACAAATATATAGCACTATATTCTAGATGTTCACAAATTCTCGAAGTGCCGTTATTCGCGATAAAAATTAGCAATTAGAATATTCGCAATCAACACTATCTAGGAGGTATTTCCACCTTGAAAACATTGTTCAAGGATCTCTTTGAGGAAAATAAACTAAATCTTAGATCGTGGTGAGAGGTACAATCCTTAGAGAACTACTTCAAAAACAGGATTGTCCCAAAAGGTCTACGGGTACATCTAGTGCCTGCAGAGAGGTCTAGATTAGAGTTGAGCGGACACCTGGATGTTTGGGTTCGACGGGTTCGGCCGAACTTGAGAAAAAAGTTTGCGTTCAGGACCCGAACTTGACCCAAACTTGACCCCGAACCCTATTGAAGTCAATGGGGAACCGAACTTTTGAGCACTAAAATGGCTGTAAAAATGTCATGGAAAGGGCTAGAGGGCTGCAAATGGCATCAAAATGGGGTTAAGAGCATGGCAAGTGCTCTGCAAACAAATGTGGATAGGGAAATTACTTTAAATAACATAAAATACGTAAAAATATAAAATAATAATCTTGATCTAGGAGGACGAGGTTCATATGGAGTTTGAGGAGGCGGTGTAGGTGGAAGCGGAGGTGGAGAAGGAGGAGGTAGTCTACACTGCTATTTGGTTTAAAATGTATTTTTATTTTTTTAAATTAGGGTACACCCCAAAACATTGGGAAATATAACCCTCCAGTCGTGCTAAACACACGTTCAGACAATACACTGGCTGCAGGGCAGGCCAGCACCTCCAAGGGGTAAAGGGCAAGCTCAGGCCATGTGCCCAGTTTTGAGACCCAGAAGTTGCAGGGGCTGACCCCTGTCAGTCAGTTTGTGTAGGCGTGTGCACACTTAGTGCCCCACCATGTTGCACGTCCCCGTGATGTTCACGATCCAATTTGATATCTGCCCTATCAACTTTCGATGTTCTTTTCTGCGCCTACCATGGTGATCACTGGCAGCGGGGAATCAGGGTTCCACACCGGAGAGGGAGCGTGAGAAAGAGAGACCACATCCAAGGGATGATTCATTTTTTCAAATTTAAAATTATAGAGTTGAATTGCCCCAGTGACATCCACCAGCCATTTGGATATCTTCTCTATCAACTTTCGATGTTCTTTTCTCAGCCTACCATGTTCATCGCGGTTATCGGTGAATCAGGGTTCCACGCCGGAGTGGGAGCGTGAGAAAAAGAGACCAAATTTAAGGGAGATAAATTTATTTAAAAAAATTGGGATCGAGCAGAAATGTGGGAAAAGCTATTGGGGCGCAAATGTGGGACAAATTACAGAAGCCCAAATGTGGGCCAAAAGAGTCAAGCAGAAATGTGGGAAAAGCTATTAAGGCACAAATGTTGGCCAAAAGAGTATAGCGGAAATGTGGGACAAATTATTGGAGTGCAAATGTGGTACAACTTGTTTAAGTTTAAGCATTGAATCAAAGGGGGTGGCGCGCAACAATTAAAGAAGCATTTCAGAAATTGAATTCCCTGTCACCTATGCAGAGCAGGGGTTTATTCACATCTAAAATTGTATAATGTCAACCCAAGAATGTAACAGAAAAATTACAGAAATGTATTAACCTGTCTACTTGGTAGAGCAGGGGTCTATGACGGAAAACAATTGTTTATTGTCACCCGAAAATGTAAAATAAAAATTATTGAAATTTATTAAGCTGTCAACTAGGTAGAGGAGGGGTATATTGCACCCAAAAATTGGTGAATTTGACCCTAAAATGGAACTGACAAATGTTTATTTTTTTTAACGGTCTAATAGCAGTGGTGCATCACACCAAAAAATTGCTGAATTTCACCAGAAAATGTAACTGCCAATTTTTTTTTTTTACCAGTCCACTAGGTATAGCAGTGGTACTTCACACCCAAAAATTGTTGAATTTCAACTGAAAATGTAACTGACAATTATATATATATTTTTTTTTACCGGTCTACTAGGTATAGCAGTGGTACTATACACCCAAAAATTGGTGAACTTCACAAGAAAATGTAACTGACAATTTTTTAGTTATTTTTTACCGGTCTACTAGGTATAGCAGTGGTACTATACACACAAAAATTGGTGAATTTCACCCGAAAATGTAAATGACAAAGTAGTGAAAAATATTGATTTATGAGGTGGAGTTCCGTATGGAGTAGGAGTTTGAGGAGTCGGTGGACGTAGTGGTGTAGGTGGAAGCGGCGGTGGAGGAGGACGAGGTAGCCAACACAGGTTTTTGGTTTTAATTTAATTTTTTAAAATTAGGGTTAAAATTAGGGTACACTCCAAAAGAGTGTGAAATATCCAAAATACAAGAATGAGCAATTGCGCTGCAGTATAACAATGGCTGGTTAGTGCCGGTATACATGTCTATTCTGCTCAAGGTACGGACAAGTCCTGTGGGATCCATGCCTGGTTCATTTTAATGAACGTGAGCTTGTCCACATTGGCTGTGGACAGGCGGCTGCGCTTGTCTGTGATGACGCCCCCTGCCGTACTAAACACACGTTCAGATAATACACTGGCTGCAGGGCAGGCCATCACCTCCAAGGCGTAAAGGGCAAGCTCAGGCCATGTGCGCAATTTGGAGACCCAGAAGTTGAAGGGGGCAGACCCGTCATTCAGTACGTGTAGGCGTGTGCACACATACTGCTCCACCATGTTGGTGAAATGCTGCCTCCTGCTAAGATGTTCCATATCAGCTGGTGGTGCTGGTGTTTGAGGTGTGCTGACAAAGCTTTTCCACATTTCGGCCATGCTAACCCTGCCTTCTGAGGTGCTGGCGGTGCCCCAGCTGCGTTGGCGACCTCATCCTCTGTCTTCGTCTTGTGCTTCCACTGTGCCCCTGCTGTCAGGTGGGAATGCCACCAGCAGCGCGTCTACCAGCGTGCCCTTGTACTCGCGCATCTTGCGATCACGCTCCAGTGACGGAATTAAGGACTGTACGTTGTCCCTGTAACGGGGATCCAGCAGCGTGGCCACCCAGTAATCAGCACAAGTTAGAATGGGGGCAACTCGGCCGTTGTTGCAGAGACACTGCAGCATGTAATCGCTCATGTGTGCCAGGCTGCCCAGAGGCAACGAAAAACTGTCCTCTGTGGGGGGTGTATCGTCTGTGTCCTCTGTATCCCCCATCCACGCACCAGTGATGGCCATGAGCTGGTCTGGGTGCCACCCTGCTGTGAACACGGTTCCTCCTCCTCCATCTCCTCCTCATCCTCCACCTCGTCATCCTCCAGAACTGTGCCCTGGCTGGACAATTGTGTACCTGACATCTGTGGGTGCAGGAACCCACCCTCGGTGCCAATGAGGAATGACTGGCCGGAAACCCTACGAAATGATCCCTCTTCCTCCTCCTGTGCCACATCCTCTTCCATCATCGCCAGGAGCGTTTTTTCAAGGAGGCCTAGAAGTGGGATAGTTACACTGAGAACGGCATTATCGGCACTGGCCATGTTGGTGGAGTACTCGAAACAGCGCAACAAGGAACACAGGTCTCGCATGGAGGCCCAGTCATTGGTGGTGAAGTGGTGCTGTTCCGCGGAGCGACTCACCCGTGCGTGCTGCAGCTGAAACTCCACTATTGCCTGCTGCTGCTCGCACAGTCTGTCCAGCATGTGCAAGGTGGAGTTCCACCTTGTGGGCACGTCGCATATGAGGCGGTGAGCAGGAAGGCCGAAGTTACGCTGCAACGCTGACAGGTGAGCAGCAGCAGGGTGAGAACGCCGAAAGCGCGCACAAACTGCCTGGGCTTTATGCAGCAGCTCTGACATATCGGGGTAATTTTTAAGGAATCTCTGCACCACCAAATTCAGCACATACGCCAGGCAAGGGATGTGCGTCAAACCGGCTAGTCCCAGAGCTGCTACGAGATTTCGCCCATTATCACACGCCACCAGGCCGGGCTTGAGGCTGACTGGCACAAACCACTCATTGGTCTGTTGTTCAAGGCCCGTCCACAGCTCCTGTGCGATGTGGGGTTTGTCCCCCAAACAGATAAGTTTTAAAACTGCCTGCTGTCGTTTACCCCTGGCTGTGCTGAAGTTGGTGGTGAAGGTGTTACGCTGACCGGATGAGGAGCTGGTAGAGGATGAAGAAGCAGAGTAGGAGGAGGAAGCAACAGGAGGCAAACTGAAGCGCCCTGCAATCCTTGGTGGTGGAAGGACATGTGCCAAACTGCTATCCGCCTCAGGCCCAGCCGCCACTGCATTTACCCAGTGTGCTGTTATGGAGATATAATGACCCTGACCGTGCTTACTAGTCCACGTATCCGTAGTGAGGCGCACCTTGCCACAGATGGCGTTGCACAGTGCACAACTGATTTTGTCCCCCACTTGGTTGTGCAGGGAAGGGATGGCACGCCTGGAAAAGTAGTGGCGGCTGGGCACGACGTACTGTGGGACAGCCACCGCCATAAGGCATTTAAAACTATCCGTCTCCACCAGACGGAATGACAGCATTTCAAAGGCCAGTAATTTAGAAATGCTGGCATTCAGGGCTAGGGATCACGGGTGGGTAGGTGGGTACTTCCTATTCCTCTCTAGCGTTTGGGAGATGGAGAGCTGAACGCTTCCGTGGGACATTGTGGAGATGCTTGGTGACCCAGGTGTTGGTGTTGCTGGCAGATCCTCTGTTTGCGGGGTGGCAGGTGGCACTGTCACTCCAGAGGGGGATGAAGAGGCCGAGACTGCAGAAGAGGAAGCAGGAGGAGCCAGAGACCTTTCTTGGTTTTTGAGGTGTCTACTCCACTGCAGCTCGTGCTTTGCACTTAAATGCCTGGTCATGCAGGTTGTGCTCAGGTTGAGAACGTTTATGCCTCGCTTCAGGCTCTGATTGCACAGCGTGCAATCCACTCGTGTCTTGTCGTCAGCACATTGTCTGGAGAACTGCCACGCCGAGGAACTCCTTGGAGCTGGCTTTGGTGTGCTCAGTCCCTTGCTGCGGTGGGCAGTAGCAGGTGTACTGTCTAGAGGATGGCTGCTCTGCTTTTGCACCTTGCTCCCTCTTCTGCTGTGCTGGTGGCTCTGTGCAACCACCGCCTCTTCCTCCGAACTACATAGGTCACTCGCATCATCTTCCACCCAGTCTTCACCCCTGACTTCCTTGTCGGTCTACACACCTTCGAAAGCCCCAGCAGTTGGCACCTGTGTTTCGTCATCATCCGAGACGTGCTGCGATGGTCCTCCCATGTACTCATCTTGAAAGATAAGTGGTTGGGCATCGGTGCACTCAATCTCTTCCACTTCTGGGGCAGGGCTAGGTGGATGGCCCTGGGAAACACTACTAACAGAGTCATCAAAAAGCAGAAGAGACTGCTGCATGACTTGGGGCTCAGACTGCTTGGCTGATTTGCAAAGGGGTGAGGTGAAAGACTGATGGACATCGGCTGCAGGTGCCAACTGTGGTCTTTCAGCAGGAGACTGGGTGGGAGACAATGTGAAGGAACTGGATCCACTGTCAGCAACCCAATCTACTATCGCCTGTACTTGTTCTGGCCTCACCATTCGTAGAGCCGCATTAGGCCCGACTAAATATCGCTGCAGGTTCTGTCGCCTACTCGCACCTGATGAAGGGTTTTCACTTGTGCGTGTAGCTGGCACAGATCGACCACGTCCTCTCCCTGCAACAGGAGCTCCACCAGCAGCACCACGACCTGGGCCACGTCCCTTATTTGACGCTCTCCTCATATTTCTCGAATTTAGGATCTTGCACTGAATGGGTGTTTAATTAATAGTAGAATAGAACGTCAATATGTAAAGGGTGTATCTCACACGGCCTGAACCAGTGTAGGCCTGAATTAAAGATTTCTTTGCCCAAAATGGCTGTATTTCAAATAACTGACTCAAACCCCTGTATTTAAAGGGTGTATCTCACATGGCCTGAACCAGACTAGTCCTCAATTAAAGATTTGTGCACCAAATGGCGGTATTTCAAATATCTGAATATAACCCAAATGTATAAAGGGTGTATCTCACAATGACATATGCAGCAAAGCTGCCAAATAAACTTTTTTTGCCCAAACGGGTGTTTGTTTAATAACTGAATATGGCAGCAGTATATAACCCTGGAATTTCAAACGTCCAGGTGTCTGTATATACAGGGTGTATCTCACACTCCCTGATCCACACTAGGCCGCAATTAAATTTGTTGGCCCAAAATGGCTGTATTTCAAATACCTGAATAGAACCCCTGTATTTAAAGGGTGTATCTCACACGCTATCAAAGAATTGTGCCCAAAATGGCTTTATTTCAAATAACTGAATAGAAAGACAGTATGCAAAGGGTGTATCTCACAATGACATCTGCAGCAAAGGCTGCCAACTAAACTTTTTTTGCCCAAACGGGTGTTTGTTTAATAACTGAATTTGACAGCAGTATATAACCCTGGAATTTCACACGTGCTGATGCTACAAGGCCTGAAAAATAGTGGAATCTGGCAAAAAAAATGTGTTTTTCAAAATCAAGAAAATTATGGCTGTATTTCTAGCTCAAATTGCAAATTGACTAAGGCTACATGCACACGACCGTTGTGTGTTTTGCGGTCCGCAAATTGCGGATCCGCAAAACACGGATGGCGTCCGTGTGTGTTCCGCAATTTGCGGAACGGCACGGACAGCCATTGATATAACTGCCTATTCTTGTCCGTTTTGCGGACAAGAATAGGACAGGTTATATTTTTTTGGTGGACCACGGAACGGAGCAACGGATGCGGACAGCGCTTTCTTGGCGCTTTCAAAAAGCGCCAAGAAAGCGCCGAACAACGAACCCGAACTTTTACTGAAATGTTCGGGGTCCAAAAATCCTAAAGTTTGGTACGAACCCGAACTTTACAGTTCGGGTTCGCTCAACCCTAGTCTAGATCATGTCTCGCTAATCGCGAAGTGGGAACAAGAATCCTTAGAGAGTTCAATACTGTTCATGCAATTATTGTTAGATGAGGAACATCTCATATTTGACAGATCCACACAACATCTTACTACTCTGATAGAAACAGTACTCAAACAAAAGACGGACCCCGATTTTGACAGACGTGAAACCAACTTACAACACAACATCAAACGTTACCAAACTACCTTAAAGGAAAGGAAACACAGACCATTTATACGTGACCTCACAGAATTCCGTGAAAAACGTGTATTCAACTTCCTTACCAAAGATGCACAAGGAATTCAGACTGCACAATCTTCAACAGCTGATATAGATTCCTCAGCACTGAAAGGACTCCCACTTCAGCTTATAGAGGGAGGGCTCAGGGAAGAGGTAGAAGGAGAAAAAGATGGCCTGAGAAAGGGTACAGATGAGGCCGGATGGATACATGTACCCAACCGTCTTCCCAAAAAACAACCAGCAGAATGACACATACCACTGGACCCCCTGTGTCGTCGTCCTCCTCCTCTTTTTCAGAAATGGGGAGGGAAACAAACATTTTCCTGCACCAACTGAGGGACAGAGAGGGGGGAACCAATTTGAGGTCTTCAAAACAAAAGTGAGGCCACTATCAAACCAGATAATTAACTTGTCCACACGGCCACTATCAAAAACTGAGAGTGAAGTATTGGCCAAAGGCTTTTCTTTTGTGCCCGCCACAAAGTTTAGTCCTTTTAATTGGATCAAAGATATTAATCTTTTCATTCGTAAGTTAACCACTCTATAAATATATCACATGATCCACCCCGTCTGATAAACACCATAAAAAAATAAAATTAAAAACTGTGTCAAAAAAAGCCATTTTTGTAACCTTACATCACAAAAAGTGCAACACCAAGTGATAAAAAGGCGTATGTCCCACAAAATGGTACCAATAAAACCGTCACCTCATCCTGCAAATAATGAGCCCCTACATAAGAAAATCGCTCAAAAAAATAAAAAATCTATAGCTTTCAGAACATGGAGACATTAAAACATCATTTTTTTTGTTTCAAAAATGCTATTATTGTGTTAAAGTGAAATAAATAAATAAAGTATACATATTAGGTATCTCCATGTCCGTAACGACCACCTCTATAAAAATATTACATGACCTAACCCCTCAGATGAACACCGTAAAAAAATTTAAATACAAAACAGTGCCAAAAAAAGCCATTTTTTGTCACCTTACATCACAAAAATTGCAACACCAAGCTATCAAAAAGGCCTATGCCCCCCCCCAAATAGTACCAATCAAACAGTCACCTCATCCTGTAAAATATGAGACCCTAACTAAGACAATCTGTCACAAAATATAAAAGCTATGGCTCTTAGACTATGGAGACACTAAAACATAATTTATTTGGTTAAAAAAATGCTATTATTGTGTAAAACTTAAATAAATAAGAAAAAGTATACCGTATTTTTCGCCGTATAAGACGCACTTTTTCCCCCCCAAAAGTGGGGGAAAATAGCAGTGCGTCTTATACGGCGAATGTAGCTTATTTTGCCCAGTTTTCAATGATACACCCGCCGCGATGCCGTGCGGCGGGTGTATCAGCTGAGAGGGAGGAGGGGCTGGGGGCGGCATCTGGTTTTATAATGACAGCGGGGCCCGTGCAGTGACTGTATTCTACTACACGGGCCCCCAGCTCACTGTATAATCGTATCCCTAATAGTTAATTGTTGTGTGCACTGCATGTAAAAGCATAATGAGCGATAATGATGAGCGCTGTCTATTACTTACAATTAGAAGCGCTCGCCGTTCGGAGCAGAGAGGAGGGAGGAGGCAGGCCGGGAGGACGGGCGCTGGCAACGTGAGTCAAACGTCACGCGCCTGCGCCGCCCACTTTATGAATGAAGCAGGCGGCGTGGGGGCATGACGTATGACTCACACTGCCAGCGCCCGTCCTCCCGGCCTGCCTCCTCTCTGCTCCGAACGGCGAGCGCTTCTAATTGTAAGTAATACACAGCGCTCATTAACGCTCATTATGCGATTACATGCATACAACAATTAACTATTAGGGATATGATTATACAGTGAGCGGGGCCCGTGTAGTAGAATACAGTCACTGCACGGGCCCCGCTGTCATTATTAAAGCAGATGCGACCCCCACCCCCATTATAAAAGCAGATGCGACCCCCACACTTATGGAGGGGATCTGTGGATGACACATAGCATAAGATGCTATATATGTGTCATCCACAGATCCCCCCCCATAACTGTCATTCACAGATCCTCATCCTCATAACAGTGCCATCCACAGAGGATCCCCCATAAGTGTCACCCACAGATCCCCCATAAAAGTGCGTCATCCACAGATCCCCCATAACAGTGCGTCACTCACAGATCCCCCATAACAGTCCGTCACCCACAGATCCCCCATAACAGTGCGTCACCCACAGATCCCCCATAACAGTGCGTCATCCACAGATTCCCATAACAGTCCGTCACTCACAGATCCCCCATAACAGTGCGTCACCCACAGATCCCCCATAACAGTGCGTCACCCACAGATCCCCCATAACAGTGCGTCACCCACAGATCCCCCATAACAGTGCGTCATCCACAGATCCCCCATAACAGTGCGTCATCCACAGATCCCCCATAACAGTGCGTCATCCACAGATCCCCATAACAGTGCGTCACTCACAGATCCCCCATAACAGTGCGTCATCCACAGATCCCCCATAACAGTGCGTCATCCACAGATCCCCATAACAGTGCGTCACTCACAGATCCCCCATAACAGTGCGTCACCCACAGATCCCCCATAACAGTGCGTCACCCACAGATTCCCCCATAACAGTGCGTCATCCACAGATCCCCCATAACAGTGCGTCATCCACAGATCCCCCATAACAGTGCGTCACTCACAGATCCCCCATAACAGTGCGTCACTCACAGATCCCCCATAACAGTGCGTCATCCACAGATCCCCCATAACAGTGCGTCACTCACAGATCCCCCATAACAGTGTGTCATCCACAGATCCTCCATAACAGTGCGTCATCCACAGATCCTCCATAACAGTGCGTCACCCACAGACCACAATTAGTTCAAAAACCATTGTCACTCAGGAGGAATAATCTTAAAACATAACATTTAATGTCTAAATTTCTAAAATCCTTGATACAATGTGCGAAAAAGAAAATTAAATATAGTGAGATGAACACGGTGCAGGGCCCTTAGTGGCTATGGCCCATGGTCATCTCAGTATATTGATAATAAATTAATTATAGTGCACGGCGGCACTAAGAGGGTAACCAGTGTGTCCTACCGGTACCCAGGGAAGGTTGTCAGTTGCTTCAGCACACGATGATCCAGTAATCGTTCTTCCTGTATAGATGGTCGGATGAACCAATAGGGAGATAGCAACCGGCTGACAGTCTACCACATGTGTGTAGGGTCCCTAAGGAAATCCTATGGCTGTCTAGCCAATACCCTAGAAACTAGAAATGTGATAGCAACCTGACCACAGGGCACTCGTCCTTGAAAGGACGACCCTGTCCGGAACCTTTCCCTGCCTCTATAAACTATATGTCCCTAATTTATGCATGAGCATAGTCCCTACACGCATGTTTCACTGCCAGGACATTAGGCAGTTCATCAGGAGAGATGATATAATAGTGAAGCAGGTCAATCGCAGATAGAGTGGAAAAACCTGATGACCAGAGATGACACAGTCAGTCAAAGTGGTCAGTAGGTGCACGAAGATAATCGGCTCCTGTGTGGGCTACCCCATAGATGGAGGGGTTTAGGAATAATGCAGTAAACCGATGTGTGTAGCTGCATATGGGACGCCAACTAACCTGGCGTTCGTTCCAAGTTTAAATAGCCCAGTTCCCGCTGCTGATGACGTCAGTAAAGCACGTCAGGTGGCGCAGCGCTCGCCCGCACGTAAGCGTCGCGCATGCGCACAACACAGAATTGAAACGAGGCTTGGTGCGCAGGACAAGTGCCTGATACGAAACGCACTTCTGCGCATGCGCGAACTCGCATCGGATGTCGCGAGATCGCGGAAGCTAATGCCAACAACGAGAGAAGTTGGAGGCGACTCTGGTATTTGATGCTTCATAGTCTGCATACGGTGTACCTACGATCGGACAATTATAGGTACAGCTAGGCATATTAAGCCACAATCGGCTCTGATTTTTAGATATTTGGGGCTATTCTTCCCATATGGGGTCGGAACAGCTAATGAATAGTGAAGAAACACAGCGACAGATTATAGAAGATGGTCGCAGGAGATAAGATATCATCTCATGCAGGCTCCTGGTCAATATAAGTAAATGACCTATAACCTATGTTGCAACATTATGGTGCAATTAGTTATTATCAAATGGGTGTTCAGACCATACTAATGGGTTAGAAAGTATGTGTCTCAGGTGTTATAGGTCATTTACTTATATTGACCAGGAGCCTGCATGAGATGATATCTTATCTCCTGCGACCATCTTCTATAATCTGTCGCTGTGTTTCTTCACTATTCATTAGCTGTTCCGACCCCATATGGGAAGAATAGCCCCAAATATCTAAAAATCAGAGCCGATTGTGGCTTAATATGCCTAGCTGTACCTATAATTGTCCGATCGTAGGTACACCGTATGCAGACTATGAAGCATCAAATACCAGAGTCGCCTCCAACTTCTCTCGTTGTTGGCATTAGCTTCCGCGATCTCGCGACATCCGATGCGAGTTCGCGCATGCGCAGAAGTGCGTTTCGTATCAGGCACTTGTCCTGCGCACCAAGCCTCGTTTCAATTCTGTGTTGTGCGCATGCGCGACGCTTACGTGCGGGCGAGCGCTGCGCCACCTGACGTGCTTTACTGACGTCATCAGCAGCGGGAACTGGGCTATTTAAACTTGGAACGAACGCCAGGTTAGTTGGCGTCCCATATGCAGCTACACACATCGGTTTACTGCATTATTCCTAAACCCCTCCATCTATGGGGTAGCCCACACAGGAGCCGATTATCTTCGTGCACCTACTGACCACTTTGACTGACTGTGTCATCTCTGGTCATCAGGTTTTTCCACTCTATCTGCGATTGACCTGCTTCACTATTATATCATCTCTCCTGATGAACTGCCTAATGTCCTGGCAGTGAAACATGCGTGTAGGGACTATGCTCATGCATAAATTAGGGACATATAGTTATTAGAGGTAGGGAAAGGTTCCAGACAGGGTCGTCCTTTCAAGGACGAGTGCCCTGTGGTCAGGCTGCTACCACACTTCTAGTCTTTAGGGTATCGGTTAGACAGCCATAGGATTTCCTTAGGGACCCTACACACATGTGTTAGACTGTCAGCCGGTTGCTATCTCCCTATCAGATTCATCCGACCATCCATACAGGAAGAACGACTACCGGAATATCGTGTGTTGAAGCAGCCTACATCCTTCCCTGGGTACCGGTAGGACAAACTGGTTACCCTCTCAGTGCCGCCGCGCACTCAAATTTAATATCAATATACTGAGATGACCATGGGCCTTAGCCATTAATGGTCCTACACCGTGTTCATCTCACTATATTCATCTTTCTTCTTTTTTCGCACATTGTATCAAGGATTTTTTATTAGCAAAGACATTAAATGTTATGTTTTAAAGATTATTCCTCCTAGAATAAAATTGTATCCCGGATAATCTAGAAGGCAGATACTTCACGATCTGACCTCCTCAAGTACTTATGAATTTTGACTATACTGTACCATTGATATGGCAGGCTTTCTGGATAGTGGCATAAACACAGAGACATGGTTTGAAGAGGCCAAAGAGGTCTTTTCTGATAGATCTTATCAGCAAAAAAAGAGTATACCCTCCTTCAAGATTGCCTTTAAGGAACTAAATCGTCTTTACAAAGAGCACTTGGCAAGCTGGTGGGAAGTACAGAGCCTTGATAATTATATAAGGCAGGGCATTGTACCCCGAGGACTCCGCATTTCTGTCACCCCAGTACAGAAACAGCGGAGCCCTGGGTTTACCACACGTTGGGAGCAACTGGCCACTAAAAGCTCACTCCAGTTGATGACACTTCTACTGGAGGAGGAAAGACTGAATTTAACTAGCCTAACTGACAAACTCAAAACTCAGATCGAGGTTACAAAAACTTTCGTAGGTGATCCTGAATTTCAAAATAAAGAAAAACAACTCCAAGTCACAGTTGAGAAATATCAGTATTACCTACGAGAACGAAAACATAGGCAGTTTAATAAGGATTTAGCCGAATTTAAAGAGAATAAGGCCTACTCTGTCTTGAAGGAAGGGATCCCTAAAGAAATAACTTCAGAGATTTCCACCACTGACACCGAACTTTCGGACAGTGAGAGAGAGTCTGGGGGTAATTCTAACCGAAATAAATCAAGAAATTTCAATAAAAGAGGGAGAGGTAGGGGGAGAGGCAGAGGCATCAACTGGTCCAAATAAAACCGTTTTTTTAGATCAGGGTGTGAGTTACCCGTTAAGGAACCGCCCCATCACACGGGAACCATCGGGCCCGAAATAATAAACCTTTCTAGCCATACCCTTACCCATAGCGAAATGGCAATATTATCAAAGGGGTTGTCATTTGTCCCCACCCGCCACTACGATATGTTCACTTGGGTCAAAGACCTCCATTTGTTTATACGAAAGCTCAGGTGGCATAAACATTTTAAGATCGCCGAAAAGAAGAGGTGTCAGATTTTAGGCATACCAACAGACATTTTGAGGGATGTGGAGCTGCTGCATAGTTTAGCAGAAGACGAACACACTTTGCGGGGAGTTGGCCCATTCACCCCTCTACGTAACAAAAGCAATAAAATGCCGCCTACTGGTGACGTTTCATGTGTAGACGTCTTTCTACAACTTGTCAGTGCTGATTTGATGTCCAAAGAGTATCCTCCACAATACAATAATTGTTCATCTGAAGAACATCGTGCTATTAAGTCTTTGAAAGAGGACAAGGATATAGTCATCAAATCATCCGATAAGGGTGGAAATACGGTTATTATGAATCGACCAGACTATCTATCTATGTGTGAGCATATCCTGAAAGACAGCAATAGTTACCAGTTATTGACGTCCAATCCTACGGCATCATATGTGGTTGAACTACGGGAGATTCTTCTGGCCGGGAAAGCTGAGAATCTTATCTCACAAGAGGAGCTGGACTTCATGTATCCTAGGCACCCCGTTACGGCCACGTTTTACAGTCTCCCCAAGGTCCATAAAGGCCTTAGACCACTCAAGGGGAGACCAATCGTCGCCGGCATCGGGAGTATCTGCCAAAACATAGGGATATATGTAGACCAGATCCTTATGCCTTTTGTGACTGCACTCCCCTCATACACCCGCGATACGATGGACCTTCTGAAGCGGGTGGAAGGGATCTATATTGAAGACCATTCCTTGCTGATCAGTATAGATGTGGAGGCATTGTATTCCTCCATACCTCATGAGGCGGGCCTTACGGCTGTTAGTTACTACCTCAGTATGCGAGGACAACAATATCTGGCGCATAATGCTTTTGTTTTGCGGTTACTTCGATTCCTGTTGACGCATAATTTCTTCACCTTCGACGGTCGCATTTACCACCAGCTCAGGGGCACGGCCATGGGTTGTTCCTGTGCGCCGTCTTATGCCAATCTGCTCCTGGGCTGGTGGGAGGCGACCGTCGTCTTTGGGGAAGGTGAATCGATGACCGGGCCCATCACATTATGGGCCCGGTACATCGATGACATCCTGATTGTCTGGAATGCGGGCACCCAGGATTTCAAAAGGTTTGTGGACTCTCTTAACGTTAACAGTATTGGCCTCCGTTTTACCTACGAGATTGGCGAGAGTTCACTACCTTTTCTTGATGTCCGCATCTCCAAGAATCCCTGGTGGTGAGCTCTCTACAACTGTTTTTCGCAAGACTACTGCTACAAACTCTGTCCTACATTGGCAGAGTAGCCACCCTCTGCCATTAAAGAGGGGAATACCTTATGGACAGTACCTGCGCTTGCGCAGAAACTGTTCTGAGGAACAAGAGTTCCTACGACAGGCAGCAGACCTCCGGCAAAGATTTAGGGCCAGGGGTTACCCTGATAAGGTATTGAGAGGAGCTTTTCAGAGGGCGAAGAATACTCCAAGAGAGACACTACTTACCCCAAAAACTAAACAAGAAAGTGACAGGAAAGTGAGGTTTATTACAACTTTTGACGGTTCCGCAAAGGAATCAAAAGAGATTCTAAAACGACACTGGCCCATTTTACTTATGGACCCGGATGTCCGGGAAGTCCTGCATGAACACCCACAGGTGACTTTTAGGAAGGGACAAAGTCTCAAAGATTTATTGGTGCATAGCCATCTTGCACCACCAGTAAAGCCAAGTATGTGGCTTGGACGTCAGCCTGTGGGATGTTTTAGATGCAGTGGGTGTGTGGCCTGCGGTAATATAAGCCCGGGAAAAACTTTTTACAGTACAAACCTTAAACGTAACTTTGAGATTAAAGATTTCATCTCATGCAGAACTGTTGGGGTGATATATAAAATCACTTGTGTTTGCCACATGGAGTATATTGGAAAAACAAAGCGCGAGTTGCGTAGACGCATTGGTGAGCATCTCCTAGATATCGATAAGCGTCGCGATACCCCAGTGGCACGACATGTCTGTGAATTACACCAAGGCAATCCCAAGGTCATTAAGGCTATGGGCATAGAGACTGTCAGCCCCCCCAAAAGAGGCGGCGATTGGGATAGGATCCTCCTACAGCGTGAGACAAGGTGGATATTTCTCTTAAAAACTGTCACACCTAACGGTCTCAATGAACAGTTGAATTACAGCTTGCTTTTTGTAGACTGACAGCTTTTGAGGATCTATACTATTGTTACCGCCGCCTTTTTGACAACAGCCTTAACGTTTTAGTGATTACCCATTTATTCCTGCCATTTTTCGTTATCTTAAAAACACCTGAGACACATACTTTCTAACCCATTAGTATGGTCTGAACACCCATTTGATAATAACTAATTGCACCATAATGTTGCAACATCAGGTTATAGGTCATTTACTTATATTGACCAGGAGCCTGCATGAGATAATATCTTATCTCCTGCGACCATCTTCTATAATCTGTCGCTGTGTTTTCTTCACTATCCTTCAGCTGTTCCGACCCCATATGGGAAGAATAGCCCCAAATATCTAAAAATCAGAGCCGATTGTGGCTTAATATGCCTAGCTGTACCTATAATTGTCCGATCGTAGGTACACCGTATGCAGACTGTGAAGCATCAAATACCTGAGTCGCCTCCAACTTCTCTCGTTGTTGGCATTAGCTTCCGCGATCTCGCGACATCCGATGCGAGTTCGCGCATGCGCAGAAGTGCGTTTCGTATCAGGCACTTGTCCTGCGCACCAAGCCTCGTTTCAATTCTGTGTTGTGCGCATGCGCGACGCTTACGTGCGGGCGAGCGCTGCGCCACCTGACGTGCTTTTACTGACGTCATCAGCAGCGGGAACTGGGCTATTTAAACTAGGAACGAACGCCAGGTTAGTTGGCGTCCCATATGCAGCTACACACATCGGTTTACTGCATTATTCCTAAACCCCTCCATCTATGGGGTAGCCCACATAGGAGCCGATTATCCTCGTGCACCTACTGACCACTTTGACTGACTGTGTCATCTCTGGTCATCAGGTTTTTCCACTCTATCTGCGATTGACCTGCTTCACTATTATATCATCTCTCCTGATGAACTGCCTAATGTCCTGGCAGTGAAACATGCGTGTAGGGACTATGCTCATGCATAAATTAGGGACATATAGTTTATAGAGTCAGGGAAAGGTTCCGGACAGGGTCGTCCTTTCAAGGACGAGTGCCCTGTGGTCAGGTTGCTATCACATTTCTAGTTTCTAGGGTATTGGCTAGACAGCCATAGGATTTCCTTAGGGACCCTACACACATGTGGTAGACTGTCAGCCGGTTGCTATCTCCCTATTGGTTCATCCGACCATCTATACAGGAAGAACGATTACTGGATCATCGTGTGCTGAAGCAACTGACAACCTTCCTGGGTACCGGTAGGACACACTGGTTACCCTCTTAGTGCCGCCGTGCACTATAATTTAATTTATTATCAATATACTGAGATGACCATGGGCCATAGCCACTAAGGGCCCTGCACCGTGTTCATCTCACTATATTTAATTTTCTTTTTCGCACATTGTATCAAGGATTTTAGAAATTTAGACATTAAATGTTATGTTTTAAGATTATTCCTCCTGAGTGACAATTGTATTCCGGATAATCAAGAAGGCAGATACATTCTGATCTGACCTCCTCAAGTACTTATGAATTTTGACTAGTTCAAAAACCACCAAAAGCACACCTTTTGGTTCAAAATATTTTTTTGCTTATTTTCCTCCCCAAAAACCTAGGTGCGTCTTATGGGCCGGTGCGTCTTATAGGGCGAAAAATACGGTACATATTAAGTATTGCCACATCTGTAACAATCTGCTCTATAAAAATGTCACATGACCTAAACCCTGAATGCTGTAAAAATAATTAAATAAAAATTTGCTAAAACAACCAATTTTTTGGGTCACCTTGACCCATAAAGTGTAATAATGAATGATCCAAAAATCATATGTACCCAAAAATTGTACCAATAAAAACGTCAACTCTTCCTGCAAAAAATTAGCCCCTGCCCGACCGGCATAAAAATAAAGAAAATGGAGACACAAAAACATAATTATATTTTCAAAAATGCTTTATTATGTAAAACTGAAGCAAACAAAGAAAGTAGACATATTTGATATCATTTTGTCCGTAACAACAACCTACTCTAAATACCACATGATCTAACCAGTCAGATAAATGTTGTAAAAAGTAAAAAAAAATATAAATGGTGCCAAAACAGCCATTTTTGGGTTACAAAAAACGTAATATAGAGCAATTAAAAATCATATGTACCACAAAAAAGTACCAAAAAACTGGCACCTTATCCCCTAGTTTTCAAAATGGGGTCACTTTTTGGGAGTTCCTGTGTAAGGGTGCATCAGGGGGCTTCAAATGGGACATTGCATCTAAAAACCAGTTCAGCAAAATCTGCCTTCCAAAAACCATGTGGCGCTCCTTTTCTTCTACGCCCTGCCGTGTGCCCATACATCAGTTTAGGACCACATGTGGGGTGTTTCTGTAAACCGCAGAATCAGGGTAATAAATATTGAATTTTGTTTGGCTGTTAACCCTTGATGTGTTAAAGGAAAAAATGGATTAAAATAGAAAATCTGCCAAAAAAGTGAAATTTTGAAATGTCATCTCCATTTTCCTTTAATTCTTGTGGAACACCTAAAGGGTAAACAAAGTTTGTAAAATCAGTTTTGAGTAACTTGAGGGGTGTAGTTTCTACAATGGGGTTATTTATGGGGGGTTTACACTATGTAAGCCCCACAAAGTGACTTCAGGCCTGAACTGTTCCTTAAAAAGTGGGTTTTGGAAATTGCTTCTAAAATTCTAAGCCTCTAACATCCTAAAAAATTTTTATGACAGTTACAAAACGTCGCCAACATAAAGTAGACATATGGGGACTGTTAAGTAATAAATATATTATGAGGTATCACTTTCTGTTTTAAATTTTGGATAATTTTTTAAATAAAGGTGAAATATATTGACTCATATTTACCACTGTCATGAAGTACAATGTGTCATGAGAAAACAATCTCAGAATGGCTTGGATAAGTAAAAGCGTTCCAAAGTTATTACCACATAAAGGGACACATGTCAGATTTGCAAAATTAGGATCTGTCAGGAAGGGGGTAAATGGCCTGGATGTGAAGTGGTTAAAGTGGAAAAAATTTGTTAGGACCCACGACAACGATACCTGTCAAAAATTAGGGATCTTGAGGGAGGATCTTGAGGGGGTACATACATTGAGCTCCCTTTTGGAGGATGTGAACGGATCCCAGGACAAGAACTCTTCACTTCTTTAAAGGATAAAAGCAGTAAGATGCCCCCACCACAAGGTGCCCAGATTTTAGACGTCTTTTGAAAATTAGTAACCGAACAACTGGACATAATCCTAGAGACTAATCCAACTGTCAAAAGGAATCTCAATAAGGGGGAATTAGAGGCACTTAATGATTTAGTAACTGATCCCTCCATCATATGTAAACCCTCAGATAAGGGGGGTAACGTGGTCATAATGTATCACCATACTTATCAAAATATGTGCCATGACCTCCTTAACCCCTTCTGGACCGGGCTCATTTTCACCTTAAGAACCAGGCCATTTTTTGCAAATCTGACCAGTGTCACTTTATGTGTGAATAACTTTTAAACGCTTTTACTTTTCCAGGCCATTCTGAGATAGTTTTTTTTCTTGTCACATATTGTACTTCATGACACTGGTAAAATGGAGTAAAAAAATTATAATTTTTATTTATAAAAAAATACCAAATTTGCCAAAAATTTTGAAGAATCAAATTTCCAAGTTTCAATTTCTCTACTTCGATAATACATAGTAATACTTCCAAAAATAGTTATTAATTTACATTCCCCATATGTCTACTTCATGTTTGGATCATTTTGGGAATGACATTTTGTTTTTTGGGAACGTTACAAGGCTTAGAAATTTAGAAGCAAATCTTGAAATTTTTCAGAAAATTTCTAAAACCCACTTTTTCAGGACCAGTTAAGGTCTGAAGTCACTTTGTGAGGCTTACATAATAGAAACTGTGATGAATACCACACCTCGTGCCCGTTCGACGTCAACTACGTTGAGCTCACGAGACCTGGTATGGTCACGGGGCCAGAGGAGCACGTAAGGTCAGGCTGGTATAGTTTACACACACACACTCCTGTCCACACGGGCACAGAGAGGCAACAAGCTGAGAGAGCCTTTTCACTGCCGCAGTGAAAACAGCGCGTCCTCAGCTCGGGTAACTGCCACCAGTTCTCGTTTGATATAAGCCCGGTCCGCTAACGGGATTATATAGGGTCAGAAACCAACCCGCGGTAGCTTATAACTAGGCCAAAACACGGACGTGGGGATTCGTGATCGAGATACAAGACAGCACAAGATTAAATTATAGATTTAATCGCCGTAAGAGCACACTAGATATAACACAATATACACAGACAATATATACAGTGGTCTGAGGTTACAGATACAGGTTAAATGGTTACAACAGGGTTAAGCAGTGTAAAATTCAGTTACCGAGTATGATGAAAGTTCCTTTGAGATGTTCTTTGCTGGAGTCCACATGAAGGGCCGTGAGATCAGCTATTTCCTGGGTCCCTCTAAACACATGTGTAGGATGTGACCCCTCTTCAGAGAAAGACCCGCCTACTTGCTGGCACCAGACTTTTAACCTGTGGCCAGGCCCTCCCCTCCCGGCCTCAGGGAGGGGTCCACTCCCCCTCTTCTGGGCTGGCAGCAAATGACCCACAAAACCCTTTAGGGTTCATAGCTCCAGACCAGAGGGTCACAGGGAGATGGTTCTGGGACCAATGGACCTGCCTGGGTTCCGGCTACAAGTAGAGCCCAAACCTGGTACCGTTATGTGGTTTCTATGGGGAGATATGAATAGCTCCCTACCCTGACCTCGTCCCAGTAAACAAAGACCATGGGAACCTCGTGGCCACCGGGACACAAATATGTATTTGGCCAGGCGATTCATAATTCCTTATGAAAGGTAGGGGCCAACATGTCTGGGAGGTCTCATTAATCCTGGGCAAGGGCGGATACCCCATGCTGAGGGTTTTCCTGCCGGATTCAGGTGGCTCCAAACTGGTGCACTGAGGTGTGACCTTCTCCTTGAAGCTTGGACCCCCTGGGGGCTTTTCTTCCTGGCCAACTGACACTCAGATTGCTGGGGGGGGACTTATTTTGCATGTACACTGAACATGCCAAGAGGTGCATCAACTTACAATCAGGGCTGGGGCTTTGAACCAGGGCCCTCCTGTGGAGCTATCTGTCAGCAGATGGGGGTGTGAGGACATGGCTGACAGTAAATATTAATCTATATTCCTCACACCTCCCCCTTTTAGAGGGCGCCAGGGGGCAGCACATTCCTGTGTTCCCCCGTGCGCCCATCCGCGCCCTCTCTGGTGGTGAATGGCAAAGAGGTATGGCCGGAGCGCCGGGCTCCCGCGTACCCACCTCCCATTCGTTCCTGACCCATGGAGTCACCTGGATTGAGCCTGACCCTGAGGCCACAATGGCTGTACTATAAACGGCCGTGTGCAGTCGGCTGCCTGTAGTACCGGGAAGCTAGAAAGGGCATCCTCCAGCGCCTGGAAGGCCGTCTCGCAGTCGTTTGTCAAATCGATTGCGGAGGGCAGCTTCTTCCTGGTGCGGTCTGTCAGGGGCCTCGCCAGGCTACTATAGTGGGGTGCGAACTCCCTATAGTACCCGGCGGTGCCCAGGAAGGACATCACCCGGTTCCGAGGCTTCCCTGCCTGCCCGGGGCCCCTCGCTTATGCCCAGCTGGCACTTTCCTGGCGTAAGGGACAAGCCTACCTGGCAGATATGCCCGAGCATCTGCGCCAGATGCTCTCGGGGATCCTCCCTTGTAGGACCGAAGACGGCAATGACCTCCAGGTACGCGGCCGCGTACCTTTCAAGTCCCTTAAGCCGCTTGACCATCCACTTAGAAGGGGCAGGGGCATACTCCATGCCCAAGGGCATCTTGGTGGCTGCAGTCCCTCCGGGCATGTTGGCTAACATTTCCCGGAAGGGGCGGCCTTCTGGGAGGGCACCTGCCTCCCGCGCCTTCTGCCTTCCCCGGGCGTGGTCCAGGGTGACTAGGTACATCCTGGCATTGAGCTGCTGGTGCGCGAGGTACGGTCCCTCCCAGGCCGCCTGAAGCTTATCCTGAGGTACTGGAACCAGTATCCATGCTTGCTGACCCACGTGATGGGTCCTCTCACAAGCCAACTGGTCGTACCCCCGCTTCTGGACGGTCTGGGCCTGCCCCATACTATCGCGCACCAACCGCGACAATGCCAGCGCTTTTTCCTGGAAGCGCACGACACACTCGATGACCAATGCCCCAGGGGTGGCTATGTCTCCACTCCAAGCCCCTGCCTTAGCGGCCCCTGGGTATCCGGTTACCGGAATCTCATGCACAGCCCACAGAAATTCCACCCTGTACGGATAGGATATCACAAATTGTCGGTCCCTAGGCCACGCCTCTGGTGAGCCCTGTTGGACCGTTTCCTGGCACAACTGTCCTTGGTCCCAGACCGCCCTCTGGAGGTCTGAATCCAAGGGAGGCCGTGCCACATGCTCTATGAGAGCTTTCAAGCTGGCGCTAGCCCCTAACGCCACCTGAAACCCCTGGTGGGACGTGGTCAGAATGGATGAGACTGCCACGTCCCGTTCAGTTCTACTAACTGCTGGTCCCTAGGCCACTCCTCCGGTGAGCCCTGCTGGACCGTGACCCGGCACAGCCGTCCTTGGTCCCAGACCACCTGCTTGGGGTCTGTGTCCGAGGGAGGCAGTGCCGCTTGCTCCCTGAGAGCGTTCAGGCTGGCGTCAGCCACTAACGCCACCTGAAACCCCTGACTGGACGTGGTCAGAATAGATGAGACTGCCACGTCCTCTGTCAGCTCCCTGGGACCTGTCTCTGGGCCTCCATCTGACTTGGCAGCCACTTGGTCGGAAGGGGGAAATCTATCAGACCCCTGAGGGGCCCCTAGGGCCCCCAGCACTCCCACTGCGCATGACAGCCGCTGCCACCGCTGGTAGTGCATGCTTCCCCTCAGCTTCCGACCTAGTCGCCAGTCCAGACGGACTAACCTGGCCCTCAGACATCCAAGTGGTGGAGGAACACTGCACTGAGGCTTCACCGGGCAGCCCTACCTCTCCTGGGACACACCTGACCTCATTTGCATCCTCCTCCCCCGCAGCTGTCTGCCCCCTGCTTGTCCCCCCAGTCATCATACTGGAGGACAACAGGTCCCAGCATGCTTGCTGGCTACACCCTGGGGCTTCAGCCCAGCTGGCAGGAATGACCCCCTCTCCACTGAGGGGAGAGGCACACATTACATCCCCCACATCCCCATCAACAGGCATAATAGGTACATTCACAGTATCATCAGGGGGGGACATTACATCACATTCTGGGGAATCGGACCTCGGGGTGTCAGCGGCCACGTACTTAGACACAAGCCGCCCCAGGTCCGTCCCCAGCAAAACACTGGCAGGGATATTTGCGGATACCCCCACCTCCCTTACTCCTCGACTGGCGCCCCAGCCCAGATAGACCTTGGCGACGGGCAGCGCCGGTTCCACTCCTCCAATCCCGGAGACAGTGAGGGATCTCCCGGGCAGTAAATCATGGGGTGCCACCAGTTCAGGTCGTACCAGTGTCATTTCAGCGCCGGTGTCTCTAAGTCCCATAGCCACGGCCTGGCCCACGGTGACCGGTTGAACATTGTCAAGGGACCACCCCCACCCACACACAACACAGTGGACGGTTTCCGGGTTGATGACTGGGACGGATCCCTCGGGCGCTGGGGACACATGGCTTTGAAGTGTCATGGCTGCTTACACAGGTGACACAGGCGGGGTTCCCCCAATGACGTGGAAAGTGCAGCAGAGGCCTTGGCCCACTTGGGCCTAGGGGCAGGGGTAGCTGGTGCAGCGTGCGTATTACCCCCTCTCCAGCCGACAGGTTTACGGGCCTCTAAAGTCCTGTTGTTGGTGTATTCATCGGCCAGGGCTGCTGTTGCGGAGGCCCCCTTTGGCTTCCGGTCACGGAGGTACTGCTGGAGATCCTCTGGGCAGTTCCACAAGAACTGTTCTGTGGCGATGAGCTCCTTCAGCTGCTGGACGGTGCTGAGCTCCAATCCTGTGGTCCATTGGTCGACCGCTCTCAGCAAGGCCCGCATGTGATCGGCCCAGCTCTGGGTAGAACCCCGGTGCAAATTCCTGAGCCTTTTCCGGTACGACTCAGGGGTTACATTATACTGCCTGACCAGAGCCTGTTTGATGTCCTCATAGCTCAGGATGGTCTCACTGGGCAAGTAACCGAAGATTTCAAGGGCTTTTCCCCTGAGCCGTGGCGTGAGGAATCTGACCCACTGGTCCTCTGGAAGCTGGTATTGATGTCTGGCAGGCTGTCTCAAATGCCAACAAAAAGGTGTCCAGGTCCCCATCTTTGTCCAATAGGGGAAAGTCCTCCGCCCGCAGTTTGGGAATCCGGACCTTTGGAGACTCACATTGGGCTGGGGAGAGCTGCTGGAATTGAAGCTTCAGCTGGAGCATTTGTAGCTGGTGCTCACGCTCGGCCTGTGCTTGCTCGTGACGCTCTGCAGCCTCTGCTTGCTCGTGACACTCTGCAGCCGTCAGTAGGAGCTCAGAGGCTGCCTGGTCTCCAGCCTGGAGACGGTCCATGGCAGCTTGTAGGAGAGCAGCTGAGCCAGCTTGGCTGGGGGGATGGGCAGGTGGAGTGAGGCCCACCGCGGACCTCACCTCTGGCAACTGGCTCCTTGGGGAGCTTTGGCTGTGCTCCCCCTCGCCTTCCACCTTCTCTCCGCCCCCATCTGGACTGCATCCTCCCCGCCATCATTCAAAGCATCGGCCATCTTCTTATCTCTTTTCCTTGTCATACTGGCCGTCATTGCAACGGATGGTCACTGACACTGACTGCAACCTGATGCACACACACCTTATTGTATCTGCACTCAGACTGTCTAGTGTTGAGCTGATCTTAAGACTCCAGCAGCAAGAGCTACTTCTGGTCGTCTTTAGTGTCTGGGAGTATGGGTCTCACACTCACACACACTAGTATCTCGATCCCACTTTGCTGCCACCAATATGTGATGAATACCACACCTCGTGCCCGCTCGACGTCAACTACGTTGAGCTCACGAGACCTGGTATGGTCACGGGGCCACCAAAAACGTGAAGTTACGCCCTCCAGAGGAACACGTAAGGTCAGGCTGGTATAGTTTACACACACACCTCCTGTCCACACGGGCACAGAGAGGCAACAAGCTGAGAGAGCCTTTTCACTGCCGCAGTGAAAACAGCGCGTCCTCAGCTCGAGTAACTGCCACCAGTTCTCGTTTGATATAAGCCCGGTCCGCTAACGGGATTATATAGGGTCAGAAACCAACCCGCGTTAGCTTATAACTAGGCCAAAACACGGACGTGGGGATTCGTGATCAAGATACAAGATAGCACAAGATTAAATTATAGATTTAATCGCCGTAAGAGCACACTAGATATAACACAATATACACAGACAATATATACAGTGGTCTGAGGTTACAGATACAGGTTATATGGTTACAACATGGTTAAGCAGTGTAAAAGTCAGTTACCGAGTATGATGAAAGTTCCTTTGAGATGTTCTTTGCTGGAGTCCACATGAAGGGCCGTGAGCTCAGCTATTTCCTGGGTCCCTCTAAACACATGTGTAGGATGTGACCCCTCTTCAGAGAAAGACCCGCCTACTTGCTGGCACCAGACTTTTAACCTGTGGCCAGCCCCTCCCCTCCCGGCCTCAGGGAGAGGTCCACTCCCCCTCTTCTGGGCTGGCAGCAAATGACCCACAAAACCCTTTAGGGTTCATAGCTCCAGACCAGAGGGTCACAGGGAGATGGTTCTGGGACCAATGGACCTGCCTGGGTTCCGGCTACAAGTAGAGCCCAAACCTGGTACCGTTATGTGGTTTCTATGGGGAGATATGAATAGCTCCCTACCCTGACCTCGTCCCAGTAAACAAAGACCATGGGAACGTACCTCGTAGCCACCGAGACACAAATATGTATCGGGTTTGCGCCTGCGATGGCCAGGCGATTCATAATTCCTTATGAAAGGTAGGTGCCAACATGTCTGGGAGGTCTCAATGATCCTGGGCAAGGGCGGATACCCCATGCTAAGGGTTTTCCTGCCGGATTCAGGTGGCTCCAAACTGGTGCACTGAGGTGTGACCTTCTCCTTGAAGCTTGGACCCCTTGGGGGATTTTCTTCCTAGCCAACTGACACTCAGATTGCTGGGGGGGGGGGGACTTATTTTGCATGTACACTGAACATGCCAAGAGGTGCATCAACTTACAATCAGGGCTGGGGCTTTGAACCAGGGCCCTCCTGTGGAGCTATCTGTCAGCAGATGGGGGTGTGAGGACATGGCTGACAGTAAATATTAATCCATATTCCTCACAGAAACCACCCCAAAATTACCCCATTTTACAAACTACACCCCTCAAGGTATTAAAAACTGATTTTACAAACTTTGTTAACCCTTTAGGTGTTCCACAAAAATTTATGGAAAATAGAGATAGAATTTCAAAATTTCACTTTTCTGGCAGATTTTACATTTGAATCTATTTTTTCCAGTTACAAAGCAACGGTTAACAGCCAAACAAAACTCAATATATATGGCCCTGATTCTGTAGTTTACAGAAACACCCCATATGTGGTCGTAAACCGCTGTACGGGCACACGGCAGGGCGCAGAAGGAAAGGAATGCCATACGGTTTTTGGAAGGCAAATTTTGCTGGACTGGTTTTTGACACCATGTCCCATTTGACACCCCCTTGATGTACCCCTAGAGTAGAAACTCCAAAAAAGTTACCGCATTTTGGAAACTACGTGATAAAGTGGTAGTTTTGTTGGTACTATTTTAGGGTACATATGATTTTTGGTTGCTCTATATTACACTTTTTGTGAGGCAAGGTAACAAGAAATAGCTGTATTGGCACCGTTTTTATTTTTTATTATTTACAACATTTATCTGACAGGTTAGATCATGTGGTATTTTTATAGAGCAGGTTATTACAGAAGCGGCGATACCTAATATGTCTAAACTTTTTTTTATTTATGTAAGTTTTACACAATTATTTCATTTTTGAAACAAAGAAAATCATGTTTTAGTGTTTCCATAGTCCGAGAGCCATAGTTTTTTCAGTTTTTGGGCGATTTATCTTGAGTAGGGTATGATTTTTGCGGGATGAAATGATGGTTTGATTGGCACTATTTTGGGGTGCTTTTTGATCGCTTGCTATTACACTTTTTGTGATGTAAGGTGGCAAAAAAAATAGCTTTTTTTACACTTTTTTTTTTTTTTTTTTTACGGTATTCACCTGAGGGGTTAGGTCATGTGATATTTTTATAGAGCAGGTTATTACGGTCGTGGCGATACCTAATATGTGTAGTGCATTTTATTATTTACATTTTTAATCAGTGATAAATGTGTTTTTTTATTTTAACTTTTTTTTCTTTTTTTTGACCCAGACCCACTTGGTTCTTGAAGATCCAGTGGGTCTGATGTCTTTATAATACAGTACAGTACACTATATATTATACTGTACTGTATTTTCACTTTATACCTAGTCTGATCAGACTTCTGCATTTAGCAGACATCTGATCAGCACCATGGACTGCCGGAAGCCTGTGAAGGCGTCTGGTTGCCATGATAACCATCACCCGCTGCCACAATAGAGCAGCGGGGGAGGGGCCCCCTCCCTCTGTGATCCCGTCAAGAATCGGGGGCTGAAAAGGCACAGCAGGGGGACCGCGATGGGGAGCCCTTGTGTCCCCAGTTATGCAAATCTCCTCCTGGTCTGGTGGGAGGACACTATGGTCTTTAATGAACAACATGATCAATGGACCCCCATATCATCTTCTGGGGGTGGTATATTGACGACATCTTGATTCTATGGGATGGGTCCATTGATCTGTTTAAAGCCTTTGTACAACAACTCAACCATAATGATATTGGCTTGAGATTTTTCACAACTAAATTATTGCTTTTTGGGATATCTTTATAGTCAACAAAAAGGGTGAACTATGTAAAGAGACGTACCGGAAGCCGACAGCCAACAATAGCCTTCTGAAGTGGGATAGTTATCATCCCCATAGCATAAAAAAAAGGGTATCTTCAAGAGACAATACCTACGAATCAGAATGAATTGCTCCACATTCGAATCTTTTAGATCCCAGGCCAAAGATTTGCAGGAAAGTTTTTCCCAGCGAGGATACCCCCCCTCCTGAGATCCTAAAATATGCATTTAAAAATTCCTCACAAAAAGATACACTCCCTCCTTGCTTCAAACTCCCACCCGAGAGAGGAGAACGAGACTATGAGAATAGTCGGTACATTTGATGAACAGAACCATAGAGTCCTTAGTATCCTCAGGCCGTACTGGGGAATACTTCTGTCTGATCCTGACCTGACTGAACTTATCCCTCCACAACCGCTTGTTACCTACAGAAGAGGTAGGTCAATCATGGACAGACTAGTACATAGCCATTATGTCACACCACAAAAGAAAGGCACCTGGCTTGACCCCAAACCACTTGGGACCTTTAAATGTGGCAATGATTGTATCTGCTGTCCCATGATCCTAAAATCGACCACCTTTAGAAGTGTAGCGACAGGTAGGATCTACCACATGCAGGATTTTGCAAACTGCAGAACCAAGGGTGTGGTTTACCTTTGTACCTGCGAATGCCCCCTAAATTATGTCGGTAAAACCAAGTGGGAATTGAGGCGGAGGGTGAGCGATCACATTGGGGACATTAATCACCAATGTGACAAACCTATACCACGTCATGTCTTGGAATATCATAATGGTGACTACAAGAACCTTAAATTTCAAGTAATTTACAAACCGGATTCCAAAAAAAGTTGGGACACTAGACAAATTGTGAATAAAAACTGAATGCAATGATGTGGAGATGGCAAATGTCAATATTTTATTTGTAATAGAACGTAGATGACAGATCAAACATTTAATCTGAGTAAATGTATCATTTTGAAGGAAAAATACGTTGATTAAAATTTTCACAGTGTCAACAAATCCCCAAAAAGTTGGGACAAGTAGCAATAAGAGGCTGGAAAAAGTAAATTTGAGCATATCGAAGAGCTGGAAGACCAATTAACACTAATTAGGTCAATTGGCAACATGATTGGGTATAAAAAGAGCTTCTCAGAGTGGCAGTGTCTCTCAGAAGCCAAGATGGGTAGAGGATCACCAATTCCCACAATGTTGCGCAGAAAGATAGTGGAGCAATATCAGAAAGGTGTTACCCAGCGAAAAATTGCAAAGGCTTTGCATCTATCATAATCAACTGTGCATAACATCATCTGAAGATTCAGAGAATCTGGAACAATCTCTGTGCGTAAGGGTCAAGGCCGTAAAACCATACTGGATGCCCGTGATCTCCGGGCCCTTAAACGACACTGCACCACAAACAGGAATGCCACTGTAAAGGAAATCCCAGAATGGGCTCAGGAATACTTCCAGAAACCATTGTCAGTGAACACAATCCACCGTGCCATCTGCCGTTGCCAGCTGAAACTCTACAGTGCAAAGAAGAAGCCATTTCTAAGCAAGTTCCACAAGCTCAGGCGTTTTCACTGGGCCAGGGATCATTTAAAATGGAGTGTGGCAAAATGGAAGACTGTTCTGTGGTCAGACGAGTCACGATTCGAAGTTCTTTTTGGAAATCTGGGACGCCATGTCATCCGGACCAAGGAGGACAAGGACAACCCAAGTTGTTATCAACGCTCAGTTCAGAAGCCTGCATCTCTGATGGTATGGGGTTGCATGAGTGCGTGTGGCATGGGCAGCTTGCATGTCTGGAAAGGCACCATCAATGCAGAAAAATATATTCAGGTTCTAGAACAACATATGCTCCCATCCAGACGTCATCTCTTTCAGGGAAGACCCTGCATTTTTCAACAAGATAATGCCAGACCACATTCTGCATCAATCACAACATCATGGCTGCGTAGGAGAAGGATCTGGGTACTGAAATGGCCAGTCTGCAGTCCAGATCTTTCACCTATAGAGAACATTTGGCGCATCATAAAGAGGAAGGTGCAACAAAGAAGGCCCAAGACGATGGAACAGTTAGAGGCCTGTATTAGACAAGAATGGGAGAGCATTCCTATTTCTAAACTTGAGAAACTGGTCTCCTCGGTCCCCAGACGTCTGTTGAGTGTTGTAAGAAGAAGGGGAGATGCCACACAGTGGTGAAAATGGCCTTGTCCCAACTTTTTGGGGATTTGTTGACACCATGAAATTCTGATTCAACATATTTTTCCCTTAAAATGGTACATTTTCTCAGTATAAACTTTTGTTCCGTGATTTATGTTCTATTCTGAATAAAATATTAGAATTTGGCACCTCCACATCATTGCATTCAGTTTTTATTCACGATTTGTATAGTGTCCCAACTTTTTTGGAATCCGGTTTGTAAGTAATCTGAAGGTCCCCTAGAGGCAGTGATTAGGACAAAAGGATTCTTTGTAAAGAGGCATAGTGGATGCACCGTCTTAAAACTGTGTATCCACTGGGCCTCAACGAGCAGATATCATATGCTTGTTTTCTTTAATCTTCCTTTACGTCATTTGTGTTAATATGTATGTCTTTATTTAAGTACATTTTCATTACCTGTTTCACTATTTGACCAAGAATGGTCTTATATGTACAACTGTATCTGGCGGGGGACCCAGGACAGTGACACAAATTTTTCCTCCTTGGGTCTAGTTATCTTCCCCTATTTTGTATCTGTGATGAATACCATGCCTCGTGCCCGCTTGACGTCACCTACGTCGAGCTCATGAGACGCAGTATGGTCGCTTGTTACCAAAGCGTGATGTTACACCCTCTGGAGGAGAAGGTAAGGTCAGCTTAAAACAGTTTACACAGACACCTCCTGTCCACGCGGGCACAGAGAGGCAGCAAGCTGAGAGCCTTTTCACTGCCGCAGTGAAAATAGCGCCTCCTCAATATGTGATGAATACCACGCCTCGTGTGCCTGCTTGACGTCACCTACGTCGAGCTCACGAGACGCAGTATGGTCACTTGTTACCAAAGCGTGACATTATGCCCTCCGGAGGAGCAGGTAAGTTCATCTTGGAACAGTTTACATAGACACCTCCTGTCCACGTTGGCACAGAGAGGCAACAAGCTGAGAGAGCCTTTTCACTGCTGCAGAAATCTAACACCAGCTTCTCGTTTGATATAAGCTCGGTCCGCTAACAGGATTATATAGGGTGAGAAACCAACCCGCGGTAGCTTATAACTAGGCCGACACACGAACGTGGGGATTCGTGATCGAGATACAAGATAGCACAAGATTAAATTATATATTTAATCACCTTACGGGCACACTAGATATAACACAATATACACAGAGAATATATACAATGGTCTGAGGTTACAGATACAGGTGATATAGGTACAACAGGGTTAAGCAGAGCAAAAGTCAGTTACCGGGTAGATGAAAGTTCCTTTGGGTTATGAGGGTAGAATAGTACTTGGCTGCAGTCACACGGGGGCAGTGATGTCAGCTAAGCTACTTTCACACTAGCGTTCGGGTGTCCGCTTGTGAGTTCCGTTTGAAGGCTCTCACAAGCGGCCCCGAACGCATCCGTCCAGCCCTAATGCATTCTGAGTGGATGCGGATCCGCTCAGAATGCATCAGTCTGGCAGCGTTTGGCCTCCGCTCCGCTCAGCAGGCGGACACCTGAACGCTGCTTGCAGCGTTCGGGTGTCCGCCTGGCCGTGCGGAGGCAAACGGATCCGTCCAGACTTACAATGTAAGTCAATGGGGACGGAACCGTTTGAAGTTGACACAGTATGGCTCAATTTTCAAACGGATCCGTCCCCCATTGACTTTCAATGTAAAGTCAAAACGGATCCGTTTGCACTATCATGAACCCAAAAAAATAAAAAATAAATATATATATATTTATTTATTTTTGTTCATGGTAATGCAAACGGATCCGTTCTGAACGGATCTAAGCGTTTGCATTATAGGTGCGGATCCGTCTGTGCAGACACCAGACGGATCCGCTCCGAACGCAAGTGTGAAAGTAGCATCTCGGTGGACTCCGTCCTTCCCGGCTTTTTGGTTAACATTTCCTGCCTGCAATCTTCTGCCTTCCCCAGGCATGGTTCAGGGTGACCAGGTACATTCTGGCATTGAGCCGCTGGTGCACGAGTCACGGGCCTTCCCAGGCCGCTTCAAGCTTGTCCTGAGGTACAGGAACCAGTATCCACACTTGCTGACCCATGTGGTGGGTCCTCTCACAAGCCTCCTGGTTGTACCCCCACTTATGGTCGGTCTGAGCCTGCCCCATACTGTCACGCACCAACCGCGACAAGGCCTGCGCTTTTACCTGGAAGCACATGACACACTCGTTGACTGACGCCCCAGGGGTGGCTACGTCTCCCGTCCAGGTCTCTGTCTTAGCGGCCCCTGGGTATCTGGTCACCGGAATCTCATGCACAGCCCACAGAAATTCCACCCTGAATGGATAGGGTACCATAAATTGTCGGACCCTAGACCACGCCTCTGGTGAGCCCTATTGGACCGTTCCCTGGCACAACCGTCCTTGGTTCCAGACCGCCCTCTGGAGGTCTGAATCCAAGGGAGGCCGTGCCACCTGCTTTCAGGCTGGCGCTAGCCCCTAACGCTACCTGAAACCCCTGGTGGGACATGGTCAGAATAAACAAGACTGCCAAGTCCCCTGTCAGTGCTAGTACCTGCCAATCCCTAGGCCACTCCTCCGGTGAGCCCTGCTGGACTGTGACCCGGTACAGCCGTCCTTGGTTCTAGACCACCCGCTCGAGGTCTGAGACTGAGGGAGGCTGTTCCGCCTGCTCCTTGGAAGTGTCCAGGCTGGTGTTAGCCACTAATGCCACCTGAAACCCCTGACCGGACGTGGTCAGAATAGACGAGTCTGCCACGTCCTCTGTCAGGTCCCTGGGACCAGTTTCTGGGCCTCCATCTGACTCGGAAGCCACTTGGTCAGAAGGGGAAAGCCATCAGACCCCTGATGGGCCCCTAGGGCCCCAACACTCCCACTGCACGTGACAGCAGCAATGGTCGCTGCCACTGCTGGTAGTGCCTGCTTCCTCTCAGCTCCCGACCAAGTCGCCAGTCCAGACGGACTTACCTGGCCCTCTGACATCCAGCTGTGGAGGAACCCTGCACGTGACCTGGCAGCCCTACTTCTCCTGGGACAGCACTGACCTCATTTGCATCCTCCTCCCCCGCAGCTGTCTGTCCCCTGCTTGTCCCCTCAGTCACCACACCGGAGGACAACAGGTTTCAGCAGGCTTGCTAGCCACACCCTGGGGCCTCAGCACAGCTGGCAGGAATGAGTCCTTCCCCACTGAGGGGGGAGGTACACATTACATCCCCCACCCCCACATCCTCATCAACAGGCATGTTATGAACATTCACAGTATCAGGGGTGGACATTACATCACATTCTGCGGAATCGGACTTCAGGTGTCAGTGGCCACGTACTTAGACACGGGCTGCCCCAGGTCCGTCCCCAGCAAAACACTGGCGGGGATATTTGCAGATACCCCCACCTCCCTTACTCCTCGACCAGCGCCCCAGTCCAAATAGACCTTGGCGACGGCAGCGACGGTTCTACTCCTCCAAACCCAGAGACAGTAAGGGATCTCCTGGGCAATAAATCATGGGGTGCCACCAGTTCAGGCCATATCAGAGTCATCTCAGCACCGGAGTCTCTAAGTCCCATGGCCACGGCCTGGCCCACGGTGACCGGTTAAACATTCAAGGGACCTTCCACCACCCCCACCCACATACAACACAGTGGATGGTTTACGGGTTGATGACTGGGACAGGTCCCTCTGGTGCTGGGGACACATGGCTTTGAAGTGCCCTGGCTGCTTACACAGGTGGCAAAGTCGGGGTTCCCCCACTGACGTGGAAAGAGTAACGGGCTGGTGCCTAGGGGCAGTGGTAGCAGATGCAGCTCCTGTTGTTGGTGTATTCATCGGCCAGGGCTGCTGTTGCGGAGGCCCCTTTGGCTTCCGGTCGCGGAGGTACTGCTGTAGGTTTTCCGGGCAATTCCACAAGAACTGTTCTGTGGCGATGAGCTCCTTCAGCTGCTGGACGGTGGTGAGCACCAATCTTGTGGTCCATTGGTCGGCCTCTCTCAGCAAGGCCCGCATGTGATCTGCCCAGCTCTGGGTAGAACCCCGCTGCAAATTCCTGAACTTTTTCCGGTACGATTCAGGGGTTAAGTTATACTGCCTGACCAGAGCCTGTTTGATGTTCTCATAGCTCAGGATGGTCTCACTGGGCAGGTACCCAAAGATTTCAAGGGCTTTTCCCCTGAGCCGTGGTGTGAGGAATCTAACCCACTGGTCCTCTGGCAGCTGGTACTTATGGCAGGCCTTCTCAAATGCCAACAAAAAGGTGTCCAGGTCCCCATCTTCGTCCAGTAGGGGAAAGTCCTCTGCCCGCAGTTGGAAATCCGGACCTCTGGAGACTCCCCTCGGGCTGGAGTTGGAGCACTAATGCTCGCGCTCAGCCTGCTCGCGTCGTTCTGCAGCTTCTGCTTGCTCGCTATGCTCTGGAGCCTCTGCTTGCTCGCTACACTCTGGAGCCTCTGCTTGCTCGCGACGCTCTGGAGCCTCTGCTTGCTCACCACGGTCTGCAGCCTCTGCTTGCTCTCAACACTCTGCAGCCTCTGCTTGCTCGCGACGCTCTGCAGCCAGGAGGAGCCTGGAGACGGTCCAGGGCAGCTTGTAGGAGAGCAGCCTGGCTGGCTGGGGGAGTGGGCAGGTGGAGTAAAGCCCATCGTGGACCTCACCTCCGGCAACTGGCTCCTTGGGGAGCATTGGCTGTGCTCCCCCTTGCCTTGAATAAAGTTGCCTTCTACCTCCTCTCAGCCCCCTATCTGGACTGCGTCCTCGCCATCATTCATAGCCTCGGCCATCTCCTTAGCCCTGCTTCATGTGTAACTGGCCATCATTGCCATGGATGGTAACTGACACACGCTGCCACCTGATGCACACACACCTTATTGTATTTGCACTCAGACTGTCTAGTGTTGAGCTGATCTTAAAAACTCCAGCGGCAAAAGCTACTGCTGGTCGTCTTTAGCGTCTGGGAGTATGTGTCTCGCACTCACACACACTAGTATATCAATCCCACTTTGCTGCCACCAATATGTGGGCCTCTTGCCCACTTGACATCTCCTACGTCGAGCTCACGAGACGCAGTATGGTCACTTGTTACCAAAGCGTGACGCTACGCCCTCCGGAGGAGCAGGTAAGGTCAGCTTGGTACAGTTTACACAGACACCTCCTGTCCACGCGGGCACAGAGAGGCAACAAGCTGAGAGAGCCTTTTCACTGCCGTAGTGAAAACAGCACCTCCTCAGCCCGGAAAATCTGCCACCAGTTTCTCGTTTGATATAAGCCCGGTCTGCAAACGGGATTAAATAGGGTGAGAAACCAATCCGTGGTAGCTTATAACTAGGCCGAAACACAAATGTGGGGATTCGTGATCGAGATACAAGATAGCACAAGATGAAATTATATATTTATTCGCCTTAAGGGCACACTAGATATAACACAATATACACAGAGATTATATACAGTGGTCTGAGGTTACAGATACAGGTGATATAGGTACAACAGGGTTAAGCAGAGCAAAAGTCAGTTACCGGGTAGATGAAAGTTCCTTTGGATTATAAGGGTAGAATAGTCATTGGCTGCAGTCACACAGGGACAGTGATGTCAGCTGGTTTCCGATCTCTCCAAACACATTGACACAATGTGACCCCCTTCAGAAAAGACCTCGCCTGCTGGCTTGCAAGGGCTTATGACCTGTAGCTAGCCGCTCCCCTTCTCACCTCTGGGAAGGGTCCACCCCTCCTTCTGTGGTGCTGGCAGAAAATGACA
Source organism: Bufo gargarizans (assembly GCF_014858855.1). Lineage (NCBI taxonomy): Eukaryota > Metazoa > Chordata > Amphibia > Anura > Bufonidae > Bufo > Bufo gargarizans. Next base: position 62,287,085 of record NC_058083.1, on the reverse strand, counting down.
AAAAAAAAACTTAGGGCTCATAGCCCCAGCCCAGAATTTCGCAGGAAGATGGTTCCAGGCCCAATTGATCCGCCTGGGTTCCGGCCACAACTAGAGTCCAAGCATGGTACCGTTATTTGGTTTCTGTGGGGAGATATGTATATCTTCCCTCCTGTGCATCCTAGCATCAAGCCAGGACCACGTGGATGTTCGGCTTTGCCCCAGGATCGCGAAAAGATAACCAAATTATGCCTGGGATGGACGGATGATTCATAATTCCTTATGAAATGTAGGTGCCAACATGTCTGGGAGGTATTATTCATCCTGGGCAAGGGCTGAGACCTCCTGCTGGGGGTTTTCCTGCAGGATTAGCTTGCCCCCATCCTGGCTGGTTGAGGTGTGACTTTATCCACCTGGGGCCTCCTTGAAGCCTGGATCTCTGAGGCTTCCTCCCTTGCTAGCTGACATCATATGGCTGGGGGGTGAGAACATATTTTGCATGTACACTGACTGTGTACATGCTAAAAGGTGAATCAAATGACAATCAGGGCTGCCAATAAATGATAATCCATATTCCTCACAGTACTCACTTACCTATTTCTAACATGTGGGCGCTCTGACTTAATGTCCTCTTTTCCCCATTCACATCTGAGCCATCCCGACACGTATATGTGGATCGCTTGCGGCTTAATATCGATACCTAGCTACTTAGCTTGCACTCCACCGACCGGATAGGAGTTTCATCTGCCGGAAGTAATCTCTAAATCAGCAGCAGCGCTTCCTCCTATCCGCATGCCTACACAAATGGCATCCGAATATTAAGAGCTCTCCTATGGCCAAGTCTTAACGCAATAACTTTGCATCTAATTATAGTACTTTTATATTATATATATAATCTTTTGCACTAAGACCTATATCGGCAAATCACGCCCTTGCACTAAGACCTTCCGGCAAATCACGCCCTTTCAAGCAGGAGCACCCTTTTTAAACACTCCCACCATTTCAGGTATAAATGAGGGTATTTTTGGACATGTCAATGCGCCCACTACATCTTGGTTGCCATTATCCACACTTTATCAGCTGTTTTGTCCCCTGATGAACCGATGACTATCTTCAACAGGAAAACGCGTCGGAGACTTATTTTGATTATTTATTTTAGGGCTATTCCAAGGCTTTCTCAGGGTTTAGCCACCGAGAAGTGGGGTCGCCCCCTTCGCGGTGGTTGCTCCGCTTTTAGACAGGGACAGTTCATCTCCCGATAATATCCTTATACGGTGACCTATACTGGTGTGTGTATTCCCCCAAAAAACTACAAGAACCGTGAGTAAAAATCCACCCACGTGGACCACACTGTTATTATTCTATATTATCTATATATAATTGCCCTGGAGCTGCCTCAGTATGAATTTTTTGTATTCAGCTACACTTTAACTGTGGGCACTTTTAAATCCTTATATCTGTTATCTAATATGGGGTTATTTTCTTGTGTATTATTAAAGGTTATGTTTTAGAGGGTATTTTTCTTTGTAAGCCAGTTGTATATCCCTCTCTCAAATACGTTTCTGTAAGCGTATGATCCGTATTTGGTAGCCATTTACGCGATAGCTCCGATGTCTTGCCTCCCCTAAAACCCCTTCTGTATTTTTTCTTTTGGCTGTTCTTTTTCCCAGCAGATGGAAATAATTGGTGAATGCGACTGTGCTGGGACTCGCTAATATTGGGTAAAGGTTGGTGGGTGTGAGGGTGGGAGGAAGGGATAAAAAAGAGACCGGGCCTGGGTGGGAAAGGCAAGTGGTGTTGGGTGTGTGTGTGGGGAGGAACCTGGATTGGTGTGATGATGGTGGTTGACAGAGGGGGACTGGCTGTGATGTTGGGACGGGGAGGTAGTGTGTAAAGTTAATAAAGAGTCAAGTTCAAAATCTACCAGGGTTACACCCACAAATCTAAATGTTTTTCATATTGGGATTTTATGTGATCAACCAACACAACAAACAAGTACAAGTCTGTGTGAAGTGAAGAGAAAATGATACATGGGTTTCAAGAAGCTGGAAGTGTGGCCTGCATTTGTATTCAGCCCCCTGTACTCTGATCCCCCTGACTAAAGCACTGTGTGACCAATTGTCTTCAGAAGTCACCTAATTAGTAAATCGAGTCCACCTGTGTGTAATGTCTTCTTAGTATAACTCCAGCTGTTCTGTGGAGGCCTTAGAGGTTTTTTTTAGAGAACATTTGGGATCAAACAGCATCATGAAAATCAAGGAACACACCAGACAGGTCAGGGATAAAGTTTTGGAGAAGTGTAAAGCAGGGTTAGGTTATAAAAAATATCCCAAGCTCTGAACATCTCACGGAGAACTGTTCAATCCATCATCTGAAACCGGAAGGAGTATGGTACAACTGGAAACCTATCAAGACATGGCCTTCCACGTAAACAAGAAGAACACTAATTAGAGAAGCAGCCAAGAGACCCATGGTCACTCTGGAGGAGCTGTAGAGATCCACAGCTCAGATGGGAGAATCTGTCCACAGAACAACTATTAGTCGTCTACTCCACAAATCTGGCCACAAGCCATGTAGGAGACATAGCAAACATGTGGAAGAAGGTGCTCTGGTCAGAGGAGACCAAAGATGAACCTTTTGGCATAAATGCAAAACACTATGTGTGGCAGAAACTGACCCTGCATGTCCCCCTGAACACACCCTGGGGGGAGGCTTTTCTTCAGCAGGGACAGGGAAGCTGGTCAGAGATGATGGGAAGATGGATGGAGCTAAATACAGGGCGATCCTGGAGGAAAACCTGGTAGAGGCTGCAGAAGACCTGAGGCTGGGGCCGTGGTTCACCTTCCACAGGACAACAACCCTCAACATCCAGCCAGAGCTACAATGGAAGGGTTTAGATGAAAGCATCTTCATGTGTTAGAACGGCCCAGTCACCGTCCAGATCTCATTGAGAACCCGTGACAAGACCTGAGAATTGCTGCTCACAGACGCTCTCCATCCAATCTGACTGAGCGCGAGCTCTTCTGCACAGAGGAACGGGCAAAGACTTCAGCCTCTAGATGTGCAAAGCTGGTAGAGACAGACCCCAAAAGACTGCAGCGAAAGGTGGTCCGACAAAGTACTGACTCCGGGGGCTGAAGACAAACGCACGCCGCACTGTCCAGATCCCTGGGAAAACCCGCTCTCCTCTTCTTCTCGCCTCACACAGACTTGGACTTCTCACAGAAAATCCCAGTTTGTGGTGTAATGTGAGGAAACGGGGAAAAGCTCATTGGGTGTGAATACTTTCTCAAGGCCCTGTGTGTGTACAGCAGGGGACGAGCATGGCTACAGCGGCTGCGCAGTGCGGAGGGAGTGGTCCTGGCACCGGCAGAATACAGACGGCTGTGAGAAAGGCACAACTCTTCCCGATGGTCCGGACACTGGCGCCTGAGGTGACGCATCACTGAGGTCAGAGAGCAAGGAAAATGACAGACCATCAGGGGTTAACGGCCGGATTACACTGGCTGAGGGGAGCACTACAACACTCCGCCCCCTGCACTGATCACATGGCAGTGACGTCATCACAGGTCCTTCTTCCACAGCTTCTTTCCACTGTTGAGCTCCGCCCCCTGCACTGATCACATGACAGTGACATCATCATAGGTCTTTCCTGCATAACTTCTTTCCATTGCTGAGCTCCGCCTCCTACACTGGTCACATGGTAATCATCACCACATCGCTACTACTAAGCTCCGCCCCCTGCTCTGATCACATGACAGTGACATCATCCCAGGTCCTTCTCTACCACTTCTCTCCACTGCTGAGCTCCGCCCCCTGCACTGATCACATGACAGTGACATCATCCCAGGTCCTTCAGCTCTTGCAGTGCAGCAGATACAGAGCAGGTCCTGGTCGGTAGTCACTGCTGTGGTGTCTGGAGCCTCTTCTTCTCTCTGGTATCAGCCATTTCTCCAGAATCCCCCTTTATCCCCGGTGCTGGGGGCTCTGAGAAGCGGGGTCTCTCCAGGAGCAGTAAGTGCGGTTCTGGATCTCACTAATGCTCTTGTCCCTGGAGGATTTCCAGCCTCTCCTCTCCTCTCCTCATAAAGGCGCCTGCAGTACTACAAGCCTCCAGCTCCTCCAGGTCTCTCCTCTTCTCCTGAATGACCACCAAGGATGGACAGGAAGGAGATCAGCAGAAGAATATTAGACCTCACCTTGGAGATCATCTCCCTGCTGAGCGGAGAGGTAAACTTTTCTAGATTTCTCTCCTCTTTATTGTATTCTGTAACAAGTCAGACATCGGGAAGGAGAATCCATCATAGGAAGTGATAGAAAGAGTCCAGGGTCCTGGAGAACGGCCTCCAGACCTTCCAAGTGATGGAGAACCTGAAGATCAGCCACCAGTATGGTCAGTGATGTATCATGGAGACCAATAGTCATGTTGTAGGAGCCATGAGAAGGTAAGTAGGCACGTTGTACCCAGGAGGAGAGGAAGCAGAGGAGGAGATGGCCGGAGTGTGGCCTGGAGGGAGGATTTCTACCACTAGTCTGACATCTAGATGATACTGGACTATAACAAGGAGGCCTCCACTACATCTAGAGGAAAGAAGGTTTCTCTACCAACATAGAAGAGGGGTTTTTACTGTAAGAGCAGTGAGACTATGGAGCTCTCTGCCAGAAGAAGGAGTCATGGGGGATTCTCTAGAAGAGTCCAGAAGGGGCCTGGAGGTCTGGAGGGTAATAATATTCCAGCTTCTAGTGACTAGATTACTGGAGATGGGGCCATGATCCAGGGAGGGATTCTGAGTGTAGATCTGGAGTCAATAAATAATTTCTTTCCCTAAGTGTCTCTCTCCATCCATAGGATTACACCATAATGAAGAAGACATCGGAGGAGACTCCCATCATCCATGAGTCAGGTGGATGGAGCAGGACCCCCATCACAGAGCCTCCCCACCTGATACATGAGCAGAAGATCCTAGAACTCACCCACAAGATGATGGAGCTGCTGACTGGAGAGGTGACATTGCTGGGAATGCTGGGAAATTCTCCAGTAACAGCACTGGAGGGGTCTGGGTGATGACGGTGTCATTGTGTTGTCAGGTTCCTGTAAGGTGTCAGGATGTGGCGGTCTATTTCTCCATGGAGGAGTGGGAGTATGTAGAAGGACACAAGGATCTGTACAAGGAGGCCATGATGGAGGCTCCCCGGCCTCTGACATCACCAGGTAAGAGGAGACGAGGTGAGAAGAGGCCGTGTATGCTGGAGTCTCCTCCCCGCATGTTTGTTGGTTTCTGGCATTACAGTGGTTGGCTGGCCGGCTATATAGCACCCGATGACACGGGGTTCGGCTCAGTCTTAGTCGGGGCGAGCTGCAGCAGAAGGGGCAGATAGTGTAGGGGCAGGAATAGTTTTTTAGGCAGGGTTTAGTGTAGAAAGTTGTTAGAGACCCAGAAGTCCTTTTAAGGACGATTGTTTTATCTGCTGCAATTTATATTATTAGCGCCACCTGCAGTAAACTGCCTGTAATTGTTTGGCCGCTGCTGACAGAGACACGACCTCTGCTACATCTGCTGTGTTACATTTCTGCATCCTAAGTGTCTGTGACATTCAGTGTAATCTTCCTTATGGCCAGTGTTATAGCGGCTCAACCTAAATACCAAAACCGGACAGGTGCTCCCCCCTAGGTGTCCCCAATACCACAGTAGAGAAAAAAAGATGATGTACAGATGAGGGTCTCTCTATAGCCGGCAATACATGGACTAGCGCAATCCTCTAAGGACCATACGATTAATAATATCACATTGTGACTAAACCCCTGTTTTAGGAATGTCCAGATTCTTGTATTTCGTCTGCTGTTCATGTACTTAACCCTATTTCGCCCTTTAAATGTACACAAACCACCTCATCTGCCTGTGACGCAGTTAGCGGACACAATGGACATTAGCGAACACAATGGCTATTGCCGGGGACACAATCCACAAACACAATGGATATTGCCGGGGACACAATCCACAAACACAATGGATATTGCCGGGGACACAATCCACAAACACAATGGATATTGCCGGGGACACAATCCACAAACACAATGGATATTGCCGGGGACACAATCCACAAACACAATGGATATTGCCGGGGACACAATCCACAAACACAATGGATATTGCCGGGGACACAATCCACAAACACAATGGATATTGCCGGGGACACAATCCACATACACAATGGATATTGCCTGTGACACAATCCACATACACAATGGGCATTGCCTTTTACACAATCCACAAACACAATGGGCATTGCCGGGGACACAATCCACAAACACAATGGATATTGCCTGTGACATAATCCACAAACACAATGGATATTGCCTGTGATACATTTAGCAAACACAATGGTCTGGGTCATCGACCTCATGGAACTATGTCCGGCCCCTTTATCCAATTATCTCCAGGATAGAGAGGAGAGATGTTACTGTTCATGTGGGAGTGTGTCATATCTTACTGTATATTGATTGGTCACTGTATTTCGTGGGCCTGTTCCCCACAAGGGCCCCGTGGCAGTAACCCTTGCTGAGGACTTGATAAAAGGCTGAGCTGTGGCCATCAAAAAAGTTGATAGTTTTTACCCCCTTCCTGAAGTCCTGGATCCTGTTTGTGGGGGATTGGGAGCTGTATATTCTCAACACCTTCGGATTTACTTGGATTTCGGGAGACGCTGTTCGGATTTACTCAGCTGGAGTGTAAGATATCCGTAACACACACCATCACAGCGCACATCGATTATAATAAAACCTAAATAATAATAAATCCATAGAAAAAACAATATTATATTTAAAGCATAGAATAAATGGCCGCATAAGATAGATATAAAATGCTGTATACACAATCTATATACCCGCTATAATAGTGCTATCCGTATATAGGCTTTAAACCGCAGCCTATACTGGTGGCGTAGTATATAACACAATGGATGGTCCAACTGAATAAGTGGTCCCTTATCCTGGGACATAACGCGGTATGTATACTTATATTTTATATATTCATTGATGTCCAAAATCTTCATACATAGGGTGAAGTCCTCCAAAATACCATATAGTAGAGGAGGGTCACTGCTTGTAATTGTTTGTCCTGCAGACCTTACTAATCGGGAAAATTCTGATATCTGGACCGTTTGGCATGTAATTTGAGACAAAATATATACAGACAGGTCCATAAATATTGGGACATGGACACAATTCTAACATTTTTGGCTCTATACACCACCACAATGGAGGTGAAATGAAACGAACAAGATGTGCTTTACCTGCAGACTGTCAGCTTTACCTGCAGACTGTCAGCTTTACCTGCAGACTGTCAGCTTTACCTGCAGACTGTCAGCTTTACCTGCAGACTGTCAGCTTTAACATCAGGTGAACGGTGCAGAAATTACAGCAGTTTGCATCTGTGCCTTCCACTTGTTAAGGGACCAGAAGTAATGGGACAATTGTCTTCTCGGCTGTTCCATGGCCGGTGTGTGTTATTCCCTCATTATCCCAATTACAATGAGCAGATAAAAGGTCCAGAGGTCATTTCCAGTCTGCTATCTGCATTTGGAATCTGTTGCTCTCAACTCTCAAGATGAGATCCAAAGAGCTGTCACTATCAGTGAAGCCATCATTAGGCTGAAAAAACACAACAAACCCATCAGAGAGATAGCAAAAACATCAGGCGCGGCCAAAACAATTGTTTGGAACATTCTTGAAAAGAAGGAACGCACCGGTGAGCTCAGCAACACCAAAAGACCCAGAAGACCACGGAAAACAACTGTGGTGGATGAGCGAAGAATTTTTTCCCTGGTGAAGAAAATACTCTTCACAACAGTTGGCCGGATCAAGAACACTCTCCAGGAGGTAGGTGGATGTGTGTCAAAGTCAACAATCAAGAGAAGACTTCACCAGAGTGAATACAGAGGGTTCACCACAAGATGGAAACCATTGATGAGCCTCAAAAACAGGAAGGCCAGATTAGAGTTTGCCAAACGACATCTAAAAAAGCCTTCACAGTTCTGGAACAACATCCTATGGACAGATGAGACCAAGATCAACTTGTACCAGAGTGATGGGAAGAGAAGAGTATGGAGAAGGAAAGGAGCTGCTCATGATCCTAAGCATACCACCTCATCAGTGAAGCATGGTGGTGGTAGTGTCATGGCGTGGGCATGTATGGCGGCCAATGGAACTGCTTCTCTTGTGTTTATTGATGATGTGACTGCTGACAGAAGCAGCAGGATGAATTCTGAAGGGTTTCGGGCAATATTATCTGCTCATATTCAGCCAAATGCTTCAGAACTCATTGGACGGCGCTTCACAGTGCAGATGGACAATGACCCAAAGCATACTGCAAAAGCAACCAAAGAGTTTAAGGGAAAGAGGTGGAATGTTCTGCAATGGCCGAGTCAATCCCCGGACCTGAATCCGATTGAGCTGCATTTCACTTGCTGAAGACAAAACTGAAGGGAAAATGCCCCAAGAACAAGCAGGAGCTGAAGACAGTTGCAGTAGAGGCCGGGCAGAGCAGCACCAGGGATGAGACCAGCGTCTGGTGATGTCTGTGCGTTCCAGACTTCAGGCTGTAATTGACTGCAAAGGATTTGCAACCAAGTATTAAAAAGTGAACGTTTGATTTATGATTATTATTCTGTCCCATTACTTTTGGTCCCTTGACAAGTGGGAGGCACAGATGCAACTGCTGTAATTCCTGCACCGTTCACCTGATTTAGATGTAAATACCTCAGATTACAGCTGACAGTCTGCAGGTAAAGCTGACAGTCTGCAGGTAAAGCTGACAGTCTGCAGGTAAAGCTGACAGTCTGCAGGTAAAGCTGACAGTCTGCAGGTAAAGCACATCTAGTTCGTTTCATTTCACATCCATTGTGGTGGTGTATAGAGCCAAAAATGGTAGAATTGTGTCCATGTCCCAATAGTTATGGACCTGACTGTATATGGTTGTATATACAGTCATGTGAAAAAATTAGGACACCCTTTGAAAGCATGTGGTTTTTTGTAACATTTTTAATAAAAGGTTATTTCATCTCCGTTTCAACAATACAGAGAGATTAAAGTAATCCAACTAAACAAAGAAAACTGAAGAAAAGTCTTTTCAAGATCTTCTGTAAATGTCATTCTACAAAAATGCCTATTCTAACTGAGGAAAAAGATAGGACACCCTCACATGTATTCCCTCTTAAATTGGCTCAGATCTCACACAGGTATATCACACCAGGTGCACATAATTAGTAGATCGTTACTCTGCATGTTGAATGAGGCTTGCCCTATTTAAACCTCAGACATTTAGTTTGGTGTGCTCCTGACTGTTGAAGTGAGAGTGAGCACCATGGTGAGAGCAAAAGAGCTGTCAGAGGACTTCAGAAAAAAGATTGTAGCAGCCTATGAGTCTGGGAAGGGATTTAAAAAGATCTCAAAAGATTTTGAAATCAGCCATTCCACTGTCCAGAAGATAGTCTACAAGTGGAGGGCTTTCAAAACAACTGCCAACATGCCCAGGACTGGTCGCCCCAGCAAGTTCACCCCAAGAGCAGACCGCAAGATGCTAAAAGAGGTCTCCAAAAACCCTAAAGTGTCATCTCGAGAACTACAGCAGGCTCTGGCTACTGTTGATGTAGAAGTACATGCCTCTACAATCAGAAAGAGACTGTACAAGTTTAACTTGCATGGGAGGTGTGCAAGGAGGAAACCTTTGCTTTCCAAGAGAAACATCGAGGCCACACTGACATTTGCCAGAGATAAAGTTGACAAAGACCAGGACTTCTGGAATAATGTTCTTTGGACAGATGAGTCCAAAATTGAATTATTTGGACACAACAGCAGAGGACATGTTTGGTGTAAACCAAACACAGCATTCCAAGAAAAGAACCTCATACCAACTGTGAAGCATGGAGGTGGAAGTGTCATGGTTTGGGGCTGCTTTGCTGCAGCAGGACCTGGTCAGCTCACCATCATAGAATCCACGATGAATTCTACTGTGTATCAGAAGGTGCTTGAAGAACATGTGAGACCATCAGTTAGAAAATTAAAGCTGAAGCGGAACTGGACCATGCAACATGACAATGAGCCAAAACATACTAGTAAATCAACCAAAGATTGGCTGAAAAAGAAGAAATGGAGAGTCCTGGAATGGCCAAGTCAAAGTCCAGATTTGAATCCCATTGAGATGCTGTGGGGTGACTTGAAAAGGGCTGTACGTGCAAGAAACCCCTCAAACATCTCACAGCTGAAAAAGTTCTGCATTGAGGAGTGGGGTAAAATTTCCTCAGACCGATGTCGAAGACTGGTAGATGGCTACAAGAACCGTCTCACTGCAGTTATTTCAGCCAAAGGAGGTAACACTCGCTATTAGGGGCAAGGGTGTCCTATCTTTTTCCTCAGTTAGAATAGGCATTTTTGTAGAATGACATTTACAGAAGATCTTGAAAAGACTTTTCTTCAGTTTTCTTTGTTTAGTTGGATTACTTTAATCTCTCTGTATTGTTGAAACGGAGATGAAATAACCTTTTATTAAAAATGTTACAAAAAACCACATGCTTTCAAAGGGTGTCCTAATTTTTTCACATGACTGTAGTACGTTACCAGTCCCGTATTGTAGCTGTTTGGCCGCTCGGTATCCGTGCTCCTTGACCGGAGCCGTCACGGAAGCACACTCATTCGTTGTACTGCAAGAACCTTTGCGGCGTCCCAAGTGGTCCGTAAGCCTCCCCGTGGCATCCCACGTGACCGAGGCTGTGTGCGTTGATTGGCTTCCAAGGTCCTAGAGTCTGGGATTTATTACAGAGCGGCTGAGTATTCTCCAATTTTCTTTAACAAAGTCCACGATTAATGCAATATGTCCGAGCTGGCTCCGCTCAATATTATCCCTCACTGTTCTGTACCAGACGCGTTTCGGGGTCACAACTACCCCTTCCTCAGTGGGGGTCTCAAAGCTGCTTTTATATGGTGCATTGCTTACTGGGACAGTGAGAGATCTTTAAAATGTGGACCTTAATTCCTGTATGGAGCCGAATTCTAGACCATCCCTATCCTTAGTTATGTTCAAAATCTTAGGGTATGACAGAGATCCCCATTTCTTATATTTAGGATCCGTCTTATCAGTTCATAGACCATCTTAAGTAGAAATATATAGTCAGGTATATATGATGATCGCCATTCTACTCGTACAAAGGCTAACTTCATTCATACGATAAGAAATATATATTGTTATAATTTATATAAAATAATATATACACATAAAAACCCAGACGCGGTTGTCTTGCGTTTTTGCTGCGTTTGTTACTCTTTTACTAGCAAACAAGTAATAGAACATAACCATTCCCACTTGAGATTTTTCTTAGCTAGTATGACCTTGAAATACATGTTGTAAGGCGTTATTGTAGACTGGGGGCGCTGGTCTGCCGGGGAAGGGAGATCGGAGTGCTGATAAGCAGCCGGACGCCGATGTCCCGTCCCCAACAGGCCCTCGCCCCAGAATTATAGAAATCCAATCAATTCCATTTCGGCATTTAAGCCTCTTGGAATCAAAGTAACAAAGTATAATATATTCTCAGGAGGATTGAACCCGGGAGCCACTGTCACGCTTGTCTCCTACAGCCAAACCTCCACGTGTAGAGCAGATCTCCATCAGTACATGTGGTCTCCTCCGTCACTGAAAGGAGCGCCATTCCAGTCACCTCCACCTTCAGCAATCACAGGCCCTGTGTTATTAGCAGCCACACTACAGAGCTCTAGTGACCCCCTGTCTCCGGAGGACACCGGCTCCTGTAGTCCTGCTCCCAATAAACCTGTTGAGACACAGGAGCTTGCATCAAACTTTCATCTTATCGGCCGGTCACTGGAAATATTTCCTCCTCACTCATGCTGTGGGGGGTGAATTACTTTCCATGATACCGGGCAAAGCCTTATTCTTGCTCCCTAGAAATGGTGATTAATGGAATTAGTTCAGTTCATCTCCCAAACAGATTTGTATCTAGGTTTTCTCCACCAGACGACCGATCTAAATCCATCAATGTCCAAGTCTCTTCCACCTGCTGTAAAGAATGAAAGCCGAGTCTCTGGAAGAAAGAGCCGTTCACAGCCTGGAATTTTTTATGTTCTTTATTACTGGATTAGTTTGAGGTTTAGCAGAAGGTTGGTGAGGAGCAGAACATTGTTATTTAGGCCCCGGTCACTAAACCTAGTGAAGGAGCTGAGAAAAGAGTCTGATCTATAGACAGATCTACAGGAGGCCATGTATTCAGTCACTGTATGCTTGTGTCTCCACAGGTGGATCCAGGAGGAGAAATCCCCCCGAGAGATGTCCCCGTCCTCTGTATTCCCAGGACTGTCCAGAGGAGAAGCTCCCAGAGAACCATCAGGTAGATGGAGCTGAGCCCTATACACATCTATATAGGGGGGGTCCTGCAGTCATAGAGGGGTCATAGATGGTGGGGGTCTCTTATGTGGATCTGTTAGATTTCCCACCTGTCTGCTGTATTGTCCTGAATTGTTACAGATGACAAATCAGGGGGAAGATGTGACTGATATTAAAGTGGAGGATGAAGAAGAGCGGATGATGGGCGATCCCCCGTGTAAGAGTGAGGTGGAGGAGGACATTCCAGTCCATGTGACCACAGGTATGGAATAATGAATGGAGGAAGGGAATTGGGAGGTTTTGGGAGCCATTGGCTACTGAACTGAAAAATTTTGTCGCCAAATTTAAATACATATAATTATACTGTATATTACATGTAGCCTGCAATACACTGTATATTATATTATATATATATATAGCCTAATACGCTGTATATTATACATATATAGCCTGCAATACACTATAATATATATAGCCTGTAATACACTGTACAAGATATATATATAGCCTGTAATACACTGTATACTATATATAGCCTGTAATACACTGTATACTATATATATAGCCTGTAATACACTGTATACTATATATATAGCCTGTAATACACTGTATACTATATATATAGCCTGTAATACACTGTATACTATATATATAGCCTGTAATACACTGTATACTATATATAGCCTGTAATACACTGTATACTATATATATAGCCTGTAATACACTGTATACTATATATATAGCCTGTAATACACTGTATACTGTATATAGCCTATACTAGCAGAAGGACCCGGCTTCGCACGGGTATATTTCATTTTATGTTTCCGTGGCGTAAAAAGATAATCGTCATTTTCCCCCATAACAGTGACCTCTACAGTACCCGCCCCTTTAACAATGACCTCCACAGTGCCCGCACCTTTAATAGTGACTTTCACAGTGACCGCCCCTTTAACAGTAACTTTCACGGTGCCCGTCCCTTTAACAGGAACCTTCATAGCACCTGCCCCTTTAATCACAGTAACCTCCACAGTGCCCGCCCCTTTAATAACAGTGACCTCCACACAAGTTTCCCTGCAGGGTGTCCGCAGTCTGACTGCCCATAGATATCTCCGAGATCCCCTGGAAGGGGCTAACCATCGGGCCGCTGCTCTGCTCTAGAAGTGGCCTGATGCTTGAAGGGTAAACTGAGGGAGGGAGCTCCCTCCCCCATCGGGCCGCTGCGCTCTGGCAGCGTCCGATGGTTACCATGGCAACCGGGCGCCTTCACTGGCATCCGGCTTGGTGTGATATATCGAAGCCTGACCAGACTTCTGCTAAAGGCAGCCGCCTGATCAGGCTCAGTGTGAGATCAATACACTGCAGTACACTATATAGTATATTGTAATCCATCAGACCCACTGGATCTTCAAGAACCAAGTGGGTCTGGGTCCAATAAAAAAATTAAATAAAAAAACCTTCCTATATCCACACATAATTGGTTAAAAAAAACACTAAACATGTTTGGTATTGCCGCGTCCGTAAGGACCTGATCTATAAAAGGATCATGTTACTTTTACTTAATGGTAAACACCATAAAAAGAAAAACTATGATGGAATTGCAATTTTGCCCACCGCACTTCCCAAAAAATGGTATAAAAAGGGATCAATAAATTCATATGTATCCAAAATTAGCACCAATCAAACCGTGACCTCATCCCACAAAAAATGAGACCCTACATAAGCCAATCATCCAAAAAATATGGCTTTCAGAAAATGGAGACACAGAAACATGATATCTTTTTTCAAACATGCTTTTATTAAATAAAATAAAGTAAAAAAAAAAAAATGCACAACATGACAAAAAAAAAGCTTTTATTGTGTAAAAAAAAATAAAAATAAATGCACATATTAGGCATAGGCATTGTCTGTAACAACCTGCTGTGATCCAACCCGTCTGATAAACGCTGTAAAAAAAATAAAATAAAAAATTTGCCAAAAAAGCAAATTTTTTTATCACCTTACATTACAAAAAGTCTAATACCAAGCGATTAAAATATTCATATGTGCCCCAAAATGGCACCAATCAAACCATCATCTCTTGGAGCAAAAAATGAGCCCCTGCCTAAGACAATCTCCCCCAAAAATATATATGGTTTTCAGAGAATTGAAACACAAAAACATTTTTTTGATAAACATTTTTATTGTGTAAATCCAAAATAAAATAGAAAAAATAGTCTTATTAGGTGTCGCCGCATCGTTACGACCTGCTCTATAAAAATATCACATTACCTACTCTGTCAGGTGAACATTGTAAAAAATACTAATAATGACTGTGACAGAACAGCCATTTTTTGGTTACCTTGCCTCATAAAAAGAGTCATATACACACAATGCACAACTTCCTCTAGCAAAAGAATTCTATACTGCAGGAATAACCCTAATAATAACATGCCCCCCCGCACCGCTCACACCAGCGCGCAGACCAATCAGGACACTGCGCTCAACATGCCGCCTGCACCGCCCACACCTGCGCGCCGATGAGAGGCTCCGTCAGCATATCCTCTCCATTAGGCCCAACCACAGGTTTACTGACCCAACCTCACAGGGAGCTATCCGGATCTGGAATCCAGATGTGTGAATCTGGTCTTAGTCAGAGGCAGCTGATTTAATAATAGCGCTTTCTCTTAAAGAGACAGCAGCTTAATGTCATTGGTTGCTTCTTTCTGTCCCTGTGTCCCGGCTTCAAGTCCTCTGCGGAGCTCAGCTGCTCCTTTGCCCTGTCCAGGTCCTGCGGTGGTCTCCTTTATGGCTGGTGTCACGCACCTCCACTGGCAGCTAACTAACCACCAAAACCCCTGCATCTCCCAGATCACTGAAGGGCAGGTTGTCTCTTTTCTGCATCTGACCGCATGGCTCTCCCTGCATTTGTATTTATTCCGTCTTGGGAAATACGAACGTGGAGTTAACCCTTCCCTGCCACCAATGGTTAACAGACTACAGTGCAATATACAACATATAAAGTGTGTTCCTACTGTACAGAGTGCGGTTCTCCAGTAATTAGTGCGATTATCTTCAGGGCTCCACACCTACAAAACTTATCTGAGGTGGCAGAACAGGGTCACCTGTGACATCCCTAATACACGTACCTGCTATGGCCACGGGGTGTCTCATCCACAGCGATGCACTTACAGCAGCTTAAAGTCACATACTCTGGGATATCACATCACATGTATCATACACGGTGCAGGAAGAAATAACAGCATGTACGTGTAAACATGAGATGAATGTGATGCTGGCGTGTCCTCAGGAGCAGTCACATCACCGCTCATCTAGGGTGGGAACCGGGTCAGCGGTCACACACAGCAAGAGAATGCTGTACAGAAGCCCCTATCTCTATCCCTTCTATGTTCGCGTGTTGTCTGATCGTCTGAGAAAAAGGTTCTATGGTAAGAACAAATATTAAAGGAGACCACGAACACCCTTGGTGGGTTCCATTTGTTATGTCAAATGAGTCAGACAACGTACCATTCGCCAACACTCTGGCCGACGGGGCCGAATAAAGTGATTTAATTGCGTGAAGGATGTGTCCATTGGATCCCAAATGATCTAATACAGAAAAAGCAAATTAGCAATTAATGCGGTCAAATGCCTTCTCGGCCTCCATGGCCACTAACAGTGATGGGCATCGTGTTCTTTCTGCTCGGTCTTTGAGGTTTAATAGGCGTCTAGAGTTGTCCGACGCCTGCCTGTTTTTACCAAACCCAGCTTGGTCTGGATGTATAATGCTGGGGAGAACTTTGTCTATTCTTGAGGCTATGAGTTTGGAGAATAGGTTTATGTCAGTATTAAGGAGGGATATCGGGCGAAAGTTTTGTGGAGAGGTTGGGTCTTTTCCGGGTTTAGGGAGGGTTACTATAGTAGCTGTTAACATTTCTTTATCAAATGCACCTGTCTCGGTCACCTCCGAGAACATTTCTAGTAGGTGGGGAGATAGTATATTTCCATATGTGTTGGATAGGCCATCAGGTCCAGGTGCCTTATGCAAGGGGAGGGTTTTGATAATATGTAGTATTTATTTTTCTGTTATGAGAGAGATAAGTGCTCGTATCTGGTCGGGTGACAATTTCCGGAGCGATATTTTGCTTAAGAATGAGGGAATAACACACACCCGGCCATGGGAAAGCTGAGAAGCCAATTGTCCCATTACTTTTGGTCCCATAACAAGTGGGAGGCACAGATGCAAACTGCTGTAATTCCTGCACCGTTCACCTGATGTGGATGTAAATCCCTCAGATTACAGCTGACAGTCTGCAGGTAAAGCCGACAGTCTGCAGGTAAAGCTGACAGTCTGCAGGTAAAGCCGACAGTCTGCAGGTAAAGCATCTTGTTTGTTTCATTTCAAATACATTGTGGTGGTGTATAGGGCCAAAAATGTTAGAATTGTGTCGATGTCCCAATATTTATGGACCTGGCTGTATATGCCTTGTGTGCATTCCAGAGTGTGGTATGTTTGGTAACCGTTCCGGAGTTTAGTTGAAAATATTCATTTACGGCTTTTTGTATTTCTACCTTATAGGAGGTGTGTGCCATTAAAAACGCATTGTCCCTCCACATACATGTAGCAGGCTGAGTGCGGGTTTCTGGTAATGGTAATGGCTGCCTGATGATAGGACCACGTAATTGTTTCAATTGTGGAAGAGGAGACATTCTGAAGGATAATCTTGTCGTCCAAAAACATATCTATCCTAGAGTATGTGCTGAATGGGTGGAAGAAAAAGGTGTAATCTTTATCAGGGCCGTGTTGTATACGCCAAATGTCGTATATCTGTTGTCTGTGTATTAGTCATGCTATTGTGTCGGTCCTCCAGTTAGAAGTGGAGGTGATGTCCCATGTTGTATCTGCGATGGTGTTAAAATTTCCACATATTATCAGATGGCCTTGTCTTACTTTGTGTATTTTTTTAAACACTCTATTGAGAAAGTGTATTTGTCTGCGGTTTGGGGCGTATACTGTAACCAGCGTATATTTGACATTGGTAATAAATCCTACCAGTATAAGGTATCTTCCTTTAGGATCAATCGTAATAGAAATCATAGAAAAGGTAATGTTGTTCTTAATGGCCAGTAGGACTCCCCTTTGCTTTTTTTTCGTAATGTGCTTGGTAGATCTGCGAGTATTGAGGGTGTTTAATTCTATGAGCGTCTTTCTGTGTGATGTGTGTTTCCTGTGCACAAAATGTGTCTGATTTTGAGGATAGTGCCTCTTTCCACATCAGGGAACGCTTATAAGGGCTATTAAGTCCCTTAACGTTGAAGGAAGCTATCTTAATCACCATCTTGTAAAGTGCAATAGCTGTACCATCGAGTTGGCACTATAAGTGCATATGTTGGGAAGGAGATGTTCGAGAGGCTGAGAGGGTCCTCCGAGTGAGCCACAGACCTGAACTGGAGGAGAGAGGGAGGCCAAGTCCTAAAAAAGAAAAAAAAGAAGAAGAAAGTACACAAACCAGTACGGATCAAAATGTGAACATAGTATGAGGTTCCACTTGTCATGTGGAGCCTTCTCTTGGGCTTAGGTATCTTCTGTTCTGAAGACGCCATATCACATGTGGGCAGTTAAATTGGCTACTAGTAACTAAATTGAGAACAAGTAACCTGAGCTAACTAGTAGAACGTTCTGGCACTTATCGCAGCATAACAATACAATTAACCAGGTGTCCCGGGTCGTGACCGTTCTTAGGAACTCATTTGTATAGAGATGTCTTCCACTCAGATCTCATTTTGACGGGTGGTTTAGGTGATGACTGTTTCGGCTGTTTCACCGTGATGTCCTGACCGGAAAGAAGCTTGATCCCATCCTGCACTGAGGAAATAGCAAATGTGGTGTTGTTACAGGTGACAATTATTTTCACAGGGAACCCCCAACGATAGAGTATGTTATATTCTCTTAACGCATCGGTTATTGGTAAAAGTTGTCTTCTTAATTTCAGGGTAGTGGCTGAAAGATCTGTGAAAATTTTTACCGATTGATAGGGAGCCTGTAGCTCTTTAATCTTGCGGGCTGCAAGGATAGCTTTTTCTTTAACATGGTAATAGTGCACTCTCGCTAAAATGTCTCTAGGGACATTTTCCGGTAAGTGTTTAGGGCGCACTATTCTGTGTCCCCTGTCAGTAGTGAGATCTATGGGGGTGTATTCTGGCACCAAAAGCAGAATTATTTTGTCAGTTCTTATTGTCAGTTCTTGCTGTGTGATTTTCTTCAGGAATGCTCCTGAACTTTATATTATTTCTTCTGGAGCGATCCTCCAGGTCTACTACCTTGGCTCTCAGTGAGGAGACTTCAACTTCCAGAGCTTGGTGTGCGTCAATCAAATTGTTGTGTGAGCCTGCAAAGTCCCCCATTTTGGCTTCTATATGGGTCACTCGGTGTTCTAGGTCGTCAACAGACGATTGTAATGGCGTTATCAACTGAGTGATGCCATGTTGTAGTGAGTGATTGGATGCCAGAAGCATTTCTTTAAGTAGGGAGCTGGAAGCTGGGACATCTGAGGTGGGGATGGAGGCAAAGCACTTTGCTAGGGCTGAATGGCTTTGTGTGCTGGGCTCAGTAGAATCGCTTACCCCTCCACCGTATTCATCTGGCTGTAAGCCCTGCTTTTGCTTTTCAGGGCTTGTGGAGGAGGACCCCCAAGATGCTCCTTCGCCGTTGTCCAAGATGGTATCCCTGTCTTCTTGGCTTTCAGGGAGTGAGGAGGTTGGTGATTCAGGGGGATCCGGGTCCCTGGTGTCTGCTGTGTCTCTCTTGTATTTATCCACCTCAAAGTAGAAGTCCAATTTGCCTTGGGACTTGAGCCCTCTTTTCCCCCTGGTCATCATGGTGGGTTGGAGATATGCTTGTGGAGACTCTGTTGTGCACGGTGTTAGCTTATGGAAGCTGCGTATGTGCCAGAGCTCTGAGCTTATACGGCCATCTTTACTCGCGGCCAAGCCACGGCCCAGCTTACACTTCTTTTGAATCACTTGCATATATCTTTACAGTCACACAGAGAAAGCTTTATCCTAACATCTCTATTTAATGTCTCCTTCACATCCTTCCATAGGTCCCATCTTTAAAGTAAACCAGGGAAGGATCCCAGCTCAGTACAATCTTTTCACCCCATCTCTGTACTATATCAGAATTAGAATTACAAACATACGGCCCAATCGCCTTCACTATATTCTTCCTTTCCTTGTTGCTGCCTCACAACCTGGTTTCTTACAGCATCCCATTCATCCAGAGAAATACCCGATTCCAGAAACAAAACTTCTCAGCTCTGACTCCTGGGAAGCATTCGATGCAGTATCCTGGATGTTCTGAAAGGCTTTGGGGGAAATTATTTTTTATTATTGCATTTTACTCATTTTGGGCTAAAAATTATTTTTCCAATTAATCTTTATAAAAAATATTGGGTCGTACTGTCCCAAAAGGGTAACTTTGTCTAGCTGTGAGAATCGTACTTTCACTTTATGCCGGTTATCTAATAAACCTTTTCTCTAATTTACTAAAACGTCATAAACACTTGTTATATAAAGATACTCCAGGACGTGATTCCAATCTGGGTAATTATTGTTAGGCGTACTTTATTTTTTTGTTCTCTCCTCACGTGGTAAAAGGGAT
This sequence comes from Bufo gargarizans, assembly GCF_014858855.1. Taxonomy (NCBI): domain Eukaryota; kingdom Metazoa; phylum Chordata; class Amphibia; order Anura; family Bufonidae; genus Bufo; species Bufo gargarizans. The sequence continues at coordinate 62,267,081 of NC_058083.1, read as the reverse complement.
GAAAAGTGTGGAGGGATAAAGGATGGGGTTAATAATTATGCACTATAATTATGAATTTTATTTTTGTGTATGGTAATATTATGAAAAATATAGATTTTTAAAAAAGGCCATAAACACTTACTTATTTAAGCCATGTGTTTTCAAGGTCAGAGAAGATGACTGAGTGAAAATTCAGATCCTGCTACTAGAGAATCTGAAGGCTGTACAGAGAAAAGGGCTCAACATTTTTAATAAATACTTTACTTACCCTCTGTAATTTAGGCCATACAGACAAGTATAACTGTAAATGGACTTAACACCCACCCTCTGCCCCTTCACTGGAATCTGACATGGTTTTCCCCTCTATCCTTTTATGGCTCATCCAATCAAATGCTAGCATATGTGTTATCAAATTTGGCACTTGGCAAATATGGCTCTCTGTGGTTGCCAATGATTCGTTTTCCTCTCCAACCCCACATGAACAAGTTTCCCCATATGCATCTCACTTATTTAGGAGTTATACATTTAAAGGGGATCTGTCCGCTCCAAAACACCTCCAAACTAGATTAAGCGGTGTATAGTGTAAGTGGTGCTGAGTCCAGTAATGTAATTTTTATCTTTATACTCACTTAAATCTGATGCTGTGCGCCTACAAGCCAGCAGTAAAATATTGTGAGAGGACTCCTGAGCTCATGCACATTATGGAAAGGACTCCAAGAGGAGTCCCCTTAGTACAGTCTACTGCTGGTTTGTGGACACAGCAACCCTTATACTTTTCACCACTAACTCTAGTTTGGAAGGTGATAGGCCATATCTCAGCTTGTATGCAGACGCAAGAAGGAATTCTCTTACCTGCTGGATCCACTTCTTAATTTGGCTCAAAAACTGCATTCAGGCCTAATAGAATGTTATAATTTTTTGGTTTGAAAAAAACTTGCTATCTATTTTTAATCCTAATAGGAAATCCCAATAAGAACTCTGAGGGAACCACCAAGTTACCACAAGTACAAAATGGAGCTCTCATACCACACTCTTCAAGAGAAAATCTCATTGCCGTGCTTGTATATCCAGGACTTCTCATTACAGATTTAACACGTAAACCAAGTAGTCATGGAGAATCTCCTGATCAATCACATATTGTTTCCACAAGTCCAGACCTATCATCTAATACCCCTAATCATAAAGAACCTTCTCCTGACCAATCACAAATTGTTACCACAAGTACACCACAATCACATCTTGGAACATGTAAGGAAACTCAGGCAGAACTGAAGAGATTTCCCTGTTCACACTGCGGTAAATATTTTGCCCATAAATCACATCTTATTATACATGAGAGAAGTCACACAGGAGAGAAGCCATTTCCATGTTCAGAATGTGGGAAATGTTTTACAAATAGATCAGATCTTATTAAACATCAGAAACGTCACACAGGAGAGAAGCCGTATCTATGTTCAGAATGTGGGAAATGTTTTGTTAGGAAAGCCAAACTGAGGGAACATCAGAGAGTTCACACTGGAGTGAGGCCGTATTCATGTTCAGAATGTGAGAAATCTTTTATGGAGAAATCCCATCTTATTCAACACAATAGAACCCACACAGGAGAGAAGCCATATTCATGTTCTGAATGTGGGAAATCCTTTATATGTAAATCAAGACTTGTTATACACCAGGCAGTCCACACAGGAGAGAAGCCATTTCCATGTTCAGTATGTGGGAAAAGTTTTATAGATAAATCACATCTAATTCAACACGATAGAACCCACACAGGAGAGAAGCCGTATTCATGTCCTGAATGTGTCAAATCTTTTAAATATAAATCAGATCTTGTTAAACATCAGAGAAATCACACAGGAGAGAAGCCGTATTTATGTTCAGAATGTGGGAAATGTTTTACCAATAAATCATATCTTGTTAAACATCAGAAACGTCACACAGGAGAGAAGCCGTATCCATGTTTAGAATGTGGGAAATGTTTTATTAGTAAAAGTGAACTGAGGGAACATCAGAAAGTTCACACGGGAGTGAGGCCATATTCATGTTCAGTATGTGGGAAATGTTTTACAGAGAAATCAGATCTTATTAGACATGACAGAACTCATACAGGGGAGAAGCCATATTCATGTTCTGAATGTGACAAATCCTTTATGTATAAATCAAGTCTTGTTGTACACCAGAGATATCACACAGGAGAGAAGCCGTATTCATGTTCTGAATGTGGGAAATCTTTTATTAGTAATACCAGACTCAGGGATCATCGGAGAAGTCACAGAGGAAAGAAACCATCCTGATCTTCTATATGTGAAAAATGTTTCATAAGGAAATCAAAATTTAAAACTCATCAGAAAATAAAATAAATTCCTGTGTGTAATGTCTGCAAAAGCAGATGTATAACTAGACATTAAAGGGGTTTATTGCATTTATTATGTAGGCAAAGTGAATACAAGGCACTTACTAATGTTTTTTGATTGTCCATCTTGCCTCCTTTTCTGTCTTGATTGATTTTTCCATCGTATGCACCTGCAGCTCATTTCCTGAGGTTACGGCCACTGCTGTGCTGCAGCAGAGATACAAGGCGGCTGGAAGCTGCTGCGCATGTGTGCCTATGCACCGCACCAGCCACCAGAGAGGCCGAAGGTTTTTCCTATACTGTGCCAGATTGCAGTAGTGGCCATCCCTGAATGTGTGTGGTGTGTAATGCAATGAAAAATTTAATTAAGATAGCTCAGGAGGCAATGTGGACAATCACAACACATTAGTAAGTGCCTTGTAAAAACTTTTGTCTACGTGGTAAATTTCCTAAAAGCGAGACAACCCCTTTAAACCGCCAATAAAAGGGTTTATTTTTGGATGAAATAAGCCTGGATTTGCCAAACACTCAGATTATATTTACCTGAATCTGGGATCCATGGAAGAAAAGAGGAGCAGAGAAGATGAAGTCCCCATGGACTGTATTCATACCTCCACCCACACTGCAGGAGACTCCAGAGGGACATAGTGAAGGAGGAAGGACTCCCCATGGGGACTTTTATGTAACATGTGGACATATCGATATTTGATCTTCATTCATACTGTATATAATGATAAAGGTGATGGAAATACAATAAAAACTATAATAAATAGAATTTAAAATCATTTGTTGAACAAATAAATTCCCAAATCTGCAGCTTTTTTCTGTGTCGCGCATACCTGGTGCTGCACCTTTAACATAAATGGCCTTCAGAAAGAGTTTATTATAAGTTCCCATTCACAAAAAGTAATGTAAAAGTATTTGCAAAGATGAAACTAGGAGTAGATCCAAAACAAGACGTGCAAATCTCCCCATTAGTAGATATTCACAACCTTTTCTCTCTCATGTTCTATCCATTTGTCAAAAGGAGTGGGGTGTCACCCCCAGAGGGCGGAGCTAGTAAAGGTTCACACTTTATGTGCGCGCGTCAGTCTGTGGGATCCGTTCCAGATATTGGTGCTGCTGGGAGACTGGACGCCATCATTCCCAGCGCTGACGCTGTTCAGGGGTCCTGGGACGCCGGAACCCCTAGCGTCAGCTGTTGCCAGGGAACCTCTGTAGTCATGTCTCCTGACTTGGACATGTGGTGGGAGGTTCCTTCCTCTGCACGCTCTCAGCGCTCACCTGTGCTTCCCTGGTCTGAGGGTGGAGATTGAGTGTGACCTCAGCGGTGTCAGGTGATCTTTGGAGGGATATTTAAACCTGGTCTTTCCCCTCACTCACTGCTGATCATTCAGTTGCTTCCCTGGTTCTGGATCTGAAGCTATCTGGTGAGTGGTTTCTCTGGTGGTTGACTCTGGTTCTGGATCTGAAGCTATCTGGTGAGTGGTTTCTCTGGTTATTGACTCTGGCTTTGGTTTTGGTTGTCTTCTGGATCTTGTGCCCTGGCTTACGTTTACTGACCATTCTCGTGTTTCCCTATTGTCCATGGCATAGATTTACGGTATTTACTTTAGGGTTTTGCCCAACTGCGGCCAGTTTGCCCAGCCACCCTGCTACTGACACCTGGGAAGGGCTCTGCCCAAGTCCCTCTTCCTGCTGGAGGCGGGTGAAGAGTTTCCCGGCCCTCAAGGGTGTTCCGAGTGTGACGACTTGCGCAACGTGTGTCTGGTACGCCGGGTTTGCTGGCCATCAGTTTGGCTTTATCATTACATTAGTATAACAATAACTATAGGCAAATGCATGGTTGACCGTGTTAACCACTTCAGCCCCGCTAGCTAAAACCCCCTTCATGACCAGGCCACTTTTTACACTTCGGCACTACACTACTTTCACCGTTTATCGCTCGGTCATGCAACTTACCACCCAAATGAATTTTACCTCCTTTTCTTCTCACTAATAGAGCTTTCATTTGGTGGTATTTCATTGCTGCTGACATTTTAACTTTTTTTGTTATTAATCGAAATGTAACGATTTTTTTGCAAAAAAATGACATTTTTCACTTTCAGCTGTAAAATTTTGCAAAAAAAACGACATCCATATATAAATTTTTCGCTAAATTTATTGTTCTACATGTCTTTGATAAAAAAAAAAATGGTTTGGGTAAAAGTTATAGCGTTTACAAACTATGGTACAAAAATGTGAATTTCCGCTTTTTGAAGCAGCTCTGACTTTCTGAGCACCTGTCATGTTTCCTGAGGTTCTACAATGCCCAGACAGTAGAAAACCCCCACAAATGACCCCATTTCGGAAAGTAGGCACCCTAAGGTATTCACTGATGGGCATAGTGAGTTCATAGAACTTTTTATTTTTTGTCACAAGTTAGCGGAAAATGATGATTTTTATTTTATTTTATTTTTTTCTTACAAAGTCTCATATTCCACTAACTTGCGACAAAAAATAAAAAATTCTAGGAACTCGCCATGCCCCTCACAGAATACCTTGGGGTGTCTTCTTTCCAAAATAGGGTCACTTGTGAGGACGTTATACTGCCCTGGCATTTTAGGGGCCCAAATGTGTGAGAAGAAGTTTGCAATCAAAATCTGTAAAAAATGGCCTGCGAAATCCGAAAGGTGCACTTTGGAATATGTGCCCCTTTGCCCACCTTGGCTGCAAAAAAGTGTCACACATCTGGTATCGCCGTACTCAGGAGAAGTTGGGGAATGTGTTTTGGGGTGTCATTTTACATATACCCATGCTGGGTGAGAGAAATATCTTGGCAAAAGACAACTTTTCCAATTTTTTTATACAAAGTTGGCATTTGACCAAGATATTTTTCTCACCCAGCATGGGTATATGTAAAATGACACCCCAAAACACATTCCCAACTTCTCCTGAGTACGGCGATACCAGATGTGTGACACTTTTTTGCAGCCAAGGTGGGCAAAGGGGCACATATTCCAAAATGCACCTTTCGGATTTCGCAGGCCATTTTTTACACATTTTGATTGCAAAGTACTTCTCACACATTTGGGCCCCTAAATTGCCAGGGCAGTATAACTACCCCACAAGTGACCTCATTTTGGAAAGAAGACACCCCAAGTTATTCTGTGAGGGGCATGGCGAGTTCCTAGAATTTTTTATTTTTTGTCGCAAGTTAGTGGAATATGAGACTTTGTAAGGAAAAAAGGAAAAAAAAGAAAAATCATCATTTTCCGCTAACTTGTGACAAAAAATAAAAAATTCTATGAACTCGCCATGCCCCTCACGGAATACCTTGGGGTGTCTTCTTTCCAAAATAGGGTCACTTGTGGCGTAGTTATACTGCCCTGGCAATTTAGGGGCCCAAATGTGTGAGAAGTACTTTGCAATCAAAATGTGTAAAAAATGGCCTGTGAAATCCGAAAGGTGCTCTTTGGAATATGTGCCCCTTTGCCCACCTTGGCTGCAAAAAAGTGTCACACATCTGGTATCGCCGTACTCAGGAGAAGTTGGGGAATGTGTTTTGGGGTGTCATTTTACATATACCCATGCTGGGTGAGAGAAATATCTTGGCAAAAGACAACTTTTCCCATTTTTTTATACAAAGTTGGCATTTGACCAAGATATTTTTCTCACCCAGCATGGGTATATGTAAAATGACACCCCAAAACACATTCCCCAACTTCTCCTGAGTACGGCGATACCAGATGTGTCACACTTTTTTGCAGCCTAGATGCGCAAAGGGGCCCAAATTCCTTTTAGGAGGGCATTTTTAGACATTTGGATCCCAGACTTCTTCTCACGCTTTAGGGCCCCTAAAAAGCCAGGGCAGTATAAATACCCCACATGTGACCCCACTTTGGAAAGAAGACACCCCAAGGTATTCAATGAGGGGCCTGGCGAGTTCATAGAATTTTAATTTTTTTGCATAAGTTAGCGGAAATTGATTTTTTTAGTTTTTTTCTCACAAAGTCTCACTTTCCGCTAACTTAGGACAAAAATTTCAATCTTTCATGGACTCAATATGCCCCTCACGGAATACCTTGGGGTGTCTTCTTTCCGAAATGGGGTCACATGTGGGGTATTTATACTGCCCTGGCTTTTTAGGGGCCCTAAAGCATGAGAAGAAGTCTGGAATATAAATGTCTAAAAATGTTTACGCATTTGGATTCTGTGAGGGGTATGGTGCGTCCATGTGAGATTTTATTTTTTGACACAAGTTAGTGGAATATGAGACTTTGTAAGAAAAAACAACCCAAAAAATATATATATTTCCGCTAACTTGAGCCAAAAAAATGTCTGAATGGAGCCTGACAGGGGGGTGATCAATGACAGGGGGTGATCACCCATATAGACTCCCTGATCACCTCCATCATTGATCACCCCCCTGTCATTGATCACCCCCCTGTAAGGCTCCATTCAGACGTCCGTATGATTTTTACGGATACATGGATCGGATCCGCAAAACACATGCGGACGTCTGAATGGAGCCTTACAGGGGGGTGATCAATGACAGGGGGTGATCAGGGAATCTATATGGGTGATCACCCGCCTGTCATTGATCACCCCCCTGTAAGGCTCCATTCAGACGTCCGTATGTGTTTTGCGGATCCGATCCATGTATCCATGGATCCGTAAAAATCATACGGACGTCTGAATGGAGCCTTACAGGGGGGTGATCAATGACAGGGGGGTGATCAATGCAGGGGGGTGATCAGGGGTTAATAAGTGACGGGGGGGGGTGTAGTGTAGTGTTTTGTGCGACATTACTGACCTACCTGTGTCCTCTGGTGGTCGATCCAAGCAAAAGGGACACCAGAGGACCAGGTAGTAGGTATATTTGACGCTGTTATCAAAACAGCGTCTAATATACCTTTAGGGGTTAAAAAAAAATCACATCTCCAGCCTGCCAGCGAGCGATCGCCGCTGGCAGGCTGGAGATCCACTCGCTTACCTTCTGTTCCTGCGTGCGCGCGTTCACAGGAAATCTCGGGTATCGCGAGATGACGCGCCGATGCGTCCAGGAGGAACAAATCAACCACCTCCCGGACGCATCGGCGCGTTAGGCGGTCGGGAGGTGGTTAAAGGCATTGCAAACAAAAAAGAGGAGGGGAGGTCAGCACATCCCAATGCACAGGTGCACGTCGCTGTGGCTGCAAATACATATAGAACAATAATAGTGCAACAGCACTCTACAAACCAAATAAAGTACAAAGGTATATTATATTGCAAATGCTATGCTAATAAATTAGAGATGCTTAGCAAATACATTTTGTACAAAATTATATGAGCCCGTCTGCCGCACGCCAAGGCGATCTCTATAAGACGGGTCCTAATACTAAACTCACCTGTCAAGTGCCATAACAGCGACTATGAAATTCAGGAAGTGTAGGTCCCACATGTATGCTGGGCCCCTTTTGGTTTATATCTGTGTGGTGCTAAAATGGCCTTCATTGAATCCAGGGACTACAAATACCAGCATGCATGCTGAGCAAGCTATGTACTCATGCTAATTAAAATCAGCCTGTGAGGCAGAAGAGGGGCTACAGGAGTGCATGACCAAATAGGAGTCCACTATCAAACCAGATAATTAACGGCCACTATGAAAAACTGAGAGTGAAGTATTGGCCAAAGGCTTTTCTTTTGTGCCCGCCACAAAGTTTAGTCCTTTTAATTGGATCAAAGATATTAATCTTTTTATTCGTAATTTAACCACTTCACATCAGCCCATAGGATATAAACGTCCTATGGGTGGATGTTTATCTCTAAATAGACATTCAAGAACTGCTAATCGTGCAGCTGCCGAGCGGGGAGCCCACTGTCAGTGACAGCAGGGCAACCCAGAGATAAGGCAGGGACAGTTCCCAGATGTCCCTGCCTTCTAGATAGCTGTATACACATCAGGCGGCCCGGTGGTCATGTGACTGCTGGGGCCAGGAGAGTGCAGGAGCTGTCGGGTCTTCTACAGACCTCGATCAGCCCTGCACTGAGGCTGTACAGCGTTGTATTCTGCTGTACAGCCTCTCTGGGGGGTGTATTTCCCCTGCTACTATGTCAGCCCCAGTTACAGGAGAAATCAATAGAGGAAAGTTACATTTCCCCCAGAGGTCTTGTATGACCTTATGGGGGACGCAAAGTGTAAAATAAAAAATATAAAAATAAGTGTTTTAAAAATAAAAAAAGGTTTTACATGCAAAAAAAATGTCCCCAATTTAAGTAATTAAAAAAACAAAAAAAAATATAGAAAAATAAATTTGACATATTTGGTATTACCGTGTCCATAACGACTGGCTCTATAAATATATCACATGAGCCACCCCGTCTGATAAACACCATAAAAAATACAATTAAAAACTGTCAAAAAAAGCCATTTTTGTCTCCTTACATCACAAAAAGTGCAACATTAAGTGATAAAAAAGGCGTATGTCCTACAAAATGGTACAAATAAAACCGTCATCTCATCTCACAAAAAATTAGCCCCTACAAAAGAAAATCGCCCCCAAAAAAATAAATCTATAGAATATGGAGACATTAAAACATAATTTCGTTTCAAAAATGCTATTATTGTTTTAAAGTGAAATAAATAAAAAAAGTACACATATTAGGTATCTCCATGTCCGTAACAACCACCTTTATAAAAATATCACATGACCTAACCCCTCAGGTGAACACCGTAAAATAAATTTTATAAAAACAGTGCCAAAAAAAATCCATTTTGTTGTCGCCTTACATCGCAAAAATTGCAACACCAAGCTATTAAAAATGCCCCCCAAAATAGTACCAATCAAACCATCACCTCATCCTGCAAAAAATGAGACCCTAACTAAGACAATCTGTCAAAAAATAAAAAAGCTATGGCTCTTAGACTATGGAGACACTAAAACATTTTTTTGTTTCAAAAATGCTATTATTGTGTAAAACTTAAATAAATAAGAAAAAATATACATATTAGGTATTGCCACATCCGTAAAGATCTGCTCTAAAAATGTCACATGACCTAAACCCTTAGGTGAACGCTGTAAAAATAAATAAATAAAAAATGTGCTAAAACAACCAATTTTTTGGTCACCTCGACCCATAAAGTGTAATAATGAATGATTAAAAAATCATATGTACCCAAAAATGGTACCAATAAAAACGTCAACTCTTCCTGTAAAAAAACAAGCCCCTGTACAAGACGATCGGCAGACAAAAAAAAAATATGGCGTTCAGAAAATGGAGACACAAAAACATAATTTTGTTTTAAAAAATGCTTTATTATGTAAAACTGAAACAAAGAAAGTAGACATATTTGATATTATTGCGTCCGTAATAACCTGCTCTATAAAAATACCACATGATCTAACCTGTCAGATGATTGTTGTAAAAAATAAATGCAGTGCCAAAACAGCCATTTTGTTGGTTACCTTGTTTCACAAAAAACTTAATATAAAGCAATTAAAAATCATATGTACCACAAAATAGTACCCATAAAACTGGCACCTTATCCCCTAGTTTCCAAAATGGGGTCACTTTTTGGGAGTTTCTACTGTAAGGGTGCATCAGGGGGGCTTCAAATGGGACATGGCATCTAAAAACCAGTTCAGCAAAATCTGCCTTCCAAAAACCATGTGGCGCTCCTTTTTTTCTCCGCCCTGCTGTGTGCCCATACATCAGTTTACGACCACATGTGGGGTGTTTCTTTAAACCGCAGAATCAGGGTAATAAATATTGAGTTTTGTTTGGCTGTTAACCCTTGATGTGTTAAAGGAAAAAATTGATTAAATTTGAAAATCTGCCAAAAAAGTGAAATTTAGAAATGTCATCTCTATTTTCCTTTTAATTCTTGTGGAACACCTAAAGAGTTAACAAAGTTTGTAAAATTAGTTTTGAGTAACTCGAGGGGTGTAGTTTCTACAATGGGGTCATTTATGGGGGGTTTTCACTATGTAAGCCACACACAGTGACTTCAGACCTGAACTGGTCCTTAAAAAGTGGGTTTTGGAAATGTTCTTAAACTTTTTAAGAATTGCTTCTAAAATTCTAAGCCTCTAACATCCTAAAAAAATAAAATGACATTTACAAAATGATGCCAACATAAAATAGACATATGGGGAATGTTAGGTAATAAATATTTTATGAGGTATCACTTTCTGTTTTAAATTTTGGATTATTTTTATAAATAAAGGTGAAATATATCGACTCATATTTACCACTGTCATGGAGTACAATGTGTCACGAGAAAACAATCTCAGAATGGCTTGGATAAGTAAAAGTGTTCCAAAGTTATTACCACATAAAGTGACACATGTCAGATTTCCAAAATTAGGCTCTGTCAGGAAGGGGGTAAATAGCCCGGATGTGAATTGGTTAAAGTGGAAAATATTTTTTAGGACCCACGACAACTATAACTGTCAAAAATTTGGGATCTTGAGGGGGTACATACATTGAGCTCCCTTTTGGAGGATGATGAACGGATCCCAGGACAAGGACCCTTCATTCTCTAAAGGATGGGCAAAGATTTCAGCCTCTAGATGTGCAAAGCTGGTAAAGAAATACCCCAAAAGACTGCAGCGAAAGGTGGTCCGACAAAGTACTGACTCTAGGGGCTGAAGACAAACGCACGCCGCACTGTACAGATCACTGTGAAAACCTGGTCTTCTTCTCGCCTCACACAGACTTGTACTTTTCACATAAAATCCCAATAAAATGCATTTTAGTTTGTGGGTGTAATGTGAGAAAATGTGGAAAAGCTCACGGGGTGTGAATACTTTCTCAAGGCACTGTATGTGTACAGCAAGGGACTAGCATGGCTACAGCTGATGCGCAGTGGGGAGGCAGTAGTCATGGCACAGGCAGAATACAAACGACTGTGAGAAAGGCACAACTCTTAAAGATGGTCCGGACACTTGTACATGGGGTGATGCATCACTAAGATCAGAGAGCAAGAAAACTGATAGACGACCATTAGGGGTTAATGGCTGTATTACACTGGCTGAGGGTCTGCCAGATCACAGCTAATCGTTAATTTCTAACGATAATTTGTTTTCCCTTAGTCATAACAGTGGCACAGATGGGGTATTCTGCCCCTGTGCACTGGTTAGTACAGGTGGAAAATTTATTGACAAGTGAAAGTAATTAAACAATTAACAAGACCCTCCCACCCCAATAAAGAGGGGGGTCAACCCCAGTCCCCTTGTGTAGTTACAAGCAGAAAAAATGACAACACTAAAGTATAACTAAGGGGGGGGGGGGATATTTGTGTACCATTGTTAGGACTAAGGGAAAACAAATTATCGTTAGAAATTAACGGTTTCCTTACGTCCTAACCAGTGGCACAGGTGGGGATTAGCAAGTAGAAACCCCCTATCTGGCCAAATGAGGAATAGCTATCTATCCTAGAATCCACTCTATAGTGGGAGATAAAAGTGGAGTGAGAACTCCAAGAAGCCGACTTACAGATGACATCCAGCGGAATCGAGCTTCTGTCGGCAAAGGAAGCAGCCACTGCTCGAGTAGAGTGGGCCTTCACAAACTCAGGTGGCTCCGAACCTTGAGATACATAAGACTCCCGAATTGCCTCTTTGATCCATCGACTGTTGGAGGGTTTAGAGACTTTCCTACCCTTGTGGGTATGGGAAAAAATGATAAGGAGGTTTTCATCCTTCCTAAATACCTTGGACCGTTCCAGGTAAATCCTGAGACATCTCAAAACGTTGAGGGTATGGAGCCCCCTTTCTTATGAGGAGGGGAGAGGAGCCCAAACTGTAAGAGATACCACCTGGTTGATGTTGCTGAACGTAGGCACCTTTGGAATAAAGGTAGGTAAAAACTTGAGCAGCACCCGGTCTTGCAGGAACTTGGTGTACGGCTCAAAAGCAGAAAAAGCTTGTAGTTCCCCAACTTGTTTTGCAGAAGTGATAGCTAATAAGTAATTTTCCAGGTTAGAAACTTGAGCTCCACCTCCTCTAAGGGCTTAAAGGGGGGAAATGATACCCCCCTGGGCACGACCGTTAAATCCCATACCGGGATAGGTTTAATTATCGTAGGCTTTACCTTGAAGCTCCCCTAAGGAACCTCTTGATAAGGGGTTCTTGAGAAATGGACCTGTTGAGAGAAGTTTGCACTCTGAGGGTCGAAAGTGACAATCCTTTATCCAGACCATCCTGAAGGAACTGTAGGATGGTAGGTATGGACACATCAGTGGATGACAGTTGACGACTGGAACACCAAGTTGAGAAAATCTTCAAAATTCTTGAATAAGATCTGTTGGTAGCCTCAGATCTGGAGTGCTCTAGGGTTCTCAAGACAGACCCTGATAGCCCTGATAAACCTCCAGGCTGTCAGGTTGAACATTTGAAGATTTGAGGAGGTCTGAGTGTCCCCCGACACCAGTACTAATTCTGGGGGAAGCCTCCAAAATTGCCTCCGACTCATCTGAATGAGTTGGGTAAACCAAGCTCTTTTTTTCGGCCAGTATGGAATGATGGTGATGACTGACGCTTGGTCCTACCTGATTTTCATCAATACCCTCGGAATCAAGGGAATTGGAGGGAAGATATAGGCCAGTCCAAACCTTCATGGGATTGACAGTGCATCTATTGCCACCGGGTTGTCTTCCCTGTCAAGGGAGCAATACCTCTCCCCACCTTGGTGTTGAACCTCGTTGCCATGAGATTGATCTCTGGCATTCCCCACATGAGCGTTATCTCCTTGAAGATGTCTGGATGGAGAGACCACTCCCCGGTTGGAAGACCTCGGCTCAGGCGATCTCCTATCATATTGTGAACTCCACGAATGTGGACGGCTGATAAGTGGGTGAGGTTCAATTCTGCCCAATCCAATATCACACCTATCTCTCTCAGGAGACTTTGTGCCTCCCTGCTTGTTGATGTACATTACAGCAGTCATGATGTCTGACTGTACTCTCACCGCTTTGCTATAAATGGAGGGAGTGAAATTAAAAAAGGCTAGCTTGATTGCCCTGATTTCTAGGAGATTTGATAAAAATAACTTCTCCTGAGGTGTCCAGATTCCTTGGACTGTCTTGTCTAGAAGATGTGCTCCCCAGCCTACTAGGGATGCATCTGTTTAAAGTATGATCCATGAAGTCAAAAATCATAAAGAGGAACAAAGAGGTCAGATCAGGGTATATCTGCGCTCTAGATTATCCGGAATAAATGCATCACTCTGAAAGAATAATCCTAAAACATAACATTTAATAATATATGCTGATAAAATCCTAGATACTATGTGCGAAAAATATATACTGGGATGAGTACGGTATCAAACCACTAATAGCAGTGGCCCATGGTCATCTCAGTATAGTGATGATAAATATTAAAGTGCGCGGCGGCACTGAGTGGGTAACCAGTGTGTCCTACCAGTACCAAGGGAAGGTCGTCGGCTGCTTCACCACACAATATTGTAGTAGTCGTTCATCCTGTATGGATGGTCGGATGAATCACAGGGGAGATAACAACCAGCTGACAGTCAAACACATGTGTGCAGGGTCCCTAAGGAATTCCTATGGCTGTCTATCCGGTAACCCTGTAACTAAGAGTGTGGTAGCAACCTGACCACAGGGCACTCGTCCTTGAAAGGACGATCCTGTCTGGAACCTTTCCCTAAGATGCTGTATGTCCCTAAATATGCATGAGCAAAGTCCCTACACGCATGTTTCGCTGCCAGGACATTGGGCAGTTCATCAGGGGAGATGATGTAAAGTAAAGCAGGTCAATCCTAGATGAAGTGGTCAAGCCTGCAGACCAAAAATGACGCGATCAGTCATATGGTCAGAAGGTGCACGAAGGTGGTCGGCTCCTGTGTGGGCTACATAGGTAAGAGGTTAAGGATGATGCAGTGTGCAGATTAATGTAACTGCATGTGGGGTATATGCTAGTGAGAAAGATAATAGATTTAGACCGGTCAATCAGTTCAGAAAAGTGGGGTATTGCAAACTAAGGCATACTGGCTGAGCTCATGGGACTGTGGGTACAGATCCACCAATCTCTCAGAGTTTCAGTCTCATTCAACCCCTGGACTAGAATTTTATGGTACCGTATCAGTGAATTGTCCCATTCATCACCCAGTGGCGTGAACACTGCGGATATGCCTACAGTTAAAGTCATAATAAGTAGATGAACCCTGATAGCTTATTGTTCCAGGGTCGTCGGGACAGCCTTTACTCTTTTACAATGTGAGGCGTGGATCCAGGTAGGCCTCCCTTCGAGTTTCACAGAGGTCGGGGTAGTCAGCAACACCTGGTACGGCCCCTCGTATCCTGGTTCGAGGGTGTTTCTTGACCACCACCCACTCTCCAGGTTTGAGAGTGTGGCTTCCCTCTAGGGAGTCAGGATCTGGAATGGAAGAGAAAACTTGTGCACGTATGTTAGACAATTGTTTACTCAGGGCAATCACATATTTTGCAACAGATTCATAATGCATTTGCAATTGCTGTGGGAAGTACTGCCCCATCCTAGGCCCTGTCCCAAACTAAATTTCATATGGAGTCAGTTTGTGTGGAGGCCTAGGGGTGTGTCTGACTGAAAATAGTTCTATTGGCAGGCATTGTACCCAACTGAGCCCTGTCTCCCTAGTCATTTTCAGCATCTTGGACTTCAGTACCCCGTTCAGTCGTTTGACTTTGTCGCTGCTTTGGGGTCTGTAGGGCGTGGGATAGGCTAAGTGTGACCCTATCATCTTCCAGACTTCTTGGGTTAAGCTAGCAGTGAATTCTGGGCCCTGATCACTTTCAATGACCTCAGGTACTCCGAACCTACAAACAGTTTCCTGCATTAGTTTCTTAGCAGTTGTTGTGGCTGTCTGATTTTGGACGGGGTAGGCTTCTGGCCACCCAGAGAACAAGTCTACCACTACTAACACATATTGAAACCCTTGGCACATTGGCATCTGGATGTAGTCAATTTGAATCCGTTGGAACGGGTACGGAGCGTTGGGGAGACATTTGGTTGGTGTAGGCTCAGTTCTTCCCGGGTTAGATTGGTGGGTGGGCCCATGAGCTATTGAAGCTATCAGAGGATAGAGAGCTTTGGGCAGACATACTCTCTTTTCTTGGGTCCACAGTCCAGATTCTTTCTCTTCTTGGGCTGACTCTTTCAGCCAATCCAATTTTTTGGCATGGGCTGCTTCTGTAACTGGACTAGCAGGTCCCAGGAGACCTCTTTTGATTTCTGTGTTGGGTCTGTTGTGTACTCTGTTGCCATCAAGACTTGGGAGGTCTGTTCTTCTTCCTCCTTCAGTGCTGCTTGCTTTGCTGTTTGATCAGCTAGGGAATTTCTTCTGGCTTCAGAGGTGTCAGCTTGAGTGTGAGCCTTTACCTTAATCACTGCCACTTGGGTGGGTAAGAGTACTGCTGTCATTAGAGCTGCTAATGCTGAACCATTCTTGATTGGTGTTCCTGTGGCCGTGATGTATTCCCGGGCCTTCCATATTTCTCCAAAGTCATGAACTACTCCAAAGTCATAGCTAGAGTCAGTGTAAATGTTGGCAATTGAGTCTTTTGCCATGAGGCAGGCTTCAGTGAGGGCAATGAGTTCAGCCTCCTGTGCTGACTGGTCTGGGCGCAATTGTCTTGCACACAGCACCTCATGCTCACTAGTGACTGCCATGCCTGTATGGAACTTTCCCTTGTCATCGGCGTACCTTGAGCCATCCACAAAGAGAGTCCAGTGTGGATTCAGTAATGGAGTGTCCTGAATTGATGGTGGCCTTCCTACTTCAGCCTCCATCATTGTGAGGCAGTCATGTTCCGGTTTAGCATAAATTGAGTCAGGGGAACCTCATATTTCTTTTTCTTAAAGATCCTCTTCAGCCTGTAGATCAATATACTCGTCAGATTCTCCAGTATACTCCCCCCTTGGAAGAGGGAGAAGAGCAGCAGGATTGAGGATGTGACATATTTGAATAGTGACAATATCAGGTAGGAGCAGGCTACCTTGCAATCATAGGTGACATTGATTAGTCAGATGCCTAGGTTGTGTTTGTTGGAGAATGGCAGAAATATAATGTGGTGCTAGGATAGTGAGGGTCGCACATTAAAAACAATAAACCACAATACATCAAGGGAGAACCCTTGCGTACTGGCCCATCGTCCCTTGCACCTAGTGGAGCCGTCTAAAGACCTCTGTATAGAGTAATCACTGGACGTGAAGACTTTTGAGTCCGGGTCAGCACACTCTGGGCTACCGCGGACCGCTCTCCCCTTTCTGTGATCATCCCCTTTTTGGGGATTTGAGTCAGATGCCGGGCTGAACTCCGATACAGGCTAATAGGAGAACCCCGTGTCTCAGTCAGTGATACTTGTCAACAGGGTCTTCTTCACAACTTATAGGCACAACACAGTACATCAAGACTTTAAAAAACATATGGGGTTCTTACTTTCATGCCCTCGAGGATGTCCCAGACTGCTGCCGCACCCCTCCCTCAGACGAGCACCAAGAGGCTACACAAGGGGACACTTTATAGGCAAGATGACTCCGTTTTCCTACCTAGTATTACGGGTCGCGATCCCGGTGTCCGTTAGAGTGCCTCTCCTCGTCCGGTCTCCAGGGGTACGGGAACAGAGGGTCAAATCCTCGAGCCCCACGCTGGGCTCCAAATTTGTTCTGGTTATGGTCAAGCTGCCAGTTCGGTTGATGTACTGCTCCAAATTAATTAATGTTAAAATATACGTATACTGAGAGATCAATACTGAGACAGCACACAGCTGGGGGTCATAACAGGAACTCTGGTTTATTGCAGAACAGCAGACAGTATATAGGACAGTAGAGATGTTGCAAACATAAAATTTTCCGTTGGCGAACGTGAATTTCCGCAAATGTTCGTGAATGGGCGAACCACCATAGACTTCAATAGGCAGGCGAATTTTAAAACCCACAGGGACTCTTTCTGGCCACAATAGTGATGGAAAGGTTGTTTCAAGGGGACTAACACCTGGACTGTGGCATGCCGGAGGGGTATCCAAGGCAAAACTCCCATGGCAAATTACGTAGTTGACGCACAGTCGGGTTTTAATCCATAAAGGGCATAAATCACCTAACATTCCTAAATTGTTTTGAATAACGTGCTTTAAAACATCCAGTGTGTGTATACGATCAGGTATGATGTTGTATTGATCAGGTAGTGCAAGGGTTACGCCCGCTTCACAGTGACAAACCAAACTCCCTGTTTATCGCACCGCAAACAGTCCATTTGCACAACCGCAAACTCCCCATTTGCACAAGGTTGGATACCAAGCTAGCCATGTCCCGTTCCTTGTCCTCATTGATGTCATTGAAGGTCTCTTCCTCCACCCAGCTACGTACAACACCAAGGGTCCCCGAAAGGTTACAACAAGCCCCCTGGGACGCCTGCTGTGTTTGGTCTTCCACCTCCTCAAAGCCACCTTCCTCCTCTGACTCTTCTTCAGACTCCTCTCTCTGCGTTGCCACAGGTTCAGCAATCGACAACGACAAGGCTGCTTCTGGTGGTGATGGTGACCACAACTCTTCCTCTTCATGCTCATCTACAGCCTGATCCAGCACTCTTTGCAGGGCACGCTCCAGAAAAAACACATATGGGATGAGGTCGATGATGTTGCCTTGGGTTAACTGACCAGGTTTGTCACCTCCACAAAAGGACGCATGAGCCTACAGCCATTGTGCATGAGCGTTCAGTAACGCGGCCAGAAAATACCCAGCTCCGCAGAGGCTGTTCTCTTTTTTAAATTAAAAAAATCTGTTCCTACCAGTTTAATCTCTGTTTTGTCCCCTATCAGGGGCCGGTGTATGGAATAGATTTTAGGAACCGGGAGATGGAAAAAGATGCTTGGTCGATCCTCTGCTAATTTGGGGCACTGCGCGTACGGCTTGCAATGTACTGTGCCACCAGATATGAGTGGTGTGTTTAAGTAGTACTATTACTATCACTTTAATCCCTGTTACGTCCCCTATCAGGGGACGTGTATGGAATATATTATAGGAACCGGGAGATGGAAAAAGATGCTTGGTCGGTCCTCCTACTTCCAACTTGGGGCACTGCGCGTGCGCCGTGTAATGTACTATGCAATCCCAATATGAGTGGTGGTGTTAAGTAATACTATTCCTATCAGTTTAATCCCTGTTACGTTCACTAGTATTATTATTATAAGGTGTGTTAAGTAGTACTATTCCTATCAGTTTAATCCCTGTTACGTCCCCTATCAGGGGACGTGTATGGAATAGATTTTAGGAACCGGGAGATGGAAAAAGATGCTTGGTCGGTCCTCCTACTTCCAATTTGGGGCACTGCGTGTGCAATATACTGTGCCACCAGATATTAGTGGTGTGTTAAGTAGTACTATTCCTATCAGGGGATGTGTATGGAATAGATTTTAGATAACCGCAAAGAGTTGTCAATAGTTGACACACTCCTGAATTTTATTCCTCTATGCGTCAATCTTGGTGTAGTGATGACTGTGCTCGTGCGCACGTTTGGGAGATTGCAGGCGATGGCGGTTTTTCAAAGCCTATGGTCGTGCTGAGGTAGTTCAGTGATAGTTAAATGACCCAGAAAACAATTATTCTGCAGTGTGGGCCCATTGTTGGCCTAGTAGGCTTTTATGATCACCTTAGATGATCACAAAGAAAATTAATGTTTTTTCTATGCAAAATTATCCAGCCGATCGCTTTTGGTCTGTTCACAATGAAGCAACGACCTTATCATCTGGGGTGTGCCAACGATGCCATTGCCAACACACTCAGAGGTGGTCGCTTCATTGTGATACGCAAGCCCCTTCACCACAACAAGGTAACGATCACGAAGGGGAATTGACACATGTATGGGCCTTTTTTTTGTTTGGTTTTTGCAGCCACAGTGCAGCACCAGAGGGCAGAATTTGGTATTGTTGCAGCCCCTACAGCAGCGGCCAGAAAAATGGATGTTTCCCAGGCAGAAAGTGCCCTAAAACATTGTGGCTTGAACCATAGTTGGTGGCAGATAAGTCACGCAAGTCATCCGGCATTCAGAGATAAAATACAGCAGCGTGTGGACCATTTTTAGCCCAAGGCAGGTCATCTCATCAGGCCTTTTTTAGTCGAATGTATCGTCCACTGTCAGTCCCTTCGGGATCCATCCCTTATTTATCTCAATAAAGGCGAGGTAATCTAGACTTTTTTTGACCTAGGCGACTTCTCTTCTCAGTGACAATTCCTCCTGCTGCACTGAAGGTCCTTTCTGACAGGACACTTGAAGCGGGGCAGGCCAGAAGTTCTATCGCAAGTTGGGATAGCTCAGGCCACAGGTCAAGCCTGCATACCCAGTAGTCAAGGGGTTCATCGCTCCTCAGAGTGTCGATATCTGCAGTTAAGGCGAGGTAGTCGGCTATCTGTCGGTCGAGTCGTTCTCTGAGGGTGGACCCCGAAGGGCTGTGGTGATGCGTAGGACTTAAAAAGCTCTGCTTGTCCTCCATCGACAACATGTCTGTAAAGCGTCCTCTCCTTGCCGCCGTGGTCGTGGTAGGAGGAGGATTACTTTCACCTCTTCCCCTGTAAGATTCCTGTTGTGCTGTGACATTACCCTTATACGCTGTGTAAAGCATACTTTTTAATTTATTTTGGAACTGCTGCATCCTTTCCAACTTCCGGTAATTCGGTAACATTTCAGGCACTTTCTGCTTATACCGGGGGTCTAGTAGCGTGGCCACCCAGTACAGGTCGTTCTCCTTCAGCCTTTTTATACGAGGGTCCCTCAACAGGCACGCAGCATGAAAGACACCATTTGCACAAGGTTGGATGCCGAGCTCCTCATGTCCCGTTCCTCGTCCTCACTGATGGTCTGTTCTTCCCCCCAGCCATGTACAACACCATGGGTACCAGATAGGTGACAACAAGCACCCTGGGATGCCTGCTGTGGTTGGTCTTCCTCCTCCTCAAAGCCACATTCCTCCTCTGACTCCTCTTCCAGCGTTGCCGCAGGTCCAGCAAGCAATGCTGATAAGGCTGTTTCTGGTGGTGATGATGGTGACCACAACTCTGCCTCTTCACGCTCATCTACGGCCTGATCCAGCACTCTTCGCAAGGCACGCTCCAGGAAGAAAAAATAATGGGATGATGTCGCTGATGGTGCCTTTGGTGCGACTAGGTTTGTCACCTCCTCAAAAGGACGCATAAGCCTACAGGCATTGCGCATGAGCATCCAGTAATGTGGCGAAAAAATTCCCAGCTCCGCAGAAGCTGTCTTAGCACCCCGGTCATACAAATACTCGTTGACGGCTTTTTCTTGTTGGAGCAGGCGGTTGAACATTAGGAGTGTTGAATTCCAAATCAAACGCCTCACTGGCATGTTGTTTCGCCGCTGAATGTCTGAAAAGTGCGCCATGGCCGTGTAGGAACGCCTGAAATGGCCACAGAGCTTCCTGGCCTGCTTGAGGACTTCCTGTAAGCCTGGGTACTTATGCACAAAGCGTTGTACGATCAGATTACACACATGTGCCATGCACGGCACATGTGTCAACTTGCCCAAATTCAATGCCGCCAACAAATTGCTTCCGTTGTCACACACCACTTTGCCGATCTCCAGTTGGTGCGGAGTCAGCCACTGATCCACCTGTGCGTTCAGGGCGGACAGGAGTGCTGGTCCAGTGTGACTCTCTGCTTTCAGGCAAGTCAACCCCAAGACGGCGTGACACTGTCCTATCCGGGATGTGGAAAAGCCCCTGGGGAGCTGGGGGGGGGGGTGCAGTTGATGTGGAGCAAGACGCAGCAGCAGAAGAGAACTCAGCTGATGAGGTTATGGATGAGGATGGAGTAGGAGGAGTAGAGAAGGTGGCTGCAGGCCTGCCTGCAAGTCATGGCGGTGTCACCAACTCCTCTGCAGAGCCACGCATTCCATGCTTGGCAGCCGTCAGCAGGTTTACCCAATGCACAGTGTAGGTGATATACCTGCCCTGACCGTGCTTTGCAGACCAGGTATCAGTGGTCAGATGGACCCTTGCCCCAACACTGTGTGCCAGACATGCCATGACTTCCTTTTGCACAATAGAGTACAGGTTGGGGATTGCCTTTTGTGAAAAGAAATTTTCGGCCGGGTACCTTCCACTGCGGTGTCCCAATAGCTCCAAATTTTTTGAAGGCCTCAGACTCCACCAGCTTGTATGGTAAAAGCTGGCGGGCTAAGAGTTCCGACAAGCCAGCTGTCAGACGCCGGACAAGGGGGTGACTTTGTGATATTGGCTTCTTACACTCAAACATGTCCTTGACAGACACCTGACTGTGGGCAGATGAGCAGGAACTGCTCAAGGCGAGAGGCGGAGTGGCGGGTGGTTGAGAGGGGACAAGGAGGACAGCAGTGGTTGACGTAGCTGAAGATGCTGGACCAGGAGGAGGATGGTGGCTTGGAGCTTGTGTGCTGCTTGTACTCATGTGTTGATCCCATAGGCGTTTGTGATTTGAGATCATGTGCCTTCGCAAAGCAGTTGTATCTAGGTGGGTGTTGGACTTCCCACAACTCAGTTTCTTTTGGCACAGGTTGCAAATGGCATCGCTGTTGTCAGAGGCAGACACACACAAAAAAAATGCCACACTGCTGATCTCTGCAATGACGTCATTCTGGTGGTGGCAACAGCATGCGTTGATTGGCGTGCTGTCTGGCTGACCCCAGGTGCCGATACATGCTGTCTGACTGTGCCACTAGCTCCTTGCGATGACCTCCCCCTGCTTCCAACTCGTCTCCTCCTCCTCTCTGTCTCCCCTTCTGAACTTTCCCCCTCTTCTTCTTCTCTTCGAGCAGGCACCCACGTGGCATCCACGGACACATCGTCATCATCAGCCACTTCACTTGTATCTGACACCTCAGCAAAGGAAGCAGCAGCGGGTACAACATCATCATCATCATCACACTGTACGTCCATGTGTGTAATGCTGCCTGACTGAGACATATCCCTGTTATCTACATCCTCTGGCAATAATGGTTGCGCATCACTAATTTCATCCAACTGATGTGTAAATAACTCCTCTGAGGGATCAAGTGAAGCGGCTGTGGTGGCTGTGGTGCTAGTGTTGGTCGTGGTGGCGGCGGGCGGGCGAGTGGTAACTTGAGAGGTGCCTGAAGCTAAGCTGGAGAAGGATGGTGCGTCAAGGTTCCGAGCGGAAGCTGTAGAAGATTGGGTGTCCTGTGTTAGCAAGTCAACTATGTCCTCAGAACTTTTCGAGTTCAGCGTACGTGGCCTCTGAACACTGGGCATTATTCTAGGGCCAAAGGGAATCACAGCACCACGACCACGACGGCCCCTGCGGGGTGGCCTGCCTCTGCCTGTCATTTATTTTAGATTAGTTTAGTTGTACTATGCGTGCAAGGTAGTGTGTCACCAGATATGAGTGGCACTGTGCACTGGCAGAAGTTGGCAGAGTAGACCCTGTAGGCCTGACACACACGCTTGCAGACAAATAACTGCTATTCAATCTATTACAGTCAAAATAGTTTTTTTTTTTTTATGTAATCTACTGTGACACCAGATATGAGTTGCGCTGGTGACACTGTGCACTTGCAGGGCCTGAAACACACACGTGTGCAGTCAAAAAAGTTATATATTTTTTTTAATGCAAGCTACTGTGACACCAGATATGAGTGGTGGCACTGGGCAAGTGGGCACAGTATACGCTGTGGGCCTGACACACACGCTGGCAGGCAACTGCAATTAGATTACACAGGGGGAAAAAAAGCAGACTGATGTACCAGCCCTGAAAAGGGCTTTTTGGGGTGCTGTCTGGACGCTGTCCTTACAGCAGATGAGTCTGTGGACACAGAACACTGCCCTAGCTAACGCTTTCCCTATTATATCAGCAGCAGCAGCACTGTCCCTCCTCTCACTGAGAATGCAGATTCCGAATGAATCTATAATGGATGCTGTCCAGGAGGTGGGAGGGTCTGGGAGGGAGGGTCTGCTGCTGATTGGCTGGAATGTGTCTGCTGACTGTGAGGTACAGGGTCAAAGTTTACTCAATAATGATGAATAGGGGGCGGACCGAACATTGCATATGTTCGCCCGCCGTGGCAAACGTGAACAAGCCATGTTCGCTAGCGAATAGTTCGGGACATCTCTTTAGGACAGGAAGGAGTGGGGGGTGTAAGGTGGCGTGTATCTTTTCTATTGGCTATAAACTCTGTATTTTCTGTCACATCGATGACAAGAGGAAGTTCCCCCCTCCCCCTTCCAGATAGGGGAAGCTGCTTCCTTGAGCTGAATGGAAACCGTCTTGTAACACATGATAAAGCAAAGAGCAAGATTCTTGTTCTAGGCGTTGGCTGGGTACCTGGCCGCCATTTTTACTACAGTATAGTTCTCAACAAGCAAGTATCCATTTTGTATCAATAGTCCATAACAGTTCCAAGCAAGAAGGTCTTTTACCCCCCAAAAAACACGAAATGCTAGAATCAAAAGAAACCCGCCAGGGTAATTATAAGCACAAGCTGAACAGAGGAACCCGCTGAAGGTGGGAATCCAATACAGCTTAAGAAGAGTAATAATACAACTGACCCTTGAAACCAGCTTTAAATAGCCTGCCTGGCGCCAAAAGTAGGCTCCGCCCATATGGGGGCGGAGCTTGTGCTAAACCCCCTAATGCTTTTAAAAATATCATTAATTTAGGGAAGGTTAGATCGCCACAGGGGGCGAGAGACAGAAAAGCTATATTATAATGTAATACAATCTAAGGAAAGACGACTGTGAACGGGAGGAAGTGACGTCCACTGACATCACTCCAAATATGGCGGCGCCACAGGAACAACACGGGGCCACAATCGCACTGCCAGAGGACCGGCAGCGCGCGTACACCCGAGGGAGCCCCCCGCACAGACTCCGCAGAGTAGAAAAAAGGTACCGCACAGTAGCACGACCAAAAAAATCACCCTGCGCACTGCAGGAGACGAGCAAACTGACCCCAACAGGGGTAAGAGCCTGCAGAAAGATAGAACAGGGGTCCCCCAGGAAGGGAGGGGGGACCTCCACCCGACCAGACCTGTCCAAAGGGGACTGGGGTTGAGCCCCCTCTTGTCAATAAAATGTCCACCTGTCCTAACCAGTGCGGGGCAGAATACCCCATCTGTGCCACTGGTTAGGATGTAAGGGAAGAAGCCATCATAAGAACACTACAGCACTCCGCCCCCTGCACTGATCACATGGCAGTGACGTCATCACAAGTGCTGCTGCCGCAGCTTCTTTCCACTGTTGAGCTCCGCCCCCTGCACTGATCACATGACAGTGACATCATCATAGGTCTTTCCTGCATAACTTCTTTCCATTGCTGAGCTCCGCCTCCTACACTAGTCACATGGTAATCATCACCACATCCTGCTGCTAAGCTCCGCCCCTCCCGATCACATGACGGTGACATCATCCCAGGTCCTTCTCTACCACTTCACTCCACTGCTGAGCTCTGCCCCCTGCACAGATAACATGACAGTGACATCATCCCAGGTCCTTCAGCTCTTGCAGTGCAGCAGATACAGAGCAGGTCCTGGTGTAGTCACTGCTGTGGTGTCTGGAGCCTCTTCTTCTCTCTGGTATCAGCCATTTCTCCAGAATCCCCCTTTATCCCCGGTGCTGGGGGCTCTGAGAAGCGGGGTCTCTCCAGGAGCAGTAAGTGCGGTTCTGGATCTCACTAATGCTCTTGTCCCTGGAGGATTTCCAGCCTCTCCTCATAAAGGCGCCTGCAGTACTAGAAGCCTTCAGCTCCTCCAGTTCTCTCCTCTTCTCCTGAATGACCACCAAGGATGGACAGGAAGGAGATCAGCAGAAGAATATTAGACCTCACCTTGGAGATCATCTCCCTGCTGAGCGGAGAGGTAAACTTTTCTAGATTTCTCTCCTCTTTATTGTATTCTGTAACAAGTCAGACATCGGGAAGGAGAATCCATCATAGGAAGTGATAGGAAGAGTCCAGGGTCCTGGAGAACGGCCTCCAGACCTTCCAAGTGATGGAGAACCTGAAGATCAGCCACCAGTATGGTCAGTGATGTATCATGGAGACCAATAGTCATGTTGTAGGAGCCATGAGAAGGTAAGTAGGCATGTTGTACCCAGGAGGAGAGGAAGCAGAGGAGGAGATGGCCGGAGTGTGGCCTAGAGGGAGGATTTCTACCACTAGTCTGACATCTAGATGATACTTGACTAACAAGGAGGCCTCCACTACGTCTAGAGGAAAGAAGGTTTCTCCACCAACATAGAAGAGGAGTCTTTACTGTAAGAGCAGTGAGACTATGGAGCTCTCTGCCAGAGGAAGGAGTCATGGGGGATTCTCTAGAAGAGTCCAGAAGGGGCCTGGAGGTCTGGAGGGTAATAATATTCCAGCTTCTAGTGACTAGATTACTGGAGATGGGGCCATGATCCAGGGAGGGATTCTGAGCGTAGATCTGGAGTCAGGAAGGAATTTCTTTCCCTAAGTGTCTCTCTCCATCCACAGGATTACACCATCGTGACGAGGACATCGAGGTGGACTCCCATCATTGAAGAGTCAGGAGGATGGAGCAGGACCCCCATCACAGAGCCTCCCCACCTGCTACATGAGCAGAAGATCCTAGAACTCACCCACAAGATGATGGAGCTGCTGACTGGAGAGGTGACACTGCTGGGAATGCTGGGAAATTCTCCAGTAACAGCACTGGAGGGGTCTGGGTGATGACGGTGTCATTGTGTTGTCAGGTTCCTGTAAGGTGTCAGGATGTGGCGGTCTATTTCTCCATGGAGGAGTGGGAGTATGTAGAAGGACACAAGGATCTGTACAAGGAGGCCATGATGGAGGCTCCCCGACCTCTGACATCACCAGGTAAGAGGAGACGAGGTGAGAAGAGGCCGTGTATGCTCTAGTCTCCTCCCCGCACATTTGTTGGTTTCTGGCATTACAGTGATTGGCCGGCCGGCTATATAGCACCCGATGACACGGGGTTCGGCTCAGTCTTAGTCGGGGCGAGCTGCAGCAGAAGGGACAGATAGTGTAGGGACAGGAATAGTTTTTAGGCAGGGTTTAGTGTAGAAAGTTGTTAGAGACCCAGAAGTCCCTTTAAGGACGATTGTTTTATCTGCTGCAATATATATTATTAGCGCCCCCTGCAGTAAATTGCCTGTAATTGTTTGGCCGCTGCTGACAGAGACACGACCTCTGCTGCATCTGCTGTGTTACATTTCTGCATCCTAAGTGTCTGTGACATTCAGTGTAATCTTTCTTATGGCCAGCGTTATAGCGGCTCAACCTAAACACCAAAACCGGACAGGTGCTCCCCCCTAGGTGTCCCCAATACCACAGTAGAGAAAAAAAGATGATATACAGATGAGGGTCTCTCTATAGCCGGCAATACATGGACTAGCGCAATCCTCTAAGGACCATACGACTAATAATATCACATCATCACAGCGCACATCGATTAGAATAAAACATAAATAATAATAAAACCACAGAAAAAACAATATTATATTTAAAGCATAGAATAAATGGCCGCATAAGATAGATATAAAATGCTGTATACACAATCTATATATAATAGTGCTATCCGTATATAGGCTTTAAACCGCAGCCTATCCTGGGACATAACGCGGTATGTATACTTATATTTTATATATTCATTGATGTCAAAAATAGGGATGAGTGAACCCGAACTGTATAGTTCGGGTTCGTACCGAATTTTGGGGTGTCCGTGACACGGACCCGAACCCGGACATTTTCGTAAAAGTTCGGGTTCGGTGTTCGTCGCTTTCTTGGCGCTTTTTGAAAGGCTGCAAAGCAGCCAATCAACAAGCGTCATACTACTTGCCCCAAGAGGCCGTCACATCCATGCCTACTATTGGCATGGCTGTGATTGGCCAGAGCACCATGTGACCCAGCCTCTATTTAAGCTGGAGTCACATAGCGCCGCCCGTCACTCTGCTCTGATTAGCGTAGGGAGAGGTTGCAGCTGCGACGTTAGGGCGAGATTAGGCAGATTAACTCCTCCAAAGGACTCCATCCAGTGATCGATCTGCAGCTGTGGATGATTGAACTGCTGCTATTGAATTGCTCACAGTTTTTAGGCTGCCCAGAGCGTTTTTCAGTCACTTTTTTCTGGGGTGATCGGCGGCCATTTTGTGTCTTGTGGTGCGCCAGCACAAGCTGCCACCAAGTGCATTTAACCCTCAATGGTGTGGTTGTTTTTTGGCTAAATCCTACATCAGGGTGAAGCTGTCACACCAAGTGCATTTAACCAGCAATAGTCTGTTTA
Source organism: Bufo gargarizans (assembly GCF_014858855.1). Lineage (NCBI taxonomy): Eukaryota > Metazoa > Chordata > Amphibia > Anura > Bufonidae > Bufo > Bufo gargarizans. Next base: position 62,239,525 of record NC_058083.1, on the reverse strand, counting down.
TTTTTTGGCCATATACTACATCAGGGGCAAGCTGCGCCCGTCACCAAGTGCATTTAACCCTCAGTAGTGTGGTTGGTCAAGCTGTCACACCAAGTGCATTTAACCATCAATAGTGTGGTTATTTTTTGGCCATATCCCAGTCTAATTCTGTCAGTAAACGTATACCTGTCACCCAGCACCTAAATACTAGGCCTCAAATTTATATCCCGCTAAATCTCTCGTTACCGCTGTACTGTTGTGGCTGGGCAAGTTATTTAGTGTCCGTCAAAGCACAGTTTTTGTTCTGGGTTGAATTACAATTCCCAATTTAGCAATTTCCTAATTTAGTGGTTTCTGCTATATCAGAGCTGTTTTAAATCTATCCCTAAAAGGGTATATAATATTCAAGGTGCACATAGGGTCATTCAGAATAACTTCACACACACGCTACTGTGCATTTCCAAGTCTAATTCTGTCGCTAAATCCATACCGGTCACCCAGCGCCTAAATACTAGGCCTCAAATTTATGACCTAAATATATGCCAATGGACTGTTCCAATGTTGGGTGACATGAAGCCAGATTCTCTGTTACAGGACCTCTCTCCTCTGCCTGGGTGCTGGGCCTAAATATATGACAATGGACTGTTCCAATGTTGGGTGACGTGAAGCCTGATTCTCTGCTATGACATGCAGACTGATTCTCTGCTGACATGAAGCCAGATCCTCTGTTACGGGACCTCTCTCCTCTGCCTGTGTGTGTGCTGGGCCTAAATATATGCCAATGGACTGTTACAGTGGTGGCTGACGTGAAGCCTGATTCTCTGCTATGACATGAAGACTGATTCTCTGCTGACATGAAGCCAGATTCTCTGTTACGGGACCTCTCTCCTCTGCCTGGGTGCTGGGCCTAAATATCTGACAATGGACTGTTACAGTGGTGGGTGACGTGAAGCCTGATTCTCTGCTATGACATGCAGACTGATTCTCTGCTGACATGAAGCCAGATCCTCTGTTACGGGACCTCTCTCCTCTGCCTGGGTGCCGGGGCCTAAATATATGCTAATGGACTGTTACAGTGGTGGGTGACGTGAAGCCTGATTCTCTGCTATGACATGCAGACTGATTCTCTGCTGACATGAAGCCAGATCCTCTGTTACGGGACCTCTCTCCTCTGCCTGGGTGCTGGGCCTAAATATATGCTAATGGACTGTTACAGTGGTGGGTGACGTGAAGCCTGATTCTCTGCTATGACATGCAGACTGATTCTCTGCTGACATGAAGCCAGATTGTCTGTTACGGGACCTCTCTCCTCTGCCTAGGTGCTGGGCCTAAATATATGACAATGGACTGTTACAGTGGTGGCTGACGTGAAGCCTGATTCTCTGCTATGACATGAAGACTGATTCTCTGCTGACATGAAGCCAGATTCTCTGTTACGGGACCTCTCTCCTCTGCCTGGGTGCTGGGCCTAAATATATGACAATGGACTGTTGCAGTGGTGGGTGACGTGAAGCCTGATTCTCTGCTATGACATGCAGACTGATTCTCTGCTGACATGAAGCCAGATTCTCTGTTACGGGACCTCTCTCCTCTGCCTGGGTGCTGGGCCTAAATATCTGACAATGGACTGTTGCAGTGGTGGCTGACGTGAAGCCTGATTCTCTGCTATGACATGCAGACTGATTCTCTGCTGACATGAAGCCAGATCCTCTGTTACGGGACCTCTCTCCTCTGCCTGGGTGCTGGGCCTAAATATATGACAATGGACTGTTGCAGTGGTGGCTGACGTGAAGCCTGATTCTCTGCTATGACATGCAGACTGATTCTCTGCTGACATGAAGCCAGATCCTCTGTTACGGGACCTCTCTCCTCTGCCTAGGTGCTGGGCCTAAATATATGACAATGGACTGTTACAGTGGTGGCTGACGTGAAGCCTGATTCTCTGCTATGACATGAAGACTGATTCTCTGCTGACATGAAGCCAGATTCTCTGTTACGGGACCTCTCTCCTCTGCCTAGGGTGCTGGGCCTAAATATATGACAATGGACTGTTGCAGTGGTGGGTGACGTGAAGCCTGATTCTCTGCTATGACATGCAGACTGATTCTCTGCTGACATGAAGCCAGATTCTCTGTTACGGGACCTCTCTCCTCTGCCTGGGTGCTGGGCCTAAATATCTGACAATGGACTGTTGCAGTGGTGGCTGACGTGAAGCCTGATTCTCTGCTATGACATGCAGACTGATTCTCTGCTGACATGAAGCCAGATCCTCTGTTACGGGACCTCTCTCCTCTGCCTGGGTGCTGGGCCTAAATATATGACAATGGACTGTTGCAGTGGTGGCTGACGTGAAGCCTGATTCTCTGCTATGACATGCAGACTGATTCTCTGCTGACATGAAGCCAGATCCTCTGTTACGGGACCTCTCTCCTCTGCCTAGGGTGCTGGGCCTAAATATATGACAATGGACTGTTACAGTGGTGGCTGACGTGAAGCCTGATTCTCTGCTATGACATGAAGACTGATTCTCTGCTGACATGAAGCCAGATCTCTGTTACGGGACCTCTCCTCCTCTGCCTGGGTGCTGGGCCTAAATATATGACAATGGACTGTTGCAGTGGTGGGCTGACGTGAAGCCTGATTCTCTGCTATGACATGCAGACTGATTCTCTGCTGACATGAAGCCAGATTCTCTGTTACGGGACCTCTCTCCTCTGCCTGGGTGCTGGGCCTAAATATATGACAATGGACTGTTGCAGTGGTGGCTGACGTGAAGCCTGATTCTCTGCTATGACATGCAGACTGATTCTCTGCTGACATGAAGCCAGATCCTCTGTTACGGGACCTCTCTCCTCTGCCTGGGTGCTGGGCCTAAATATATGACTAATGGACTGTTACAGTGGTGGGTGACGTGAAGCCTGATTCTCTGCTATGACATGCAGACTGATTCTCTGCTGACATGAAGCCAGATCCTCTGTTACGGGACCTCTCTCCTCTGCCTGGGTGCTGGGCCTAAATATATGACAATGGACTGTTGCAGTGGTGGCTGACGTGAAGCCTGATTCTCTGCTATGACATGCAGACTGATTCTCTGCTGACATGAAGCCAGATCCTCTGTTACTGGACCTCTCTCCTCTGCCTAGGTGCTGGGCCTAAATATATGACAATGGACTGTTACAGTGGTGGCTGACGTGAAGCCTGATTCTCTGCTATGACATGAAGACTGATTCTCTGCTGACATGAAGCCAGATTCTCTGTTACGGGACCTCTCTCCTCTGCCTAGGGTGCTGGGCCTAAATATATGACAATGGACTGTTGCAGTGGTGGCTGACGTGAAGCCTGATTCTCTGCTATGACATGCAGACTGATTCTCTGCTGACATGAAGCCAGATTCTCTGTTACGGGACCTCTCTCCTCTGCCTGGGTGCTGGGCCTAAATATATGACAATGGACTGTTGCAGTGGTGGCTGACGTGAAGCCTGATTCTCTGCTATGACATGCAGACTGATTCTCTGCTGACATGAAGCCAGATTCCTCTGTTACGGGACCTCTCTCCTCTGCCTGGGTGCTGGGCCTAAATATATGACAATGGACTGTTGCAGTGGTGGCTGACGTGAAGCCTGATTCTCTGCTATGACATGCAGACTGATTCTCTGCTGACATGAAGCCAGATTCTCTGTTACGGGACCTCTCTCCTCTGCCTAGGTGCTGGGCCTAAATATATGACAATGGACTGTTACAGTGGTGGCTGACGTGAAGCCTGATTCTCTGCTATGACATGCAGACTGATTCTCTGCTGACATGAAGCCAGATTCTCTGTTACGGGACCTCTCTCCTCTGCCTGGGTGCTGGGCCTAAATATATGACAATGGACTGTTACAGTGGTGGCTGACGTGAAGCCTGATTCTCTGCTATGACATGCAGACTGATTCTCTGCTGACATGAAGCCAGATTCTCTGTTACGGGACCTCTCTCCTCTGCCTAGGTGCTGGGCCTAAATATATGACAATGGACTGTTACAGTGGTGGCTGACGTGAAGCCTGATTCTCTGCTATGACATGAAGACTGATTCTCTGCTGACATGAAGCCAGATTCTCTGTTACGGGACCTCTCTCCTCTGCCTGGGTGCTGGGCCTAAATATATGACAATGGACTGTTGCAGTGGTGGGCTGACGTGAAGCCTGATTCTCTGCTATGACATGCAGACTGATTCTCTGCTGACATGAAGCCAGATTCTCTGTTACGGGACCTCTCTCCCCTGCCTGGGTGCTGGGCCTAAATATATGACAATGGACTGTTGCAGTGGTGGCTGACGTGAAGCCTGATTCTCTGCTATGACATGCAGACTGATTCTCTGCTGACATGAAGCCAGATTCTCTGTTACGGGACCTCTCTCCTCTGCCTAGGGTGCTGGGCCTAAATATATGACAATGGACTGTTACAGTGGTGGCTGACGTGAAGCCTGATTCTCTGCTATGACATGCAGACTGATTCTCTGCTGACATGAAGCCAGATTCTCTGTTACGGGACCTCTCTCCTCTGCCTGGGTGCTGGGCCTAAATATATGACAATGGACTGTTACAGTGGTGGCTGACGTGAAGCCTGATTCTCTGCTATGACATGCAGACTGATTCTCTGCTGACATGAAGCCAGATTCTCTGTTACGGGACCTCTCTCCTCTGCCTGGGTGCTGGGCCTAAATATATGACAATGGACTGTTGCAGTGGTGGCTGACGTGAAGCCTGATTCTCTGCTATGACATGCAGACTGATTCTCTGCTGACATGAAGCCAGATTCTCTGTTACGGGACCTCTCTCCTCTGCCTGGGTGCTGGGCCTAAATATATGACAATGGACTGTTGCAGTGGTGGCTGACGTGAAGCCTGATTCTCTGCTATGACATGCAGACTGATTCTCTGCTGACATGAAGCCAGATTCCTCTGTTACGGGACCTCTCTCCTCTGCCTAGGTGCTGGGCCTAAATATATGACAATGGACTGTTACAGTGGTGGCTGACGTGAAGCCTGATTCTCTGCTATGACATGCAGACTGATTCTCTGCTGACATGAAGCCAGATTCTCTGTTACGGGACCTCTCTCCTCTGCCTGGGTGCTGGGCCTAAATATATGACAATGGACTGTTGCAGTGGTGGGCTGACGTGAAGCCTGATTCTCTGCTATGACATGCAGACTGATTCTCTGCTGACATGAAGCCAGATTCTCTGTTACGGGACCTCTCTCCTCTGCCTGGGTGCTGGGCCTAAATATCTGACAATGGACTGTTGCAGTGGTGGCTGACGTGAAGCCTGATTCTCTGCTATGACATGCAGACTGATTCTCTGCTGACATGAAGCCAGATTCCTCTGTTACGGGACCTCTCTCCTCTGCCTGGGTGCTGGGCCTAAATATATGACAATGGACTGTTGCAGTGGTGGCTGACGTGAAGCCTGATTCTCTGCTATGACATGCAGACTGATTCTCTGCTGACATGAAGCCAGATTCTCTGTTACGGGACCTCTCTCCTCTGCCTAGGTGCTGGGCCTAAATATATGACAATGGACTGTTACAGTGGTGGCTGACGTGAAGGCTGATTCTCTGCTATGACATGCAGACTGATTCTCTGCTGACATGAAGCCAGATTCCTCTGTTACGGGACCTCTCTCCTCTGCCTAGGGTGCTGGGCCTAAATATATGACAATGGACTGTTACAGTGGTGGCTGACGTGAAGCCTGATTCTCTGCTATGACATGCAGACTGATTCTCTGCTGACATGAAGCCAGATTCTCTGTTACGGGACCTCTCTCCTCTGCCTGGGTGCTGGGCCTAAATATATGACAATGGACTGTTACAGTGGTGGCTGACGTGAAGCCTGATTCTCTGCTATGACATGCAGACTGATTCTCTGCTGACATGAAGCCAGATTCTCTGTTACGGGACCTCTCTCCTCTGCCTGGGTGCTGGGCCTAAATATATGACAATGGACTGTTGCAGTGGTGGCTGACGTGAAGCCTGATTCTCTGCTATGACATGCAGACTGATTCTCTGCTGACATGAAGCCAGATTCTCTGTTACGGGACCTCTCTCCTCTGCCTGGGTGCTGGGCCTAAATATATGACAATGGACTGTTGCAGTGGTGGCTGACGTGAAGCCTGATTCTCTGCTATGACATGCAGACTGATTCTCTGCTGACATGAAGCCAGATTCTCTGTTACGGGACCTCTCTCCTCTGCCTGGGTGCTGGGCCTAAATATATGACAATGGACTGTTACAGTGGTGGCTGACGTGAAGCCTGATTCTCTGCTATGACATGCAGACTGATTCTCTGCTGACATGAAGCCAGATTCTCTGTTACGGGACCTCTCTCCTCTGCCTGGGTGCTGGGCCTAAATATATGACAATGGACTGTTGCAGTGGTGGCTGACGTGAAGCCTGATTCTCTGCTATGACATGCAGACTGATTCTCTGCTGACATGAAGCCAGATTCTCTGTTACGGGACCTCTCTCCTCTGCCTGGGTGCTGGGCCTAAATATATGACAATGGACTGTTGCAGTGGTGGCTGACGTGAAGCCTGATTCTCTGCTATGACATGCAGACTGATTCTCTGCTGACATGAAGCCAGATTCTCTGTTACGGGACCTCTCTCCTCTGCCTGGGTGCTGGGCCTAAATATATGACAATGGACTGTTACAGTGGTGGCTGACGTGAAGCCTGATTCTCTGCTATGACATGCAGACTGATTCTCTGCTGACATGAAGCCAGATTCTCTGTTACGGGACCTCTCTCCTCTGCCTGGGTGCTGGGCCTAAATATATGACAATGGACTGTTGCAGTGGTGGGCTGACGTGAAGCCTGATTCTCTGCTATGACATGCAGACTGATTCTCTGCTGACATGAAGCCAGATTCTCTGTTACGGGACCTCTCTCCTCTGCCTGGGTGCTGGGCCTAAATATATGACAATGGACTGTTGCAGTGGTGGCTGACGTGAAGCCTGATTCTCTGCTATGACATGCAGACTGATTCTCTGCTGACATGAAGCCAGATCCTCTGTTACGGGACCTCTCTCCTCTGCCTGGGTGCTGGGCCTAAATATATGACAATGGACTGTTGCAGTGGTGGCTGACGTGAAGCCTGATTCTCTGCTATGACATGCAGACTGATTCTCTGCTGACATGAAGCCAGATTCTCTGTTACGGGACCTCTCTCCTCTGCCTAGGTGCTGGGCCTAAATATATGACAATGGACTGTTACAGTGGTGGCTGACGTGAAGCCTGATTCTCTGCTATGACATGCAGACTGATTCTCTGCTGACATGAAGCCAGATTCTCTGTTACGGGACCTCTCTCCTCTGCCTGGGTGCTGGGCCTAAATATATGACAATGGACTGTTGCAGTGGTGGCTGACGTGAAGCCTGATTCTCTGCTATGACATGCAGACTGATTCTCTGCTGACATGAAGCCAGATTCTCTGTTACGGGACCTCTCTCCTCTGCCTGGGTGCTGGGCCTAAATATATGACAATGGACTGTTGCAGTGGTGGCTGACGTGAAGCCTGATTCTCTGCTATGACATGCAGACTGATTCTCTGCTGACATGAAGCCAGATTCTCTGTTACGGGACCTCTCTCCTCTGCCTGGGTGCTGGGCCTAAATATATGACAATGGACTGTTGCAGTGGTGGCTGACGTGAAGCCTGATTCTCTGCTATGACATGCAGACTGATTCTCTGCTGACATGAAGCCAGATTCTCTGTTACGGGACCTCTCTCCTCTGCCTGGGTGCTGGGCCTAAATATATGACAATGGACTGTTGCAGTGGTGGCTGACGTGAAGCCTGATTCTCTGCTATGACATGCAGACTGATTCTCTGCTGACATGAAGCCAGATTCTCTGTTACTGGACCTCTCTCCTCTGCCTAGGTGCTGGGCCTAAATATATGACAATGGACTGTTACAGTGGTGGCTGACGTGAAGCCTGATTCTCTGCTATGACATGAAGACTGATTCTCTGCTGACATGAAGCCAGATTCTCTGTTACGGGACCTCTCTCCTCTGCCTAGGTGCTGGGCCTAAATATATGACAATGGACTGTTGCAGTGGTGGGTGACGTGAAGCCTGATTCTCTGCTATGACATGCAGACTGATTCTCTGCTGACATGAAGCCAGATTCTCTGTTACGGGACCTCTCTCCTCTGCCTGGGTGCTGGGCCTAAATATATGACAATGGACTGTTGCAGTGGTGGCTGACGTGAAGCCTGATTCTCTGCTATGACATGCAGACTGATTCTCTGCTGACATGAAGCCAGATCCTCTGTTACGGGACCTCTCTCCTCTGCCTGGGTGCTGGGCCTAAATATATGACAATGGACTGTTGCAGTGGTGGCTGACGTGAAGCCTGATTCTCTGCTATGACATGCAGACTGATTCTCTGCTGACATGAAGCCAGATCCTCTGTTACGGGACCTCTCTCCTCTGCCTAGGTGCTGGGCCTAAATATATGACAATGGACTGTTACAGTGGTGGCTGACGTGAAGCCTGATTCTCTGCTATGACATGAAGACTGATTCTCTGCTGACATGAAGCCAGATTCTCTGTTACAGGACCTCTCTCCTCTGCCTAGGTGCTGGGCCTAAATATATGACAATTGACTGTTATAGTGGTGGGTGACGTGAAGCCTGATTCTCTGCTATGACATGCAGACTGATTCTCTGCTGACATGAAGCCAGATTGTCTGTTACGGGACCTCTCTCCTCTGCCTAGGTGCTGGGCCTAAATATATGACAATGGACTGTTACAGTGGTGGCTGACGTGAAGCCTGATTCTCTGCTATGACATGCAGACTGATTCTCTGCTGAACATGAAGCCAGATTCTCTGTTACGGGACCTCTCTCCTCTGCCTGGGTGCTGGGCCTAAATATATGACAATGGACTGTTGCAGTGGTGGCTGACGTGAAGCCTGATTCTCTGCTATGACATGCAGACTGATTCTCTGCTGACATGAAGCCAGATTCTCTGTTACGGGACCTCTCTCCTCTGCCTGGGTGCTGGGCCTAAATATATGACAATGGACTGTTGCAGTGGTGGCTGACGTGAAGCCTGATTCTCTGCTATGACATGCAGACTGATTCTCTGCTGACATGAAGCCAGATTCCTCTGTTACGGGACCTCTCTCCTCTGCCTAGGTGCTGGGCCTAAATATATGACAATGGACTGTTACAGTGGTGGCTGACGTGAAGCCTGATTCTCTGCTATGACATGAAGACTGATTCTCTGCTGACATGAAGCCAGATTCTCTGTTACGGGACCTCTCTCCTCTGCCTAGGGTGCTGGGCCTAAATATATGACAATGGACTGTTGCAGTGGTGGCTGACGTGAAGCCTGATTCTCTGCTATGACATGCAGACTGATTCTCTGCTGACATGAAGCCAGATTCTCTGTTACGGGACCTCTCTCCTCTGCCTAGGTGCTGGGCCTAAATATATGACAATGGACTGTTACAGTGGTGGCTGACGTGAAGCCTGATTCTCTGCTATGACATGAAGACTGATTCTCTGCTGACATGAAGCCAGATTCCTCTGTTACGGGACCTCTCTCCTCTGCCTAGGTGCTGGGCCTAAATATATGACAATGGACTGTTACAGTGGTGGCTGACGTGAAGCCTGATTCTCTGCTATGACATGAAGACTGATTCTCTGCTGACATGAAGCCAGATTCCTCTGTTACGGGACCTCTCTCCTCTGCCTAGGTGCTGGGCCTAAATATATGACAATGGACTGTTACAGTGGTGGCTGACGTGAAGCCTGATTCTCTGCTATGACATGAAGACTGATTCTCTGCTGACATGAAGCCAGATTCTCTGTTACGGGACCTCTCTCCTCTGCCTGGGTGCTGGGCCTAAATATATGACAATGGACTGTTGCAGTGGTGGCTGACGTGAAGCCTGATTCTCTGCTATGACATGCAGACTGATTCTCTGCTGACATGAAGCCAGATTCCTCTGTTACGGGACCTCTCTCCTCTGCCTGGGTGCTGGGCCTAAATATATGACAATGGACTGTTGCAGTGGTGGCTGACGTGAAGCCTGATTCTCTGCTATGACATGCAGACTGATTCTCTGCTGACATGAAGCCAGATCCTCTGTTACGGGACCTCTCTCCTCTGCCTAGGTGCTGGGCCTAAATATATGACAATGGACTGTTACAGTGGTGGCTGACGTGAAGCCTGATTCTCTGCTATGACATGAAGACTGATTCTCTGCTGACATGAAGCCAGATTCTCTGTTACGGGACCTCTCTCCTCTGCCTAGGTGCTGGGCCTAAATATATGACAATGGACTGTTGCAGTGGTGGGCTGACGTGAAGCCTGATTCTCTGCTATGACATGCAGACTGATTCTCTGCTGACATGAAGCCAGATTCTCTGTTACGGGACCTCTCTCCTCTGCCTGGGTGCTGGGCCTAAATATATGACAATGGACTGTTGCAGTGGTGGCTGACGTGAAGCCTGATTCTCTGCTATGACATGCAGACTGATTCTCTGCTGACATGAAGCCAGATCCTCTGTTACGGGACCTCTCTCCTCTGCCTAGGTGCTGGGCCTAAATATATGACAATGGACTGTTACAGTGGTGGCTGACGTGAAGCCTGATTCTCTGCTATGACATGAAGACTGATTCTCTGCTGACATGAAGCCAGATTCTCTGTTACGGGACCTCTCTCCTCTGCCTAGGTGCTGGGCCTAAATATATGACAATGGACTGTTGCAGTGGTGGGTGACGTGAAGCCTGATTCTCTGCTATGACATGCAGACTGATTCTCTGCTGACATGAAGCCAGATTCTCTGTTACGGGACCTCTCTCCTCTGCCTGGGTGCTGGGCCTAAATATCTGACAATGGACTGTTGCAGTGGTGGCTGACGTGAAGCCTGATTCTCTGCTATGACATGCAGACTGATTCTCTGCTGACATGAAGCCAGATCCTCTGTTACGGGACCTCTCTCCTCTGCCTGGGTGCTGGGCCTAAATATATGACAATGGACTGTTGCAGTGGTGGCTGACGTGAAGCCTGATTCTCTGCTATGACATGCAGACTGATTCTCTGCTGACATGAAGCCAGATCCTCTGTTACGGGACCTCTCTCCTCTGCCTAGGTGCTGGGCCTAAATATATGACAATGGACTGTTACAGTGGTGGCTGACGTGAAGCCTGATTCTCTGCTATGACATGAAGACTGATTCTCTGCTGACATGAAGCCAGATCCTCTGTTACGGGACCTCCCTCCTCTGCCTGGGTGCTGGGCCTAAATATATGACAATGGACTGTTGCAGTGGTGGGTGACGTGAAGCCTGATTCTCTGCTATGACATGCAGACTGATTCTCTGCTGACATGAAGCCAGATTCTCTGTTACGGGACCTCTCTCCTCTGCCTGGGTGCTGGGCCTAAATATATGACAATGGACTGTTGCAGTGGTGGCTGACGTGAAGCCTGATTCTCTGCTATGACATGCAGACTGATTCTCTGCTGACATGAAGCCAGATCCTCTGTTACGGGACCTCTCTCCTCTGCCTGGGTGCTGGGCCTAAATATATGCTAATGGACTGTTACAGTGGTGGGTGACGTGAAGCCTGATTCTCTGCTATGACATGCAGACTGATTCTCTGCTGACATGAAGCCAGATCCTCTGTTACGGGACCTCTCTCCTCTGCCTGGGTGCTGGGCCTAAATATATGACAATGGACTGTTGCAGTGGTGGCTGACGTGAAGCCTGATTCTCTGCTATGACATGCAGACTGATTCTCTGCTGACATGAAGCCAGATCCTCTGTTACTGGACCTCTCTCCTCTGCCTAGGTGCTGGGCCTAAATATATGACAATGGACTGTTACAGTGGTGGCTGACGTGAAGCCTGATTCTCTGCTATGACATGAAGACTGATTCTCTGCTGACATGAAGCCAGATTCTCTGTTACGGGACCTCTCTCCTCTGCCTAGGTGCTGGGCCTAAATATATGACAATGGACTGTTGCAGTGGTGGGTGACGTGAAGCCTGATTCTCTGCTATGACATGCAGACTGATTCTCTGCTGACATGAAGCCAGATTCTCTGTTACGGGACCTCTCTCCTCTGCCTGGGTGCTGGGCCTAAATATCTGACAATGGACTGTTGCAGTGGTGGCTGACGTGAAGCCTGATTCTCTGCTATGACATGCAGACTGATTCTCTGCTGACATGAAGCCAGATCCTCTGTTACGGGACCTCTCTCCTCTGCCTGGGTGCTGGGCCTAAATATATGACAATGGACTGTTGCAGTGGTGGCTGACGTGAAGCCTGATTCTCTGCTATGACATGCAGACTGATTCTCTGCTGACATGAAGCCAGATCCTCTGTTACGGGACCTCTCTCCTCTGCCTAGGTGCTGGGCCTAAATATATGACAATGGACTGTTACAGTGGTGGCTGACGTGAAGCCTGATTCTCTGCTATGACATGAAGACTGATTCTCTGCTGACATGAAGCCAGATTCTCTGTTACAGGACCTCTCTCCTCTGCCTAGGTGCTGGGCCTAAATATATGACAATTGACTGTTATAGTGGTGGGTGACGTGAAGCCTGATTCTCTGCTATGACATGCAGACTGATTCTCTGCTGACATGAAGCCAGATTGTCTGTTACGGGACCTCTCTCCTCTGCCTAGGTGCTGGGCCTAAATATATGACAATGGACTGTTACAGTGGTGGCTGACGTGAAGCCTGATTCTCTGCTATGACATGAAGACTGATTCTCTGCTAACATGAAGCCAGATTCTCTGTTACGGGACCTCTCTCCTCTGCCTGGGTGCTGGGCCTAAATATATGACAATGGACTGTTGCAGTGGTGGGTGACGTGAAGCCTGATTCTCTGCTATGACATGCAGACTGATTCTCTGCTGACATGAAGCCAGATTCTCTGTTACGGGACCTCTCTCCTCTGCCTGGGTGCTGGGCCTAAATATCTGACAATGGACTGTTGCAGTGGTGGCTGACGTGAAGCCTGATTCTCTGCTATGACATGCAGACTGATTCTCTGCTGACATGAAGCCAGATCCTCTGTTACGGGACCTCTCTCCTCTGCCTAGGTGCTGGGCCTAAATATATGACAATGGACTGTTACAGTGGTGGCTGACGTGAAGCCTGATTCTCTGCTATGACATGAAGACTGATTCTCTGCTGACATGAAGCCAGATTCTCTGTTACGGGACCTCTCTCCTCTGCCTAGGTGCTGGGCCTAAATATATGACAATGGACTGTTGCAGTGGTGGGTTACGTGAAGCCTGATTCTCTGCTATGACATGCAGACTGATTCTCTGCTGACATGAAGCCAGATTCTCTGTTACGGGACCTCTCTCCTCTGCCTGGGTGCTGGGCCTAAATATCTGACAATGGACTGTTGCAGTGGTGGCTGACGTGAAGCCTGATTCTCTGCTATGACATGCAGACTGATTCTCTGCTGACATGAAGCCAGATCCTCTGTTACGGGACCTCTCTCCTCTGCCTGGGTGCTGGGCCTAAATATATGACAATGGACTGTTGCAGTGGTGGCTGACGTGAAGCCTGATTCTCTGCTATGACATGCAGACTGATTCTCTGCTGACATGAAGCCAGATCCTCTGTTACGGGACCTCTCTCCTCTGCCTAGGTGCTGGGCCTAAATATATGACAATGGACTGTTACAGTGGTGGCTGACGTGAAGCCTGATTCTCTGCTATGACATGAAGACTGATTCTCTGCTGACATGAAGCCAGATCCTCTGTTACGGGACCTCTCTCCTCTGCCTAGGTGCTGGGCCTAAATATATGACAATGGACTGTTACAGTGGTGGCTGACGTGAAGCCTGATTCTCTGCTATGACATGAAGACTAATTCTCTGCTGACATGAAGCCAGATCCTCTGTTACGGGACCTCTCTCCTCTGCCTAGGTGCTGGGCCTAAATATATGACAATGGACTGTTACAGTGGTGGCTGACGTGAAGCCTGATTCTCTGCTATGACATGAAGACTGATTCTCTGCTGACATGAAGCCAGATTCTCTGTTACGGGACCTCTCTCCTCTGCCTGGGTGCTGGGCCTAAATATCTGACAATGGACTGTTGCAGTGGTGGCTGACGTGAAGCCTGATTCTCTGCTATGACATGCAGACTGATTCTCTGCTGACATGAAGCCAGATCCTCTGTTACGGGACCTCTCTCCTCTGCCTGGGTGCTGGGCCTAAATATATGACAATGGACTGTTGCAGTGGTGGCTGACGTGAAGCCTGATTCTCTGCTATGACATGCAGACTGATTCTCTGCTGACATGAAGCCAGATCCTCTGTTACGGGACCTCTCTCCTCTGCCTAGGTGCTGGGCCTAAATATATGACAATGGACTGTTACAGTGGTGGCTGACGTGAAGCCTGATTCTCTGCTATGACATGAAGACTGATTCTCTGCTGACATGAAGCCAGATTCTCTGTTACGGGACCTCTCTCCTCTGCCTAGGTGCTGGGCCTAAATATATGACAATGGACTGTTGCAGTGGTGGGTGACGTGAAGCCTGATTCTCTGCTATGACATGCAGACTGATTCTCTGCTGACATGAAGCCAGATTCTCTGTTACGGGACCTCTCTCCTCTGCCTGGGTGCTGGGCCTAAATATATGACAATGGACTGTTGCAGTGGTGGCTGACGTGAAGCCTGATTCTCTGCTATGACATGCAGACTGATTCTCTGCTGACATGAAGCCAGATCCTCTGTTACGGGACCTCTCTCCTCTGCCTAGGTGCTGGGCCTAAATATATGACAATGGACTGTTACAGTGGTGGCTGACGTGAAGCCTGATTCTCTGCTATGACATGAAGACTGATTCTCTGCTGACATGAAGCCAGATTCTCTGTTACGGGACCTCTCTCCTCTGCCTAGGTGCTGGGCCTAAATATATGACAATGGACTGTTGCAGTGGTGGGTGACGTGAAGCCTGATTCTCTGCTATGACATGCAGACTGATTCTCTGCTGACATGAAGCCAGATTCTCTGTTACGGGACCTCTCTCCTCTGCCTGGGTGCTGGGCCTAAATATCTGACAATGGACTGTTGCAGTGGTGGCTGACGTGAAGCCTGATTCTCTGCTATGACATGCAGACTGATTCTCTGCTGACATGAAGCCAGATCCTCTGTTACGGGACCTCTCTCCTCTGCCTGGGTGCTGGGCCTAAATATATGACAATGGACTGTTGCAGTGGTGGCTGACGTGAAGCCTGATTCTCTGCTATGACATGCAGACTGATTCTCTGCTGACATGAAGCCAGATCCTCTGTTACGGGACCTCTCTCATCTGCCTAGGTGCTGGGCCTAAATATATGACAATGGACTGTTACAGTGGTGGCTGACGTGAAGCCTGATTCTCTGCTATGACATGAAGACTGATTCTCTGCTGACATGAAGCCAGATCCTCTGTTACGGGACCTCTCTCCTCTGCCTAGGTGCTGGGCCTAAATATATGACAATGGACTGTTACAGTGGTGGCTGACGTGAAGCCTGATTCTCTGCTATGACATGAAGACTAATTCTCTGCTGACATGAAGCCAGATCCTCTGTTACGGGACCTCTCTCCTCTGCCTAGGTGCTGGGCCTAAATATATGAC
The DNA here is from genome assembly GCF_014858855.1 of Bufo gargarizans. NCBI lineage: Eukaryota > Metazoa > Chordata > Amphibia > Anura > Bufonidae > Bufo > Bufo gargarizans. The sequence continues at coordinate 62,223,904 of NC_058083.1, read as the reverse complement.
AATGGACTGTTACAGTGGTGGCTGACGTGAAGCCTGATTCTCTGCTATGACATGAAGACTGATTCTCTGCTGACATGAAGCCAGATTCTCTGTTACGGGACCTCTCTCCTCTGCCTAGGTGCTGGGCCTAAATATATGACAATTGACTGTTACAGTGGTGGGTGACGTGAAGCCTGATTCTCTGCTATGACATGCAGACTGATTCTCTGCTGACATGAAGCCAGATTGTCTGTTACGGGACCTCTCTCCTCTGCCTGGGTGCTGGGCCTAAATATCTGACAATGGACTGTTGCAGTGGTGGCTGACGTGAAGCCTGATTCTCTGCTATGACATGCAGACTGATTCTCTGCTGACATGAAGACAGATTCTCTGTTACGGGACCTCTCTCCTCTGCCTAGGTGCTGGGCCTAAATATATGACAATGGACTGTTACAGTGGTGGCTGACGTGAAGCCTGATTCTCTGCTATGACATGAATACTGATTCTCTGCTGACATGAAGCCAGATCCTCTGTTACGGGACCTCTCTCCTCTGCCTGGGTGCTGGGCCTAAATATCTGACAATGGACTGTTCCAGTGTTGGGTGACGTGAAGCCTGATTCTCTGCTATGGGACCTCTCTCCAATTGATATTGTTTAATTTTTATTTATTTTATTTTTATTTTTATTCATTTCCCTATCCACATTTGTTTGCGGGGGATTTACCTACATGTTGCTGCCTTTTGCAGCCCTCTAGCTCTTTCCTGGGCTGTTTTACAGCCTTTTTAGTGCCGAAAAGTTCGGGTCCCCATTGATTTCAATGGGGTTCGGGTTCAGGACGAAGTTCGGATCGGGTTCGGATCCTGAACCCGAACATTTCTGGGAAGTTCGGCCGAACTTCTCGAACCCGAACATCCAGGTGTCCGCTCAACTCTAGTCAAAAATCTTCATACAAAGGGTGAAGTCCATCACTGAAAGGAGCGCCATGCCAGTCACCTCCACCTTCAGCAATCACAGGCCCTGTGTTATTAGCAGCCACAGTACAGAGCTCTAGTGATCCCCTGTCTCCGGAGGATACCGGCTCCTGTAGTCCTGCTCCCAATAAACCTGTTGAGACACAGGAGCTGGAAATATTTCCTCCTCACTCATGCTGTGGGGGGTGAATTACTTCCCATGATAGTGGGCAAATCCTTATTCTTGCTCCCTAGAAATGGTGATTAATGGAATTAGTTCAGTTCATCTCCCAACCAGATTTGGATCTAGGTTTTCTCCACCAGACGACCGATCTAAATCCATCAATGTCCAAGTCTCTTCCACCTGCTGTAAAGAATGAAAGCCGAGTCTCTGGAAGAAAGAGCAGTTCACAGCCTGGAATTTCTATGTTCTTTATTACTGGATTAGTTTGTGGTTTAGCAGAAGGTTGGTGAGGAGCAGAACATTGTTATTTAGGCCCCGATCACTAAACCTGGAAGTGAAGGAGCTGAGAGAAGTGTCTGATCTATAGACCGATCTACAGGAGGCCATGTATTCAGTCACTGTGTGCTTGTGTCTCCACAGGTGGATCCAGGAGGAGAAATCCCCCCGAGAGATGTCCCCGTCCTCTGTATTCCCAGGACTGTACTGAGGAGAAGCTCCCAGAGAACCTTCAGGTAGATGGAGCTGAAGTCTCCCCAGAATCTGACCAGAAAGTGATTGGACCAAAGATTATTTTACATTTCTCTTCTTCAGGATGAAAATCTGATGGTTATTAAGGTTGAGGTTAAAGAAGAAGAGGAGACAAATTTATGGGACGATCAGCAGGGTAAGGAGGGGGGCTGTCATGGGTCACCTGGATACTACTCCCATCATCACATGTAATAATCTCTCCTGTTCCTGTGTGTTTCCTACAGATGGACTTATAGAAGGAAATCCCCCCGAGAGATGTCCCCGTCCACTGTATTCCCAGGACTGTCCAGAGGAGAAGCTCTCAGAGAACCATCAGGTAGATGGAGCTGAGCCCTATACACATCTAAGTCAAAAGGGAGGGACCCCCCTGCGCTCCTATTGTTTAGATGTGTCAATCTGCCTGTGAAGGAAGAACCCGCTGCTCGGTGTCTAGCAAGTAGCCGTTGTCCTCCGACAGTAAATATATATCAATAATGTGTCGCCCGTGGGTGATATGAGACATCAGCGCTGGCAAACGCACTAAACAGCTAATCCCATTTAAATTTGCTCAATGGGTTGGTATCTGCCTAAAAATGAGAGGTTGGTCTAAAAAGGTCGGCTGTGCTCGGATAAACGTGTCTTGGTGAATGCAAGCGTTAAAAGCGATAATAACAGTGCGCTCCGTACCTTGTGCTTCATCCGGTATAATCCCCTGGTTGGTTGTGTAACGCTCTTCTCGATTCTTTTCTTTTCTGTGTACTTCTTTTTGCGGTTGTGTCTTTAAATCTGGGCGTCCTCCTTGCTCACCTACCAGCAGCAGCGCTGCCCCGGCCGGAAGCACGCGCGGTGCGAGGGAGCTTGTGACTCAGTTGTCCGGGAAACCACTATCGGTGACGTCATCGTTGAGAGTACAGGAGCCTCTGTGGAGCAACAAACTACCTACGCGTTTCAGAGCCTATCGGGCGCCCTCGTCAGGGTTAGTTTGCTGGTAGTGCCTCGGAGGTTAAATAGCTTATTCGGTTCCCATGGCAACGTGTGTACACAATCCTTGAGGTAACGGAGGTCCCAGTATTTTGTTGTATGGGGAGCGCTATGAGTGCGATTATTTAGTTATCCGGGGAGCGCCTGGAAGCGATGCATACTGGAGTGCAAGAAGTGCGGTGTCTTTAATTATGCAAATATCCAGAGAGCTCTATAAGTGCAATTTTTACTGAAATGCAAAAAGTTCAATTTCTTGATTTAACCCATTTGGGGCCAGGCTGTTGCATCTAGATCCACTTACTCTCTGCTCTAGACATGAGGTTAATATAGTCACCTCCCCTCCTGTCTTGCTTTACTCTTTCAATGTCCCCAAAGTTGGATCCCAGGATTTTACCCTGATGGAATTCCGCATAATGGCGTGATAGCGGATGGTTTTCCGATTTTTTTTTATGAATGTTATTGATGTGTTCTCTAGTTCTGGTTTTGAGTTCTCTTTTGCTCCGTCCCACATATATTTTGCTGCAGGGGCACCTAATATAGTAGATGACTCCTGTGGTGTTACAGGTAATATAGTCTTTCATTGTACCTTGCGCGGTATCTATTTGGAATGTGGGTTTGACTTGGTGCCTTAGGGTTCTACAATTTTTGCATAATCTGCAGGGATCGAGGCCCTTTCTGGCACATGTTTTATTGCCCAATGTGTCTATTTTGATAGAGGGGCCACTAAGTTGGCCAAGTTTGGGTCTCTCCTAAAGATAAATGTAGGGTTAGTGGGAATCTTATCCCCAATTATTTTATCATATTTTAAGATATTCCAGATAATTCTCTTAAAAGTACTCACCCCTACACTATCTGTGGTAGTAATGGGGACTTTGATTTTACTGGGATCCTCAGGTTCTTTTTTCCCCTCTTTTTAGGTGGTGTTTTTCCTTTCAGTAAGATGTTTCGATCTAGATCTTTCACTGCCTCGGTGATTGGGATCAGTAGTTCTGGTTTGTAGCCTTTTTCTATGAATTTTCTATTTAGCATTTCTGCCTCCTCTTGGTAGTTGGTGATGCCATTTCTGCGCGCCCGTATGTACTGGCTGTAGGGGATGTTATTCAGCCATAGGGGTAAATGGCAACTATCCAGGGGGATAAAACCGTCAGTATCTGTGGGTTTGTGGTAGGTTTTGGTATGTATTTTCCCATTTTCAATGAAGATAGTTAGGTCAAGGAAATTGATCTGTTCTTTATCAATAGATGGGGTGAAGTGTAAATAAAATTCATTTTTTATTTAAATTAGTTAAAAAATTGTTGAGGGATAATGCATCTCCATATAAAAACAACGTCGATAGGCTCTGAAACGCGTAGGTCGTTTTTTGTTCCACGGAGGCTCCTGTACTCTCAACGGTGACGTCACCGATAGTGGTTTCCCGGACAACTGAGTCACAAGCTCCCTCACACCGCGCGTGCTTCCGGCCGGGGCAGCGCTGTTGCTGGTAGGTGAGCAAGGAGGACGCCCTGATTTAAAGACACAACCACAAAAAGAAGTACAAAGAAAAGAAAAGAATCGAGAAGAGCGTTACACAACCAACCAGGGGATTATAGTGGACGAAGCACAAGGTACGGAGCGCACCATTATTGTTTTCAATGCTTGCATTCACCGCTTGATCTCTGACCAAGACACGTTTATCCGACCTTTTTAGACCAACCTCTCGTTTTTAGGCAGATACCAACCCATTGAGCAAATTATGATACATTATTGACCTATACACCTCTATATAGGGGGGTCCTGCAGCCATAGAGGGGTCATAGATGGTGGGGGTCTCTTATGTGGATCTGTTAGATTTCCCACCTGTCTGCTGTATTGTCCTGAATTGTTACAGATGACAAATCAGGGGGAAGATGTGACTGATATTAAAGTGGAGGATGAAGAAGAGCGGATGATGGGCGATCCCCCGTGTAAGAGTGAGGTGGAGGAGGACATTCCAGTCCATGTGACCACAGGTATGGAATCATGAATGGAGGAAGGGAATTGGGAGGTTTCTTCAGGTGAGGCTCCACCTTAGATCTCCAGTGAAGTAAGCTGAGGCCGCTCCATACGCTGTGGGTCCTGGGTGTGTTTTACAGTGGAGTCCTGCCTGCTGCTGGGACTGGAGGAAACATCAAACCCACCTGTTTAAACCCTGCGATCCCACAGTCACTAGAGACCACAGCATCTAAGAATATTTACTGAACTCATGTACAGGATTATTTTTGAGGGTATGGTGAAATCTGTATGTGTTACATGTGGATTTGCCGTAGATTTCGCTCCTTACATTTCCACAGAGTTGATAGGCTGCAGATGTAAATCCGAACTGCAGGTCAATTTACGCTCAGATTATTATTTTTTGCAGCATAAGATAAGATTTCTCTAAATGTCCTCCATTTTGCTGGTACTGTAGAATGCTGAGGACTTGCTGCCCTTACATCCACAGTGTATATGCGATCTGTGAGCCTACCCTTACTATTTCACATGGGGGATTAGCATGTGGATACAGAGTCTCTCTATTAGGACACAGTCTTGGTGTAAATTCACAGTGACCAGGATGGTGCCCGAGGCTCCGTCAGCATATCCGCTCCATTAGGCCCAACCACAGGTTTACTGACCCAACCTCACAGGGAGCTATCCGAGTCTGGAATCCAGATGTGTGAATCTGGTCTTAGTCAGAGGCAGCTGATTTAATAATAGTGCTTTCTCTTAAAGAGACAGCAGCTTAATGTCACCTAATCTGGGATATCACATCACATGTCTCATACACGGTGCAGGAAGAAATAACAGCATGTATGTGTAAACATGAGATGAATGTGATGCTGGCGTGTCCTCAGGAGCAATCACATCACCGCTCATCTAGGGTGGGAACCGGGTCAGTGGTCACACACCGCAAGAGAATGCTGTACAGAAGCCCCTATCTCTATCCCTTCTATGTTCGCGTGTTGTCTGATCGCCTGAGAAAAAGGTTCTATGGTAAGAACAAATATTAAAGGAGACAACGGACACCCTTGGTGGGTTCCATATGTTATGTCAAATAAGTCAGATAACGTACCATTCGCCAACACTCTGGCCGATGGGGCCGAATAAAGTGATTTAATTGCGTTAAGGATGTGTCCATTGGATCCCAAATGATCAAATACAGAAAAAGCAAATGACCAATTAATGCGGTCAAATGCCTTCTCGGCCTCCATGGCCACTAACAGTGATGGGCATCGTGTTCTTTCTGCTCGGTCTCTGAGGTTTAATAGGCGTCTAGAGTTGTCCGACGCCTGCCTGTTTTTACCAAACCCAGCTTGGTCTGGATGTATAATGCTGGGGAGAACTTTGGATATTCTTGAGGCTATGAGTTTGGAGAATAGTTTTATGTCAGTATTAAGGAGGGATATCAGGCGAAAGTTTTGTGGAGAGGTTGGGTATCTATCCTAGAGTATGTGTTGAAGGGGTGGGAGAAAAAGGTGTAATCTTTATCAGGGCCGTGTTGTATACGCCAAATGTTGTATATCTGTTGTCTGTGTATTAGTCATGCTATTGTGTCGGTCCTCCAGTTAGAAGTGGAGGTGATGTCCCATGTTGTTAAGGTTACCTGCACAATTGCTTGTAGAGGTTACTCGAAGAGGGGAAGGAGTCCAATGGCAGCGACACAGGAACAGAGGAGCGCGGAAACGGAATGGATGAATGATCCCGATATGCAGGAATGGCGGTGGCTCAATGGACCCGATAAGGTGCACGTGGTAGATGAGTGCCGAAGAACGAGGAAGGCAAGAGAGTAGTCAGGCAGTCCTGGGTCGGTACACGGGATGGCAGGTACAAGGATTCAGGATGAGGCAGGAGAGTAGTCAATGGAGGCAGAGTTCGGTACACGAGATGGCAGGTGCAAGGATTCAGGATGAGGCAGGAGAGTAGTCGATGGAGGCAGAGTTCGGTACACGAGCAGGTTAGCAGACAAAATACTGAGAGGCTGAAGCAAGACTACAGCTGAGATAGCTCAATAATCTGGCAAGGGAGGAAGTGACATGGTCTTCCTTAAATAGGGCGTACACAGATCTGATTGGTCAAACCAAAAGCAGGAACATTCAGGTCAAGGAGGTGGTTCAAAAAAGTAACAGAAACTGTCCAGGAAGCTCTGTGGTCTAGTGAGCAAGGCTACAGCCTAGGACGCTGGAGTCTCCCGGTTCGATCCCTGACACATGTTGTATCTGCGATGGTGTTAAAATCTCCACATATTATCAGGTGGCCTTGTCTTACTTTGTGTATTTTTTTAAACACTCTATTGAGAAAGTGTATTTGTCTGCGGTTTGGGGCGTATACTGTAACCAGCATATATTTGACTTTGTTAATAAATCCTACCAGTATAAGGTATCTTCCTTTAGGATCAATCGTAGAAAAGGTAACGTTGTTCTTAATGGCCAGTAGGACTCCCCTTTGCTTTTTTTTTCGTAATGTGCTTGGTAGATCTGCGAGTATTGAGGGTGTTTTTCTGTGTGATGTGTGTTTCCTGTGCACAAAATGTGTCTGATTTTAAGGATCGCGCCTCCTTTCAGGGATGGCGGCATGACGTAAGCACGTAGGCGTGCCGCGGCATATTCCACCCGGATCTCGGCAATGCGATGTGAACACTGACATCGCTGCTCCAGCCCTGCCTCATGTCGGCGTCCCTCTCCTGGCTGCCCGCTGCCTCAGCTCCCATTCTGTGCCGGCGCTCTTCGTGTCCTTGCTGACCCACTGCTTTCGCCTCAGACCTGCTTTGGCGATCTTCCCCACCTCGACCGTGAGCACAACAGATAGGAGGGGGGGGGGGGGGAGGAAGTCCTGGGGTGTGTTTTCGTCCTGCGGAGATCCTCCGAGAAATGAGCAAGAGGTTGGTGGTCCCAAAGGGGTTTCGATGCTTGTGAGATGCGCGGCTGAGGGGGATGGAGCAGAGCAGCACAGAGTGGAACGGAGTGACAGACGTCCCCATCTGAGGATAGAGGCGTCACAATCGCTTGAATCTCTGCCTCTCTTATTGTATGTGGCATCTGGCAGGGTGGTGGTGACCGCTCTGGGAGTGGGTGTCCCTGTATCCCCTCATCCCTGCATATGTTTTAGCACTGATATTGGTGCGTTGTGTGGAGACATTACCTAACTTAAAGAACTATGAAGTTCTGATTGCGGCGCTTGTTTGAAGCACATGGAATATGTGAACAAGCCTTGTCCGAATACTATGACATTTCCCCTGGTGAATGAAGCCTTTTTCACTCTGTGCAGTACTCTAGGGGTGCATAGGTTAGTGGGACTGTCTCAATTGTAATACCCGCCACAGGGGTACCACCTGTGAAGCTCCGGGTGGCTGTCTGTCTCTGATTGGTGGACGGTAACTCCCACACCTTTGTCCAAAGAATATATATGACCCCATTACTGCTAAGTAAGATCTACAAAGAACGAAAATCAAACTGCTGGAAATGTAGAGAAGAGGCTGCCGATTATATGCATCTGATATGGAGCTGTTCAAAGATGCAATCCTTTTGGAGAGAGGTTTTTGATCTCCTAAGTGCAGAGTCCCTAGTATTCCTTTCATTGAAACCGGAAGTGGCTGTTTTGGGCAGTATACCATCATCAATTAGGGAAGAAAAGGAAAAAAGGGTCTGGATAAGGGGTCTTATGGCGGCAAGAGTGATTATCGCAAGGGAAGGGGGCTCTAAAACAGCACCCCATATTATTGAGTGGAAAAACCTATTGGTAAAGATCAAGAGGTTTGAGGAATATGCAATAAGAGGCATGATTGGTCGCTGATGGGTGGCATCGCCTCCCGGCCGGGGGTGAGGTGAGGAGAGGGAGAGCGAGAGATGAAAAAATAATGTATACCCCTTAGGGGGGATTGTTTGTGGTGCTCACTGAGACAACCATCATGGGGTGGGGGGATTGGGGGGGGGGGCTGATCTAAGATAGGGGAGAATTTGAATAGACAAAGAGAGGTCTGAGTATAAGCAATATGGAGTTTAGAGGGGAGTTCCCCAAAATAGAATAGACTATTTACATTGGTACTGCGTCTGTTTATAGTGATTCATAACTTATTGTGCTGTTTTTGCAGAGTGTATATTGATGAACTCAGGTTTTGTATTGTCAAATTGAATTTTAATTTTGTATTACCAAAGGAATAAAAAAATAAAAAATACTTATAAAGTAAATAAATAAAATAAAATAAAAGATAGCGCCTCTTTCCACATCAAGGAACGCTTATAAGGGCTATTAAGTCCCTTAACGTTGAAGGAAGCTATCTTAATCACCATCTTGTAAAGTGCAATAGCTGTACCTTCAAGTTGGCACTATAAGTGCATATGTTGGGAAGGAGATGTTCGAGAGGCTGAGAGGGTCCTCCGAGTGAGCCACAGACCTGAACTGGAACAGAGAGGGAGGCCAAGTCCTAAAAAAGAAAAAAAAAAAAGAAGAAAGTACACAAACCAGTACAGATCAAAATGTGAAATTTAGTATGAGGTTCCACTTGTCACTTGGAGCCTTCTCTTGGGCTTAGGTATCTTCTGTTCTGAAGACGCCATATCACATGTGGGCAGTTAAATTGGCTACTAGTAACTAAATTGAGAACAAGTAACCTGAGCTAACTAGTAGAACGTTCTGGCACTTATCGCAGCATGACAATAGAATTAACCAGGTGTCCCGGGTCGTGACCATTCTTAGGAGCTCATTTGTATACAGATGTCTTCCACTCGGATCTCATTTTGACGGGTGGTTTAGGTGATGACTCTTTCGGCTGTTTCACCGTGATGTCCCAACCAGAACGAAGCGTGATCCCATCCTGCACTGAGGAAATAGCAAATGTGGTGTTGTTACAGGTGACAATTATTTTCACAGGGAACCCCCAACGATAGAGTATGTTATTTTCTCTTAACGCATCGGTTATTGGTAAAAGTTGTCTTCTTAATTTCAGGGTAGTGGCTGAAAGATCTGCGAAAATTTTTACCGATTGATAGGGAGCCTGTAGCTCTTTAATCTTGCGGGCTGCAAGCATAGCTTTTTTCTTTGACATGGTAATAGTGCACTCTGGCTAAAACGTCTCTAGGGACATTTTTCAGTAAGTGTTTGCGCTATTCTGTGTGCCCTGTCAATAGTGATATCTATGGGGGTGCATTCTGGCACCAAAAGCAGAATTATTTTTTGTATATAGGAGGTCAGTTCTTGCTGTGTGATTTCTTCAGGAATGCTCCTGAACTTTATATTATTTCTTCTGGAGCGATCCTCCAGATCTACTACCTTGGCTCTCAGTGAGGAGACTTCATCTTCTAGAGCTTGGTGTGCGTCAATCAAATTGTTGTGTGAGCCTGCAAAGTCCCCCATTTTGGCTTCTATATGGGTCACTCGGTGTTCTAGGTCGTCAACAGACGATTGTAATGGCGTTATCAACTGAGTGATGCCATGTTGTAGTGAGTGATTGAATGCCAGAAGCATTTCTTTAAGTAGGGAGCTAGAAGCTGGGGCATCTAAGGTGGGGATGAAGGCAAAACAATTTGCTAGGGCTGAATGGCTTTGTGTGCTGGGCTCAGTAGAATCGCTTACCCCTCCACCGTATTCATCTGGCTGTAAGCCCTGCTTTTGCTTTGCAGGGCTTGTGGAGGAGGACCCCCAAGATGGCACCGTTGCGTTTAGCTGTTTCCCGCCACCTGTACCTCCTGATGCTTCCCATGGAGAAGATGACCCGCAGATCTCCAGAGTGCCCGCCTCGCCAGCAGGTAACGAAGGGGCTCCTGCGCCGTTGTCCAAGATGGTATCCCGCTCTTCTTAGCTTTCAGGGAGTGAGGAGGTTGGTGATTCAGGGGGATCCGGGTCCCTGGTGTCTGCTGTCTCTCTCTTGTATTTATCCGCCTCAAAGTAGAAGTCTAATTTGCCTTGGGACTTGAGCCCTTTTTTCCCCCTGGTCATCATGTTGGGATTGGAGATATGCTTGTGTAGACTCTGTTGTGCCTGGTGTCAGCTTATGGAAGCTGTGTATGTGCCAGAGCTCTGAGCTTATGCGGTCATCTTTACTCGTGGCCAAGCCATGCCCCAGATTACACTTCTTTTGAATCACTTGCATATATCATCTATACAGTCACACAGAGAAAGCTTCATCCCAACATCTCCTTCTTTTTTTTTGTCAGTCTTTTTAACTTCTCCTTCACATCCTTCCATAGGTGCCATCTATTACGTAAACCAGGGAAGGATCCCAGCTCAGTACAATCTTCTCTCCCCATCTCTGTACTATATCAGAATTAGAATTACAAACATTCTGCCCAATCGCCTTCACTATATTCTTCTCTTCCTTGTTGCTGCCTCACAACCTGGTTTCTTACAGCATCCCATTCATCCAGAGAAATACCCGAATACAGAAACAAAACTTCTCAGCTCTGACTCCTGGGAAGCATTCGATGCAGTATCCTAGATGTTCTGAAAGGCTTCGGGGGAAATTCTTTTTTATGATTGTATTTTACTCATTTTGGGCTAAAAATAATTTTTCCAATTAACCTTTTTAAAAATTTTGGGTCGTACTGTCCCAAAAGGGTAACTTTGTCCAGCTGTGAGAATCGTACTTTCACTTTATGCCGGTTATCTAATAAACCTTTTCTCTAATTTACTAAAAGGTCATAAACACTTGTTATATAAAGATACTCCAGGACGTGATCCCAATCTGGGTAATAATTGTTAGACGTACTTTTTTTTTGTTTGTTCTCTCCTCACGTAGTAAAAGGGATGCAAAGTGTGAAGGGATAAAGGATGGGGTTAATAATTATGCACTATAATTATGAATGTTATTCTTGTGTATGGTAATATTATGAAAAATATAGATTATTTAAAGAAAAGCCATAAACATTTATTTAAGCCATATTCTTATCAGTAAGGTAAGAATTGAGCTATGAGTGTTTTTAAGGTCAGAGAAGATGACTGAGTGAAAATTCAGATCCTGCTACTAGAGAATCTCAAGGCTGTACAGAGATAAAGGCTCAACATTTTTAATAAACACTTCACTTACCCTCTGTAATTTAGGCCCTACTGTTGTTAATTTCTTACACACGTTACAGACAGACGCACAGACAAGTATAACTGTAAATGGACTTAACATCCACCCTCTGCCCCTTCACTGTGGAATCTGACATGGTTTTCCCCTCTCTCCTTCTATGGCTCGTCCAATTAGATTCTAGCATATGTGTTATCAAATTTGGCACTTGGCAAATATGTCTCTCTGTGGTTGCCAATGAGTCTCTGTCCTCTCCAACCCCACATGAACAAGTTGTCCCATATGCATCTCGCTTATTTAGGAGTTAGACATTTAAAGGGGATCTGTCCGCTCCAAAACACCCCCAAACTAGATGAAGCGGTGTATAGTGTAAGTGGTGCTGAGTCCAGTAATGTAATTTTTATCTTTATACTCACTTGCATCCGATGCTGTGCTCCTACAAACCAGCAGTAAAATCTCCTGAGCTCATGCACATTATGGAGAGGACTCCAAGTGGAGTCCCCTTCATGCATTATACTGCTGGTTTGTGGACACAGCAGCCCTTACACTATTCACCACTAACTCTCTAGTTTGTAAGGTGATAGGCCATATCTCAGCTTGTATCCAGATGCAAGAAGGACTTCTTTTTCCTGCTGGATCCACTTCTTAATTTGGCTCAAAAACTGCATGTCTGTTTCAGGCCTAATAGGAATGTTATACCGTATTTTTCGCTTTATAAGCTGCACCTGATGATAAGACGCACCTAGGTTTTTGAGGAGGAAAATAAGAAAAAAAAATATTTTGAACCAAAAGGTGTACTTTTGATAGGTTTTGAACTAATGGTGTTCTGTGGATGACGCACTGTTATGGGGGGGATGTGTGGATGACGCACTGTTATGGGGGGGATGTGTGGATGACACTGTTATGAGGGATCTGTGGATGACGCACTGTTATGGGAGGATCTGTGGATGACGCACTGTTATGAGGGATCTGTGGATGACGCACTGTTATGGAGGGATCTGTGGATGACGCACTGTTATGGGGGGGGATCTGTGGATGACGCACTGTTATGAGGGATCTGTGGATGACGCACTGTTATGGAGGGATCTGTGGATGACGCACTGTTATGGAGGGATCTGTGGATGACGCACTGTTATGGGAGGATCTGTGGATGCCGCACTGTTATGGGGGGGATCTGTGGATGCCGCACTGTTATGGGAGGATCTGTGGATGACGCACTGTTATGAGGGATCTGTGGATGACGCACTGTTATGGGGGGGATCTGTGGATGACACACTGTTATGGGGGGATCTGTGGATGCCGCACTGTTATGGGGGGGGATCTGTGGATGACACACTGTTATGGAGGGATCTGTGGATGACGCACTGTTATGAGGGATCTGTGGATGACGCACTGTTATGGGGGATCTGTGGATGATGCACTGTTATGGGAGGATCTGTGGATGCTGCACTGTTATGGGGGATCTGTGGATGACGCACTGTTATGGGGGATCTGTGGATGACACACTGTTATGAGGGATCTGTGGATGCCGCACTGTTATGGGGGGGATCTGTGGATGCTGCACTGTTATGTGAGGATCTGTGGATGACGCACTGTTATGGGGGATCTGTGGATGATGCACTGTTATGGGGGATCTGTGGATGATGCACTGTTATGGGGGGGATGTGTGGATGACGCACTGTTATGGGAAGATCTGTGGATGACGCACTGTTATGGGGGATCTGTGGATGACGCACTGTTATGGGGGATCTGTGGATGACGCACTGTTATGGGGGGATCTGTGGATGACGCACTGTTATGGGGGGATCTGTGGATGACGCACTGTTATGGGGAGATCTGTGGATGACGCACTGTTATGGGGGATCTGTGGATGACGCACTGTTATGGGAGGATCTGTGGATGCCGCACTGTTATGGGAGGATCTGTGGATGCCGCACTGTTATGAGGGATCTGTGGATGCCGCACTGTTATGGGAGGATGTGTGGATGATATAACAAAACAATAACAAGTACAGGTGCACACTGCGGTCTCACTAAACCCTCAAACTGGTTTTAAAATTGAGAGATTAGTCAACATGTCCTACAGTGTAGAACGTCTATGCCCGGGCACCACGCCAAGGTTTCTCAAGTAGCCCGGGACCTAACACTCTCCTACCTGAGCCATATGGGCAATACCAGGAGCCAGTGGGCAAATTACAGGAGCATGAGGCCGACTCACAAACAACTCACCAGTTACCTCCAGCATGTAGCCATGCTTGCAATGGGAGGAGGGAGGAGGGAGGAGTCTGCGAGTCCCACTCAAGACTGACTGATATGGCCCAGGCCTCACAGGTGCACCTAAATGTGGCCTGTAGATGGAAAACAGGCACATTTAAATTGGAGTTTATACACCTCCAAGAATCTATATATTGTTATATTGATTATGACATCCGCACTTGTTACCTTGTGTGAGATGTCTATTGTGGTACTTGTGGTTCGCCGCAGGCATCCTCCACCGTATGCATTTTGCTGGGGATCGCCATTAGCAACGGGCCACAAGTGCAGGATTTGCTCCCCTGTATATATGCACGACTGCATGTGGGTTTGAGCACCTCCTGCTAATGCCACCCTGTCTTTTTGGTTTGTATATATAGATTCTTGGAGGTGTATAAACTCCAATTTAAATGTGCCTGTTTTCCATCTACAGACTACATTTAGGCGCACCTGTGAGGCCTGGGCCATATCAGCCAGTCTTGAGTGGGACTCGCAGACTCCTCCCTCCTCCCATTGCAAGCATGGTTACATGCTGGAGGTAACTGGTGAGTTGTTTGTGAGTCGGCCTCATTCTCCTGTAATTTGCCCACTGGCTCCTGGTATTGCCCATACGGCTCAGGTAGGAGAGTGTTAGGTCCCGGGCTACTTGAGAAACCTTGACGTGGTGCCCGGGCTTAGACATGTTCTACACCGTAGAACATGTTGACTAATCTCTCAATTTTAAAACCAGTTTGAGGGCTTAGTGAGACCGCAGAGTGCACCTGTATTTGTTATTGTTTTGTTATATTGTTATATTGATTATCACATCCGCACTTATTACCTTGTGTGAGATGTCTATTGTGGTACTTGTGGTTCGCCGCGGGCAGCCTCCACGTATGCATTTTGCTGGGGATCGTCATTAGCAACGGGCCACAAGTGCAGGATATGCTCCCCTGTATATATGCACGACTGCATGTGGGTTTGAGCACCTCCTGCTAATGCCACCCTGTCTTTTTGGGATGTGTGGATGACACACTGTTATGGGGGGATCTTTGGATTACTCTGATGGGGGATCTTATGTCATCCACAGATCCCCATAAGTGTCATCTACAGATCCCCCATCAGATGCATCAGTGTGGAGGGAGGAGGCGGAGACACTCATGGCGGGGCCCGGTGCAGTGATTCTACTCTAATACACCGGGCCCCGCAACTGTTAAATACATTCAACCTGAATGGGTCCGCAATTACTGTACTGTACTTACTGTAGTAACCTTATGTATAGCATTAAGACGGCGCAGACCGGCAGCTCCCTCGGTCATGTGCCGCCTGCCAAAGCTCCCTCGGTCATGCGCCGCCTGCCTGTTTATCTCACTTTATGAATGAACAGGCAGGTGGCGCATGAGGAGGGAGCTGCGGCAGGTGAGGCAGGCGGCGCATGAGGAGGGAGCTGGGGCAGGCGGCGCATGAGGAGGGAGCTGGGGCAGGCGGCGCATAACCGAGGGAGCTGCCAGTCTGCGCTGTATTAATGCTATACATAAGGTACTACAGTAAGTACAGTACAGAAATTGCGGACCCATTCGGATTGAATGTACTTAACAGCTGCAGGGCCCGGTGTATTAGAGTAGAGTCACTGCACCGGGCCCCGCCATGAGTGTCCCCGCCTCCTCCCTCCACACTGATACTTCGCTGGCCGCGCTGTGCAGCATAGCGGCCAGTGAAGTATTCGCTTTATAAGACGCATGGCCATTTTCCCCCCACTTTTGGGGGGGAAAAAGTGCATCTTATAAAGTGAAAAATACGGTAATTTTGTGGTTTTAAAAAGAACCTCACTATCTATTTTTAATCCTAACAGGAAATCCCAATAAGAACTCTGAGGGAACCATGAAGTTACCACAAGTACAAAATGGAGCTCTCATGCCACACTCTTCAAGAAAAAACCTCATTGCCGTGCTTGTATATCCAGGACTTCTCATTACAGATCTAGCACGTAAACCAAGTAGTCATGGAGAATCTCCTGATCAATCACAGATTGTTACCACAAGTACACCACAATCACATTTTGGAACATGTATGAAAACTCAGGCAGAACTGAAGAGATTTCCCTGTTCACACTGCGGTAAATATTTTGCCCATAAATCACATCTTATTATACATGAGAGAAGTCACACAGGAGAGAAGCCATTTCCATGTTCAGAATGTGGGAAATGTTTTACAAATAGATCAGATCTTGTTAAACATCAGAAATGTCACACAGGAGAGAAGCCGTATCCATGTTCAGAATGTGGGAAATGTTTTATTAGGAAAGCCAAACTGAGGGAACATCAGAGAGTTCACACGGGAGTGAGGCCGTATTCATGTTCAGTATGTGGGAAATGTTTTATGGAGAAATCATATCTTATTACACATAATAGAACTCATACAGGGGAGAAGCCGTATTCATGTTCTGAATGTGGCAAATCCTTTATGTATAAATCATGTCTTGTTGTACACCAGAGACTTCACACAGGAGAGAAGCCGTATTCATGTTCTGAATGTGGGAAATCTTTTATTAGTAATACCAGTCTCAGGACTCATTGGAGAAGTCACAGAGGAAAGAAACCATCCTGATCTTCTATATGTGAAAATTTTTCATATTGAAATCAAAATGTAAAACTCATAAGAGGAAAAAATAAATTCCTGTGTGTAATGTCTGCAAAAGCAGATGTATAACTAGACATTAAAGGGGTTTATTGCATTTATTATGTAGGCAAAGTGAATACAAGGCACTTACTAATGTTTTTTGATTGTCCATCTTGCCTCCTTTTCTCTCATTTCCTGAGGTTACGGCCACTGCTGTGCTGCAGCAGAGATACAAGGCGGCTGGAAGCTGCTGCGCATGTGTGCCTATGCACTGCACCAGCCACCAGAGAGGCCGAAGGTTTTTCCTATACTGTGCCAGATTGCAGTAGTGGCCATCCCTGAATGTGTCTGGTGTGTAATGCAATGAAAAATTGAATTAAGATAGCTAAGGAGGCAATGTGGACAATCACAACACATTAGTAAGTGCCTTGTAAAAACTTTTGTCTACGTGGTAAATACCATTTCCTAAAAGTGAGACAACCCCTTTAAACCACCAATAAGAGGGTTTTATTTTGGATGAAATAAGCCTGGATTTGCCAAATACTCAGATTATATTTACCTGAATCTGGGATCCATGGAAGAAAAGAGGAGAAGAGAAGATGAAGTCCCCATGGACTGTATTCATACCTCCACCCACACTGCAGGAGACTCCAGTGGGACATAGTGAAGGAGGAAGGACTCCGCATGGAGACTTTTATGTAACATGTGGACATATCGATATTTGATCTTCATTAATACTGTATATAATGATAAAGGTGATGGAAATACGATAAAAATACGTTTAATGGAGGTCAGGATTTGGAATGACCTACTATTACTATCCTCAGTGGTCTCCGAACTATATACTGATGAACTGAGTGTACCTTATTGTGAAAGTTAAAACATAACTTTTATTTTTTACTGCGCTTTCCAGAGGGGAAGCAAACGGGTACTGCACAAAATGAATTGTCCTTTTCCAGTACAGTTCCTTTCCTGGGGGATTGCCTGCCGCCTAAATGAACCTTTGGGGGTGCTCAGCCTATATGCTTTCCCCATGCAGACTAGTCTATAAGCAGGGAAAAACCTGACTGGCTGCAGTCGGAGCACCCGTCCCAGAAAGGGCGACCCCCAGCCGCTGGAACCTCGGGCCTGTGCTAGAAATGACTTAAACTTCCCTTCCTAGCAAATCTAGTCCATCATCCAACGCGTTTCGCCATCTAAAAATTGGCTCTTCGAGGACATGGATCTGGAGGTGTCACAGAGCGCTTAATGCAGTGGCAGCGCTTCTGCTTAGATATTAAGGCAGTGGCAGCGTATGAGTTGTGGCTTATATGACAAACACTCATTTAGACCGTCAGGTGTCACGGAGTTCAGTCCGTGTATCCACTTCGTTTCTGCCCTTAGAATCATTTTATCCCAATCCCCACCTCTCCGTGGTTTTGGAATGTGCTGTATGCCTACAAATTTGAGACAGGTAATGTCCCCTCCATGACACTGAACTATATGACGTGCCACTGAGGTATCCTTTTTATTTAGGACATCATTTACGTGGTCTCTTATACGCCGCCTGAATTCTCTTTTCGTTTTACCCACGTAATCCAGTGGGCAAGTACATTGTGCCAGGTACACTACACCTGTAGTTAAGCAATTCACAAAGTCTCGGATAGTATACTCTCTGTTAGTATTAGAGCCCGTGAATTTTTGTGTACCTGGCTACAGGCCGTACAATTGCCACATTTGAATGTGCCTAGAGGTCTTCTTGAAATCCAGTTACCTGGTTTCTCTGGGGAAATGACTGTTCACTAATCTGTCCCTTAGACTCCTTCCCTTCCTGTATGTTATTGCGGAAATGGTCCCAGTATCTCGTCTAGATCTGGGTCCGCTTTTATTAATATATCCCAGTGCTTGCATAAGACTTGCCTCACTTTTTGATGTGCATCATCAAAAGTACCTATGACACAGATTTTGCTAGGGCATACAGACGTCTCTGTCCTTTGTTTTTTGGGATTATATATATATTTAGTTTAAGATACCATTAATAACATTTATTTAGATCAGTTAAATCCCTAAGTGTATGTAGTATGCACCAAAACGCTGCGCGAACGGTGACCCGGAGCTAAGGGTGGGGAAGACTAATACTGGGTCTCTGAAGACTAGTCTCACCCTATACTGGATTTACCTTGAGGTGGCAAGGCACTTCTGATAGCCCAGCTGGCCAGTAGGCACCTATAAGACCCTCCCTGTCCCTGCGCAGCAATGGAGACTGCCCAGCTTCGTCACGCTGTGGTGGAGGGCTCTGTCACCAGTGTGTTGATAACTTGCCGAAAGAACTCTAAAGTCCTATGTATAGTTCCGACGCGTTTCTTTGGACATGGGTCCAGCTCATCAGGGGACCTAGTAGTAAGTATCCCAGTTTCGGAGGTGGTGGTCACTTTAAGATTCACCTCTTTTCACTGGTTAGCAGTGCATTAAATAACATGCTATACAGTAGTGCATTCATTGACATGTTACTTATCTTTGCCTCCCATGTATCGGTCCACACGGATGCAGGCTGTGTTGTGGCTTGTGGCAGCAACAGTGCAACATGTGAAATGGCACCTTTTTAACCGCCTCCGGACCGCCTAACGCAGGATCGCGGTCCGGAGGCGGCAGCGCTGCGCAGTCACGCATATACGCGTCATCTCGCGAGACGTGACATGACGCGATTAGCCGGCCCGCGCATGCGCAATGCGGGCCGGCATTTCGTCAAGGGGGGTCGTGTCATCAGCTTTCCAGCCAATGATCGCGGCTGGCAAGCTGATGATTTTTAAAAAATCCAATCAGAAGCCACAGAGCAGATCATATTAGTAAATATAATGTGTTATATGGCTGCCCTGCTCCTCTGCTGGTCCTTTTGGTCGGTTGGATCCAGCAGAGGAGCAGGCTTCACAGTGAGTACACCAAACACCACACACTAGCCCCAGATCACCCCCTGCACCCCAATTAACCCTTTGATCACCCCTTTGATCGCCCCTGTCAATCACTAGTGAAAGGAAAAAAGTGATCAGTGTAAACTGTCACTTTTTTTTTCACTGGTATTGACCGTTAGGTTTTAGGATAGTTTAGGCCCCTTGGTTAGGTAGTTTAGGGATCAGTTAGCGCCCAGCCCACCGCACCGCAGTCCCTTATTCGCTGATTAGCGTATCGCTAATCAGCATTTGTACTTTTATAGTATCTGGAAGTGATCAAAACTGATCACGGTCAGATCTATAATAGTATTAGTGTCACTTTAGTTCGCCCTCCACCCAAAACGCAGTGTTTGCCCGATCAGGCCTGATCGGTCGCCCACACGTGCGTTCGCCCACACCCGCCCCACCGCAGTGACAAAAATATATTTTTTTGATCACTGCACATTCACTTTACACGCGCTGCGGCGATAAAAAAAATCAGTTTTGATATTTTTTATCAACCGCAGCGGCCTCCGGTACTTCGCTAGCCTCCCATTTGTAAGACAGGCTTGCTTTTTTTCTTGGGTAGTCTCAGGGAATACCCCTAAATTTAGTTGCCCAAATGTCAAACAGGGGGTATTCTTCTGAAGAGGCCTACAGGCTTCTGACCCAGTCGGATGAGGAATGGGAACCCTCATCTGATGAATCTAGCGGGTCAGAATATGAACCTGTAGAAAGCAGTGGCACTCTGACCCAAAGTTCGGACGAGGAGGCTGAGGTCCCTGATAGCACCAGGCGTACCCGGCCCCGTGTCGCTAGACCGCAGGTTGCGCAGGATCCGCTTCAAGAGCAGCAGAGTGGGGCTGGCGCTGTCGGATTACGTGGTGAGGCATACACCAGCAGCGCAGCCCTCCCTGGACCTAGTACCAGCACTGCCGTACAACCTGGTGAAGTGGCGAGCACCAGAAGGGCAGTTGAAGCTGGTACGGTGGCACGTGCATTAGTTACCCCGTCGCAGCCACCGCAAAGACAGGCCCGTAGACCCCCTAGAATCCCTGAGGTGCTGGCAAACCCTGATTGGCAGTCCCCAACTTCAGCCGCACCTGTAGTTCCCCCTTTCACCGCCCAGTCTGGAGTTCGGGTTGAGACAGCTCAGATCGGTTCGGCCCTGGGATTTTTTGAGCTGTTCTTGACTGCGGAGCTCTTAGACATAGTCGTGGCCGAAACAAACCGGTATGCCACACAATTTATAACCGCCAACCCGGGAAGCTATTATGCCCAGCCTTTCCGGTGGAAACCAGTCCAAGTTTCCGAAATTAAAATTTTTCTGGGCCTTCTCCTCAACATGGGTCTAACTAAAAAGCATGAATTGCGGTCATATTGGTCCACGAACCCAATTCATCACATGCCCATGTTCTCTGCTGCTATGTCCAGGGCACGTTTTGAGGCCATCCTGCGTTTCCTGCACTTTAGCGACAACACCACCTCCCGTCCCAGAGGCCACCCAGCTTTTGACCGGCTCCACAAAATTCGGCCCCTCATAGACCATTTCAACCAGAAATTTGCAGATTTGTATACCCCAGAGCAAAACATCTGCGTAGACGAGTCCCTAATACATTTTACCGGGCGCCTTGGCTTCAAACAATACATCCCAAGCAAGCGCGCCCGGTATGGGGTCAAATTGTATAAGCTCTGTGAAAGGGCCACAGGCTATACCCACAAATTTCGTGTCTATGAGGGAAAAGATCAGACCCTGGAGCCGGTCGGTTGCCCTGACTACCTGGGGAGCAGTGGGAAGACAGTCTGGGACTTGGTGTCACCCTTATTCGGCAAGGGGTACCATCTTTATGTGGACAATTTCTACACAAGTGTGGCCCTCTTCAGGCATTTGTTTCTAGAACAGATTGGCGCCTGTGGCACCGCGCGAACTAGTCGCGCGGGCTTCCCCCAACGGCTCGTTACCACCCGTCTTGCAAGGGGGGAGAGGGCTGCCTTGTGTAACGAAGAACTGCTCGCGGTGAAATGGAGAGACAAGCGTGACGTTTACATGCTCTCCTCCATTCACGCAGACACGACAATCCAAATTGAGCGAGCAACCCGTGTCATTGAAAAGCCCCTCTCAGTCCACGACTATAACCTTCACATGGGAGGGGTGGACTTCAATGACCAGATGTTGTCTCCGTATTTAGTTTCCCGCAGAACCAGACGCTGGTATAAGAAGGTGTCTGTATATTTGATTCAATTGGCTCTGTATAATAGTTTTGTTCTCTACAGTAAGGCTGGGAGAACACGATCCTTCCTCAAATTTCAGGAAGAGATCATCGAGAACCTCCTGTACCCAGGAGGTTCCGTGGCCCCATCCACCAGTGTAGTTAGCCGTCTACACGAGCGACATTTCCCCAATGTCGTTCCTGGTACCTCAACCCAACCGTCACCCCGAAAAAGATGTTGTGTCTGTAGCAGGAGTGGAATAAGGCGTGACACCCGCTATTTCTGTCCTGACTGCCCTGACCACCCTGCCCTATGCTATGGAGAGTGTTTCTGGAAGTACCACACACAGGTACACCTAGCATAGGGATCATCTCACCAGGACAGGCACACAGGGCTATTAGGGCCCATTCACTCACAGCTGCTGCAAACGTCTCCTTTCACCTGGGACAAAGTGCATAACGCACTTCGCCACATCTTTGGGCGATTTGCGCTTTGCACATTGTCCCATGGGGAAGGAGAGGTTTGTTCTATAAAGGTAAAAAAAAAAAAAAACACCAGTAAGCAAAAAGGTTAATGTTCAGTTCAAAAAGTTAAAGTTTATATGTTCTGTTCCAAAGTTAATAAAATTATTGCGTTGCAGCCTGGTTTTTTCATTTTTTTTTTACCTTCCAGGTGGACCAACCGATCGACCAGCTGCAGCACTGATGTGCATTCTGACAGAAGCATTGCGCTGCTGTCAGATTACACGCAAGTCGGTGTATGCAGCGCTGCAAGACGAGATTTCTCCTCTGCAGTAAAAGATACGTTTGCCGAGGCATACGAGCTGAGGAGGAGGCGGCGTTCCTATGCTTTGGCAAACACTTTGTATATAAAAAATAAATAAAAATCCCGGCAATGATTTATTCATCCACATCGATTGATGTGAATGGAGAAATCTGGTTTGCCAGGGCATACGAGCTAAGTGGGTATGGATGTTGGGCGGAGCTCCTATGTCCTGGCAGACGCCTTTCCCCTCCTTTTTTTTTTTTGGCAGAGATTTTTTCATCCACATTGATCGATGCGAATGAAGAAATCTGTGCCGTTCATTTTTTTCTTTCAGCCCAGAGGCTGAACGGAAAAAAAAAATCTCATTACCTGTATGCTCAATATAAGGAGAATAGCAGAAACTCCTAATGCTGGCCATACATGTAATGATTGCGGAGACCCTCAAATGCCAGGGCAGTACAAACACCCCACAACTGACCCCATTTTGGAAAGAAGACACCCCAAGGTATTCGCTGAGGGGCATATTGAGTCCATGAAAGATTGAAATTTTTGTCCCAAGTTAGCGGAAAGTGAGACTTTGTGAGAAAAAAACAAAAAAAATCAATTTCCGCTAACTTATGCCAAAAAAAAATAATTTCTATGAACTCGCCAGGCCCCTCATTGAATACCTTGGGGTGTCTTCTTTCCAAAGTGGGGTCACATGTGGGGTATTTATACTGCCCTGGCTTTTTAGGGGCCCTAAAGCGTGAGAAGAAGTCTGGGATCCAAATGTCTAAAAATGCCCTCCTAAAAGGAATTTGGGCACCTTTGCGCATCTAGGCTGCAAAAAAGTGTCACACATGTGGTATCGCCGTACTCAGGAGAAGTTGGGGAATGTGTTTTGGGGTGTCATTTTACATATACCCATGCTGGGTGAGATAAATATCTTGGTCAAATGCCAACTTTGTATAAAAAAATGGGAAAAGTTGTCTTTTGCCAAGATATTTCTCTCACCCAGCATGGGTATATGTAAAATGACACCCCAAAACACATTCCCCAACTTCTCCTGAGTACGGCGATACCAGATGTGTGACACTTTATTGCAGCCTAGGTGGGCAAAGGGGCACACATTCCAAAGAGCACCTTTCGGATTTCACCGGTCATTTTTTACAGATTTTGATTGCAAACTACTTCTCACGCATATGGGCCCCTAAATTGCCAGGGCAGTATAACTACCCCACAAGTGACCCCATTTTGGAAAGAAGACACCCCAAGGTATTCCGTGAGGGGCATGGCGAGTTCCTAGAATTTTTTATTTTTTGTCGCAAGTTAGTGGAATATGAGACATTGTAAGGAAAAAAAAAATCATCATTTTACGCTAACTTGTGACAAAAGATAAAAAATTCTAGGAACTCTCCATGCCCCTCACGGAATACCTTGGGGTGTCTTCTTTCCAAAATGGGGTCACTTGTGGGATAATTATACTGCCCTGGCAATTTAGGGGCCCATATGCGTGAGAAGTAGTTTGCAATCAAAATGTGTAAAAAATGGCCTGCGAAATCCGAAAGGTGCTCTTTGGAATGTGTGCCCCTTTGCCCACCTCGGCTGCAAAAAAGTGTCACACATGTGGTATCGCCGTACTCAGGAGAAGTTGGGGAATGTGTTTTGGGGTGTCATTTTACATATACCCATGCTGGGTGAGATAAATATCTTGGTCAAATGCCAACTTTGTATAAAAAAAATTGGAAAAGTTGTCTTTTGCCAAGATATTTCTCTCACCCAGCATGGGTATATGTAAAATGACACCCCAAAACACATTCCCCAACTTCTCCTGAGTACGGCGATACCAGATGTGTGACACTTTTTTGCAGCCTAGGTGGGCAAAGGGACCCACATTCCAATGTGCACCTTTCGGATTTCACCGGTAATTTTTTACAGATTTTGATTGCAAACTACTTCGCAGGCATATGGGCCCCTAAAATGCCAACGCAGTATAACTACCCCACAAGTGACCCCATTTTGGAAAGAAGACACCCCAAGGTATTTTGTGATGGGCATAGTGAGTTAATTTTATTTTTTGTCACAAGTTAGTGGAATATGAGACTTTGTAAGAAAAAAAAAATCATAATTTTTCGCTAACTTGTGACAAAAAATAAAAAGTTCTATGAACTCACTCTGCCCATCAGCGAATACCTTAGGGTGTCTACTTTCCGAAATGGGGTCATTTGTGGGGGTTTTCTACTGTCTGGGCATTGTAGAACCTCAGGAAACATGACAGGTGCTCAGAAAGTCAGAGCTGCTTCAAAAAGCGGAAATTCACATTTTTGTACCATAGGTTGTAAATGCTATAACTTTTACCCAAACCATTTTTTTTTTACCCAAACATTTTTTTTATCAAAGACACGTAGAACAATAAATTTAGCGAAAAATGTATATATGGATGTCGTTTTTTTTGCAAAATTTTACAACAGAAAGTGAAAAATGTAATTTTTTTTGCCAAAAAACGTTAAATTTCGATTAATAGCAAAAAAAGTAAAAATGTCAGCAGCAATGAAATACCACCAAATGAAAGCTCGATTAGTGAGAAGAAAAGGAGGTAAAATTCATTTGGGTGGTAAGTTGCATGACCGAGCAATAAACAGTGAAAGTAGTGTAGTGCAGAAGTGTAAAAAGTGGCCTGGTCATTAAGGGGGTTTCAGCTAGCGGGGTTGAAGTGGTTAAAGGGGCCGCCTCCTCAGTGGTCAGCTGACTATCTCGTGACCGGATCATGTGACTGACCCGTAAATGCGCAGCGACCGCTGTTGCCTCCCCCAAGGCATCACGTGACCGTCGCGTCTCACGATGATGCGTGAGGTGCGATGATGCGTATGTCATGTGATCCAGGGAGGCGACGTCAGGGAGGAGATGTTCCTCCCCCCTCGTGTAACATCAAGCAGGAGATATTCAAACAAAGGGGAGGGGAGCTTCACTGCGGGATACCAGCGCTCCTCTTCCCCACTCGTATTAAACAAATTTCGTCACAGGTTATAATCTGATAGCTGCGCCGTCATGTCGTTACAATCAGCACGCTATAGAGCATTTCAAACGGCAAAAAGTTAGTCAGCAAACCTTTCTCTGTATTTTAAAACCATGGCTAATTGGCAGAAGAGGTAATTATTCTTATGGATCCCATTTGGGGAAAGTATATCATATATAGATAGAAGAGGATATTGTAATGACCGGCGTCACACACAGGGAGGAAAACAGGGAAAGCCCTGCCCAAGGGAGAGGGAAAGGTGGTGACCCCTAACTCACCTTGCGGCTGGCACCTGACTGCCCTGTCGTCCCTAGACGGGTTCCTCACCCGTGCGGCGATCACGTGCCTAAACCCTGGCTTTCCCTGAAATGAGCCCTGGATAGTGAACGGGCCGGTGGGATCGCTAGTCCGCACCACTGACACTAAAAGGGAAACACGAGGGAGAGGACAGACAAATACAGACAAACACATAAACCCAGGTGGGCGACCACAGCAGTCCACAAAGGTCCAACAGGGATCCGGAGGGTAGCGTTCTGAAACAACCATCCGAGAACGCAGCAACACAGCTCCAGTGGGTCAGTATAGAAGTCCAGGCAGGAAGCTCTATCTCTGGCAACCAGAGAAGTGTGAGAGAGGAATATAAGGAGGTTTGGGAGTGCTGGACAAGGAACAGCTGAGGAGAAGGAGCTACGGATCCCTGAGTGAGCCAAAAGGGTTTGCAAAGCAAACCCAGAAAGCTACCATAAGGAAAACAGCCCTATCTTAAATAGAGCGTGCAGCCAACCGCTACGACTTCCTGACCCCGGGTATAACGGAGTCAGGCGTGGTTCTCGATACCCTCGTGACAGTACCCCCCTCTCTACGAGGGGCCTCCGGACACTCAGGACCAGGTCTCTCAGGATGAGAGGCATGAAAAACCCGAACTAACCTGTCGGCGTTTACCTCAGACGCAGGAACCCACATTCTTTCCTCGGGACCGTAACCTCTCCAATGCACCAGATATTGAAGAGAGCGGCGGACCCGACGAGAATTAACAATTTTGGATATCTGAAATTCTAGATTACCATCCACGACAACAGGAGGGGGTGGCAGCGGTGATGGTTCTAGAGGTGGAACATATTTTTTGAGTAACGACTTATGAAAAACATTATGAATTTTAAAAGTCTGAGGTAACTCCAGGCGAAAAGCCACGGGGTTGATGATGGCTACAATTTTGTAAGGGCCAATAAACCTAGGACCCAGTTTCCAAGAGGGAACCTTCAATTTAATATTCCTAGTAGACAACCACACATAGTCATTCACTCCTAGGTCCGGACCTGGCGACCGTCTCTTATCAGCCATGCATTTGTATTTACCTCCCATATTTTTCAAGTTAGCTTGCACCTTCTGCCATACTGATGAAAGAGATGACGAAAACCGTTCCTCTTCAGGAACCCCAGAAGACCCCCCCTCTTTGAAAGTACAGAATTGGGGATGAAAACCATATGCACCAAGAAATGGTGACTTGCCAGTGGATTCCTGACGACGATTATTTATGGCAAACTCAGCTAACGGTAAATATGATGACCACAACTCTTGGTTTTTAGACACAAAACACCTTAGATATGTCTCAAGGTTTTGGTTGGTACGCTCAGTCTGTCCATTCGACTGAGGATGGAAAGCTGAGGAAAAGGACAAGTGTACCCCCAAACGGGAACAAAAAGCTTTCCAAAATTTAGAAATAAACTGGGTACCCCGATCCGAAACAACATCGGAGGGGACCCCGTGAAGCTTCACGATTTCACTGACGAATACCTGAGCAAGAGTCTTAGCATTAGGTAGTGCGGGTAACGCAATGAAGTGTACCATTTTGCTAAACCTGTCCACTACTACCAAAATAACAGTTTTACCCGCAGACAAAGGTAAGTCAGTGATAAAATCCATTGACAGATGTGTCCACGGTCTATTGGGAATGACGAGTGGTAATAGAGACCCTGCAGGACGTGTATGTGAAACTTTTGCGCGCGCACAGGTAGAACAAGAAGACACAAAATCTAATACATCCTGACGCAACCTTGGCCACCAAAAACGACGAGACAATAGCTCCAAGGTTGCTTTACTACCCGGGTGCCCAGCAAGTGCCGAATTATGATGTTCCTTTAATAATTCGAAACGTAGGTTCAACGGTACAAACAATTTCTCTGAGGGGCAAGAGACCAGGGCGTCCCCCTGGGCCTCTAGCACCTTCCCCTCCAAAACAGAGTGTACCGCAGAGACAACCACTCCTCTTTGTAGAATGGGCACCGGATCACTCACATTACCCCCACCAGGGAAACAACGAGATAGTGCATCAGCCTTGGTGTTCTTTGCCCCAGGACGATAGGTAATCACAAAGTTAAACCTGGTAAAAAATAGCGACCACCTAGCCTGTCTAGGGGTGAGACGCTTAGCTGATTCGAGGTACAGGAGATTTTTGTGGTCCGTAATCACAGTGACGGGGTGGACTGCCCCCTCTAAGAAGTGACGCCACTCCTCAAACGCAAGTTTAATAGCTAATAGTTCCCTATTGCCAATATCGTAGTTCTTTTCTGCTGCAGATAGTTTTTTAGAAAAGAAAGCACAAGGACGCCATTTGCCAGGAGACGGACCCTGAGACAGTACAGCCCCCACTCCCACCTCTGATGCATCGACTTCAACAATAAAAGGCTGAGAGACATCAGGTTGGACTAGTACAGGTGCTGAGGTAAACCTCTCTTTTAGAGAGGAAAAAGCAACTTTAGCGGCGTCAGACCATTTAGAAAAATCAGTCCCCTTCCTCGTCATGTCAGTAAGGGGTTTTACGATCACCGAATAATTTTTAATGAATTTCCTATAGAAATTTGCGAAGCCCAAGAACCGTTGTAATGCTTTGAGGTTCTCAGGAAGATCCCAATCTAAAATTGCCTGGACCTTCCTAGGATCCATACGGAAACCTGACGCAGATAAATAATAACCTAGGAATTGTATCTCCTGAACGGCAAAAACACATTTTTCAATTTTAGCATATAATTCATTCGTCCGTAGGACCTGTAGTACTTGTCTGACATGCTCCTCATGTGTTCTCTGATCAGACGAATAAATTAAAATATCATCTAGGTATATTACCACAAACCTGCCGATTAGATGACTAAAAATGTCATTAACGAAATGTTGGAAGACGGCAGGAGCATTGGTCAGGCCGAAAGGCATAACTAGATTTTCATAATGCCCCTCAGGGGTGTTAAAAGCTGTTTTCCACTCATCCCCCTCTTTAATACGAATCAGATTGTAGGCCCCCCTAAGATCGAGTTTGGAGAACCACCTAGCACCCGCAATCTGGTTAAACAGGTCAGGAATGAGAGGAAGAGGGTATGGGTCTCGGATGGTTATCCGATTTAATTCACGAAAATCTAGGCAAGGACGCAGGCCCCCATCTTTCTTTTTAACGAAGAAAAACCCTGCAGCCACGGGTGAAGAAGAGGGTCTGATGTGTCCCTTAGCCAAACTCTCGGAGATATAATCCTTCATGGCTTGTCTCTCTGGACCTGAAAGATTATATAACCTGGTCTTGGGTAATTTTGCGCCAGGAATAAGGTTAACCGGGCAATCATAAGGACGATGAGGTGGTAACTTCTGACAACCCTTTTCAGAAAAAACGTCCTCAAAGTCCGAAACAAAAGTAGGTAGGGTAGCTATGGAGGCGACTAAGCAATTGCTATTTAAGCTATTTTCTCTGCACGGCTCACTCCACTCCAATATCTCCCTGGCCTGCCAATCCACCACTGGATTGTGCGCTACCAACCAGGGAAGGCCCAGCACTACCGGAGTGGGAAGCCCCTCCAGAACATAACATGAGAGCATCTCGTTATGGTGGTCCCCTACCCGAAGTTGTAAGTTATGAACAATGTGGGTGAGATTTCTCTGAGACAGAGGAGCAGAATCTATAGCAAATATGGGAATAGGTCTCTGTAGTGTACAGAGAGACAGACCCATAGTGCAGGCAAAATGGGCATCTATCAAATTTACCCCTGCTCCACTGTCTAGAAAGAAAGAAATAGTCTCTGTCTTATCACCAAAAACAATAACCGCTGGCAACACAAATTGTGATGTACGTATGGAGGAAACGTATACCCCCCGGCTGACATCCTCCACACAGCCTGGGGTTAGTAGTTTTCCGACGGTTTTTTTGTTTCTGAGGAAAGAAGGCCACATATAATGTAATGACCGGCAACACGCACAGGGAGGAAAAAGGGAAAGTCCTGCCCAAGGGAGAGGGAAAGGTGGTGACCCCTAACTCTCCTTGCGGCTGGCACCTGACTGCCCTGACGTCCCTAGACGGGTTCCTCACCCGTGCGGCAATCACGTGCCTAAACCCTGGCTTTCCCTGAAATGAACCCTAGATAATGAACGGGCCGGTGGGATCGCTAGTCCTCACCACTGACACTAAGAGGGAAACACCAGGGAGAGGACAGACAAACACAGACAAACACAAACACCCAGGTGGACGACAACAACTGTCCACAAAGGTCCAACAGGGATCCGGAGGGTAGCGTTCTGGATCAACTACCAGAGAACGCAGCAACACAGCTCCAGTGGGTCAGAATAGATGTCCAGGCAGGAAGCTCTATATCTGGCAACCAGAGAAGTGGGAGAGGGGAATATAAGGAGGATTGGGAGTGCTGGACAAGGAACAGCTGAGAGAAGAAGCTACGGATCCCTGAGTGAGCCAAAAGGGTTCGCAAAGCAAACCCAGAAAGCTACAATAAGGAAACATCCCTATCTTACATAGAGCGTGCAGCCAACCGCTGCGACCTTCTGACCCCGGGTACAACGGAGTCAGGCGTGGCTCTTGACACCCTCGTGACAGATATCAGCACAGGGATTATAGGACAAAGAACAGGAACACAAGCCGGGGTCAGGAGCGGGATATCAGCACAGGGATTATAGGTCACAGGACAGGAACACAAGCCGGGGACAGGAGCGGGATATCAGCACAGGGATTATAGGTCACAGGACAGGAACACAAGCCGGGGTCAGGAGCGGGATATCAGCACAGGGATTATAGGTCACAGGACAGGAACACAAGCCGGTGTCAGGAGCGGGATATCAGCACAGGGATTATAGGACAAAGAACAGGAACACAAGCCGAGGTCAGGAGCGGGATATCAGCACAGGGATTATAGGTCACAGGACAGGAACACAAGCCGGGGTCAGGAGCGGGATATCAGCACAGGGATTATAGGACAAAGAACAGGAACACAAGCCGGGGTCAGGAGCGGGATATCAGCACAGGGATTATAGGTCACAGGACAGGAACACAAGCCGGGGTCAGGAGCGGGATATCAGCACAGGGATTATAGGACAAAGAACAGGAACACAAGCCGGGGTCAGGAGCGGGATATCAGCACAGGGATTATAAGAAAAAGAACAGGAACACAAGCCGGGGACAGGAGCGGGATATCAGCACAGGGATTATAGGTCACAGGACAGGAACACAAGCCGGGGACAGGAGCGGGATATCAGCACAGGGATTATAGGTCACAGGACAGGAACACAAGCCGGGGTCAGGAGCGGGATATCAGCACAGGGATTATAGGTCACAGGACAGGAACACAAGCCGGGGTCAGGAGCGGGATATCAGCACAGGGATTATAGGACAAAGAACAGGAACACAAGCCGGGGTCAGGAGCGGGATATCAGCACAGGGATTATAAAACAAAGAACAGGAACACAAGCCGGGGACAGGAGCGGGATATCAGCACAGGGATTATAGGTCACAGGACAGGAACACAAGCCGGGGACAGGAGCGGGATATCAGCACAGGGATTATAGGTCACAGGACAGGAACACAAGCCGGGGTCAGGAGCGGGATATCAGCACAGGGATTATAGGTCACAGAACAGGAACACAAGCCGGGGTCAGGAGCGGGATATCAGCACAGGGATTATAGGTCACAGAACAGGAACACAAGCCGGGGTCAGGAGCGGGATATCAGCACAGGGATTATAGGTCACAGAACAGGAACACAAGCCGGGGTCAGATACACGGATAAATAGAATTTCTCCCTCTTATTAGAACATGCACTTTCCTTATAAACATCAGGAAGGGCGCACACGCCACCCCGCGGGCAGACACTGCGCATGTGTGTCCCAGCATGGAGGAGCAGTGAACAGACAGCATGTATGGAAGTTAACAGGGATACTGTGTCTGCTGGGAGCAGTAGTACGCTGGCATTACATACATATATCTGTCTTAGATAAATTAATTTTACAAATCCATTTTTAGGATACACATTCTGCCTAATTCGTTTGCATTGGACGCCTAGAAATAGTAAATTTAAAAGGTGTTTTCCCGTTTATACAAGTGTGCGGCGTACTATGGAGTCGCTCTACCATGGGCTTCTCTGGGAGAGCAATCTATCCCATAGAAGTCTATTGAAGAGCGGCTGCAGTACACAGCATCGTAGATGGCGTCTAGTCTAAGGTCTCTTTCACACTTGCGTTGTCCGGATCCACTTGCCGGAAGTGTCCGCCGGATCCGTAACACCACAAGTGAAGTGAAAGCATTTGAAGACGGATCCGTCTTCAAAATGCGTTCAGTGTTACTATGGCAGCCAGGACGCTATTAAAGTCCTGGTTGCCATAGTAGTAGTGGGGAGCGGGGGAGCGGCATACTTACCGCCTGTGCGGCTCCCGGGGCGCTCCAGAATGACGTCAGAGCGCCCCATGCGCATGGATGAGTTGCCATGCGATCACGTCATCCATGCGCCTGGGGCGCCCTGACGTCACTCTGGAGCGCCCCGGGAGCCGCACGGACGGTAAGTATGCTGCTCCCCCGCTCCCCACTACACTCTACCATGGCTACCAGGACTTTAGCGTCCTGGCAGCCATGGTAACCATTCAGAAAAAGCTAAACGTCGGATCCGGTAATGCGCCGAAACGACGTTTAGCTTAAGGCCGGATCCGGATTCATGCCTTTCAATGGGCATTAATTCCGGATCCGGCCTTGTGGCAAGTCTTCAGGATTTTTGGCCGGAGCAAAAAGCGCAGCATGCTGCTGTATTTTCTCCGGCCAAAAAACGTTCCGGTCCGGAACTGAAGACATCCTGATGCATCCTGAACGAATTTCACTTGATTCAGAATGCATTAGGATAATCCTGATCAGGATTCTTCCGGCATAGAGCCCCGACGACGGAACTCTATGCCGGAAAAGAACAACGCAAGTGTGAAAGAGCCCTAAGAATACTACAAGGTTGACCACATTTCGGTATGTCCTGCAGAAGCTCGGGTTGGTTTTTAAATATTTGTTAGAAGAAACAAACGCCGAGTTCATAAAGTGTATCCTAGATGGATATATGTGTAAGGGCACTTTCACACTAGCGGTTTTCTTTTCCGGCGCTGAGTTCCGTCCTAAGGGCTCAAATCTGGAAAAGAACTGATCAGTTTTATCCCCATGCATTCTGAATGGAGAGCGATCCGTTCAGGAGGCATCAGGATGTCTTCAGTTCAGTCTTTTTGACTGATCAGGCTTTTTAGAAAACCGTATCATGTTGTATTTTTTCCTCCGGCCAAAAATCCTGAACACTCTGACTAAACGCTGGATCAGCCCTTTTTCCCATTGACTTGCATTAACGCCGGATCCGGCGCCGTGTGCATGTTAAACCGGAAAAATGTGAAAAAAAAGTTAAGTCCATAAATGGCGGATCCGTTTAAAATCCTGATCAGGATTTAAATGTAATCCGTTTTCACACGTTTTTCCGGATCCGGCGGGCAGTTCCGGTGTCGGAATTGAACGCCAGATTTAAACAACGCTAGTGTGAACATAGCCTAATGTGTCAGAGGAATCCCGACCTAACCTCCCATAAAACAATGAAACAGGAAAAGGTCCTTCTGGAGTCCAGGATATAGTCACTTCTATGTAATCTGGCTGTATCCCATGTGTAACGGACCGTTTCAGCAGACAAGGGGTTAAAATCTGTTTAGGCGATATGCCCCTTTCCGAGAGACAGGCACAGCTACTGCAGAACACCAACCTCCCGAACTGGATACAAAATAGCACTCCAAACTGGAACCTCACAAATAGCTGTCAGCAGACGAACAGGAAAAGGATCCAATCAGCTTACACTCCTGGCAATCAGTCTCTAAAAGCATACAGGGAATCCCCCCAATAACGAGACAAGGCTCTGTCTTGAGGGTCAGCAGTGATCTGCCTGTACTTCAAGTACAGCCTCTTTTATTGATAAAAACCAAACATAGTACTGCCCACAGGGTTTTGAAATCCAACCAATCAGTAATTCACAACACACACAATGTAAATACAGCAACCAATCGTTCCCGCCCCCTAGAGGACCAGAATGGAGACTGCGACACAGAACAGATACAACATATCCCCACAATGCATCATGGTTTCCTCCTCTCCGCCTGGGAGACGACTGAAGACAATCCAATTATCTCTCAGGACAAAGGGGAGATCACCAATACACATGTGGAGACAACAGGACAGATACACCATTTAAACACACAATGGGACAATAGAACCACACCCAGCATATTCCTCCCAAGCTGACAAGTTACACTTATTATAAGTTGTTACAACTTTGTGAGGTTACATTGTCCATACATATAACTTACATCAATTTAAACAGTATAACTTGGAGGACAAACCTATCCAAAATTCCCTGGAATAGGTTCAGGGGTTTAAAAGTTACTATGGGCCATAATCCTGAGGCAGGAGGCTAGCAACCAGCCCCCTCCAAAACACTGTGGCGAGGTTGGTTTCGTCACACATCTCCCCCTTCCAGGGAAGACTAACCAGATACCTGACCTCACGGTCAGTACCTGAGTTAGTCTGGCAGTCCAACCACAACCCCATACTGGACCTGTTGAATTTTGGGGCCTGGCTCTGTTCCGTATGTCCCCAGCTGTTGAGTGGGCATCTGCGACTCCTTGCTGCCTTGTGGTTCTCCAGCTTGGAGCTGTAGGTACTTGGTGGGCAGAGGCCGACTGCGCTCTGCCCAGATGCCAGCTCTTCCGCGGGGGTAGCCTGTGGAAAGTCCGGCTCTGAAGAAGAGGGTAGGGGAGGGCAGAGGCTGACTGCGCTCTGCCCAGATGCCAGCTCTTCCGCTGGGGTAGCCGGTGGGGAGTCCGGCTCTGGAGAAGAGGATAAGGGAGGGCAGAGGCCGACTGCACTCTGCCCAGATGCCAGCACTTCCGCTGGGATGGGATCAGGAAATCCTATCCCCAGGACCTTGCTGCAGATCGGCTGTGGAGAGGAGGAATCGCTTACCTCCTCCTCCAGGCATTCCTGCAGGGTTAGTGGGGGATCTGAACCGGCCGTCCAGTATCCTGGTAGGCCTGGTGCAGAGACCGCGGTCCCATCTGCACCATCGAAGTTAGGGGTGCTGTCCCCCTGTGGTTGGGGATAGAGACCGGTTGTCTCTTCTTTCTTTACAACACACTGCTGCTGGGGAGTCAGACCGACTGTCTCAACTCTCTGTAACGCTGCCTGGTGCTGGGTAGTGGGTGCGACCATCTCCACTCCTAGTAATGCTGGTTGTAGTTGGGGATCTGGGCCGGCTACCCAGCATCCCTGTAGGGCCGGTGGAGAGACTTCGGTCCCATCTCTACCTGCCGTCAGGACGTCTTCCCAGAACCAGTCAATGAAGTTCCCTACTTTGGGAGTTGGTAGGGAAGCAGGGGGTATCGCCGGCAAGTCTTCCCAGTTCTAGGAGGGCAGATCTGGCTCTACTTGTCGAGTAGGTTGGGGATGAACAGAGCTGAGCAGGTGTTGGTAGGTCTGCTCCAGCTCCCACTCCCTTGTTACCAGGTGGATCATGTCTTTGCTCACCTCCCTTTCGTCAGCATAATCATGAATGCCCATCCGGTAGTCGTAGATGTCCCAAAACCTAGACTCCTCCGTGCTGCCAAGATCAATGTCCTCCTCCAAGGCATCCCATAGTAACCCAAGTCCATCATAATCCTCACCCTCGGGTCTGTCGTGCTCAGCCATCCAGGGGGAATGTTGAATGACATGCCACCTTAGGGCCTGGTAAGCGTCCTCTAGCCAAAGCTCCTTACATACCAGGTTCTGGAGCTCTGTTACCCAGTCATCCAGGGGCTGCTCTCCCAAGAGACCCATCCGCATCGCCACACGCTTTTGTAGCCGCTGCTCATAACTGGGGAGACTCTCACCTCGCCGCCGCTGGGCATTTTCCAGGGCATCATACCAGACTTCCTTTCTGTCTGCATCCCTCCAGTCCGGGTCCTCCTCCTCGTATAACACTGCTGGTTCCATCCTGGTGCTTTTAGGGTCGCTGTACTGGGACATGCGTTGCCCTTAAATTGTAGAATCCAAAGAAATGGTGTCTCCTGTAGCTGTCCTTCTGGCTGTAGGAACGATCCCGCTGCTTGCCACCAATGTAACGGCACCGTTTCAGCAGACAAGGGGTTAAAATCCGTTTAGGCGATATGCCCCTTTCCGAGAGACAGGCACAGCTACTGCAGAACACCAACCTCCCGAACTGGATACAAAATAGCACTCCAAACTGGAACCTCACAAATAGCTGTCAGCAGACGAACAGGAAAAGGATCCAATCAGCTTACACTCCTGGCAATCAGTCTCTAAAAGCATACAGGGAATCCCCCCAATAACGAGACAAGGCTCTGTCTTGAGGGTCAGCAGTGATCTGCCTGTACTTCAAGTACAGCTTCTTTTATTAATAAAAAAACCAAACATAGTACTGCCCACAGGGTTTTGAAATCCAACCAATCAGTAATTCACAACACACACAATGTAAATACAGCAACCAATCGTTCCCGCCCCCTAGAGGACCAGAATGGAGACTGCGACACAGAACAGATACAACATATCCCCACAATGCATCATGGTTTCCTCCTCTCCGCCTGGGAGACGACTGAAGACAATCCAATTATCTCTCAGGACAAAGGGGAGATCACCAATACACATGTGGAGACAACAGGACAGACATCACCATTTAAACACACAATGGGACAATAGAACCACACCCAGCATATTCCTCCCAAGCTGACAAGTTACACTTATTATAAGTTGTTATAACTTTGTGAGGTTACATTGTCCATACATATAACTTACATCAATTTAAACAGTATAACTTGGGGGACAAACCTATCCAAAATTCCCTGGAATAGGTTCAGGGGTTTAAAAGTTACTATGGGCCATAATCCTGAGGCAAGAGGCTAGCAACCAGCCCCCTCCAAAACACTGTGGCGAGGTTGGTTTCGTCACACCATGACTCAGAGGGACCTCTCCTACATGACACCTTCTCAGTATATAATAGATGGAAAAGGTCCTTCTGGAGTCCAGGAAATAGTAATTTCTATATCAGCTGGCTAAATCCCATGACTCAGAGGGACCTCTCCTACATGTCACCTTCTCAGTATATAATAGATGGAAAAGGTCCTTCTGGAGTCCAGGAAATAGTCATTTCTATATGAGCTGGCTTAATCCCATGACTCAGAGGGACCTCTCCTACATGACACTTCTCAGTATGTAATAGATGGAAAAGGTCCTCCTGGAGTCTGGGAAATAGTCATTTCTATATGAGCTGGCTAAATCCCATGACTCAGAGGGACCTCTCCTACATGTCACCTTCTCAGTATGTAATAGATAGAAAAGGTCCTCCTGGAGTCTGGGAAATAGTCATTTCTATATGAGCTGGCTAAATCCCATGACTCAGAGGGACCTCTTCTACATGTCACCTTCTCAGTATGTAATAGATGGAGATGGTCCTTCTGGAGTCCAGGAACTAGTCATTTCTATATGAGCTGGCTAAATCCCATGACTCAGAGGGACCTCTCCTACATGACACCTTCTCAGTATGTAATAGATAGAAAAGGTCCTTCTGGAGTCTGGGAAATAGTCATTTCTATATAAGCTGGCTAAATTCCATGACTCAGAGGGACCTCTCCTACATGTCACCTTCTCAGTATGTAATAGATAGAAAAGGTCCTTCTGGAGTCTGGGAAATAGTCATTTCTATATGAGCTGGCTAAATCCCATGACTCAGAGGGACCTCTCCTACATGACACCTTCTCAGTATATAATAGATGGAAAAGGTCCTTCTGGAGTCCAGGAAATAGTAATTTCTATATCAGCTGGCTTAATCCCATGACTCAGAGGGACCTCTCCTACATGACACTTCTCAGTATGTAATAGATGGAGATGGTCCTTCTGGAGTCCAGGAACTAGTCATTTCTATATGAGCTGGCTAAATCCCATGACTCAGAGGGACCTCTCCTACATGTCACCTTCTCAGTATGTAATAGATAGAAAAGGTCCTCCTGGAGTCTGGGAAATAGTCATTTCTATATGAGCTGGCTAAATCCCATGACTCAGAGGGACCTCTCCTACATGTCACCTTCTCAGTATGTAATAGATAGAAAAGGTCCTCCTGGAGTCTGGGAAATAGTCATTTCTATATGAGCTGGCTAAATCCCATGACTCAGAGGGACCTCTCCTACATGACACCTTCTCAGTATGTAATAGATAGAAAAGGTCCTTCTGGAGTCTGGGAAATAGTCATTTCTATATGAGCCGGCTAAATCCCATGACTCAGAGGGACCTCTCCTACATGACACCTTCTCAGTATATAATAGATAGAAAAGGTCCTTCTGGAGTCTGGGAAATAGTCATTTCTATATGAGCTGGCTAAATCCCATGACTCAGAGGGACCTCTCCTACATGACACCTTCTCAGTATATAATAAATAGAAAAGGTCCTTTTGGAGTCTGGGAAATAGTCATTTCTATATGAGCTGGCTAAACCCCATGACTCAGAGGGACCTCTCCTACATGTCACCTTCTCAGTATGTAATAGAAAAGGTCCTTCTGGAGCATGGGAAATAGTCATTTCTATATGAGCTGGCTAAATCCCATGACTCAGAGGGACCTCTCCTACATGTCACCTTCTCAGTATGTAATAGATAGAAAAGGTCCTCCTGGAGTATGGGAAATAGGAAATAACTATAAAGACTTTATTATCCACCGTTCACCTGTCCCTTTAGTCAATGCTACAAAGTGAAATAAAATACAAATAATAATAATGTCACCGAAGCTTTACCAGAATGGTTCTTGTGGAGAGAATGGGATTTAGCTAATTCACTGTGAAGCTAAATACCATGATAGATCAGGTCCAGGACAATAGGAGAATAAATGGTCCCTGAAGATTATAGGAAATAGACGGCTGCTATAGAGCCGGCCATTAGTGAGGACCAGGTCCTTCTGAGTCATGGGAAATAGCCAATTCACTGTGACATGGCTACATACTGTATCTATGCAGGACCTCACCACCAGGGGGCAAAAAGGTCCTTACCAGTCATGGGAAATAGCCAATTCACTGTGACATGGCTAAATACTGTATCTATGCAGGACCTCACCACCAGGGGGCCAAAAGGTCCTTACCAGTCATGGGAAATAGCCAATTCACTGTGACATGGCTACATACTGTATCTATGCAGGACCTCACCACCAGGGGGCAAAAAGGTCCTTACCAGTCATGGGAAATAGCCAATTCACTGTGACATGGCTAAATACTGTATCTATGCAGGACCTCACCACCAGGGGGCAAAAAGGTCCTTACCAGTCATGGGAAATAGACAGCTGCTGCAGAGCCGGCTAAATCCCATGACTGAGGAGGACCTCACCACTAGGGGGCCAAAAGGTCCTTACCAGTCATGGGATTTAGTCACAACCCTTTCTCAAGGCCCTGTGTGTGTACAGCAGGGGACGGGCATGGCTACAGCGGCTGCGCAGTGCGGAGGGAGTGGTCCTGGCACCGGCAGAATACAGACGGCTGTGAGAAAGGCACAACTCTTCCCGATGGTCCGGACACTGGCGCCTGAGGTGACGCATCACTGAGGTCAGAGAGCAAGGAAACTGACAGACCATCAGGGGTTAACGGCCGGATTACACTGGCTGAGGGGAGCACTACAGCACTCCGCCCCCTGCACTGATCACATGGCAGTGACGTCATCACAGGTCCTTCTTCCGCAGTTTCTTTCCACTGTTGAGCTCAACCCCTCCTACACTGATCACATGACAGTGACATCATCATAGGTCTTTCCTACATAACTTCTTTCCATTGCTGAGCTCCGCCTCCTACACTGGTCACATGGTGATCATCACCACATCATGCTGCTAAGCTCCGCCCCTCCTGATCACATGATAGTGATGTCATCCCAGGTCCTTCTCTACCACTTCTCTATGCTGCTGAGCTCCGCCCCTAAACTGATCACATGACAGTGACGTCATCCCAAGTCCTTTCCTACCACTTCTCTCCACTGCTGAGCTCCGCCTCCTGCACTGATCACATGACAGTGACATCATCCCAGGTCCTTCAGCTCTTGCAGTGCAGCAGATACAGAGCAGGTCCTGGTCGGTAGTCACTGCTGTGGTGTCTGGAGCCTCTTCTCTCTGGTATCAGCCATTTCTCCAGAATCCCCCTTTATCCCCGGTGCTGGGGGCTCTGAGAAGCGGGGTCTCTCCAGGAGCAGTAAGTGCGGTTCTGGATCTCACTAATGCTCTTGTCCCTGGAGGATTTCCAGCCTCTCCTCATAAAGGTGCCTGCAGTACTAGAAGCCTCCAGCTCCTCCAGTTCTCTCCTCTTCTCCTGAATGACCACCAAGGATGGACAGGAAGGAGATCAGCAGAAGAATATTAGACCTCACCTTGGAGATCATCTCCCTGCTGAGCGGAGAGGTAAACTTTTCTAGATTTCTCTCCTCTTTATTGTATTCTGTAACAAATCAGACATCAGGAATGAGAATCCATCATAGGAAGTGATGGGAAGAGTCCAGGGTCCTGGAGAACGGCCTCCAGACCTTCCAAGTGATGAAGAACCTGAAGATTAGCCACCAGTATGGTCAGTGATGGATCATGGAGATCAATAGTCATGTTGTAGGAGCCATGAGAAGGTAAGTAGGCAGGTTGTACCCAGGAGGAGAGGAAGCAGAGGAGGAGATGGCCGGAGTGTGGCCTGGAGGGAGGATTTCTACCACTAGTCTGACATCTAGATGAACAAGGAGGCCAACACTACGTCTAGAGGAAAGAAGGTTTCTCCACCAACATAGAGGAGGAGTCTTTACTGTAAGAGCAGTGAGACT
The DNA here is from genome assembly GCF_014858855.1 of Bufo gargarizans. NCBI lineage: Eukaryota > Metazoa > Chordata > Amphibia > Anura > Bufonidae > Bufo > Bufo gargarizans. The sequence continues at coordinate 62,183,442 of NC_058083.1, read as the reverse complement.
ATGGAGCTCTCTGCCAGAGGGAGGAGTCATGGGGGATTCTCTAGAAGAGTCCAGAATGATCCTGGAGGTCTGGAGGATAATAATATTCCAGCTTCTAGTGACTAGATTACTGGAGATGGGGCCATGATCCAGGGAGGGATTCTGAGTGTAGATCTGGAGTCAGGAAGGAATTTATTTCTCTAAGTGTCTCTCTCCATCCACAGGATTACACCATAGTGAAGAAGACATCGGGCGGGACTCCCATCATTGAAGAGTCAGGAGGGTGGAGCAGGACCCCCATCACAGAGCCTCCCCCCCTGATACATGAGCAGAAGATCCTAGAACTCACCCACAAGATGATGGAGCTGCTGACTGGAGAGGTGACACTGCTGGGAATGCTGGGAAATTCTCCAGTAACAGCACTGGAGGGGTCTGGGTGATGACGGTGTCATTGTGTTGTCAGGTTCCTGTAAGGTGTCAGGATGTGGCGGTCTATTTCTCCATGGAGCAGTGGGAGTATGTAGAAGGACACCAGGATCTGTACAAGGAGGCCATGATGGAGGCTCCCCGGCCTCTGACATCACCAGGTAAGAGGAGACGAGGTGAGAAGAGGCCGTGCATGCTGGAGTCTCCTCCCCGCACGTTTGTTGGTTTCTGGCATTACAGTGATTGGCTGGCCGGCTATATAGCCCCCGATGACACGGGGTTCGGCACAGTCTTAGTCGGGGCGAGCTGCAGCAGAAGGGGCAGACAGTGTAGGGGCAGGAATAGTTTTTTAAGCAGGGTTTAGTGTAGAAAGTTGTTAGAGACCCAGAAGAGCGCTCTGTAGTTCTGCCGCTGTTAGCTAGTTTTCAGCGGCGCAATGCGCATGCGCGAGACTTGGGGAATCGCGGCCGCACTGCAGGCTGTCAATCTCAGGCAAGAGGGGACGGTTAAGGGATGTGGTTACCTTGACTTCAAGCTGGCCGGCACTATAGCGCTGATGGAGAATAAAACCACATTTTTTTAACTTACGCAGCATCGGACAAAAGGGTGAAACATATGATTATTACAGGCTGCGGGCTGCTACGAGGTACTGCTGGCGGGTGTACATGCATTTTTGAGGTGACAGGTTCCATTTAACGGAGGCTGCCAAGGAGAAAACTGCCTTCATCACTCCTGAGGGGCTGTACCAATATAAGGTGTTACCCTTTGGTCTGCATGGCGCCCCCGCCACTTTTCAGCGACTAATAGACATTGTGCTTCGTCCACATCGTCGGTACGCTTCGGCTTACCTGGACGATATTATCATCCACAGTACCGACTGGGAAAGTCACCTACCCAAAGTGCAGGCTGTAGTGGACTCTCTTCGGAAAGCTGGACTGACCGATAACCCCAAAAAATGTGCGATAGGGTTAGAAGAGACTGAGTGCCTGGGGTATGTCGTTGGGCGCGGAGTCATCAAACCCCAAGTGAACAAAATAGAGGCGATACGGAATTGGCCCCGACCTGTCACCTCTAGGCAAATAACGTCATTCCTGGGAATGGTGGGCTATTACATGAGCTTTGTCCCCCATTTTGCCACTTTAGCAGCTCCATTGACTGGACTCTTGAAGTGACACAAGTCAGTGATGGTTCTCTGGGATGATTGGGCGGAAGAGGCTTTCTCCGCTTTGAAGTCGGCCCTGTGCGGGTCCCCGATTTTGGTGACACCCGACTTCAATAGGGAGTTTATAGTACAGACCGATACCTCCGAAGTAGGCCTCGGTGCTGTACTGCCTCAGGAAGTCAACGGGGAGGAGCATCCCATTGTCTTCCTCAGCCGTAAGCTCACCCCAGCCGAGACCCGGTATAGTATAGTGGAGAGGGAGTGCCTGGCCATCAAGTGGGCACTCGAGTCTCTCTGATATTATTTATTGGGGAGAAAATTCCGCCTGGTGACCGACCACTCCCGTCTCAAGTGGATGAGCCAGGCCAAGGACAGAAATGCCCGGGACACCCGATGGTTTATCTCCCTACAAAACTTTAAGTTTTCAGTGGAACACAGGGCAGGATGGTTATAGGTAAACGCGGATGCACTGTCTGGGGTGTGTTCACCCCCTCAGGTTTGAACAAAGGGGGAAGGGGGTATGTGACACAGTGAGGGGTATGGTCTGGGAAAGCAGGTATTTATCTTCTAGAGTGTGCTGCTGGGCTGATTTGCTGCCAGGTGGGGTCAAATACCGGACTGGATTTTAATTGCTGGTCCGGGTTTTGGCAGCACCTGGCTGTCCTTAAAGAGGCAGCTGGGCTCAGCAACAGGATCCATGTGTTGGGATGTGAGGTTTTGTGCCAGATTGGAGGGCTGAGACCCGTGTGCAGGGGAAACAGGCCCCCTAAAGCCTGCTGTAGACTGCTGGAGGCAGAGTACAGATAATGTAGTCGATGTCACCTGCAGTCCTATGTAACACCACAGATAACACAGTGATAGCTCTCTGAGTACAGATAATGTAGTAGATGTTACCTGCAGTCCTATTTAACATCACAGATAACACAGTGATAACCCAGAGTACAGCTAATGTAGTAGATATAACCCAGAGTACAGATAATGTAGTATATGTTACCTGCAGTCCTATGTAACATCACAGATAACACAGTGATAGCTCTCTGAGTACAGATAATGTTGTAGATGTTACCTGCAGTCCTGTGTAACATCATAGCTAATGTAGTAGATGTTACGCAGTCCTATGTAACATCACAGATAACACAGTGATAACCCAGAGTACAGCTAATGTAGTAGATGTCACCTGCAGTCCTATGTAACACCACAGATAACACAGTGATAGCTTTCTGAGTACATATAATGTAGTAGATGTCATCTGCAGTCCTATGTAACACCACAGGTAACACAGTGATAACTCTCTGAGTACAGATAATGTAGTAGATGTTACCTGCAGTCCTATGTAACACCACAGATAACACAGTGATAACCCAGAGTACAGCTAATGTAGTAGATGTTACCTGCAGTCCTATGTAACACCACAGATAACACAGTAATAGCTCTCTGAGTACAGATAATGTAGTAGAGGTCACCTGCAGTCCTATGTAACATCACAGATAACACAGTGATAACCCAGAGTACAGATAATGTAGTATATGTCACCTGCAGTCCTATGTAACACCACAGATAACACAGTGATAGCTTTCTGAGTACATATAATGTAGTAGATGTCACCTGCAGTCCTATGTAACCCCACAGATAACACTGTACTGGGTACATACTCGATGTTGAAGTTAGGTGCAGTCCTATGGAGTACTGGAACACTGGGGACAGACTGAGCAGACTAGTGTACCCGTACTTACCTTAAAGTTCACCTACGCAGAGTCCAGACCACATCACCAGAGATATACCGGGCACAGGCTGCACCCATGCCAGGGGCGTCACCTAGCCAGGCAGAGGGAGGCCGCTCCCTCCTCCCCCCTCAGGCCTCGGCGGACTGCGTAACACAGAATGTCTGGTCATGTGCAGCCCTGATGTTTAAAGGGACTGCTGCTGGGTATAGCCAATCATTACTTATGGTGTCAGGTCCCTGTCTTTTGACAACCTTGCACAGGTCATATAATATTAGGTGGTGGGCCAGATTCGGGCTTTGGGTCTGACACGTGCTGTAGGGTGTCCTGCGAGTTGATGCCATGCAGGTTTCTGTATGTGTGAACGGTAGGAATGTGATGAGAAGAGTGAGAGGCCTTTATAGTAAAGGAAGGAAGATTGTGGTCAGAAAGCAGGAAGGGGCAGTTAGTAAAGTCAGAGCTGAGAAGAAGACCACATCAAGAGTATTGCCGTCTGTGTGTGTGGCAGAGGAAGTAAATTGTGAGAGGCCAAGAGAGGAGGTTATAGAAAGTAAGAGGCCGAAGAGGAGATCGGATCATCACCGGGGATGTTAAAATCATCCAGAATAAGAGCTGATGATTCGCCTGATAGAAAATGAGGATGCCAAGAAGCAAAGTGATCCAGGGACTGGTGGGCCAAACCTAGGGGACGATGGACAACAGCAACTGAAGGGGGAATGCTCAGAAGAGTCTGATGGTGTGAACCTCATAAGAGAGGAATGTGAGAGAGGGAACAGGGGGAATGACCTGAAATGTCCACTGTGGAGAAAGTAGTATGCCGACTCCACCACCATGCCATGTGTGCAATAACATGAAATGTCAGAGCTTCACATTAGATCCCTACCCGTATACTCTCAAACGAACACTGCACCAAGAAGGAGTTGTTGGAATGGAATGAAGCTTCCTCTCTGTGACTGTAACGATGATAAATGTAAGAAATTGCAATATTGGAGAAAGGGAGATTATTGGAAAAAACTGTACAATTACAAGAAAGCTCTAGGACCTGTGAGGAAGTGACAGGCTTCATATATGTGGGAAGATATAGGTCTCCTAGAATGGTGCAGGAAACCTATTAGAGGAGATATGTGGTGAAGTGAACGGTAGATGTGTGGTGGGGGTGTCCTGACCCCTAGACCACTACAGGTGTTCACCTGGTCTGAGGTGAGGCCAGGTGCGATAATCACTTGGGGATAAAGCAATCCTCAGTGTGTGGAAGGGGGGAATTGGAAAGGAAGCCTGCAGAGGCTCTGTGTGGTCCCAGTCAGGAGGACCGAGACCACAATGGGTTGCTTTGATCACAGCTAGGAAGCTGTGTGACCACATGGCTGCATGAAGCTGAATACAGCAGTGTGAACACTGACCTCAGTATAGTGAGCGCTTAGCCAGGCAAGGATGTCTTGTTTTGTGTTGATGTGACACGTTGTGATGTGAAGCTGGGACTTCATTGTGCCAAGTGATGCCAAACTTGGAAGTGTCATGTGCTGTGTGACAAATAAAGCAATGTTTGAGCTTGAAAACCCCCTGTGTGATGAGAAGTCTGTCATTGCTGACCCACTGTGAGAGAGCGATCCCTTACAGACCCAACTAGGCACCTGCAGTATCCTGCAGCACGTTTGCCCACAGATGTTGCAGCTGGGCCTGTAGATCCTGCACACTTGTAGTTTGCCAAACCGGGTGTCCTCATATCACCACTAGGGGTGACCAACTGTTGTATGCAATGGTTCTCCAGATCATCACACCAGCAGTTGGGCAAGTATGTCGCTCTATGGCAAAGGCAGGAATGAAGAGCTCATGATGGGGTCTTCACCTTAAATCCCGACCATTATCAGATCCAAAACATTCTTTGCTAAAGACGATACACTACTAGTCCATAGCAGTTCAGGTTTCTCGTCTACAACACAACTGCAAAAGAAGGCGACAGTGGCTGGCTGTTGATGGCAGGACACATGGCGTGATGGGCAATATGACACCAAATTTGTTTCTGCTAAATGTCTGGAAATGGTCCGAGTAGAAACTGGAGAGTGTAATGAAGGGGCTGCTTGTGTTTGGATATTGATCAATGAAACAGTGGGAGCAGTGGATCAGATGGTCCTCTCTGCTGGTGGTCTTTCTGGAGCCTGTTCACTATGTTTGTGTGTCCTTACGCAACTATAGCTCCCAGCCCCTCTTAACTAAGTTAGAACAGCCTAGATGGTGGGCAATTGTCACGGATGGTGTAACAGAAAACAAGAACTTACAAATAAGGATCCGACTGGCTTGATCCGAAACTAAGGAACAAAAGGGTGATCCCTATTTAAGCCCTGAAACTCTCCCTGTCTTCTCAGCCCATGCAAAGATCTCTATGATAGAAAATTGCATGCCCTCGTGCCTCAACTGTATGACACCTGAACACCCTATAATAGTGAGGGGACACGACCACCGGCTCCCTACACTTAATACGGAGGGAGTCAGGGTCACCTAGGATCAAGCAAACAGGAAAACACAAATCAATGACCATACTTATCTGTAGAAGGATCAGTTGTAGCATCCAGCATGTACACACTCCAGGAAGTTGTTTATGTTTCCCCTTTATTGTAGCCTGGCCTGTGAGACTCCCGTGCCTAGGAGGAACAGGTCATCTTACCCTGCTCCTAGTTGAGGGCAACCCTGAGGGCTAGTAGGGACTTCAAGGTTCCGGAGGATGAGCCCTCCTACCATCAGGGTCGGCTCATACAGCTAGGAGTCAGGGTCAGAGTTAGGGATATGATAGGAGGTGACCTGCTCCCTGATCTCTGTCCTGGCCTTGCAGTGACTCCATCTTCTGGCATCGCACGGCTGAGGGTTTTCCCCATCCTCAGCCGTGACAGCAATTCATCAAAATCACCATCCTGTTTCTCGCAGTCCAGTGATGTATTCCCTCTCACAATTTGTTATCTGGACAAATGTATTAGAGTGAATCGTAGAGGCATGTCTATCAGTCAACGATTTCTCACCAAGAGGTACCATTAGCCTCTGAGAGCCATAGTTTCTATGATTTTGTGCATAATTGAGTCACTTGGCCTTGTTTCTATTTCAAAGGTATAGCTTTTCAGCTGGAATTGATACATAAACACCACTACTGGCCAAACTTCTCCAAACAGTAGATGGCTGTACCTGGGACCACTGGTTTCTGGCAGTTCTGAACTGATCGTACTGCTAAACATCTTCCTTTTTCGAAGAGAAGTAAGCATGATGTGTCCTTTATCTGCTGCACTAGGGTTTCTTGGCCAACCACCGTGGTCCTCAAAGTCCCCCCCCCCCTTCTTCAAAAGAACTTGAACACCACATCTTGATCCCCCAGTCTGCTGTGAAATCTTTGCCTGTAAGAGATCGGGCTGATGCAGTATATCTACCTTGTGTCTGTGCTAGGTCTTCCCATGGTATATTTTCTGTGACATGAAACTGTCTTCCACAACCTCACCTGTGTAGCAGAGTTTGGCTGTTCCTCAACTCGGTTTAAGGTAGATAAAAACAATAAAAAACCTGGAGCTGCTTATTCCTTTTTTGGCGCTGCTAGGCTGGATATATTACGCAGGTAGTAGAGTAAAAAGTTGTATTTTATTTGTCTACGCGTTTCGAGGGAATTGGACCCTCTTCTTCAGGATAAAAATAGTGTATTGTTCTAAAGAAGAGAGTCCAATTCCCTCAAAACTCTTAGACAAATAAAATACTACTTTTTACTCTACTACCTGCATGATATATCCAGCCTAGCAGCGCCAAAAAAGGAATAAGCAGTTTTTTTTTCTCATTTTATCTACTTTACATTGCTCCCGCATTAAATCTATAAATAAACCAAGGCTGCAGCAAGGCACTCCCCGGATGCTGGTCGGGTTTATTTACCAGCAGGGCTCTTCAAGGTGTTGTGACTCCTCACAACACACTCTGGTAAGCGCATTACTTCTGTAATACTTTAATTACTTTATACTGTACTACACATCTGGCGCTGCCTCCGCTCTCCCCGCCCCCCCCTCTCAACTAGGTTTAAGCCTCCTACAAAGCAGTGTACAGCACTGGTAATATGGCAGTACAGAGATATTACAGCACTGGTAATATTGCAGCACAGAGATATTACAGCACTGGTAATATGGCAGTACAGAGATATTACAGCACTGGTAATATTGCAGCACAGAGATATTACAGCACTGGTAATATGGCAGTACAGAGATATTACAGCACTGGTAATATGGCAGCACAGAGATATTACAGCACTGGTAATATGGCAGTACAGAGATATTACAGCACTGGTAATATTGCAGCACAGAGATATTACAGCACTGGTAATATGGCAGTACAGAGATATTACAGCACTGGTAATATTGCAGCACAGAGATATTACAGCACTGGTAATATGGCAGTACAGAGATATTACAGCACTGGTAATATGGCAGCACAGAGATATTACAGCACTGGTAATATTGCAGCACAGAGATATTACAGCACTGGTAATATGGCAGTACAGAGATATTACAGCACTGGTAATATGGCAGCACAGAGATATTACAGCACTGGTAATATGGCAGTACAGAGATATTACAGCACTGGTAATATGGCAGTACAGAGATATTACAGCACTGGTAATATGGCAGCACAGAGATATTACAGCACTGGTAATATGGCAGCACAGAGATATTACTGCACTGGTAATATGGCAGCACAGAGATATTACAGCACTGGTAATATGGCAGCACAGAGATGTTACAGCACTGGTAATATGGCAGTACAGAGATATTACAGCAGTGGTAATATGGCAGTACAGAGATATTACAGCACTGGTAATATGGCAGCACAGAGATATTACAGCACTGGTAATATGGCAGCACAGAGATATTACAGCACTGGTAATATGGCAGTACAGAGATATTACAGCAGTGGTAATATGGCAGTACAGAGATATTACAGCACTGGTAATATGGCAGCACAGAGATATTACAGCACTGGTAATATGGCAGCACAGAGATATTACAGCACTGGTAATATGGCAGCACAGAGATATGGCAGCATAGATATATTACAGCACTGGTAATATGGCAGCACAGAGATATTACAGCGCTGGTAATATGGCAGCACAGAGATATTACAGCACTGGTAATATGGCAGCACAGAGATATTACAGCACTGGTAATATGGCAGCACAGAGATATTACAGCACTGGTAATATGGCAGCACAGAGATATTACAGCACTGGTAATATGGCAGCACAGAGATATGGCAGCATAGATATATTACAGCACTGGTAATATGGCAGCACAGAGATATTACAGCGCTGGTAATATGGCAGCACAGAGATATTACAGCACTGGTAATATGGCAGCACAGAGATATTACAGCACTGGTAATATGGCAGTACGGAGATATTACAGCACTGGTAATATGGCAGTATAGAGATACTACAGCACTGGTAATATGGCATCACAGAGATATTACAGCACTGGTAATATGGCAGTATAGAGATACTACAGCACTGGTAATATGGCAGCACAGAGATATTACAGCACTGGTAATATGGCAGCACAGAGATATTACAGCACTGGTAATATGGCAGCACAGAGATATTACAGCACTGGTAATATGGCAGCACAGAGATATTACAGCACTGGTAATATGGCAGCACAGAGATATTACAGCACTGGTAATATGGCAGCACAGAGATATTACAGCACTGGTAATATGGCAGCACAGAGATATTACAGCACTGGTAATATGGCAGCACAGAGATATTACAGCACTGGTAATATGGCAGCACAGAGATATTACAGCACTGGTAATATGGCAGCACAGAGATATTACAGCACTGGTAATATGGCAGAACAGAGATATTACAGCACTGGTAATATGGCAGCACAGAGATATTACAGCACTGGTAATATGGCAGCACAGCGATATTGCAGCACTGGTAATATGGCAGCACAGAGATATTACAGCACTGGTAATATGGCAGCACAGAGATATTACAGCACTGGTAATATGGCAGTACAGAGATATTACAGCACTGGTAATATGGCAATATGGAGATATTACGGCACTGGTAATATGGCAGCACAGAGATATTACGGCACTGGTAATATGGCAGCACAGAGATATTACAGCACTGGTAATATGGCAGCACAGCGATATTACAGCAATGGTAATATGGCAGCACAGAGATATTACAGCACTGGTAATATGGCAGCACAGAGATATTACAGCACTGGTAATATGGCAGTACAGAGATATTACAGCACTGGTAATATGGCAATATGGAGATATTACGGCACTGGTAATATGGCAGCACAGACATATTACAGCACTGGTAATATGGCAGCACAGAGATATTACTGCACCGGTAACATGTGCGACGTCTGGCCCCAGCATGGAGATCCCTTTAAGGTGTTATGACCAACAGGTGTATAAACAGTTTGTCGTGACGCCAGCTGCAGTAAAGCTCCCTTTTAAGCTGTGTTGTTGGTGGGACACACAGTGCAGGATTGCCAGAGTGGTGTAGTGCGGCCTACAATGTCTCTGCAGATGTTGGATGCACGTGTCACGGTGCTCCCACCTGGAATATCCCTGAGATCCGAGACGTGGCCGTCCGAAGCAGAGCAAGGGGTAGTTGAACTTGGATGATGGCGGAATGAATTGAGTCCAGACTTGAGTATAGAGTTCAAACACAGTTTTACTGGAATAAGCTTGTCTTCAAAACAGTTTCTGGTTCCTTCCTGATTCCCAGCAGGTATTGGCAAACTTTGGCAGGCTGGTAATCACTCCCGGCGCTGCTACATCTGTTGCTATCTCTCTCTGCTGTACTTTCTCTTACTTTCTGCTGTATGAATATGCTGGCTAAAGTCCTCAGCTTTCTCTTTGCTTGTAACCTATCTTTGTAAGGTCTCTGGTGTACTCCAAGGAATCTTTTCCTGGCTTTAGGCGATGCTCACCCTGCAGGGGCGAGTCTTTCACCACACAACCTCCCTCATGCAGCGGGTGATTCATTCTGACCTCTATCTAACTTCCTGCCCTCACTGGGGAGGCATAGAGACTGGAAGTTCCACTCTCTGCTAGTGTAGCACTGCCAAGCTTTGCTGCCACCCGCTGGTAAACCAAGCACATTACGTAAACATAATCAGATAGTATAACAGGAGATGCGCAATGTGGAGGACCTGGAATAAATGCATTAAAATGACCTTTTTAATGCATATACAGACAGAAGCAGGGAGTGGGCGTGGTAACGCCACTCAGGGGTATTACATTCCCCTTTACTTAAAGGCAAGCCGTCCTCGGCTTGTGCTTAGGAGGAAGAAATAGGAATACATATGTGGCGAAACCAACCTCGCCACGGTGTTTTGGAGGGGGCTGTTTACCAGCCTCCTGCCCTGGGATTATGGTCCCTTAAGTTATTGGGTCTTAAGGCACTTGGGACGGAGCCCTCTGTCCCTGGATTGCATCCTCTGCCTTACTTGCTTGGATAAAGCACATGGTGAGAACAATAGATAGCGGCCATTTTAGCTCACAGACACTGTTCTGACTTTTCAACACGGGGCTATCTTGCCTGTATTTGGTGCACAGAGACATCATTCAGTAGTTTGAAACTACCAAACAGGGGACACATTTATTAGTGACTATTTTCGGTATAACTTGTATATTTTCAGTGTAACTGTATCTTCCAAACTACTGAACGGATGTGGGTGAATTTTGGACATGTGGTTCACCCAGATCCCCCGGTTCCGAGGATATATTGGTTATGGGGTTATTGCATGTTTTGGGGTTCCTGTGATGTTTTATAAAACTGTATTTCTCTGCCTTTGATAATTATATTCGTCCTTGTGTTCAAATAATCATCATCGGCAGAGGGGAGGAATATGCTGGGTGTGTTTCTATTGTCCCATTGTCCCATTGTGTGTTTAAATGGTGATTTCTGTCCTGTTGTCCCCGCATGTGTATTGGCGATCTCCCCTTTGTCCTGAGACATAATTGGATTATCCCTCGGTTGTCTCTGGGGCAGAGAGGAGGAAACCATGATGCATTGTGGGGATGTGTTGTATCTGTTCGGTGTGTCGCAGTCTCCATTCTGGTCCCCTGGCGGCATGTCCACCAGATGGGGACCTGCATAAATACGGGCGGGTAGCCCTCAATAAAGTGTTCCTGTTTTATCCTTCATCATGTTGAGACTGGTGTTTGGATAACTGATCAAACTGGGGGATTGCTATACGCTGAAGATTTGCTATACTCCCCCTGCATAACTACTAGCTCTTGTAAGAGCTGTTCCTGCTCTCTGGCTGTAGGAGAGGTTCACCCACTGGAGCCTGGAGCCTTGTAGTAGGTCCAGCGTGGGTGGAGGACGGTGAGACCCCAACCAAGCTCCGGCGGTTTGTGGGGTCTGCAGTGCGTACGGTGTCAAGTGGAGTGCTTGGAGTCCTCGGAAAGCACTAGGAGCATCTATCGACGGAGGTACCCGGTCGGGGTGCTAGGAGATCCGTTACAACATATATATATATATATATATATATATATATATATATATATGTGTGTGTGTGTATGTTGCAAGGGTAAAAAAAAATGAATTCAGAAACTACTGCAGACAATGGCTACCAAATGGTCCCTCTGCCCGTAAGAGTAGGGTGTCTAGCAATGGTTTCCCTCTCAGGTATAACCAGAGAACCAAAAGGTGTGCAAAAAGCGCTTATTACTGGCTTTCTTTGTGTACACTGTATCCTAGTACCAAAGAAAACATGGTGGTTTCTTTACTTTGTTATCCCTCCACTATGTAATGAAAACGCCTGCAAATAGAAGGGTGGCTTTATCCGGTATTTCCTTCCAGCACCAGTCTGAATTATGCTTTATGCTTCGTCACCTTGATATATGCAACAGGTAGCTACAAAATTTCCTTAAGGCGGCACGCAAGGCCCTAGGACACAAATTAGGAGGATGGGATACCGATTTTCTCCCAACACTCCCTTGAGGGTGAGTTACTCCCTCTAAACATATATTAGCAGCGGGTTACCCTTGAAATATGTTTTGACTGCTTGTGACTTTACCACTTGTTCCTCCCTGTGTAGCAACAATACGATACCTAGGCTTCCTAGCTAACACAAGGCAAAATATAGGACCATTAGTATTTTGAGTCTTCAGAGGCAGTCCATGTGAGCTGAGAAACAAATATGCTATCTGGCTAACAGCAAAGTCCATACAAAAGTGCATAAAAATATACTGTGGTACCTGTAAAGAAATGCACACAATAGGCCTAAAATCCTTGAACGTTGCTAAACCTGTAAAAACAATTAGTGCAAAAATGTGCAAAAATATGAAAGTAGGAATCACAAAGAGCTCAGGTTTATGTTTGTCTATTCTTTGGGTGCAGGATTGTAACATTGCAAAACGGGAACAAGTAATGTACAAAGTTATTTGTAATCTAATTTGTAATCCATATGGAAAAAAAAAAAAGTATTTTGCGCACATCCGAATGCAACTTGGAGGTAGTTATGGGACAATGTATGGAGTTCATGAAATCCAGGCACAAAAGAAGTTGAAAAAACCAAAGATGACCACAAATATTCTCAAGGTGTGTCCATGGCTCGACTCCTATAGTCTCCATAACTAAACAGTTGTTTCAAAGGGTTCCCGATAACGGGTCAGGTTAGCTTAACCTTGTTGGTCTGTTGGGATCTTCGCAAGGGCAATTCAGAGTCTCCGGGGGTAGAGGCAGTGTCCGGGACTTGTGCAGGAGGATCGGCTGCGTGACTTGTCACTTTAAAAGTACTAATCCCAGGAACTGGCATCAAAACTCGAATTTGAGCCTGGATTAACCACTGAAGGGGGTCAAGCATGGAAGATAACTCTGCTGGAGTCTCACTTTCTGAAGCGAATGGCAGTTTGGGCAACCTATCCGCTTCTCTTGGTTGCTCCGGAACAGGCTTTCTGCAGACATTTCTTGAGCATGTTGCAGTGTACTCGCTGAGTAACTTTATCTTCTCTCCGGATGTCATAGACTTCCGGTTAGGGGACAGCCATGACTGTGTATGGTTCGCGTTCTCAGAGACTATCCAGCTTGCTTACTGGGTGATTGTTTCTGAGCCAAACCTTGTCTCCTGGTTGCAAGGGCTCAGCATGTGCATGTTGATCAAAGTCCTGTTTTTGTTGGGCCTTCTCTATTTTAGAATCCACTATTTCTCTGGCATCCTCTAGGCGCTTTAGATGCTCTTAGACCCACTCGGATTGGGGAAGAAGTGGTTCTGAGTCCTGCACAGGTATATCAAGGGCAAGGTCTGCAGGTAAACGACCCTGTCTTCCAAACATGAGGTAGTATGGGGTGTACCCGGTGAAGCAGTAAGTGGTATTATTGTACAGGTACACTAATTCAGGGAGAAGCAAAGGCCACTCTGCTCTCTTGTGAGGTGGTACTGCCTTGAGCATATTGATCAGGGTTTGATTCATCTTCTCGCACAGCCCATGCAGTGGTCCTCAGTTTTTTGCAGTTGTATAAGGCACAAAGTTCATAGAACAACTGAGACTCGAATGCAAAGTAGCTGCTGTCGTTTTGGCTGTTAAGTCCTTCACAGGTAAAGCCTCAACGAACTTGGTCTAGTGGTCTATGATCGTCATAGCATAGGTGTATGCAGATCTGCTGGGTTCCAGTGTCACGTGGTCGATAGCCGCAATTTCCAGAGGCCTTTTACTCACTATTGGACGAAGGGGGGCTCGCTGATCATGTCTTTCTCTTCTGGCCACAGCACAAGTGGGACACTCCCGGCTCCAGGCTTCGATATCACTTTTAATGCCAGTCCAGTAGAGACGCCGCATGATGGTGGCTTCTGTTTTTTGGGTTCCAAAGTGACCAGACCTCTTATGGTACATATCCATGACCATCTTGGCATCTCTTTGGGGCACCACTATCTGGTGGAGGCGCTCATATGTAACTGGATTAAGCGTTCTCCTGAGGAGTAGATCTCGCTGAATGAAGATCATTCTCCGTTGTCGCCAGAGGCAAAATAGTTCCGAATCGGCTCTCCGCTGCCGGATCCAACGATTCTCCGATAACTCTGCTCTCTACTTGTAGTTGGAGCCAGAGCTCTTTCTCAACTGGAGGTGAGGGACCGCAGGTCTTTGATGCACTAGGGGCTTTGGAGACTTGGTGCATAGAGCTTACTGCCAGGTAAATCGGGAGTAGAACATTGGCATTTCCACATTTTCCCATTGATCATCTTTGGAAATTAGTTCATTCTGGGCAAGTAGCCTGGCTAGGGTGTCAGCGTTGTCATTAGCTTTGCCCGTCTGGTACTTAATGGTAAAATAAAAATTTGCCAGTCTAGAGGCCCATCTTTGCTCTAGAGCTCCCAGACATGCAGTGTTCAAGTGAGCCAGTAGATTATTATCAGTGTAGACAGTAAAAGGTGTGGCCGCTAGATAATCTTTGAACTTCTCAGTAACAGCCCAGACCTAATGCCAGAAATTCCAGTTTGAAGGAGCTATAATTGTGGTCATTCCGCTCTGGTTCTCGTAAAGATCTGGCATAAGCGAGGACTCTTTTGATTTCGGCTTTTGTCTGAGATAGTACGGCTCCTAAACCTTTCTTACTTGGTAGGCTATAGTCAGGCTAGCCCAAGACTGATGGCTCTGTGAGTTTTTCTTTAAGTAGTTGGAAAGCGGTATCTTGCTCTTCATTGGATTCTACTGGTATTTTAGCATTCTGACTGCCTTTGGGATGACCCTTCAAAAACTCCTGGATAGGTTCCGCAACTTGAGCGAAGTGGGGAATAAATCTCTGGTAATAACTTGCGAATGCAAGAAAGCTCTTGACCTTCTTGACGGTCTTAGGAGCGGGCCAGTTTTGTACTGCTGCTATCTTATCAGGGTCCGGTTTTATGCCTTCTGCGCTCACAACATGTCCCAGATATTTCACTTGGGGTTTCAGCAAGTGACACTTTGAAGGTTTGACCTTCAATCCATATTGAGCTAGAGTCTGGAATACATTTGCCAAGTGCTGTAAATGCTCTTCGTAGATCTTAGAGTAGATGATCACATCATCCAAGTACAGCAATACGGATTCAACGTTTTTGTGTCCAAGGCATCTTTCCATGAGTCTATGAAATGTCGAGGGGCATTACAGAGACCAAATGGCAAGTTGTTGAACTCGAACAGACTCATTAGGGTGGTGAAAGTGTCTTTATCCTCTGGTGCCATGGGGACTTGCCAGTAGCCACTGGTTATATCCAAGGTTTAGAAATAGGCAGCAGATCCCAAGGCTGCAAGAGCCTCCTCAATTCGTGGCAAAGGGTACGCGTCCTTGTGCGCTATGTTGTTAATTTTGCGATAATCTACGCAGAAACGGATTGTTCCGTCCATCTTCTTTACCAGGACCAAAGGGGCAGCCCAGGGACTGTGACTATCCTGGATGGCATTAGCTGTCATCATGTCCTGAAACATCTTCACCTGCTAGTATAGAGCTGGAGGCAGTTGGAATAGTGTGCTTTATCAAGCTGGTTTGACCATAGTCCAAGGGGTGTTTGCTGAAGACTTGGTGGTGCTCCTTGGCTAAGTCCAACACACCTTTGAGTTGTTCAGCAGAGGTAGTGGCATCTCCAATGTGTAGTTTGGCCCACCAAGGCTGCTTAGGCGGATCTTTGGCTACTTCCGCTGTTTGACGCGCTTGTTGTGCAGCAGCAGTAGGTGAATCCAGGACGTCTTGAAGATGGACATGATGTAGACTCGCCACTGGATAATATTTCTTCAATTCCGCAGCTTCATAGCTTAAATTTACCAAGCATATCGGTACTCTTATACAATAAAAGCCTAATCAATATAAAATTCAATAATATGCAATAACACGCAGTAATATGTAGTGCCCTAAATTTGCCACTAAATGGCTCTAACACAAATACCAGCATTACTTATTACCTCTCAAACATAAAATGTAATACAACCGTCTCGACCACAATTATGAGACATAATATCAGTTGACAGTAAACGCAATAGTGATTAGGATAACTATGAACCCTTGCTCTGCTCAAACTATGACCAATCTCGGATAACGGGTAGTATTGCGACACAACTTAAATTATCAGGTCTGATATTGACTATTGAATGTGAATATTCTAATCAGAGAGTTTCTCCGATATCAATATTAGATCTTTTATTCAGTAATATGCATATTTACTGAATGGTGATAATATTGTTGTAGCACTTTTAACATATATACACCCACACTAAAGTGGGAGTTACTAAATATCAGGCCAATTAATTCAATCAATACTACACATAATAAAGTTATACGTTACGCTCTAAAGTCCATTCTGATAATTAGGATTTTTCTCCTCGAGTCTCTTTTCTTTCTTGTGTGTGTGTGGTTTATTATCAAAAACTTATCAGTTAGACACACCTTCCCAACTTGGAGTTTTCCAATCATTGACGGTTAGGCGTGGACATACGATAATGACTGTGATGTCACTGTATCCCCCAGAATGCATTTCTGCTGTTGGTGTAATGTTACTTATTTATACCTAGGTGGCACTATTGCATAAGCTATTAGCATCATTACCAGTAAGGGTTAAATGACCAGATCTGACTTCATCTTACATTCCATACAAATAACATATGGAATCCTAAATCAGAGCTAAGGGGATTAACTTTGACACATATACCAATTAAAGCATAGACATTCAGGTACCAGTTTAGACATCTCCTAAACTATCACATTTATGATACTGATAAGAATATAATAGACCTTGTACTATCACAGACATGTGTCTACTTTGTCACTTCAACGGCCCCCCCTCCCTCCCCAGTATTAAAATCCTTGGTGGCCAGTGCGGCCCCCCACCCCCTCCCTATTAAAATCATTGGTGGCTAGTGCGGCCCACCCCCTATTACAATCATTGGTGGCTAGTGCGGCCCACCCACCCCCTATTAAAATCATTGGTGTCCAGTGCGGACTCCCCTCTCCCCCCCTAATTAAAATCATTGGTTAACAACCCCCCCATCATTGGTGGCAGCGGAGCGGCGGTTCCGATCGTAGTCCCAGTTTAATCGCTGGGGCTCCGATCGGTTACCATGGCAGCCAGGACGATACTGCAGTCCTGGCTGCCATGGTTACTTAGCACTTTTAGCAGCATTATACTTACATGCGCTGTCTGTGGCCGGCCGGCGCTCCTCCTACTGGTAAGTGAAAGGTCAGTGCGGCGCATTACTTATAGCACAGACCTGTCACTTACCAGTAGGAGGAGCGTCCTCTCCAATCCGATTGTATATTATAACTTGAAGTGTCCTCATCACCATGGGAACGCCTGTATGTTAGAATATACCATCGGATTTGAGTTAGATCATGAAAACTCAGATCCGACAGTATATTCTAACACAGAGGCGTTCCCATAGTGATGGGGACGCTTCAAGTTAGAATATACTGAGAACTGTGGACGTAACGGCCCCCTGCTGCCTGGCATCACCTGATCTCTTACAGGGGGCTGTGATCCGCACAATTAACCCCTCAGGTGCTGAACCCCCCTTTCTTCCCAGTATTAAAATCATTGGTGGCCAGTGTGGCCCCCCCTCCCTCCCCAGTATTAAAATCATTGGTGGCTAGTGCGGACCCCCACCCACCCCCTATTAAAATCATTGGTGTCCAGTGCGGCCTCCCCTCTCCCCCCCCCTAATTAAAATAATTGGTTAACAACCCCCCTTCCCATCATTGGTGGTAGCAGAGCTGCAGTTCCGATTAGAGTCCCAATTTAATGGCTGGGACTCCGATTGGTTACCATGGCAGCCAGGACGCTACTGCAGTCCTGGCTGCCATGGTTACTTAGCACTTTTAGGATCATTATATTTACGTGCGCAGTTTGTGGCCGGCCTACTGGTAAGTGAAAGGTCTGTGTGGCTCATTGCTTATAGCACAGAACTGTCACTTACCAGTAGGAGGAGCTCCCGGCCGGCCACAGACAGTGCACGTAAGTATAATGCTGCTAAAAGTGCTAAGGGGGGTGGGGTGTTAACCAATGATTTTAATTAGGGGGGGAGAGGGGAGGCTGCACTGGACACCAATGATTTTAATGGGGGGGGCCGCATTAACGACCAATGATTTTAATGGGGGGGTGAGAGTGGGGGGGCCGCACTGGCCACCAATGATTTTAATACTGGGGAGGGAGGGAGGTCTGGCCCCTGCTGCCTGGCAGCACCCGATCTCTTACAGGGGGCTGAGATCTGCACAATTAACCCCTCAGGTGCGGCACCTGAGGGGTTAATTGTGCAGATCACAGACCCCTGTAAGAGATCAGGTGCTGCCAGGCAGCAGGGGGCAGTTATGTCCACAGTGCTTAGTATATTCTAAGTTGAAACGTCCCCATTACCATGGGAACGCCTCTGTGTTAGAATATACTGTCGGATCTGAGTTTTCACGATCGTGAAAACTTAGATCTGAAAAAGATAATACTATTATTTTCCGTTATAACGGAAAATAATAAATTGATGTTCGGGTCCCTATTGTCTTGGGGTTCGGGTTCGGGTCCAAGTTCGGGTCCCGAACCCGAACTTTTTTTTAAAGTTCGGCCGAACTCCCCGAACATCTAGGTGTTTGCTCAACTCTATGAACAGTGTCTTTTCCATGAACCTATTTCGGCCAACTTATGATATTTAGATATAAATGTTACATACCTATGAAAGAGCACAACAGTTCCCAATATCCTAAGATGGGCACCGTTTGGCCATTAGTAGTTCTGATATGGATCCAGAATGTTGGGCGTTGTATTAACTGGGCTCCCCTCTGACAGATTTCAAATGCGGATTGACGGATGGTAGTCACTTGAGATCCGGTGTCAATCAATGCAGAAAACGTTACTCTGTTGATGCTAACTTCAATCACAGGGCGGCCTCCCACAAATCTAGGCATGAAGGCTGAATCTTTGGGACCTAGTATTCTTCCTCCTGAGGGGCGGTCCTTGGCCTCAGGGGATAGTCGTTTAACTGCCAGCAATTCTCTTCGGTGTGAGCATGTTTTTGACAATAGTGGCATTTGTGTTTTCTGGGGTTTTGATACCCAGGGTCCGACCACCTACCGATCGGCTGACGTTTATATTCCCGTGGACCAGTTGGAGGACGGTTTCTTGGCGCAGTAATCTCTTTCTCATCATTGGGTCGCTGTTCCAGTCGCTATAGCTGCTTCCTCATCCTATCCATATTCTCAGCTAGGAGGGAGACTTTGGCCGTCAGGGCTGCCACAGCATCTGGGACAGGTGCCTGGGCCCCACACTCCGCTATCTGGCCGTGGACAGAAGGTCGCAGGACGGGCCAGACCTTCTTATCTTCAGGAGGTTAAGGGTGGTGATTTTCTCCCAGGATGCCAATATCGAGCTCCTTAAAATCTAGGAACGGTATATCCGGGTGCTGAACCGACAGCATCTTCAGCTGACGTTTGAGAGGTTAGTCAAAGCACCTTCGATAAACTGCTCTCTCATGGGGATCTAAGTGGATAACTGCCCGCAAAACATCTTGCAGGGTTAGGGCAAGGTCTCTTAGTGACTCCGTGGACTGCTGTTTCCCAAAGGAACGCATCTTCAGTTAAGAGTCGGTCCTAGTGTCAAAGGCAGTACTGAGTCGGTCTAGGATCTGCTCAGCTGTTTTTCGCTCTAACTGGGGCCAGGACTTGACCTCCCAGAGCGCAGCTCCCTGTAGTTGGCCGATCAGAATTTCCACTTTCTGGTCCTGAGATACTGGATATAGCTTAAATGTGGCCAACATTTTATCACGGAATGGGGTGAATGGGGTTCTCCTGCGTAATGTGGAAGCTAGGGTGCTCCAAAGCAATATGGCATAGTAAGAGGCATGATGCATGCAGCTGCCGCTGTTGGATCACTGCAGTCCAACTGGGTGTTGTCTTCGCTGTCCGACATGGCTTTTGGTATCCTGTACCAGACTAGAGAGGTCAACGTAGGCTAAACAGCAATGTAAGTGCACGTTGCTGCAACTGCACAATTTTGGAGAGTATAATGCTCGGGCAGGAGGATTCTAGTCCTACACAGTCTTTAATAGCATTATTTTCCCCAGTAGTACTCAATCAGATCTCCAGTTGCGGGTTCTCGGGACCTAGTGGAGAGAGAACCGCATTTGCTCTTTTCCAAGATGGCCGCCGCTTCACTTCCTGTAAGGGCGCTGTCGACTTCCTCTGTCCTCCCTGATGCTGGTGTGAACTGGAGGCAAGGGAGAGGCTTCGGAGGTGGAGCTGCCACTTCCCTTCTCTTTGCCGTGCAATCGCTCCCTGTGGACAGGGTTGGGTTTTCCCGCTGTTGAGGGGGCGTTTCTTCAGTTTTCCCATTTCTGGACTGGTAGAGGAAGCTGCGTGTCACCATTAAAGATGGTTGATTAACCCTTCGGATGCCGGCGTGCACAGTTTTACGCCTGCCGCTCTTTAGTAAAGTCACTTTCAATGGGACTTTTGTAATCCTGTAGGCTAGATAATTGTATGGCACACAGTTTAGTACAGTTCAAATTCTGTTTGTGCCGCCATTTGCGACGTCCGGCCCCAGCCTGGAGATCCCTTTAAGGTGTTATGACCAACAGGTGTATAAACAGTTTGTCATGACGCCAGATGCGGTAAAGCAGCAGGAGCGGAAGGCTCCCTTTTAAGATGTGTTGTTGGTGGGACATTCAGTGCAAGATTTCTGCCTGTCAATGGAAATATTTCCTCCTCACTCATGCTGTGGGGGGTGAAATACTTCCCATGATACCGGGCAAATCCTTATTCTTGCTCCCTAGAAATGGCGATTTATGGAATTAGTTCAGTTCATCTCCCAACCAGATTCGGATCTAGGTTTTCTCCACCAGACGACCGATCTAAATCCATCAGTGTTCAAGTCTCTTCCACCTGCTGTAAAGCATGAAAGCCGAGTCTCTGGAAGAAAGAGCCTGGAATTTCTATGTTCTATATTACTGGATTAGGCTACATGCACACGACCATATGTGTTTTGCAGTCTGCCGTATGCCAACCGTTTTTTTTTTTTTTTTTTTTGCGGATCCATTGTAACAATGCCTAAAAAGGACAAGAATAGGACATGTTATTTTTTTGGGCGGGACTACGGAACGGACATACGGATGTGGATAGCACATGGTGTGCTGTCCGCATTTTTTGCAGACCCATTGAAATAAATGCGTCTGCATCCTATCCGCAAAGAAAACAGAACTGACACGGAAACAAGCAACGTTCGTGTGCATGTAGCCTTAGTTTGAGGTTTAGCAGAAGGTTGTTGAGAAGGAGAACATTTTTATCTATGACGCTGATCACTAAACCTAGAAGTGAAGGAGCTGAGAGAAATGTCTGATCTATAGACACATCTACAGGAGGCCATGTATTCAGTCAATGTGTGCTTGTGTCTCCACAGATGGATTCAGGAGGAGAAATCCCCCCGAGAGATTTCCACAGAAGGTCCCAGAGAACTATCAGGTAGATGAAGCTGAAGTCTCCTCAGAATCTGACCAGAAAGTGATTGAACCAAAGATCATTTTACATTTCTCCTATTTAGGATGAAAATCTGATGGATATTAAGGCTGAGGTTAAAGATGAAGCAAAAGAGGAGACGGATTTATGGGGCGATCAGCAGGGTAAGGAGGGGGGCTGTCATGGGTCACCTAGATACTACTACCATCATCTCATCATCACATGTAATAATCTGTCCCTGTGTGTTTTCTACAGATGGACTCATAGAAGGAAACCCCCCCGAGAGATGTCCCCGTCCTCTGTATTCTCAGGACTGTCCAGAGGAGAAGCTCCCAGAGAACCATCAGGTAGATGGAGCTGAGCCTTATACACATCTATATAGGGGGGTCCTGCAGTCATAGAGGGGTCATAGATTGTGGGGGTCTCTTATGTGGATCTGTTAGATTTCCCACCTGTCTGCTGTATTGTCCTGAATTGTTACAGATGACAAATCAGGGGGAAGATCTGACTGATATTAAAGTGGAGGATGAAGAAGAGCGGATGATGAGCGATCCCCCGTGTAAGAGTGAGGTGGAGGAGGACATTCCAGTCCATGTTACCACAGGTATGGAGTAATGAATGGAGGAAGGGAATTGGGAGGTTTCTTCAGGTGAGGCTCCACCTTAGATCTCCACTGAAGTAAGCTGAGGCCGCTCCATACGCTGTGGGTCCTGGGTGTGTATTACAGTGGAGTCCTGCCTGCTGCTGGGACTGGAGGAAACATCAAACCCACCTGTTTAAACCCTGCGATCCCACAGTCACTAGAGACCACAGCATCTAAGAATATTTACTGAACTCATGTGGGGCATCAGGATTATATGTAAGGGTATGGTGAAATCTGTATGTGTTACATGTGGATTTGCTGTAGATTTCGCTCCTTACATTTCCACAGAGTTGATAGGCTGCAGATGTAAATCCGAACTGCAGGTCAATTTACGCCCAGATTTTTTTTTTGCAGCATAAGATAAGATTTCTCAAAATGTCCTCCATTTTGCTGGTACTGTAGAATGCTGAGGATTTGCTGCCCTTACATCCACAGTGTATATGCGATCTGTGAGCCTACCCTTACTATTTCACATGGGGGATTAGCATGTGGTCACAGAGTCTCTCTATTAGGACACAGTCTTGGTGTAAATTCACAGTGACCAGGATGGTGCCCGAGGCTCCGTCAGCATATCCTCTCAATTAGGCCCAACCACAGGTTTACTGACCCAACCTCACAGGGAGCTATCCGAGTCTGGAATCCAGATGTGTGAATCTGGTCTTAGTCAGAGGCAGCTGATTTAATAATAGTGCTTTCTCTTAAAGAGACAGCAGCTTAATGTCATTGGTTGCTTCTTTCTGTCCCTGTGCCCCGGCCAAGTCCTTTGCAGAGCTCAGCTGCTCCTTTGCCCTGTCCAGGTCCTGCGGTGGTCTCCTTTATGGCTAGTGTCAACGCACCTCCACTGGCAGCTAACTAACCACCAAAACCCCTGCATCTCTCAGATCACTGAAGGGCAGGTTGTCTCTTTTCTGCATCTGACCGCATGACTCTCCCTGCATTTGTATTTGCTCAATCTTGGGAAATACAAACGTGGAGTTAACCCTTCCCTGCCACCAATGGTTAACAGAATACAGTGCAATATACAACATATAAAGTGTGCTCCTACTGTACAGAGTGCGGTTCTCCAGTAATTAGTGCGATTATCTTCAGGGCTCCACACCTACAAAACTTATCTGAGGTGGCAGAACAGGGTCACCTGTGATATCCCTAATACACGTTCCTGCTATGGTCACAGGGTGTCTCATCCACAGCGATGCACTTACAGCAGCTTAAAGTCACATACTCTGGGATATCACATCACATGTCTCATACACGGTGCAGGAAGAAATAACAGCATGTACGTGTAAACATGACATGAATGTGATGCTGGCGTGTCCTCAGGAGCAGTCACATCACCGCTCATCTAGGGTGGGAACCGGGTCAGCGGTCACACACAGCAAGAGAATTCTGTACAGAAGCCCCTATCTCTATCCCTTCTATGTTCGCGTGTTGTCTGATCGCCTGAGAAAAAGGTTCTATGGTAAGAACAAATATTAAAGGAGACAAAGGACACCCTTGGTGGGTTCCATTTGTTATGTCAAATGACTCAGATAACGTACCATTCGCCAACACTCTGGCCGACGGGGCCGAATAAAGTGATTTGATTGCGTTAAGGATGTGTCCATTGGATCCCGAATTATCTAATACAGAAAAAGCAAATGACCAATTAATGCGATCAAATGCCTTCTCATCCTCCATGGCCACTAACAGTGATGGGCATCGTGTTCTTTCTGCTCGGTCTCTGAGGTTTAATAGGCGTCTAGAGTTGTCCGACGCCTGCCTGTTTTTACCAAACCCAGCTTGGTCTGGATGTATAATGCCGGGGAGAACTTTGGATATTCTTGAGGCTATGAGTTTGGAGAATAGTTTTATGTCCGTATTAAGGAGGGATATCGGGCGAAAGTTTTGTGGAGAGGATGGGTATCTATCCTAGAGTATGTGTTGAAGGGGTGGGAGAAAAAGGTGTAATCTTTATCAGGGCCGTGTTGTTTACGCCAAATGTCGTATATCTGTTGTCTGTGTATTAGTCATGCTATTGTGTCGGTCCTCCAGTTAGAAGTGGAGGTGATGTCCCATGTTGTATCCGCGATGGTGTTAAAATCTCCACATATTATCAGGTGGCCTTGTCTTACTTTGTGTAATTTTTTAAACACTCTATTGAGAAAGTGTATTTGTCTGCGGTTTGGGGCGTATACTGTAACCAGCGTATATTTGACATTGTTAATAAATCCTACCAGTATAAGGTATCTTCCTTTAGGATCAATCATAATAGAAATCATTGAAAAGGTAATGGTGTTCTTAATGGCCAGTAGGACTCCCCTTTGCTTTCTTTCGTAATGTGCTTGGTAGATCTGCGAGTATTGAGGGTGTCTTTCTGTGTGATGTGTGTTTCCTGTGCACAAAATGTGTCTCATTTTAAGGATAGCGCCTCCTTTCAGGGTTGGCGGTATGACGTAAGCACGTAGGCGTGCCGCGGCTCCTTCCACCCGGATCTCAGCAATGCGATGTGAACGCTGAATGCTGACATCGCTGCTCCAGCCCTGTCTCGTGTCGGCGTCCCTCTCCTGGCTGCCCGCTGCCTCAGCTCCGATTCTGTGCAGGCGCTCTTCTTGTCCTTGCTGACCCGCTTCTTCCGCCTCAGACCTGCATTGGCGATCGTCCCACCTCGACCGTGAGCACAACGGATAGGAGGGGGGGAAGGAAGTCCTGGGGTGTGTTTTCGTCCTGCGGAGATCCTCTGTGAAATGAGCAAGAGGTTGGTGGTCCCAAAGGGGTTTCAATGCTTGTGAGATGCGCGGCTGAGGGGGATGGAGCAGAGCAGCACAGAGTGGAACAGAGTGACAGACGTCCCCATCTGAGGATAGAGGCGTCACAATCGCTTGAATCTCTGCCTCTCTTATCGTAGTGGTGACCGCTCTGGGAGTGGGTGTCCCTGTATCCCCTCATCCCTGCATCTGTTTAGATTAGCACTGATATTGGTGCGTTGTGTGGGACATTACCTAACTTAAAGAACTATGAAGCTCTGATTGCGGCGCTTGTTTGAAGCACATGGAATATGTGAAAAAGCCTTGCCCGAATACTATGGCATTTTCCTTGGTGAATGAAAGCCTTTTTCACTCTGTGCAGTACACTAGGGGTGCATAGGTTAGTGGGACTGTCTCAGTTGTAATACCCGCCACAGGGGTACCACCTGTGAAGCTCCGGGTGGCTGTCTGTCTCTGACGGTAACTCCCACACCTGGTGGTTCGGACACGTTTCCCTCTGAGTCCTTGAGGGTCCGGACTGGGCTGGAGCCCCCTGGACTGCAACAGATGTGAGAGAGAGTGCCTTGAGGGACGACCCTTAAGTATTGATAGAATGGAACCCTACTGGAAAATTAACATCTTCTCACACCTCTGACTGTCTGTGGGATTTTCACTGACTAACTGTACTCTCCACTCCTATACACCCAGGGTTGCTTCCTGAGAATACAATGCCACCAAAGGTACACAATAGGAAGTCTCTGGGTGGAAGTAGTCCAATCTCAAAAATGGACAAATTTTTGAAATCGCCACAATATAAAACTAGGACAAATCAGAAGGGTAGTAAAGAAAATAAAGCTGACCTGATAGACCCACAAAATATAGAAGAAGGCAGTGACAGAGAAGAAGGGAGGGGCGATAAGAAGTGTTCGGTGCGGATCAATTCTCGATATGGTTTTCTTTGGAGAGAGCTCACCGGATCCCAACTAAACAATTACCGGTTTGGAGCCCGCCAAGAGCAATCTTAGCTAAAATGATAAATGCCCGGGATAGGGATATTATTATGGGAAAAAAAGACACCTCCCTTTTTTAGAATTTAACGAAAGGAAAATAGAAATTTACCCGGATTATTCGAGGGCAACCCAAGCTAAACGTCAAGAATTCAGAGAGGTTAAGAAGAGAATGGCAGTAGCTATGATTAAATATTCTTTATTCTATCCCACTAAACTGAGAGTGATCTATCAGGAGCAAGCATACTTCTTCACTCAACCAGAGGAGGTTCGAGAGTGGTTGGATGGTAGGGGGATTGGCTCTTGAGTTTATAATAATGCTATAAGTAAGATTATTTATAATGGGGGCCGGGTGGGGAGGTGGGAGGGGTGAATGCATAAGAGGTTAGCGAACTGTTTGGTTCATCTGACTAGGATGGGGAAAGGAGGGGAGAATGGGATGGGAGGGTATTCTGTCGGTGGGATGGGGTGGGTGGAAGGATGGGGTCTTGGTGGACACTATGGGGTGGTCTCTCTCTCCCCCCTTCGTGGTGGGGTGGCGGCGGTTGCAGTCTTGAGTGCAGGGATACATGAATAGAATATTTGCGTGGAATATACGGGGGATGTCCGAGAGAGCAAAATGGGTAGTTGTGTTTGATGTAGTTGCGAGACATCTCCCTGCGATTATATGTCTTCTCGAAACACATCTTACCTACAAGAATATCAGTATTGTAAAAAGGAAATGGGCAAAATATGACTACCATGCTTGTTGCTTGGCCTACTCCCGAGGTGTTAGTGTATATGTCCACAGGAGTGTGGACTATACTCCAATTGCCCACAGAATTGATAGAGAAGGTAGATTTGTTTTCTTGCAAATGGTACTGTTTGCATATTGGCATTTGTGTATGTTCCCCCAACTTTTTCTATGTCTGTTATGTCATACCTGGTGGACTTTACTGGCTCTAGAGCAAGGTGCCTCGTTCTGGTAACCGGGGACTTTAATGATGTAATGACCTAGAAGAAGATAGATTCTCCAAGGATCATGTGTATAAATCAAATGAAGATAAACCAACACCGCTGAGAAGGGTCTGCCGGGAAATGGCATTGACAGACATTTGGCGATATCTGTACGGAGAAAAGAGAGCCTTTTCTTGTTTTAGTCGAGCGAATACAGTGATGTCTAGAATAGATCTAGCTTTAGCTAATCCCGATTTTTTTTATATTTTTTATATGGTAATGAAAATGAAGTATGAAATACATACGATCTCCGATCATTCTCCAATAGTGGTAACGATTAAAATGGGGCATCCCAAGAAGAAAACGAGAAGCTTCAGACTAAATCCCCATTGGATTAAGTTGGTTAAGGAGCAGGAAAATATAATAAAGGAAATCCGGGAATTTTGGCCATTAAATGCTCCGTCGGCACCTATGCAGCTTGTATGGGACTCTTTTAAAGCGTTTCTGCGTGGAGTTTATATAGCCAAAATTAGTTGGGGAAAAAAAAAAGAATACGCGGCAAAAGAACTAGCCTGGAACTACTCTGGAAAGTAATGCATAGGATTGTTATGGAATTATGGATGAATCTGGGCCAATACTTTATCAAGCGGGTCCAGATTCTATATAATCACCCCAAAGCTAGAATAGATATTAATGGAGTATGGTCTGAGCAAATAGAGCTGTATAGAGGAACAAGACACGGATGCCCCCTTTCCCCTTTACTGTTCGCTCTATTTATAGAACCGCTGGCAGCTAAAATTAGATCGGATGAAAGGATTAAAGGTTTTGGTATGAATGGGACCTCCGATAAGATAAGTATGTACACAGATTATATTTACATTTTTTGGGAGAATCCAACATCTCAGTTGTCTCGTCTTATGGAGCTAATTAATAAGTTTAGTGATATTTCGGGATATAAAATGAATTGGGCTAAATCAGTATTGTTACCGCTTGATCAGGCACCCTTATCGATCCCTTCAAAAATCAGGGTATTAAAACCTATGGAATCCTTTGAATATTTGGGGGTAAAGATGAGTGTAAGTATTTATAGACTTAGTGAAATTAAATGTCTCTCCCTTGCTGACTGGAGGTAAAAGTAAAAAATAAGCGTTTGGCAGAAGCTACCGATAGGACAGGCGGATAGAATTGCATTAATAAAAATGATGTTACTTCCCCAGATTTTGTATATTTTGGCAGTTTGGATAGAGGATTGTTTCTTCAACCATCTGGAACGGCTGCTGGATGACTTAATCTGGGGAAGAAAAAGGGTGAAACTAAAGCAGAGGATGGAGGGCTATCTGTTCCCTTTTTCCAGGGATATTATTTGGCCTCTCAAGTCCAGTGGCTAAAGTCCGCGGGGAATAATATAAAATATTATCTAGAAAGGGGCTTTAAGGGCCCAAAATATAATATATTTAGCATATTGGAGACAGGATTTATTAAAAATAAAGGGAAAAAGTGCCCAATATGTCGAATGGTTGATTTGGCTTGGGAAAAAAACAAAAGAATACTAGGAATCTTGAACACTTCACATTTTTCACCTTTGTGGTGTAATAGTAATTTGAGAGAATTTCAATTAATGGCAGAATACAAGTATTGGGAAAAATATGGTATTATTTATGTATCACAGTTAGTTAAGAATAGGGAAATAAGAGCACTAAAAGAGTTCTGTCCGGGAATAAATTTAGACTCAATTAGTCGGTTTGGGTATCGAGAATTAAAGCACGCTTTTGAAACCACACAAAATAGGGAATATTTTATCACAACAAAATGTGAATTTATAGATTTTTGTCACCAACGTATGACAACTAGGGTCACTATTTCTCAAGTGTATAGGATAATAAGGAAGGGGTTGGGTAAAATAGTGAAGTTTAATAGTGAGAAAAAATGGCAAAGGATATAGGATCAAACACATTAGAATGGAGGAATCTATATAAAAATATAAAAAGGGCAACGATTTCTAGTAACTTTAGGATAATTTATTTTAATATTGTCCAAAGAATATATATGACCCCATTAAGTAAGATCTACAAAGAACGAAAATCAAACTGCTGGAAATGTAGAGAAGAGGCTGCCGATTATATGCATCTGACATGGAGCTGTTCAAAGATGCAATCCGTTTGGAGAGAGGTTTTTGATCTAAAAGAGCACCACATATTATTGAGTGGAAAAACCTATTGGTAAAGATCGAGAGGTTTGAGGAATATGCAATAGGAGGCATGATTGGTCGCTGATGGGTGGCGTCGCCTCCCGGTCGGGAGTGGGGGAGGAGAGGGAGAGCGAGAGATGAAAAAATAATGTATACCCCCTTAGGGGGGATTGGTGGTGCTCACTGAGAAACCCATCATGGGGAGGGGGGGATGGGGGGGCTAATCTAAGATAGGGAGAATTTGAATAGACAATGAGAGGTCTGAGTATAAGCAATATGGAGCTTAGAGGGGAGTTCCCCAAAATAGAATAGACTATTTACATTGGTACTGCGTCTGTTTATAGTGATTCATAATTTATTGTGCTGACTGTTTTTGCAGAGTGTATATTGATGAACTCAGATTTTGTATTGTCAAATTGAATTTTAATTTTGTATTACCAAAGGAATAAAAAAAAAAATAAACTTATAAAGTAAATAAAATAAAATAAAAGATAGCGCCTCTTTCCACATCAAGGAACGCTTATAAGGGCTATAAGTCCCTTAATGTTGAAGGAAGCTATCTTAATCACCATCTTGTAAAGTGCAATAGCTGTACCATCGAGTTGGCACTATAAGTGCATATGTTGGGAAGGAGATTTACGAGAGGCTGAGAGGGTCCTCCGAGTGAGCCACAGACCTGAACTGGAGGAGAGAGGGAGGCCAAGTCCTAAAAAATAAAAATGAAGAAAGTACACAAACCAGTACGGATCAAAATGTGAACATAGTATGAGGTTCCACTTGTCACTTGGAGCCTTCTCTTGGGCTTAGGTATCTTCTGTTCTGAAGACGCCATATCACATGTGGGCAGTTAAATTGGCTACTAGTAACTAAACTGAGAACAAGTAACCTGAGCTAACTAGTAGAACGTTCTGGCACTTATCGCAGCATGACAATAGAATTAACCAGGTGTCCCGGGTCGTGACCATTCTTAGGAGCTCATTTGTATACAGATGTCTTCCACTCTGATCTCATTTTGACGGGTGGATTAGGTGATGACTGTTTCGGCTGTTTCACCGTGATGTCCCAACCGGAAAGAAGCGTGATCCCATCCTGCACTGACAATTATTTTCACGGATCTCCCAATGATAGAGTATGTTATTTTCTCTTAACGCATTGGTTATTGGTAAAAGTTGTCTTCTTAATTCCAGGGTAGTGGCTGAAAGATCTGCAAAATTTTTACCGATTGATAGGGAGCCTGTAGCTCTTTAATCTTGCAGGCTGCAAGAATAGCTTTTTTCTTTGACATGGTAATAGTGCACTCTCGCTAAAATGTCTCTAGGGACATTTTTCAGTAAGTGTTTAGGGCGCGCTATTCTGTGTGCCCTGTCAATAGTGAGATCTATGGGGGTGCATTCTGGCACCAAAAGCAGAATTATTTTTTGTATATAGGAGGTCAGTTCTTGCTGTGTGATTACTTCAGGAATGCTCCTGAACTTTATATTATTTCTTCTGGAGCGATCCTCCAGGTCTACTACCTTGGCTCTCAGTGAGGAGACTTGGTGTGTGTTAATCAAATTGTTGTGTGAGCCTGCAAAGTCCCCCATTTTGGCTTCTCTATGGGTCGGTGTTCTAGGTCGTCAACAGACGATTGTAATGGAGTTATCAACTGAGTGATGCCATGTTGTAGTGAGTGATTGGATGCCAGAAGCATTTCTTTAAGTAGGGAGCTGGAAGCTGGGGCATCTGAGGTGGGGATGGAGGCAAAACAATTTGCTAGGGCTGAATGGCTTTGTGTGCTGGGCTCAGTAGAATCGCTTACCCCTCCACCGTATTCATCTGGCTGTAAGCCCTGCTTTTGCTTTGCAGGGCTTGTGGAGGAGGACCCCCAAGATGGCACCGGTGCGTTTAGCTGTTTCCCGCCACCTGTACCTCCTGATGCTTCCCATGGAGAAGATGACCCGCAGATCTCCAGAGTGCCCGCCTCGCCAGCAGGTAACGAAGGGGCTCCTGCGCGGTTGTCCAAGATGGTATCCCACTCTTCTTGGCTTTCAGTGAGTGAGGAGGTTGGTGATTCAGGGGGATCCGGGTCCCTGGTGTCTGCTGTCTCTCTCTTGTATTTATCCGCCTCAAAGTCGAAGTCTAATTTGCCTTGGGACTTGAGCCCTTTTTTCCCCCTGGTCATCATGTTGGGATTGGAGATATGCTTGTGGAGACTCTGTTGTGCCCGGTGTCAGCTTATGGAAGCTGCGTATGTGCCAGAGCTCTGAGCTTATGCGGTCATCTTTACTCGTGGCCAAGCCATGCCCCAGATTACACTTCTTTTGAATCACTTGCATATATCATCATTACAGTCACACAGAGAAAGCTTCATCCCAACATCTCCTTCTTTTTTTTTGTCAGTCTGTTTAACGTCTCCTTTACATCCTTCCATAGGTGCCATCTTTTACGTAAACCAGGGAAGGATCCCAGCTCAGTACAATCTTCTCTCCCCATCTCTGTACTATATCAGAATTAGAATTACAAACATTCTGCCCAATCGCCTTCACTATATTCTTCCTTTCCTTGTTGCTGCCTCACAACCTGGTTTCTTACAGCATCCCATTCATCCAGAGAAATACCCGATTCCAGAAACAAAACTTCTCAGCTCTGACTCCTGGGAAGCATTCGATGCAGTATCCTGGATGTTCTGAAAGGCTTCGGGAGAAATTCTTTTTTATGATTGTATTTTACTCATTTTGGGCTAAAAATAATTTTTCCAATTAAACTTTTTAAAATTTTTGGGTCATACTGTCCCAAAAGGTTAACTAACTTTGTTTAGCTATGGGAATCGTACTTTCACTTTATGCCGGTTATCTAATAAACCTTTTCTCTAATTTACTAAAAGGTCATAAACACTTGTTATATAACGATACTCCAGGACGTGATCCAAATCTGGGTAATAATTGTTAGACGTACTTTTTTTTTTGTTTTGTTCTCTCCTCACGTAGTAAAAGGGATGCAAAGTGTGAAGGGATAAAGGATGGGGTTAATAATTATGTAAAATAATTATGAATTTTATTCTTGTGTATGGTAATATTATGAAAATCATAGATTATTAAAGAAAAGCCATAAACATTTATTTAAGCCATATTCTTATTAGTAAGGTAAGAATTGAGCTATGAGTGTTTTTAAGGTCATAGATGGTCAGAGAAGATGACTGAGTGAAAATTCTGATCCTGCTACTAGAGAATCTCAAGGCTGTACAGAGAGGAGGGCTCAACATTTTTAATAAACACTTCACTTACCCTCTGTAATTTAGGCCCTACTGTTGTTAATTTCTTACACACGTTACAGACAGACGCACAGACAAGTATAACTGTAAATGGACTTAACATCCACCCTCTGCCCCTTCACTGTGGAATCTGACATGGTTTTCCCCTCTCTCCTTCTATGGCTCATCCAATCAGATGCTAGCATATGTGTTATCAAATTTGGCACTTGGCAAATATGTCTCTCTGTGGTTGCCAATGATTCTCTGTCCTCTCCAACCCGACATGAACAAGTTGTCCCATATGCATCTCGCTTATTTAGGAGTTAGATATTTAAAGGGAATCTGTCCGCTCCAAAACACCTCCAAACTAGATGGAGTGGTGTATAGTGTAAGTGGTGCTGAGTCCAGTAATGTAATTTTTATCTTTATACTCACTTGCATCCGATGCTGTGCTCCTACAAACCAGCAGTAAAATGTGGTGAGAGGACTCTTGAGCTCATGCACATTATGGAGAGGACTTAATGAATTCTACTGCTGGTTTGTGGACACAGCAACCCTTACACTATTCACCACTAACTCTAGTTTGGAAGGTGATAGGCCATATCTCAGCTTGTATCCAGATGCAAGAAGGACTTCTTTTTCCTGCTGGATCCACTTCTTAATTTGGCTCAAAAACGGCTGTTTCAGGCCTAATAGGAATGTTATACCGTATTTTTCGGTATAAGCTGCACCTGATGATAAGACGCACCTAGGTTTTTGAGGAGGAAAATAAGAAAAAAAAAATTTGAACCAAAAGGTGTACTTTTGGTAGGTTTTGAACTAATGGTGTTCTGTGGATGCTGCACTGTTATGAGGGATCTGTGGATGACGCACTGTTATGGGAGGATCTGTGGATGACGCACTGTTATGGGAGGATCTGTGGATGACGCACTGTTATGGGAGGATCTGTGGATGACGCACTGTTATGGGGGGATCTGTGGATGGCACTGTTATGGGAGGATCTGTGGATGACGCACTGTTATGGGAGGATCTGTGGATGATGCACTGTTATGGGGGGCTCTGTGGATGACACTTATGTCATCCACAGATCCCCATAAGTGTCATCTACAGATCCCCCATCAGATGCATCAGTGTGGAGGGAGGAGGCGGAGACACTCATGGCGGGGCCCGGTGCAGTGATTCTACTCTAATACACCGGGCCCCGCAACTGTTAAATACATTCAATCTGAATGGGTCTGCAATTACTGTACTGTACTGTAGTACCTTATGTATGGCATTAAGACGGCGCAGACCTCGGTCATGTGCTGCCTGCCAAAGCTCCCTCGGTCATGCGCCGCCTGCCTGTTTATCTCACTTTATGAATGAACAGGCAGGCGGCGCATGAGGAGGGAGCTGCAGCAGGTGAGGCAGGCGGCGCATGAGGAGGGAGCTGGGGCAGGCGGCGCATGAAGAGGGAGCTGGGGCAGGCGGCGCATAACCGAGGGAGCTGCCAGTCTGCGCTGTATTAATGCTATACATAAGGTACTACAGTAAGTACAGTACAGAAATTGCAGACCCATTCGGATTGAATGTACTTCACAGCTGCGGGGCCCGGTGTATTAGAGTAGAGTCACAGCACCGGGCCCTGCCATGAGTGTCCCCGCCTCCTCCTCCCACACTGATACTTCACTGGCCGCGCTGTGCAGCATAGCGGCCAGTGAAGTATTCGCTTTATAAGACGCATGGCCATTTCCCCCCCACTTTTGGGGGAAAAAAGTGCATCTTATAAAGCGAAAAATACGGTAATTTAGTGGTTTGAAATAAACCTCACTATCTATTTTTAATCCTAACAGGAAATCCCAATAAGAACTCTGAGGGAACCACCAAGTTACCACAAGTACAAAATGTAGCTCTCATACCACACTCTTCAAGTGAAAACCTCATTGCCCTGCTTGTATATCCAGGACTTCTCATTACAGATCTAACACGTGAACCAAGTAGTCACAGAGACTCTCCTGATCAATCACATATTGTTTCCACAAGTCCAGACCTATCATCTAATACCCCTAATCATAAAGAACCTTCTCCTGACCAATCACAAATTGTTACCACAAGTACACCACAATCACATCTTGGGAACATGTATGAAAACTCAGGCAGAACTGAAGAGATTTCCCTGTTCACACTGCGGTAAATGTTTTACAAATAAATCACATCTTGTTATACATGAGAGAATTCACACAGGAGAGAAGCCATTTCCATGTTCAGAATGTGGGAAATGTTTTACAAATAAATCAGATCTGGTCAAACATCAGAAACGTCACACAGGAGAGAAGCCGTATCCATGTTCAGAATGTGGGAAATGTTTTATTAGGAAAGCCAAACTGAGGGAACATCAGAAAGTTCACACAGGAGTGAGGCCGTATTCATGTTCAGTATGTGGGAAATCTTTTATAGAGAAATCACATCTTATTACACATAATAGAACTCATACTGGGGAGAAGCCATTTTCATGTTCTGAATGTGACAAATCCTTTTTGTATAAATCAAGTCTTGTTATACACCAGACAGTCCACACAGGAGAGAAGCCATTTCCATGTTCAGTATGTGGGAAAAGTTTTATGGAGAAATCACATCTTATTCAACACAATAGAATCCACACAGGAGAGAAGCCATATTCATGTTCAGAATGTGGGAAATCTTTTACATGTAAATCAAAACTTGTTATGCATCACAAAGTTCACACGGGAGTGAGGCCGTATTCATGTTCAGTATGTGGGAAATGTTTTATAGAGAAATCACATCTTATTACACATGACAGAACTCATACAGGGGAGAAGCCATTTTCATGTTCTGAATGTGACAAATCCTTTATGTATAAATCAAGTCTTGTTGTACATCAGAGATATCACACAGGAGAGAAGCAGTATTCATGTTCTGAATGTGGGAAATCTTTTATTAGTAATACCAGTCTCAGGGATCATCGGAGAAGTCACAGAGGAATGAAACCATCCTGATGTTCTATATGTGAAAAATTTTCATATGAAATCAAAATTTAAAACTCATAAGAGGAGAAAATACATTCCTGTGTGTAATGTCTGCAAAAGCAGATGTATAACTAGACATTAAGGGGTTTATTGCATTTATTATGTAGGCAAAGTGAATACAAGGCACTTACTAATGTTTTTTGATTGTCCATCTTGCCTCCTTTCTGTCTTGATTGATTTTCCATCGTATGCACCTGCAGCTCATTTCCTGAGGTTACGGCCACTGCTGTGCTGCAGCAGAGATACAAGGCGGCTGGAAGCTGCTGCGCATGTGTGCCTATGCACCGTACCAGCCACCAGAGAGGCCGAAGGTTTTTCCTATACTGTGCCAGATTGCAGTAGTGGCCATCCCTGAATGTGTGTGGTGTGTAATGCAATGAAAAATTGAATTAAGATAGTTAAGGAGGCAATGTGGGCAATCACAATACATTAGTAGGTGCCTTGTAAAAACTTATGTCTACGTGGTAAATACCATTTCCTAAAAGTGAGACAACCCCTTTAAACCACCAATAAGAGGATTTATTTTTGGGTGAAATAAGCCTGGATCAGATTATATTTACCTGAATCTGGGATCCATGGAAGAAAAGAGGAGCAGAGAAGATGAAGTCCCCATGGACTTTGCTTCTCTTACTGTATTCATACCTCCACCCACACTGCAGGAGACTCCAGAGGGACATAGTGAAGAAGGAAGGACTCCGCATGGAGACTTTTATTTAACATGTGGATGTATCGATATTTGATCTTCATTAATACTGTATATAATGATAAAGGTGATGGAAATACGATAAAAATACGTTTAATGGAGGTCAGGATTTGGAATGACCTACTATTAATATCCTCAGTGGTCTCCGAACTATATACTGATGAACTGAGCGTACCTTATTTTGAAAGTTAAAACATAACTTTTATTTTTTCTGTCAATAAAATAAATGAGACACTAAATATGATTTGTAGCTATTTTTTACTGCGCTTTCCAGAGGGGAAGCAAACGGGTACTGCACAAAATGAATTGTCCTTTTCCAGTACAGTTCCTTTCCTGGGGGATTGCCTGCCGCCTGTCACGGACGGTGTACAGGAAACAAGACAAAGCAACATGCATATATGACTGAGTGGATCCAAAGCTAAGGAACCAAAAGGGAGACCCCTGCACAAGACCTGAGACTTTCCCTGGCTGCTCAGCCTATGCAAAGATCCCAGAGGTGGAAGGTTGCATATCCACGTACCTCGACTATATAACCCCTGAACACCCTACAATAGTGAGGGGACACGACCACCGGCTCCCTACACCAGACACTTAGGGAGTCAGGGTCACCTGGGATCCAGCAAACAGAAAATAACAGATAAATGTTCAGCACTTAACTTTGTAGCAGACTGGAAAACAAGATCAGCATGCACACACACTCCAGGAAGTAGTATAAGCCGCCCAGTAATGCATTATGGGGCGGAATTTAAAGGGATGCAATCAGTCCAACTCCATGACAGCTGAGAGAGGCTAACGAGATGAGGAACTAAACAGCACAACAAAGAACTCAAGGAGGAGGTTCTGAAAGGCCTCTGTCAGAGCTTCTCAGCTGTCTGGTTGTGACACCGCCTAAATGAACGTTTGGGGGTGCTCAGCCTATATGCTTTCCCCATGCAGACTAGTCTATAAGCAGGGAAAAACCTGACTGGCTGTAGTCGGAGCACCCGTCCCAAAAAGGGCGACCCCCGGCCGCTAGAACCTCGGGCCTGTGCTAGAAATCACTTAAAATTCCCTTCCTAGCAAATCTAGTCCATCATCCGTGGCGTTTCGACATCTAAAAATTGGCTCTTCGGGGACATGGATCTGGAGGTGTCACAGAGCGCTTAATGCAATGGCAGCGCTTCTTATGAGTTGTGGCTTATATGACAAACACTCATTTAGACCGTCAGGTGTCACGGAGTTCAGTCTGTGTATCCACTTCGTTTCTGCCCTTAGAATCATTTTATCCCAATCCCCACCTCTCCTTGGTTTTGGAATGTGCTGTATGCCTACAAATTTGAGACAGGTAATGTCCCCTCCATGACACTGAACTATATGACGTGCCACTGAGGTATCCTTTTTATTTAGGACATCATTTACGTGGTCTCTTATACGCCGCCTGAATTCTCTTTTCGTTTTACCCACGTAATACAGTGGGCAAGTACATTGTGCCAGGTACACTACACCTGTAGTGCAATTCACAAAGTCTCGGATAGTATACTCTCTGTTAGTATTAGAGCCTGTGAATTTTTGTGTACCTGTCACAGACGGTGTACAGGAAACAAGGCAAAGCAACATGCATAAATGACTCGCTGGATCCAAAAACTAAGGAACAAAGGGGAGACCCCTGCAGAAGACCTGGCACTTTCCCTGGCTGCTCAGCCTATGCAAAGATCCGAATGGTGGAGGTTTGCATATCCACGTACCTTGACTATATAACCCCTGAGCACCCTACAATAGTGAGGGGACACGACCACCGGCTCCCTACACAAGATACGGAGGGAGTCAGGGTCACCTGGGATCCAGCAAACAGAAAATAACAGATAAATGTTCAACACTTAGCTTTTGTAGCAGACAGGAGAACAAGACCAGCATGCACACACACTCCAGGAAGAAGTATAAGCCGCCCAGAAAAGCATTCTGGGGAGGAATTTAAAGGGAAGCAATTAGTCCAACACATGACAGCTGAGAGAGGCTAACGAGATGAGCAACTGAATACCACAACAAAGGAAGTCAAGGAGGAGGTTCTGAAAGGCCTCTGTCAGAGCTTCTCAGCTGTCTGGTTGTGACAGTACCCCTCCCTCTACGAGTGGACTCCGGACACTCAGAACCCACCTTCTCAGGATGGGACCTATGGAAAGCCCTGATGAGACGAGAGGCCTTAATGTCCGTCACTGGGACCCACATCCTCTCCTCAGGACCATACCCCTCCCAATGAACAAGGTACTGAAGAGAACCGCGGACAAGACGAGAATCCACAATCCTAGAGACCTGAAATTCAAGATTTCCATCAACCATAATCGGAGGAGGAGGCAAAGGCGAGGGTACAATGGGTTGAACATAAGGTTTCAATAAGGACTTATGAAAAACATTATGGATCTTCCAAGTCTGAGGAAGATCAAGACGGTATGCAACAGGATTGATGACAGACAGGATTTTGTAAGGCCCAATAAACCTAGGACCCAACTTCCAGGAGGGAACCTTCAATTTGATATTCTTGGTAGACAACCACACCAGATCACCAACATTCAGGTCCGGACCAAGCACACGTCTCTTATCTGCCACACGCTTATATCTCTCACTCATGCTCTTTAGATTATCCTGAATCTTTTGCCAAATAGATGACAAAGAGGAGGAGAATCTGTCCTCATCAGGTAAACCAGAAGACCCCTCTCCCGAGAAAGTCCCAAACTGCGGATGAAATCCATATGCACCAAAAAATGGTGACTTATCAGAGGACTCCTGACGACGGTTATTTAAAGCAAACTCAGCAAGGGACAAAAAAGAACACCAATCCTCTTGATTCTCCGCCACAAAACAGCGCAGATATGTCTCCAGATTCTGATTGACGCGCTCTGTTTGGCCATTCGACTGCGGGTGGAAAGCAGAAGAGAATGACAACCGAACCCCCAAGCGAGAACAGAAAGTCTTCCAGAACCTGGAAACAAACTGCGTGCCCCTATCAGAGACTATGTCTGAAGGAATACCGTGCAATTTGACAATGTGATCAATAAATGCCTGCGCCAGCGTCTTAGCATTGGGCAAACCAGGAAAAGGGATGAAATGCACCATTTTGCTAAAACGGTCCACCACCACCAGAATCACAGTCTTCCCCGAGGAACGAGGCAGGTCCGTTATGAAGTCCATGGACAGATGTGTCCAAGGACGGGAAGGAATGGGTAAGGGAAGGAGAGGACCTGATGGCCGTGAATGAGGGACTTTGGCACGAGCGCAAGTCTCGCAGGCTGCCACAAAACCCTCAACCGACTTACGAAGCGCAGGCCACCAGAATCTCCGAGCGATGAGATCCAGTGTGGCTCTTACCCCCGGGTGCCCAGCAAGGACCGTATCGTGGTGTTCTTTAAAAATCTTGTGTCTTAAAGCGAGAGGCACAAACAACCTCCCAGGAGGACAAAGATCAGGAGCCTCTGACTGGGCTGCCTGCACCTCTGCCTCCAATTCAGGAAAAAGAGCAGAGACCACCACACCTTCAGCCAAAATGGGACCCGAGTATTCAAAATTCCCGCCTCCCGGAAAACAACGTGACAGGGCATCTGCCTTCACATTCTTAACTCCAGGGCGGAACGTGACAACAAAATTAAACCTAGAAAAGAACAAAGACCATCTGGCCTGTCTCGGGTTCAGACGCTTGGCTGACTCCAAGTAGGCCAGGTTTTTATGGTCAGTAAATACGGTAATAGGGTGTCTGGCTCCCTCTAGCCAATGGCGCCATTCCTCAAAAGCCAACTTGATGGCCAACAATTCCCTATCTCCCACATCGTAATTTCTCTCTGCGGAGGAGAGTTTTCTTGAGAAAAAGGCACACGGTCGCCAATTGGCAGGAGAGGAACCCTGAGACAAGACCGCCCCCACACTCACCTCAGAAGCATCAACCTCAACTATGAAGGGTAAAGAAACATCAGGTTGCACCAAGATGGGAGCAGAAGCAAAACTCTCCTTGATATCAGAAAAAGCCTTACGCGCCTCTACTGACCAAGAAGAAAAATCTACCCCCTTTCTGGTCATATCAGTGAGTGGTTTAACAATAGAGGAATAATTCAAAATGAACTTCCTGTAATAATTGGTAAAGCCCAAAAAACGCATCAGCGCCTTCTGATTCTCAGGAAGCTCCCACTCAAGCACAGCGCGGACCTTCTCGGGGTCCATGCGAAAACCAGAAGCGGAGAGAAGAAACCCCAGAAATTGAATTTCTGGAACCGCAAACACACATTTCTCCAGTTTCGCATATAATTTATTCTCCCGCAGGATGAGCAAGACCTGACGTAAATGTTCCTTATGAGTTTTGAAATCGGGAGAAAAAATCAAAATGTCATCCAAATACACCAATACAAATTTTCCCATCAAATGATAAAAAATGCTGTTCACGAAATGCTGAAAAACGGCTGGGGCATTCATCAAACCAAAAGGCATAACCAAATTTTCAAAATGGCCCTCAGGGGTATTGAAGGCCGTCTTCCATTCGTCCCCTTCTCTGACCCTGACCAGGTTGTATGCCCCTCTTAGATCTAATTTGGAAAAGACTTTAGCCCCAACAACCTGGTTAAACAGGTCCGGGATCAGAGGAAGCGGATAAGGGTCACGAATAGTGATACTGTTCAGCTCCCTGAAATCCAGACAAGGTCTTAAAGAACCATCTTTTTTCTTAACAAAGAAAAAACCAGCGGCAACAGGTGACTTCGAGGGTCGTATGTGTCCCTTTCTCAGACTCTCAGAGATATAAGCACGCATATCGATCCTCTCAGGTTGGGAAAGATTGTATAAACGAGATTTAGGCAGCTTGGCGTCTGGGATGAGATTAATAGGGCAATCGTACTCCCTGTGCGGGGGCAAATCCTGAACTCCACTCTCAGAGAAGACATCCGAAAATTCAGAGAGAAAAGATGGTACAGTCTTAGTAGCAACCTCGGAAACAAATGTCGTGAGGCAATTCTCTCTGCAAAAGTCACTCCAACCATTTATTTGCCTCGCTTGCCAATCAATGGTGGGGTTATGTTTAGTGAGCCAGGGTAGCCCCAACACAAGAGGAGTAGGCAAACCGCTAAGGACGAAACATGACACATCCTCAACATGAGCATCACTCACAATTAAACGAATATTGTGAACTATGCCCTTTAATGATTTCTGAGAAAGTGGAGCGGAATCGATAGCAAAAACAGGAATATCCTTTCCCAAAGTGCGCACCTGGAAACCATGAGTTATCGCAAATTGATTATCAATGAGATTGACCGCTGCTCCACTATCCACAAAAATCTCACAAAAAATGTTCTTGCTCTCTAGCGCCACCCTAGCCGGCAGGACAAAACGGGAACTACAAGCAAATGGAAAACCTTCAATTTCCGCCTCAACCCTGCCAATAGTAACAGACGGAACATTTTTAAAAGATTTTTTCCTGTTTGTTTCTTTATTACTCCCAGAAAACTGCCTGAATCTCCTAGAGGGACAAATATTTGCCAAATGATTTATACCTCCACAACAAAAACAAACCCTCCCATGCGAGCTGAATCTTCTATTGTCAGAAGCAATCAACCCCAGCTGCATGGGCTCCTGCTCAGAAGGGGCTGACGGCGACTGAGACCCCTGCGCACAGACTGGGACCGCTGCACTGTCCTGGGACTGAGTATGACAGGAAGGAGTGATCTCTCTTCTCTCTCTCTAAGACGCCTGTCAATACGAACGGCCCGAGACATAGCAGAGTCCAAAGAAATAGGCCTCTCATGAAAGGCAAATGCATCTTTCAATCCCTCTGAAAGACCATGGCAAAATTGACTTCGGAGTGCAGCATCATTCCAACCAGTATCAACTGCCCATCTCCGAAATTCTGAGCAGTATATTTCTGCGGATTGTTTACCCTGGCATAATAGACGTAGTCTAGACTCAGCCAGAGCAATACGATCCGGATCATCATATATCTGACCCAGGGCTAAAAAGAATTCATCCACTGAACGGAGAGGCCGTGCCCCCTCCGGCAGCGAAAAGGCCCAAGACTGAGCGTTACCTCTGAGCAGCGATATAATGATCCCCACCCTCCGTTCCTTATCACCAGAGGAATGGGGAAGAAGGCGAAAATGGAGTTTGCAAGCCTCTCTAAAACGCACAAAATTCTCACTACCCCCGGAGAATGTATCCGGGAGCGAGATCTTAGGCTCAGAACAAACTCCATGAACGCAAGCTGAACCGGTCACTTGAAGCTGAGAAAAAGTCTTACGGAGATCAGCTACCTCCAATGAAAGACCCTGGAAGCGTTCAGCCAAAAGTGAAACCGGATCTATGCTTGAGACGGTTTTGGCGGCTTATAATGTCACGGACGGTGTACAGGAAACAAGGCAAAGCAACATGCATAAATGACTCGCTGGATCAAAAAACTAAGGAACAAAGGGGAGACCCCTGCAGAAGACCTGGCACTTTCCCTGGCTGCTCAGCCTATGCAAAGATCCGAATGGTGGAGGTTTGCATATCCACGTACCTTGACTATATAACCCCTGAGCACCCTACAATAGTGAGGGGACACGATCACCGGCTCCCTACACAAGATACGGAGGGAGTCAGGGTCACCTGGGATCCAGCAAACAGAAAATAACAGATAAATGTTCAACACTTAGCTTTTGTAGCAGACAGGAGAACAAGACCAGCATGCACACACACTCCAGGAAGAAGTATAAGCCGCCCAGAAAAGCATTCTGGGGAGGAATTTAAAGGGAAGCAATTAGTCCAACACATGACAGCTGAGAGAGGCTAACGAGATGAGCAACTGAATACCACAACAAAGGAAGTCAAGGAGGAGGTTCTGAAAGGCCTCTGTCAGAGCTTCTCAGCTGTCTGGTTGTGACAGTATCTGGCTACAGGCTGTTCACTCTTCTTGAAATCCAGTTACCTGGTTTCTCTGGGGGCTGGAAATGACTGTTCACTAATCTGTCCCTTAGACTCCTTCCCTTCCTGTATGTTATTTGCGGAAATGGTCGCAGTATCTCGTCTAGATCTGGGTCCGCTTTTATTAATATATCCCAGTGCTTACATAAGACTTGCCTCACTTTTTGATGTGCATCAAAAGTACCTATGACACGGATTTAGCTAAGGCATACAGACGTCTCTGTCCTTTGTTTTTTGGGATTATATATATATTTAGTTTAAGATACCATTAAAACGTAACATTTATTTAGATTAGTTAAATCCCTAAGTGTATGTAGTATGCACCAAAACGCTGCGCGAACGGTGACCCGGAGCTAAGGGTGAGGAAGACTAATACGGGTGGGCTCTGTTACCAGTGTGTTGATAACTTGTAGAAAGCACTCTAAAGTCCTTTATATCGTTCCGACGCGTTTCGTTGGACGTGGGTCCAGCTCATCAGGGAACCTAGTAGTAAGTATACCAGTTTCGGAGGTGGTGGTCACTTTAAGATTCACCTCTTTTCACTGGTTAGCAGTGCATTAAATAACATGCTATACAGTAGTGCATTCATTGACATGTTACTTATCTTTGCCTCCCATGTATCGGTCCAAACGGATGCAGGCTGTGTTGTGGCTTGTGGCAGCAACAGTGCCACATGTGAAATGGCACCTTTTTAAAGAGAACGCCGGGGACGCCGGCCCGCCTCCTCAGCGGTCAGCTGACTATCTCGTGACCGGGTC
Source organism: Bufo gargarizans (assembly GCF_014858855.1). Classification (NCBI taxonomy): domain Eukaryota; kingdom Metazoa; phylum Chordata; class Amphibia; order Anura; family Bufonidae; genus Bufo; species Bufo gargarizans. The sequence continues at coordinate 62,139,593 of NC_058083.1, read as the reverse complement.
ATGTGACTGACCCGTAAATGCGCAGCGACCGCCGTTGCCTCCCCCAAGGCATCACGTGACCGCCACGTCTCACGATGATGCGCGAGGTGCGATGATGCGTATGTCATGTGATCCAGGGAGGCGACGTCAGGGAGGAGATGTCCCCCCCTCGTGTAACATCAAGGAGGAGATATTCAAACGAAGGGGAGGGGAGCTTCACTGCGGGATAACAGCGCTCCTCTTCCCCACTCGTATTAAACAATTTCATCACAGGTTATAATCTGATAGCTGCGCTGTCATGTCGTTACAATCGGCACGCTATTGAGCAAACGGCAAAAAGTTAGTCAGCAAACCTTTCTCTGTATTTTAAAACCATGGCTAATTGGCAGAAGAGGTAATTATTCTTATGGATCCCATTTGGGGAAAGTATATAATATATAGCTAGAAGAGGATATACATTACATTATGTTATATCAGGGTCTCATAGGCAGAACTCACATATCCACACTTAGGGGCATAAGGTACCAAGGTGGCAGGGTTCAATATCCCCACTCCTTGTCCCCCGTCAATACCTATCATACCTGAGGTGGCACATGGGTTATAAGGGGAATGAATAAAAAAATAACTCCAGCTAAATAAAGCAGCCAAATGATAGCTGCTCATTCAGCCCCCCGGGGTGAACTGTCCTCAATTAGAAAATCCACCATGCCTCACGTTGTAAGATCCTTTTGTCCCAGTCCCCTCTCCTCTTCGGGTATGGCACTAATTCAATGCCCATGAATTGAAGACCCGAGAAGTTGCCCCCATGGTGGCTCGCGACATGTTTTGCCAAAGGGGTGTCTCTACAGTGTCGCAAGTCTCCTACATGTTCATCCACACGCCTTCTGAATTCACGGGTAGTCTTGCCCACGTACTCCAAGCCACACACACAAGTTGCTTTGTATATGACACCTCTTGTTCGACAGTTTATAAATTGTCTTAAGGAGTAACGTTTCTGGGCAACACCACCCGTGAACTCCTGGCCCTGTTTGACATACTTGCATGCCGCGCACCCACTGCATCGATAGCAATCCCATACTGGTCTCAGACAGCCAAACCCTTTATTTTTTGTTGTCTCAAGAAAGTGGCTGTGTACCAACTGATCTCGCAGGCTACATCCTCTATGATATGTTATCTGTGGCCTGTTCGTGATCGCATTCTTAATGTCAGGGTCTAGTTGTAATATCTCCCAGTATTTTAAGATCACCTTTTTTTATCTCATTAGCTGCTCCATCGTATGTGCCTATGAGGAGTATTGGGTTAGTGGTTGTCTGTTGGGGCGGGGAATGTAGGAGCTCTGTTCCATTGCATTTCAGTGCCCTTTGATAGGCCTTTTTAGTGCTGCACTTGGATATCCTCTGTCTAGGAATCTTTGCTCCAAATCCCTTACCTGTAGTTTAAAATCGGCAAGGGATGAGCAATTCCTCCTTATCCTTAGGTATTGACCCACCGGTATCCCCCTCTTCAATGGCTCAGGATGATGGTTCTCCCATTTCAAGAGGGAGTTTGTTGCTGTGGGTTTTCTATATGTTTTAGTGTGTACGTCACCTCCTTGTGCCTTAGTGATTTCAATGTCAAGGAAAGGTAGTGTGTTGTCACCTAACTCAAATGTAAACCGTAAGCCCAGATCATTTTGATTAATCAGCTGTACAAATTTTTCAAAACCATTTCTGTTTCCTCTCCAGACAACAAAGACGTCATCTATGTACCTTGCCCACATGATGACGTCCAGTGTCTGGGGAATCAGCGGGTCGTAGAATACAATATTTCTTTCCCACCAGCCCAGGAACAGATTAGCGTAAGATGGGGCGCAAGAACCCCCCTATCGCCGTGCCCCTAAGCTGGTGGTAGAAGACCCCATCAAATAAGAAATAGTTCTGGGTGAGCGTGAATTCCAACAGGTCTAGCACAAAGCAGTTGTGTGCCCTGAACTGACATCCCCTGGTGTTGAGGAAGGAACCAACTGCCCTCATCCCTAGATGGTGAGGGATAGAGAAGTAGAGCGCCTCCACATCAATCAATCCTAGGAGTGTCTAGTCGGCCGAGCAAGTCCCCCGTATCCCTGAGGTAGGATGGAAAAGTTCTCACATAGGGTGCCAGAATGGAGTCAATGTATACCCCAGCAATCTGACTCAGGCTATTGATGCCTGATACAATGGGACGCCCTTTCAGAGGGGACAGTCCCTTATGAACTTTCGGCAAGCTATAAAAAGTTGCCACCGTAGGGTGTCTACATTGTAGAAACTCAAACTCCTCTGCTGTGATGAGATCCTCGGTTTTGGCTTTGTGTAAGATGTCACTCAATTTCTTTTGATTTATGGGAGTAGGGTTTCCCTGGAGCTTCTCATATGTGTCTTTATCTTGTACTAGGCTCAGACACATTTTTTTCTACTGGGCCACATCCAAGACAACCAGATTACCCCCTTTATCAGAGGGTTTGATAACTATATTTGTGTTCTGTTCTAATGACGAGATGGCCTTGTATTCTGCCTTACGACAGTTGAATCTACACGGGTTGATGGTGAGCCCCTCTAGCTCCCTGGACACACGATTAAGGAAGACCTCAATACATGATGGATCCCCTATTGGGGGCATTTTGCAACTTTTTGATTTCAGAGATGTGAAGGGACCTTTTCCTTCTTGGGTCGTGTTGTCCCCTAGGTTATATAGTAGGCGTACATCTTGTAAAATATCAAGAGGGATGCCTATTTCCCTGCTCTATCTCTTATCAATCAACGCAAAATGTTTACGCCATCGCAGTTTTCTCGCAAACAGATTTAAGTCCTTAATCCAGTTGAAGAGGTTAAATGATGACACTGGCACAAAGGATAACCTGGATAGGTCTAGATAAAAAATGTAATATCTGACTGTATAAGCTGCCGGTGCAGGTGGAAGACTCGGTGTATGTGGAGGGGATCTGGGAGGGTTGCGTGTTCATAGATGGTACGAATTCCCTTGTTCTAAAAAACGTGGGCCTGTGTTTTCCTGTCCCCCTCGTCCACCTCTACCTTTCTGTCGCCCCCTCCCTCTCCCTCTATTCTTGGGGAATCCCTCTCTTTCTTTTTCACTTTCAGAGAGATCCGTATCACTAGAAGAAGAGTCCCACTTCTGTCAATACTAGTGTATACTCGATTCTCTATGAAGTCCTGCAAATTCCGATTAAATTGGCGATGCTTTCGTTCTTTAAGGTTGTATTGGTATTTTTCTAGGGTGTCTTTCAATAGTACTTCCTTGTTCAGATAGTCAGGTTCTTGTTTAAACTTCTGTGTCTCCTCTATTTGTTCCCTGAGTTTGTTCTCCAGGGTGGTTAGGGTGGCTTTCTCTTCCTCCAGGAGTAGATGCATAAACGGGGGGGAACTATTCGTCGCTTTCTCTTCCCATTTATCCATAAGGGTTGCAGTTCTGCATCTACCTGCCGGGGTTAATGTAATTCTCAACACTCTCGGAACAATTTTATGTTTTAGGTAGCTTTCAAGGGATTGGACCTCCCACCAGGAGGAAATTTGGTCCTTGTAGGTTTTTGTCACATCCTTGAAAATTGCCTTAAAGGAGGGTGCGTATTTGGTTAAAGTCAGAGTTTTCTCAGAGAAAACCTCCTCTGCTTCTGATAGTCACAGATTTTTGTCCAGGCCGGTTGCCAAAAACCCAGCCATGCCCTGTCTTAGTTGCCTATTTAGCTAGTAGTAACACAACCAAATTTTGCATTGGTCACTGCCTGGTAAAAAATTGGTATCATGTTCCACAATTATATATATATATATTTCGTTTAAGATACCATTAAAACGGAACATTTATTTAGATCAGTTAAATCCCTAAGTGTATGTAGTATGCACCAAAACGCTGCACAAATAATGACCCGGAGCTAAGGGTGGGGGAGACTAATACTTGGTCTCTGAAGACTAGTCTCACCCTATACTGGATTTACCTTGAGGTGGCAAGGCACTTCCGATAGCCCAGCTGGCCGGTAGGCACCTATAAGACCCTCCCTGTCCCTGCGCAGCAATGGAGACTGCCCAGCATCGTCACGCTGTGGTGGAGGGCTCTGTCACCAGTGTGTTGATAACTTGCAGAAAGCACTCTAAAGTCCTATATATCGTCCCGACGCATTTCGTTGGACGTGGGTCCAGCTCATCAGGGGACCTAATAGTAAGTATCCCAGTTTCAGAGGTGGTGGTCACTTTAAGATTCACCTCTTTTCACTGGTTAGCAGTGCATTAAATAACATGCTATACAGTAGTGCATTCATTGACATGTTACTTGTCTTTGCCTCCCATGTATCAGTCCACACGGATGCAGGCTGTGTTGTGGCTTGTGGCAGCAACAGTGCCACATGTGAAATGGCACCTTTTTAAAGAGAACGCCGGGGATGCCGGCCCGCCTCCTAGCCGGGTCATGTCAGATTGTTTGAGGAGAGGTTAATAATTAGCCATTTTTTTGGAGGGGGTATGGAGGGCTAAGCAAAACAACAAATAAATTGCAAATTATTAACTTCCCCTCATACAATCTGACTGCGAGTGATGTGTCTCTTTTAAGCAAGGGATTATCCTTTGTTCCTACAGTCCACTATGATACCTTTGAATGGAGTAAGGATATAGCCCTATTTGTACGGAAATTGTTATGGCATAAACATTTTTGTTTACAAGATAGGAAAAAATGTGATGATTTAAATATGAATGCCCAGGAATTAGAGGCCACGAGAACGTTGGTCAATTTGATGGAGGAAGGGGAGAGAGATAGGGCAGAGGATCCATTTACACTGCTTAAATTAAAGAGTACCCAGATGCCACCGCCCCTACCGGACTCAAGTGTATCCATCTTCAATAAATTAGTATCTAGAGACCTAGAACTAATCAAAATAACAAAAGGAGGATCTAACTTGAGCAAAGAAAAGCATTTAGCCCTAAAGGAATTGGAGAGTGACCGTTATGTGGTAATAAAACCCTCAGACAAGCGGGGTAATTTAGTCCTTTTGGATCATGGGACGTATAAGAGGATGTGTTTGGACATCCTGAAAGATTGGGAATAATTCATATGATTTCCTAATGACCCTGGTCCCACATTTCTCCTGGAATTGAGAAATATTTTAAATAAGGGACTAAAAGAAAAGCTGATAGATCAGGCAGAATATGATTTTCTCCTTCCACTAAATCCGGTGACGGCCACCTTTTACTCCCTACCTAAGATACATAAGGGCATAAAGCCGGTAAAAGGCCGCCCCATTGTGTCAGGGGTAGGGAGTCTATATTGACAAATTAATTTGACCATTTGTGGAATCACTTCCATCATACATACGTGATACATCGGATCTACTGTTGAGACTCAACGGTGTATGTATTGATGATACAATAATGTTTGCCTCAATAGATGTCGAGGCTCTGTATAGCTCCATCAAACATCATCTGGGCCTAAGGGCAGTGGAGAGCTATTTATCCATAAGGAAAAAAAAACTTCACTGACGAGTTTCTGGTGTTGGGTATACGTTCCACCATCAAAATTATATCACTGTAGTACAGAACACTATGAAAATTAGATAAAACAAATACTTTATTATTACAAAAAGGGGGTGGGGGAAGGGGAAAACTACAACCTATATATAAAATTCTAGATGACCACCTAACCAGAGTATCTGAGGCGGATCAAGGTGGCACATAAAGACCGCAGTGGGCGGTACCGCTCAGGTGTGGATAGGGTCACTAGAAAGTCCACTACTGGTGCGTTACTAAAGGCTGCTGCACCACCAGGCCAACGGCCGTGATGAACTAATACAGCCAGAAGTGTGCACCGTGGTACGGGCAAGGTGCTCTGCTCAAAAGAACCAGCTTGGTGTTCCCTGGACTAAATTTAACAAGCTAATCCATTGATAAACATCTACCCATAGGGTCCGACCTACATGAGAACCATCTGTTCAGTTGTGAACCAGATGTCTGAGTGCCGGCCCTACGAGCATGAATCAAGGGACACTAGACTTAGCTGGGTAGAGCAAAAGAAAAGCTTGATCGCAGCTGCTCACATACTATAGAGGGCTGGGGTACCACAGACCTCAACTGCAGTGTGAGCGCGATACAAGTCACATGCAAAAAGCATAAGTTTGCCCCCACTCATCGCTCGACGCGTTTCGCCATGTGTGGATTGTCAGGAGCATAAAATGTGGGTTAGAGACAAACAGCAAAATAAGCTGCTAACCTCCGTTATAGAGGCTGCAGCTGTCAGCACTGAGTGGCCATGAGAACTCCTCCCCTCTGCTGAGTCAAGCCTCTGGGGCGGCCAATGGGGAAACAGGAGGCGCAGCACCGCCGCATCAGCCGTCCCACCCCATCTCTCCGCCCCCTCTGTGAGACGATCTCAGACGAATGTCAAAACATTCGTATCCTGAATATAGAAGTGACCAAACGGCGGCTGTACATCAATGTGGCAGTATGGTATTGCAGGAACCAGGATAATGGTTTCATGATGGTATATGGTCAAGTGTGTTGATTACGATATTGGATACAGAATGAGTCAAAACGGCAGGAACAAAAAGAGTCCTGCAAAATGTCACAATTGAGGTGATGCTTGTAGCGACTTTGCGAATGATTGCAAGAAACCTTTTTTGGCTACAGAGGATCAGGTATCCAGTTTAAGGTAGCAACTAAATCAAGCGAGATCCTACCCTAATTCATATTACACCCGTTACAATCCATATAATAATCTAAAGGAAACCACATATACAGGGACTCAAAGAAAACAGACAAAGGAGTTGTATTCGTTTAGTCCCTGTGATTGGAGTGCCTGCAGGCGATAGATCCACTGTGTCTCCTTTTGCAATAATCGCTTGTCAAAGTCGCCTCCTCTTGGGGATCTTTTCACCACCTCGACAGCCTGAAATTTGATCACATCCGTATTACCACCATGTAAGGTGGATATGTGTCTCGCAATAGGGGTATCAGCACCTTTGCGGATGTCGTTGAGATGTTCTGCGATTCTTCTGCGGAATTCCCTAAAGGTTTTGCCCACATACTGTTTCCCACAAATGCATGTGGCTAAATATACCAACCCTCTCGTCTTGCAGTTGACAAAGGACCTAATGGTGAATGTCCGCTCAGTGACGCTGCAGGTGAATACAGCACCTAACTGAATAGCCGGACACGCCACACATCCTCCATAACGGAAGGTCCCTTTGAGGTTGGTACTCAACCAAGTGGTTGTGGTAGGGGCCTGAAAGAAGCGGTGGACCAGACGATCTCTCAAATTACGTCCACGTCTATACGTTATAAGAGGTGTATCTCCTACCATATGCCCAATGTCGAGGTCAGATTTTAGAATCCCCCAGTAGGTCGTAAGTAACTCTCTTACCGTATTATGTGCCTCATCATAAGTGGCCACAATGCGCAATTGTTCTGGCTCAGATGGTCCTGGTTTAGGTGTGAGCAAGGTGTCCTGATTCAGGCCAAAGAATGTTGGTAAGCTTTGGCTAGCACATGCTGCAGGTACCCCCTGCTTCTAAATCTAGTCTGTAAGTCATTGGACGCGGTTCTTAAATCAGACATGCTAGAACAATTGCGCCTTACCCTAAAGGTATTGTCCTTTAGGAATTCCCCTCTTCAGGGGCAACGGGTGGCAACTGTCCCACCTAAGGAGACTATTCGTGGCGGTCTTCTTACGAAATAGCCGTGTGCCAATATTGCCATCCCTGTCCCTAAAGATGGTCAGATCAAGGAACGTAATTTGTGATTTAGCCTGACAAATTAGTTTATCTTTGATGACCGTTATTACCACCAGCTCAGGGGTACCGTGATGGGCAGCTCTTGCGCGCCATCTTATGCAAATTTACTTCTGGGCTGGTGGGAGGCCAATTTCATTGGGTCAAAACAACTTGAGAAATGGAAGGATATGGTAGTTCTTTGGCTAAGGTTCATAGATTACATCTTTGTGCTTTGGAAGGGGACAGAAGATTAATTTACAGAATTTATGGGGGTGATGATTAATAACAATGATTTAGGTTTAAAATTTACCTCAGAGTGTGACCGCAAAGCATAATCATTTTTGGAGGATTGCCTCCTCCGGTGGGATAGCGCACATCCATACTCCCTACAGAAAGGCATCCTGAAGGGCCAGTATTTTAGGCTTCGCCGAAACTGTTCAACAATAAAAAAAAAAATTGAAGTCAGGCCAAAGACCTAAGAACAAGGTTTAGGGAAAGAGAGAACAGCTTTTGAAGTAGCCTGTAGCGAAAAGAGAGATACTCTTCTTGTCCCCAAAAAACAAAGGACAGAGACGTCTGTGTGCCCTAGCAAAATCCGTGTCATAGGTACTTTTGATGATGCACATCAAAAAGTGAGGCAAGTCTTATGTAAGCACTGGGATATATTAAAAGCAGACCCAGATCTAGACGAGATACTGGGACCATTTCCGCAATAACATACAGGAAGGGAAGGAGTCTAAGGGACAGATTAGTGAACAGTCATTTCCAGCCCCCAGAGAAACCAGGTAACTGGCTTTCAAGAAGACCTCTAGGCACATTCAAATTGTACGGCCTGTAGCCAGGTACACAAAACCCAAAAATTCACAGGCTCTAATACTAACAGAGAGTATACTATCCGAGACTTTGTGAATTGCTTAACTACAGGTGTAGTGTACCTGGCACAATGTACTTGCCCACTTGATTACGTGGGTAAAACGAAAAGAGAATTCAGGCGGCGTATAAGAGACCACGTAAATGATGTCCTAAATAAAAAGGATACCTCAGTGGCACGTCATATAGTTCAGTGTCATGGAGGACACATTACCTGTCTCAAATTTGTAGGCATACAGCACATTCCAAAACCAAGGACAGGTGGGGATTGGGATAAAATGATTCTAAGGGCAGAAACGAAGTGGATACACAGACTGAATTCCGTGACACCTGACGGTCTAAATGAGTGTTTGTCATATAAGCCATTCCGGTGAACTAGGAGTTGGTTCGCTGTAGCTACGTAATGTAAAAAGTATATATCATCTGCCTAGATTCCATCCAGCACCTATGTGAATATTTGGTGCTGTAATACATTTCTATTACTAGTGCCATTTGATCGTGATAGCTGGACACGTGTCTGTTTTATGATCCTTGTGCCTATTTAGTAATACTTGCCTCCTAAATAGTGATCAAAACAAGCAAAGATTTAGCATATATCTGGAGGCCACATTGTTTTAGATTCGTAAATAATGTGGTCACAAGATCCCCGTGGCAACTTGTACGCCCACGGACTACGTCACTTCTAGTAAGGAGCGGAGCGCTGCGAGTCCGGCACAGCAGAAGGCGGTGCCTTGAGATCGCGCGCCTCCGCTATGGATTTGCTGTTAGGTAAGGTGGGAGTGAGCAATGGATAGAACCCCTACTATGCCCATTGGATGGTAATTTTGGTAGGCGGAGTCTGGTGCCATAAATAGGAGACGCAACAACTCATACGCTGCCATTGCCTTAATATCTAAGCAGAAGCGCTGCCACTGCATTAAGCGCTCTGTGACACCTCCAGATGTCCTCGAAGAGCCAATTTTTAGATGGCGAAACGCGTTGGGTGATGGACTAGATTTGCTAGGAAGGGAAGTTTAAGTCATTTCTAGCACAGGACCGAGGTTCCAGCGGCTGGGGGCCGCCCTTTTTGAGACGGGTGCTCCGATTACAGCCAGTCAGGTTTTTCCCTGCTTATAGACTAGTCTGCATGGGGAAAGTATATAGGCTGAGCACCCTCAAAGGTTCATTTAGGCGGCAGGCAATCCCCCAGGAAAGGAACTGTACTGGAAAAGGACAATTAATTTTGTGCAGTACCCGTTTGCTTCCCCTCTGGAAAGCACAGTAAAAAATAGCTACAAACCATATTTAGTGTCTCATTTATTTTATTGACAGAAAAAATAAAAGTTATGTTTTAACTTTCAAAATAAGGTACGCTCAGTTCATCAGTATATAGTTCGGAGACCACTGATGATAGTAATAGTAGGTCATTCCAAATCCTGACCTCCATTAAACGTATTTTTATCGTATTTCCATCACCTTTATCATTATATACAGTATTAATGAAGATCAAATATCGATATGTCCACATGTTACATAAAAGTCTCCATGCGGAGTCCTGAATACAGTATGAATACAGTAAGAGAAGCAAAGTCCATGGGGACTTCATCTTCTCTGCTCCTCTTTTCTTCCATGGATCCCAGATTCAGGTAAATATAATCTGAGTGTTTGGCAAATCCAGGCTTATTTCATCCAAAAATAAACCCTCTTATTGGTGGTTTAAAGGGGTTGTCTCACTTTTAGGAAATGGTATTTACCACGTAGACAAAAGTTTTTACAAGGCACTTACTAATGTGTTGTGATTGTCCACATTGCCTCCTTAGCTATCGTAATTCAAATTTTCATTGCATTACACACCACACACATTCAGGGATGGCCACTACTGCAATCTGGCACAGTATAGGAAAAACCTTCGGCCTCTCTGGTGGTTGGTACGGTGCATAGGCACACATGCGCAGCAGCTTCCAGCCGCCTTGTATCTCTGCTGCAGCACAGCAGTGGCTGTAACCTCAGGAAATGAGCTGCAGGTGCATACGATGGAAAAATCAATCAAGACAGAAAAGGAGGCAAGATGGACAATCAAAAAACATTAGTAAGAGCCTTGTATTCACTTTGCCTACATAATAAATGCAATAAACCCATTTAATGTCTAGTTATACATCTGCTTTTGCAGACATTACACACAGGAATTTATTTTCTCTTCTGATGAGTTTTAAATTTTGATTTCCTTATGAAACATTTTTCACATATAGAAGATCAGGATGGTTTCTTTCCTCTGTGACTTCTACGATGATTCCTGAGACTGGTATTACTAATAAAAGATTTCCCACATTCAGAACATGAATACGGCTTCTCTCCAGTGTGATATCTCTGGTGTATAACAAGACTTGATTTATACATAAAGGATTTGTCACATTCAGAACATGAAAATAGCTTCTCCCCTGTATGAGTTCTGTCATGTCTAATAAGATGTGATTTACATGTAAAGGATTTCCCACATACTGAACATGAATACGGCCTCACTCCCGTGTGAACTTTCTGATGCATAACAAGTTTTGATTTCCATGTAAAAGATTTCCCACATTCTGAACATGAATATCGCCTCACTCCCGTGTGAACTCTCTGATGTTTCCTCAGTTCTCCTTTACCAATATAACATTTCCCACATTCTGAACATGGATACGGCTTCTCTCCTGTGTGACGTCTCTGATGTTTAACAAGATATGATTTAGTGGTAAAAGATTTCCCACATACTGAACATGAATACGGCCTCACTCCCGTGTGAACTTTCTGATGTTCCCTCAGTTTGGTGTTACTAATAAAACATTTCCCACATTCTGAACATGGATACGGCTTCTCTCCTGTGTGACCTTTCTGATGTTTAACAAGATCTGATTTCTGTGTAAAACATTTCCCACATTCTGAACATGAATACGGCTTCTCTCCTGTGTGGACTGCCTGGTGTATAACAAGACTTGATTTACATCTAAAGGATTTGCCACATTCAGAACATGAATATGGCCTCACTCCTGTGTGGACTGCCTGGTGTATAAGAAGACTTGATTTAAATCTAAAGGATTTCCCACATTCTGAACACGAATACGGCCTCACTCCCGTGTGAACTCTCTGATGTTCCCTAAGTTTGGTGTTACTAATAAAACATTTCCCACATTCTGAACATGGATACGGCTTCTCTCCTGTGTGAACTTTCTGATGTTTAACAAGTTCTGATTTCTGTTTAAAACATTTCCCACATTCTGAACATGAATACGGCTTCTCTCCTGTGTGGACTGCCTGGTGTATAACAAGACTTGATTTACATGTAAAGGATTTGCCACATTCAGAACATGAATATGGCCTCACTCCCGTGTGAACTCTCTGATGTTCAATAAGTTTGTCTTTCCTAATAAAAAATTTCCCACATTCTGAACATGGAAACAGCTTCTCTCCTGTGTGGGTTATATTGTGTTGAATAAGATGTGATTTATCCATAAAACATTTCCCACATATTGAACATGAATATGGCTTCTCTCCTGTGTGGACTGTCTGGTGTATAACAAGACTTGATTTACATTTAAAGGATTTGCCACATTCAGAACATGAATACGGTCTCACTCCCGTGTGAACTCTCTGATGTTCCCTTAGTTTGGCTTTCCTAATAAAACATTTCCCACATTCTGAACATGGGTATGGCTTCTCTCCTGTGTGACATTTCTGATGTTTAACAAGATCCGATTTATTTGTAAAACATTTCCCACATTCTGAACATGGAAATGGCTTCTCTCCTGTGTGAATTCTCTCATGTATAATAAGACCTGAATTATTTGTAAAACATTTACCGCAATGTGAACAGGGAAATCTCTTCAGTTCTGCCTGAGTTTTCATACATGTTCCAAGATGTGATTGTGGTGTACTTGTGGTAACAATTTGTGATTTATCTGGAGATTCTCCATGACTACTTGGTTTACGTGCTAGATCTGTAATCAGAAGTCCGGGATATACAAGCAGGGTGATGACGTTTTCTCTTGAAGAGTGTGGTATGAGAGCTACATTTTGTACTTGTGGTAACTTCATGGTTCCCTCAGAGTTCTTATTGGGATTTCCTGTTAGGATTAAAAATAGATAGTGAGTTTTTTTCAAACCACAAAATTATAACATTCCTCTTAGGCCTGAAACAGACATGCAGTTTTTGAGCCAAATTAAGAAGTGGATCCAGCAGGAAAGAGAAGTCCTTCTTGCGCCTGGATACAAGCTGAGATATGGCCTATCACCTTACAAACTAGAGTTAGTGGTAAATAGTGTAAGGGCTGCTGTGTCCACAAACCAGCAGTATAAAGCATTAATGGGACTCCTCTTGGAGTCCTCTCCATAATGTACATGAGCTCAAGACATTTTACTGCTGGTTTGTAGGAGCACAGCATCGGATGCAAGTGAGTATAAAGATAAAAATTACATTACTGGACTCAGCACCACTTACACTATACACCGTTTCATCTAGTTTGGGGGCGTTTTGGAGCGCACAGATCCCCTTTAAATGTATAACGTCTAAATAAGTGAGATGCATATGGGACAACTTGTTCGTGTGGGGTTGGAGAGGACAGAGACTCATTGGCAACCACAGAGAGACATATTTGCCAAGTGCCAAATTTGATAACACATATGCTAGCATCTGATTGGATGAGCCATAGAAGGAGAGAGGGGAAAACCATGTCAGATTCCACAGTGAAGGGGCAGAGGGTGGGTGTTAAGTCCATTTACAGTTATACTTGTCTGTGCATCTGTCTGTAACGTGTGTAAGAATTAAACAACAGTATGGCCTAAATTACAGAGGGTAAGTGAAGTGTTTATTAAAAATGTTGAGCCCTTTTCTCTGTACAGCCTTGAGATTCTTTAGAAACAGGATCTGAATTTTCACTCAGTCATCTTCTCTGACCATCTCTGACCTTAAAAACACTCATAGCTCAATTCCTACCTTACTTATAAGAATATGGTTTAAATAAGTGTTTATGGCCTTTTTTAATAATCTATATTTTTCATAATATTACCATACACAAGAATAAAATTCATAATTATTGTACATAATTATTAACCCCATCCTTTATCCCTTCACACTTTTCATCCCTTTTACTACGTGAGGAGAGAACAAAAAAAAAGTACGTCTAAAAATTATCACCCAGATTGGGATCACGTCCTGGAGTATCGTTATATAACAAGTGTTTATGACCTTTTAGTAAATTAGAGAAAAGGTTTATTAGATAAGCGGCATAAAGTGAAAGTACGATTCTCACAGCTAGACAAAGTTAACCTTTTGGGACAGTACGACCCAATATTTTTAATAAAGATTAATTGGAAAAATAATTTTTAGCCCAAAATGGGTAAAATACAATCATAAAAAAGAATTTCCCCGAAGCCTTTCAGAACATCTAGGATACTGCATCGAATGCTTCCCAGGAGTCAGAGCTGAGAAGTTTTTTTCTGGAATCTGGTATTTCTCTGGATGAATGGGATGCTGTAAGAAACCAGGTTGTGAGGCAGCAACAAGGAAGAGAAGAATAAAGTGAAGGTGATTGGGCCGAATGTTTGTAATTCTAATTCTAATATACAGGTCCTTCTAAAAGAATTATCATATTGTGATAAAGTTAATTATTTTCTGTAATGTACTGATAAACATTAGAATTTCATATATTTTAGATTCATTACACACAACTGAAGTAGTTCAAGCCTTTTATTGTTTTAATATTGATGATTTTGGCATACAGCTCATGAAAACCCAAAATTCCTATCTAAAAAAATTAGCATATCATGAAAAGGTTCTCTAAACGAGCTATTAACCTAATCATCTGAATCAACTAATTAACTCTAAACACCTGCAAAAGATTCCTGAGGCTTTTAAAAACTCCCAGCCTGGTTCATTACTCAAAACCGCAATCATGGGTAAGACTGCCGACCTGACTGCTATCCAGAAGGCCATCATTGACACCTCAAGCAAGAGGAGAAAGCCACAGAAAGACATGTCTGAAGGAATAGGCTGTTCCCAGAGCGCTGTATCAAGGCCCCTCAGTGGGAAGTCTGTGGGAAGGAAAAAGTGTGGCAGAAAACGCTGCACAACGAGAAGAGGTGACTGGACCCTGAGGAAGATTGTGGAGAAGGACCGATTCCAGACCTTGGGGGACCTGCGGAAGCAGTGGACTGAGTCTGGAGTATCAACATCCAGAGCCACCGTGTACAGGCGTGTGCAGGAAATGGGCTACAGGTGCCGCATTCCCCAGAAACAGCGGCAGAAGCGCCTGACCTGGGCTACAGAGAATCAGCACTGGACTGTTGCTCAGTGGTCCAAAGTACGTTTTTTGGATGAAAGCAAATTTTGCATGTCATTCGGAAATCAAGGTGCCAGAGTCTGGAGGAAGACTGGGGAGAGGGAAATGCCAAAATGCCTGAAGTCCAGTGTCCAGTCCCCACAGTCAGTGATGGTCTGGGGTGCCATGTCAGCTGCTGGTGTTGGTCCACTGTGTTTTATCAAGGGCAGGGTCAATGCAGCTAGCTATCAGGAGATTTTGGAGCACTTCATGCTTCCATCTGCTGAAAAGCTTTATGGAGATGAAGATTTCATTTTTCAGCACGACCTGGCACCTGCTCACAGTGCCAACACCACTGGTAAATGGTTTACTGACCATGGTATTACTGGGCTCAATTGGCCTGCCAACTCTTCTGACCTGAACCCCATAGAGAATCTGTGGGATATTGGGAAGAGAAAGTTGAGAGACGCAAGACCCAACACTCTGGATGAGCTTAAGGCCACTATCGAAGCATCCTGGGCCTCCATAACACCTCAGCAGTGCCACAGGCTGATTGCCTCCATGCCACGCCGCATTGAAGCAGTCATTTCTGCAAAAGGATTCCCGACCAAGTATTGAGGGCAGAACTGAACATAATTATTTGAAGGTTGACTTTTTTTGTATTAAAAACACTTTTCTTTTATTGGTCGGATGAAATATGCCAAAATCATCAATATTAAAATAATAAAAGGCTTGAACTACTTCAGTTGTGTGTAATGAATCTAAAATATATGAAAGTCTAATGTTTATCAGTACATTACAGAAAATAATGAACTTTATCACAATATGCTAATTTTTTTAGAAGGACCTGTAGTACAGAGATGGGGAGAGAAGATTGTACTGAGCTGGGATCCTTCCCTGGTTTACGTAAAAGATGGCACCTATGGAAGGATGTGAAGGAGACATTAAATAGACTGACAAAAAAAAAAAAAAAGGAGATGTTGGGATGAAGCTTTCTCTGTGTGACTGTAATGATAATAAAAGTAAGTGATTCAAAAGTAGTGTAATCTGGGGCGTGGCTTGGCCACGAGTGAAGATTGCCGCATAAGCTCAGAGCTCTGGCACATACGAAGCTTCGAAAAGCTGACACCGGGCACAACAGAGTCTCCACAAGCATATCTCCAACCCCAACATGATGACCAGGGGGAAAAGAGGGCTCAAGTCCCAAGGCAAATTGGACTTCTACTTTGAGGTGGATAAATACAAGAGAGATACAGCAGACACCAGGGACCCAGATCCCCCTGAATCACCAACCTCCTCACTCCCTGAAAGCCAAGAAGACCGGGATACCATCTTGGACAACGGCGCAGGAGCCCCTACGTTACCTGCTGGCAAAGCGGGCACTCTGGAGATCTGCGGGTCATCTTCTCCACGGGAAGCATTAGGAGGTACAGGTGGTGGAAAACAGCTAAGCGCACGGGTGCCATCTTGGGGGTCCTCCTCCACAAGCCCTGCAAAGCAAAAGCAGGGTTTACAGCCAAATGAATACGGTGGAGCGGTAAGCGACTCTACAGAGCCCAGCACACAAAGCCATTCAGCCCTAGCAAATTGCTTTGCCTCCATCCCCACCTCAGATGCCCCAGCTTCCAGCTCCCTGCTTCTGACATTCAATCACTCACTACAACATGGCATCACTCAGTTGATAACTCCATTTCAATCATCTGTTGACAACCTAGAACACCGAGTGACCCATATAGAAGCCAAAATGGGGGACTTTGCAGGCTCACACAACAATTTGATTGACGCACACCAAGCTCTGGAAGTTGAAGTCTCCTCACTGAGAGCCAAGGTAGTAGACCTGGAGGACTGCTCCAGAAGAAATAATATAAAGTTCAGGAGCATTCCTGAAGAAATCACACAGCAAGAACTGACCTCCTATATACAAAAAATAATTCTGCTTTTGGTGCCAGAATGCACCCCCATAGATCTCACTATTGACAGGGCACACAGAAAAGCGCGCCCTAAACACTTACTGAAAAATGTCCCTAGAGACGTTTTAGCGAGAGTGCACTACTACCATGTCATAAGCTATGCTTGCAGCCTGCAAGATTAAAGAGCTACAGGCTCCCTATCAATCGGTAACATTTTTCACAGATCTTTCAGCCACTATCCTGAAATTAAGAAGACAACTTTTACCAATAACCGATGCGTTAAGAGAATATAACATACTCTATCGTTGGGGGTTCCCTGTGAAAATAATTGTCACCTGTAACAACACCACATTTGCTATTTCCTCAGTGCAGGATGGGATCACGCTTCTTTCTGGTCAGGACATCACGGTGAAACAGCCGAAACAGTCATCACCTAATCCACCCGTCAAAATGAGATCCGAGTGGAAGACATCTCTATACAAATGAGCTCCTAAGAATGGTCACGACCCGGGACACCTGGTTGATTCTATTGTTATGCTGCGATAAGTGCCAGAACGTTCTACTAGTTAGCTCAGGTTACTTGTTCTCAATTTAGTTACTAGTAGCCAATTTAACTGCCCACATGTGATATGGCGTCTTCAGAACAGAAGATACCTAAGCCCAAGAGAAGGCTCCACATGACAAGTGGAACCTCATACTATGTTCACATTTTGATCTGTACTGGTTTGTGTACTTTCTTCTTCTTTTTTAGGACTTGGCCTCCCTTTCTCCTCCAGTTCAGGTCTGTGGCTCACTCGGAGGACCCTCTCAGCCTCTAGTACATCTCCTTCCCAACATATGCACTTATAGTGCCAACTCGATGGTACAACTATTGCACTTTACAAGATGGTGATTAAGATAGCTTCCTTCAACATTAAGGGACTTAATAGCCCTTATAAGCGTTCCTTGATGTGGAAAGAGGCGCTATCCTCATAATCAGACACATTTTGTGCACAGGAAACACACATCACACAGAAAGACGCTCATAGAATTAAACACCCTCAATACTTGCAGATCTACCAAGCACATTACGAAAAAAAAGCAAAGGGGAGTCCTACTGGCCATTAAGAAAAACATTACCTTTTCTATGATTTCTATTACGATTGATCCTAAAGAAAGATACCTTATACTAGTAGGATTTATTAACCATGTCAAATATACGCTGGTTACAGTATACGCCCCAAACCGCAGACAAATACACTTTCTCAATAGAGCGTTTAAAAAAATACACAATGTAAGACAAGGCCACCTGATAATATGTGGAGATTTTAACACCATCGCGGATACAACATGGGACATCACCTCCACTTCTAACTTGAGGACCGACACAATAGCATGACTAATACACAGACAACAGATATAGGATGTGATGAATACCACCCCTCGTGTCCGCTGACGTCAACCACGTCGAGCTCACGAGACCTGGTATGATCACGGGGTTTACCAAAAACGTGAAGTTACGCCCTCCAGAGGAGCACGTAAGGTCAGGCTGGTATAGTTTACACACACACCTCCTGTCCACGCGGGCACAGAGAGGCAACAAGCTGCAAGGGCCTTTTCACTGCCGCAGCGAAAACAGCGCGTCCTCAGCTCGAGTAACTGCCACCAGTTTCTCGTTTGATATAAGCCCGGTCCGCTAACGGGATTATATAGGGTCAGAAACCAACCCACGGTAGCTTATAACTAGGCCAAAACACGGACGTGGGGATTCGTGATCGAGATACAAGATAGCACAAGATTAAATTATAGATTTAATCGCTATAAGAGCACACTAGATATAACACACTATACACAGACAATATATATACAGTGGTCTGAGGTTACAGATTACAGGGTATATGGTTACAATAGGATTAAGCAGGGTGAAAGTAAGTTACCAAGTATGATGAAAGTTCCTTGGCGATGTCCTGAACCGGAGGCCACACGAGGGGCTGTGATCTCCTGCTATTTCCTGGGTCCCTCTAAACACATGTGTAGCATGTGACCCCTCTTCAGAAAAAGACGCCGCCTACTTGCTGGCACCAGGCTTTTAACCTGTAGCTGGTCCATCCCCTCCCTGCCTCAGGGAGGGGATGGACCAGCTACAGGTTAAAAGCCTGGTGCCAGCAAGTAGGCGGCGTCTTTTTCTGAAGAGGGGTCACATGCTACACATGTGTTTAGAGGGACCCAGGAAATAGCAGGAGATCACAGCCCCTCGTGTGGCCTCCGGTTCAGGACATCGCCAAGGAACTTTCATCATACTTGGTAACTTACTTTCACCCTGCTTAATCCTATTGTAACCATATACCCTGTAATCTGTAACCTCAGACCACTGTATATATATTGTCTGTGTATAGTGTGTTATATCTAGTGTGCTCTTATAGCGATTAAATCTATAATTTAATCTTGTGCTATCTTGTATGTAGCAGGTCAACTCCCCCTCTTCTGGGCTGACTGTGAATGACCCACAAAACCCTTTAGGGGTCATAGCTCCAGACCAGAGGGTCACAGGGAGATGGTTCTGGGACTAATGGACCTGCCTGGGTTCCGGCTATAATTAGAGCCCAAACCTGGTACCGGTAGGTGGCTTCTATGGGGAGATATGGGTATCTCCCTACCCCGACTGGGTACGAGTAAACAAAGACCATGGGACCGTACCTCGTGGCCACCGGGACACAAATATGTATCCGGTTTGCGTCTGCGGTGGCCAGGCGATTCATAATTCCTTATGAGAGGTAGGTGCCAATATGTCTAGGAAATCTCATTGAACCAGGCAAAAGCAGATATCCCCTGCTGGGGGGGGTTTCCTGCAAGATTCAGCTGGCTCCAAACTGGTGCATGGAGGTGTGAACTTTTCCTTGAAGTAGGGCCCTCCTGTGGAGTTCCTTACCTCTGCAATCTGTCAGCAAATGGGGGGTGTAAACTTATTTTGCATGTACACAGACTTACAATCAGAGCTGGGGGCTTTGAAGCAGGGAAATCCTGTCAGCAAATGGGGGGTGTGAGGACATGGCTGACAGTAAATATTAATCCATATTCCTCACACCTCCCCCTTTTAGAGGGCGCCAGGGGGCAGCACATTCCTGTGTTCCCCCGTGCGCCCATCCGCGCCCTCCCTGGTGGTTAATGGCAAAGTGGTACGGCCGGAGAGCCAGGCTCCTGCGTACCAACCTCCCATTCGTTCCTGACCCAGGTGGTCACCTGGATTGAGCCTGACCCTGAGGCCACAATGGCTGGCATCAGACGGTACCATAAACGGCCGCGTGCAGTCGGCTGCCTGTAGTACCGGGAAGCTAGAAAGGGCATGCTCCAGCGCCTGGAAGGCCGTCTCACAGTCGTTGGTCAAATCGACTGCGGAGGGCAGCTTCTTCCTGGTGCGGTCCGTCAGGGGCCTCGCCAGGCTACTATAGTGGGGTGCGAACTCCCTATAGTACCCGGCGGAGCCCAGGAAGGATATCGCCTGGTGCTTGTCCCGGAGGGTGATCCAGGATGAGCTGGCATCCCCTCTCCCAGGTTCCGGTTCCGAGGCTTCCCTGCCTACCCGGGGCCCCTCACTTATGCCCAGCTGGCACTTCCCTGGCGTAAGGGTCAAGCCTGCCTGGCAGATCTGCCCGAGCATCTGCGCCAGATGCTCTCGGGGATCCTCCCATGTAGGACCGAAGACGGCAATGACCTCCAGGTACGCAGCCGCGTACCTTTCAAGTCCCTTAAGCAGCTTGACCATCCGCTGAGAAGTGGCAGGGGCATACTCCATGCCCAAGGGCATCTTGGTGGACGCAGTCCTTCCATGCTTGTTTGCTAACATTTCCCGGAAGGGGTGGCCTTCTGGGAGGGCACCTGCCTCCCGTGCCTTCTGCCTTCCCCGGGCGTGGTCCAGGGGGACTAGGTGCATCCTGGCATTGAGCTGCTGGTGCGCGAGGTACGGTCCCTCCCAGGCCGCCGGAAGCTTAGTCTGAGGTACTGAAACCAGTGTCCATGCTTGCGGACCCACGTGATGGGTCCTCTCACAAGCTAATTGGTCGTACCCCTGCTTCTGGACGGTCTGGGCCTGCCCCATACTGTCGTGCACCAACCGCGACAAGGCCGGCGCTTTTTCCTGGAAGCGCACGACACACTCGATGACCGATGCCCCAGGGGTGGCTAGGTCTCCACTCCAAGCCTCTGCCTTAGCGGCCCCTGGGTATCTGGTTACCGGAGTCTCATGCACAGCCCACAGAAATTCTGCCCCGTACGGATAGGATACCACAAATGGTCGGTCCCTAGGCCACGCCCCTGGTGAGCCCTGTGGGACCGTTTCCTGGCACAACCGACCTTGGTCCCAGACCGCCCTCTGGAGGTCTGAATCCAAGGGAGGCCGTGCCATATGCTCTGTGAGAGCTTTCAAGCTGGCGCTAGCCCCTAACGCCCCCTGAAACCCCTGGTGGGACGTGGTCAGAATGGATGAGACTGCCACGTCCCCTGTCAGTTCTACTAACTGCTGGTCCCTAGGCCACTCCTCCGGTGAGCCCTGCTGGACCGTGACCCGGCACAGCCTTCCTTGGTCCCAGACCACCTGCTTGAGGTCTGAGTCCGAGGGAGGCAGCGCCGCTTGCTCCCTGAGAGCGTTCAGGCTGGCGTCAGCCACTAACGCCACCTGAAACCCCTGACTGGACGTGGTCAGAATAGATGAGACTGCCACGTCCTCTGTCAGGTCCCTGGGACCTGTCTCTGGGCCTCCATCTGACTTGGCAGACACTTGGTCGGAAGGGGGAAAGCCATCAGACCCCTGAGGGGCCCCTAGGGCCCCAGCACTCCCACTGCGCGTGACAGCCGCTGCCACCGCTGGTAGTGCCTGCTTCCCCTCAACTCCCGACCAAGTCGCCAGTCCAGGCGGACTAACCTGGCCCTCTGACATCCCAGTGGTGGAGGAACACTGCACTGAGGCTTCACCTGGCAGTCCCACTTCTCCTGGGACAGCCCTGACCTCATTTGCATCCTCCCCCCCTGCAGCTGTCTGCCCCCTGCTTGTCCCCCCAGTCACCACACTGGAGGACAACAGGTCCCAGCATGCTTGCTGGCTACATCCTGGGGCTTCAGCCCAGCTGACAGGAATGACCCCCTCCCCACTGAGGGGAGAGGCACACATTACATCCCCCACATCCCCATCAACATGCATAATAGGTACATTCACAGTATTATCCGGGGGGGACATTGCATCACATTCTGGGGAATCGGACCCTGGGGCGTCAGCGGCCACATACTTAGACACAAGCCGCCCCAGGTCCGTCCCCAGCAAAACACTGGCAGGGATATTTGCGGATACCCCCACCTCCCTTACTCCTCGACCGGCACCCCAGTCCAGATAAACCTTGGAGACGGGCAGCGCCGGGTCCACTCCTCCAATCCCGGAGACAGTGAGGGATCTCCCGGGCAGTAAATCATGGGGTGTCACCAGTTCAGGTCGTACCAGTGTCATTTCAGCGCCGGTGTCTCTAAGTCCCATGGCCACAGCCTGGCCCACGGTGACCGGTTGAACATTGTCAAGGGACCTCCCACCACCCCCACCCACACACAACACAGTGGACGGTTTCCGGGTTGATGACTGGGACGGATCCCTCGGGCGCTGGGGACACATGGCTTGGAAGTGTCCTGGCTGCTTACACAGGTGACAAAGTCGGGGTTCCCCCACCGACGTGGAAAGTGCAGCAGGGGCCGGTGCCCACTTGGGCCTAGGGGCAGGGGTAGCAGGTGCAGCGTGCGTCTTACCCCCTCTCCAGCCGACAGGTTTCCGGGCCTCTGAAGTCCTGTTGTTGGTGTATTCATCGGCCAGGGCTGCGGTTGCGGAGGCCCCCTTTGGCTTCCGGTCACGGAGGTACTGCTGGAGATCCTCTGGGCAGTTCCACAAGAACTGTTCTGTGGCGATGAGCTCCTTCAGCTGCTGGACGGTGGAGAGCTCCAATCCTGTGGTCCATTGGTCGACCGCTCTCAGCAAGGCCCGCATGTGATCGGCCCAGCTCTGGGTAGAACCCCGGTGCAAATTCCTGAGCCTTTTCCGGTACGACTCAGGGGTTAAGTTATACTGCCTGACCAGAGCCTGTTTGATGTCCTCATAGCTCAGGATGGTCTCGCTGGGCAGGTACCCGAAGATTTCAAGGGCTTTTCCCCTGAGCCGTGGCGTGAGGAATCTGACCCACTGGTCCTCTGGCAGTTGGTATTGATGGCAGGCTGTCTCAAATGCCAACAAAAAGGTGTCCAGGTCCCCATCTTTGTCCAGTAGGGGAAAGTCCTCCGCCCGCAGTTTCGGAATCCGGACCTCTGGAGACTCACATTGGGCTGGGGATGGCTTCTGGAATTGGAGCTTTAGCTGGAGCATCTGTAGCTGGTGCTCACGCTCGGCCCGCTCGCGACGCTCTGCAGCCTCTGCTTGCTCGCGACGCTCTGCAGCCTCTGCTCGCTCGCGACGCTCTGCAGCCTCTGCTTGCTCGCGACGCTCTGCAGCCGCCAGTAGGAGCTCAGAGGCTGCCTGGTCTCCAGCCTGGAGACGGTCCATGGCAGCTTGTAGGAGAGCAGCTGAGCCAGCTTGGCTGGGGGGAGGGGCAGGTGGAGCGAGGCCCGCCGCGGACCTCACCTCTGGCGACTGGCTCCTTGGGGAGCTTTGGTTGTGCTCCCCCTCGCCTTCCACCTCCACTCCGCCCCCATTTAAAGCATCGGCCATCTCCTTCGATTTGCTCCTTGTGATACTGGCCGTCATTGCAACGGATGGTCACTGACACCACTGCAACCTGATGCACACACACCTTATTGTATCTGCCCTCAGACAGTCTAGTGTTGAACTGATCTTAAGACTCCAGCAGCAAGAGCTACTGCTGGTCGTCTTTAGTGTCTGGAAGTATGGGTCTCACACTCACAAACACTAGTATCTCGATCCCACTTTGCTGCCACCAATATGTGATGAATACCACCCCTCGTGTCCGCTGACGTCAACCATGTCGAGCTCACGAGACCTGGTATGATCACGGGGTTTACCAAAAACGTGAAGTTACGCCCTCCAGAGGAGCACGTAAGGTCAGGCTGGTATAGTTTACACACACACCTCCTGTCCACGCGGGCACAGAGAGGCAACAAGCTGCAAGGGCCTTTTCACTGCCGCAGCGAAAACAGCGCGTCCTCAGCTCGAGTAACTGCCACCAGTTTCTCGTTTGATATAAGCCCGGTCCGCTAACGGGATTATATAGGGTCAGAAACCAACCCACGGTAGCTTATAACTAGGCCAAAACACGGACGTGGGGATTCGTGATCGAGATACAAGATAGCACAAGATTAAATTATAGATTTAATCGCTATAAGAGCACACTAGATATAACACACTATACACAGACAATATATATACAGTGGCCTGAGGTTACAGATTACAGGGTATATGGTTACAATAGGATTAAGCAGGGTGAAAGTAAGTTACCAAGTATGATGAAAGTTCCTTGGCGATGTCCTGAACCGGAGGCCACACGAGGGGCTGTGATCTCCTGCTATTTCCTGGGTCCCTCTAAACACATGTGTAGCATGTGACCCCTCTTCAGAAAAAGACGCCGCCTACTTGCTGGCACCAGGCTTTTAACCTGTAGCTGGTCCATCCCCTCCCTGCCTCAGGGAGGGGTCAACTCCCCCTCTTCTGGGCTGACTGTGAATGACCCACAAAACCCTTTAGGGGTCATAGCTCCAGACCAGAGGGTCACAGGGAGATGGTTCTGGGACTAATGGACCTGCCTGGGTTCCGGCTACAATTAGAGCCCAAACCTGGTACCGGTAGGTGGCTTCTATGGGGAGATATGGGTATCTCCCTACCCCGACTGGGTACGAGTAAACAAAGACCATGGGACCGTACCTCGTGGCCACCGGGACACAAATATGTATCCGGTTTGCGTCTGCGGTGGCCAGGCGATTCATAATTCCTTATGAGAGGTAGGTGCCAATATGTCTAGGAAATCTCATTGAACCAGGCAAAAGCAGATACCCCCTGCTGGGGGGGGGTTTCCTGCAAGATTCAGCTGGCTCCAAACTGGTGCATGGAGGTGTGAACTTTTCCTTGAAGTAGGGCCCTCCTGTGGAGTTCCTTACCTCTGCAATCTGTCAGCAAATGGGGGGTGTAAACTTATTTTGCATGTACACAGACTTACAATCAGAGCTGGGGGCTTTGAAGCAGGGAAATCCTGTCAGCAAATGGGGGGTGTGAGGACATGGCTGACAGTAAATATTAATCCATATTCCTCACATAGGACATTTGGCGTAAACAACACGGCCCTGATAAAGATTACACCTTTTTCTCCCACCCATTCAACACATACTCTAGGATAGATACAGTCAGGTCCATAAATATTGGGACATCAACACAATTCTAAAATGTTTGGCTCTATACACCACCACAATGGATTTGACATGAAACGAACAAGATGTGCTTTACCTGCAGACTGTCAGCTGTAATTTGAGGGTATTTACATCCACATCAGGTGAACGGTGCAGGAATTACAGCAGTTTGCATCTGTGCCTCCCACTTGTTAAGGGTCCAAATGTAATGGGACAATTGGCTTCTCAGCTGTTCCATGGCCGGTGTGTGTTATTCCCTCATTATCCCAATTACAATGAGCAGATAAAAGGTCCAGAGTTCATTCCGAATCTGCTATTTGCATTTGGAATCTGTTGCTGTCAACTCTCAAAATTAGATCCAAAGAGCGGTCACTATCAGTGAAGACATCATTAGGCTGAAAAAACACAACAAACCCATCAGAGAAATAGCAAAAACATCAGGCCTGGCCAAAACAACAGTTTAGAACATTCTTAAAAAGAAGGAACGCACCGGTGAGCTCAGCAACACCAAAAGAGCCAGAAGACCATGGAAAACAACTGTGGTGGATGACCAAAGAATTCTTTCCCTGGTGAAGAAAACACCCTTCACAACAGTTGGCCAGATCAAGGACACTCTCTAGGAGGTAGGTGTATGTGTGTCAAAGTCAAAAATCAAGAGAAGACTTCACCAGAGTGAATACAGAGGGTTCACCACAAGATGTAAACCATTGATGAGCCTCAAAAACAGGAAGGCCAGATTAGAGTTTGCCAAACGACATCTAAAAAAGCCTTCACAGTTCTGGAACAACATCCTATGGACAGATGAGACCAAGATCAACTTGTACCAGAGTGATGGGAAGAGAAGAGTATGAAGAAGGAAAGGAACTGCTCATGATCCTAAGCATACCACCTCATCAGTGAAGCATGGTGGTGGTAGTGTCATGGCGTGGGCATGTATGGCTGCCAATGGAACTGCTTCTCTTGTATTTATTGATGATGTGACTGCTGACAAAAGCAGCAGGATGAATTCTGAAGTGTTTCGGGCAATATTATCTGCTCATATTCAGCGAAATGCTTCAGAACTCAATGGACGGCGCTTCACAGTGCAGATGGACAATGACCCAAAGCATACTGCAAAAGCAACCAAAGAGTTTTTTAAAGGAAAGAAGTGGAATGTTCTGCAATGGCCAAGTCAATCACCTGACCTGAATCTGATTGAGCATTTCACTTGCTGAAGGGAAAATGCCCCAAGAACAAGCAGGAACTGAAGACAGTTGCAGTAGAGGCCTGGCAGAGCATCATCAGGGATGAGACCAGCGTCTGGTGATGTCTATGCGTTCCAGACTTCAGGCTGTAATTGACGGCAAAGGATTTGCAACCAAGTATTAAAAAGTGAAAGTTTGATTTATGATTATTATTCTGTCCCATTACTTTTGGTCCCTTCCCAAGTGGGAGGCACATATGCAAACTGCTGTAATTCCTGCACCGTTCACCTGATGTGGATGTAAATCCCTCAGATTACAGCCGACAGTCTGCGGGTAAAGCTGACAGTCTGCAGGTAAAGCACATCTAGTTAGTTTCATTTCAAATCCATTGTGGTGGTGTATAGAGCCAAAAATGGTAGAGTTGTGTTGATGTCCCAATATTTATGGACCTGACTGTATGTTTTTGGGCGACAAGATTATCCTTCAGAATGTCTCCTCTTCCACAATTGAAACAGTTACGTGGTCCTATCAGGCAGCCATTACCATTACCAGAAACCCGCACTCAGCCTGCTACATATATGTGGAGGGACAATGCGTTTTTAATGGCACACACCTCCTATAAGATAGAAATACAAAAAGACATAAATGAATATTTTCAACTAAACTCCGGAACGGTTACCAAACATACCACACTCTGGAATGCACACAAGGCATATATACGGGGAATATTTATCAAACTGGGAAACCAAGCAAAGAAAGAAAGAGAGAAACGCTTCACAGAAATATATATCACACTCCAAAATATAGAAGCATTAAACAAGAAGACATCATCTCCTAACCTCCAAGACCAGATCCATCAACTAAGATTAAAATTGAATGAATGCCTACTAAACACATATGAGAAACAATTGCGAGCACTAAATGTGCAATATTACTCCCAAAACAATAAAAGTGGTAAATTATTAGCAAAAAAGCTAAAACAACGAGCCCAAAAATCTAGAATCCAATACTTGCTCCACACTACTGGCAGACATAAAGATATAGCGAACCGTTTTCGGGAATACTATTCATCCCTTTATAATCTGGAGGACACTGGAGTTACTCCGCCGTCCGAATTGGATATAAACTCCTTCTTAAGCAAAATATCGCTCCCGAACTTGTCACCCGACCAGATACGAGCACTTACCTCTCCCATAACAGAAAAATTAATACTACATATTATCAAAACCCTCCCCTTGCATAAGGCACCTGGACCTGATGGCCTATCCAACACATATGGAAATATCTCCCCACCTACTAGAAATGTTCTCGGAGGTGACCGAGACAGGTGCATGTGATAAAGAAATGTTAACAGCTACTATAGTAACCCTCCCTAAACCCGGAAAAGACCCAACCTCTCCACAAAACTTTCGCCCGATATCCCTCCTTAATACTGACATAAAACTATTCTCCAAACTCATAGCCTCAAGAATAGACAAAGTTCTCCCCAGCATTATACATCCAGACCAAGCTGGGTTTGGTAAAAACAGGCAGGCGTCGGACAACTCTAGACGCCTATTAAACCTCAGAGACCAAGCAGAAAGAACACGATGCCCATCACTGTTAGTGGCCATGGAGGCCGAGAAGGCATTTGACCGCATTAATTGGTCATTTGCTTTTTCTGTATTAGATAATTTGGGATCCAATGGACACATCCTTAACGCAATCAAATCACTTTATTCGGCCCGTCGGCCAGAGTGTTGGCGAATGGTACGTTATCTGACTCATTTGACATAACAAATGGAACCCACCAAGGGTGTCCGTTGTCTCCTTTAATATTTGTTCTTACCATAGAACCTTTTTCTCAGGCGATCAGACAACACGCGAACATAGAAGGGATAGAGATAGGGGCTTCTGTACAGCATTCTCTTGCTGTGTGTGACCACTGACCCGGTTCCCACCCTAGATGAGCGGTGATGTGACTGCTCCTGAGGACGCGCCAGCATCACATTCATGTCATGTTTATACG
Source organism: Bufo gargarizans (assembly GCF_014858855.1). Classification (NCBI taxonomy): domain Eukaryota; kingdom Metazoa; phylum Chordata; class Amphibia; order Anura; family Bufonidae; genus Bufo; species Bufo gargarizans. The sequence goes on along the minus strand of NC_058083.1, from coordinate 62,111,292 downwards.
TACATGCTGTTATTTCTTCCTGCACCGTGTATGATACATGTGATGTGATATCCCAGAGTATGTGACTTTAAGCTGCTGTAAGTGCATCGCTGTGGATGAGACACCCTGTGGCCATAGCAGGAACGTGTATTAGGGATGTCACAGGTGACTCTGTTCTGCCACCTCAGATAAGTTTTGTAGGTGTGGAGCCGTGAAGATAATCGCACTAATTACTGGAGAACCGCACTCTGTACAGTAGGAGCACACTTTATATGTTGTATATTGCACTGTGTTCTGTCAACCATTGGTGGCAGGGAAGGGTTAACTCCACGTTTGTATTTCCCAAGACGGAATAAATACAAATGCAGGGAGAGCCATGCGGTCAGATGCAGAAAAGAGACAACCTGCCCTTCAGTTATCTGGGAGATGCAGGGGTTTTGGTGGTTAGTTAGCTGCCAGTGGAGGTGCGTGACACTAGCCATAAAGGAGACCACCGCAGGACCTGGACAGGGCAAAGGACCAGCTGAGCAATGCAGAGGACATGAAGCCGGGGCACAGGGACAGAAAGTAGCAACCAATGACATTAAGCTGCTGTCTCTTTAAGAGAAAGCCCTATTATTAAATCAGCTGCCTCTGACTAAGACCAGATTCACACATCTGGATTCCAGATCCGGATAGCTCCCTGTGAGGTTGGGTCAGTAAACCTGTGGTTGGGCCTAATGGAGAGGATATGCTGACGGAGCCTCTCATCGGGCACCATCCTGGTCACTGTGAATTTACACCAAGACTGTGTCCTAATAGAGAGACTCTGTAACCACATGCTAATCCCCCATGTGAAATAGTAAGGGTAGGCTCACAGATCGCATATACACTGTGGATGTAAGGGCAGCAAATCCTCAGCATTCTACAGTACCAGAAAATGGAGATTTTGAGAAATCTTATCTTATGCAGCAAAAAAAAAAAATCTGAGCATAAATTGACCTGCAGTTCGGATTTACATCTGCAGCCCATCAACTCTGTGGAAATGTAAGGAGCGAAATCTACGGCAAATCCACATGTAACACATACAGATTTCACCATACCCTTACAAATAATCCTGTACATGAGTTCAGTAAATATTCTTAGATGCTGTGGTCTCCAGTGACTGTGGGATCGCAGGGTTTAAACAGGTGGGTTTGATGTTACCTCCAGTCCCAGCAGCAGGCAGGACTCCACTGTAAAACACACCCAGGACCCACAGCGTATGGAGCGGCCTCAGCTTACTTCACTGGAGATCTAAGGTGGAGCCTCACCTGAAGAAACCTCCCAATTCCCTTCCTCCATTCATGATTCCATACCTGTGGTCACATGGGCTGGAATGTCCTCCTCCACCTCACTCTTACACGGGGGATCGCCCATCATCTGCTCTTCTTCATCCTCCACTTTAATATCAGTCACATCTTCCCCCTGATTTGTCATCTGTAACAATTCAGGACAATACAGCAGACAGGTGGGAAATCTAACAGATCCACATAAGAGACCCCCACCATCTATGACCCCTCTATGGCTGCAGGACCCCCTATATAGATGTGTATAGGGCTCAGCTCCATCTACCTGATGGTTCTCTGGGAGCTTATCCTCTGGACAGTCCTGGGAATACAGAGGACGGGGACATCTCTCGGGGGGATTTCCTTCTATGAGTGCATCTGTAGGAAACACACAGGGACAGGAGAGAGGACAGGAGAGATTATTACATGTGATGATGAGACGATGGGAGTAGTATCCAGGTGACCCATGACAGCCCCCCTCCTTACCCTGCTGATCGCCCCATAAATCCATCTCATCTTCATCTTTAACCTCAGCCTTAATATCCATCAGATTTTCATCCTAAATTAGAGAAATGTAAAATGATCTTTGGTCCAATCACTTTCTGGTCAGATTCTGGGGAGACTTCAGCTCCATCTACCTGATAGTTCTCTGGGACCTTCTGTGGAAATCTCTCGGGGGGATTTCTCCTCCTGAATCCATCTGTGGAGACACAAGCACACAGTGACTGAATACACGGCCTCCTGTAGATCTGTCTATAGATCAGACTCTTCTCTCAGCTCCTTCACTTCTAGGTTTAGTGATCAGCGTCCAAAATAAAAATGTTCTCCTTCTCAACAACCTTCTGCTAAACCTCAAACTAAGGCTACATGCACACGAACGTTGTTTGTTTCCGTGTCGGTTCCGTTTTCTTTGCGGATAATATGTAGACGCATTCATTTCAATGGGTCCGCAAAAAATGCGGACAGCACACCATGTGCTATCCACATCCGTATGTCCGTTCCGTAGTCCCGCAAAAAAAATATAACATGTCCTATTCTTGTCCTTTTTAGTTATTGTTACAATGGATCCGCAAAAAAAAACGGTTGGCATACGGATGTCATCCTTTTTTTTTGCGAATCCGCAATTTGCAGACTGCAAAACACATACGGTCGTGTGCATGTAGCCTAATCCAGTAATATAGAACATAGAAATTCCAGGCTGTGAACTGCTCTTTCTTCCAGAGTCTTGGCTTTCATGCTTTACAGCAGGTGGAAGAGACTTGAACACTGATGGATTTAGATCGGTCATCTGGTGGAGAAAACCTAGATCCTAATCTGGTTGGGAGATGAACTGAACTAATTCCATAAATCGCCATTTCTAGGGAGCAAGAATGAGGATTTGCCCGGTATCATGGAAAGTAATTCACCCCCCACCCCATAGCATGAGTGAGGAGGAAATATTTCCATTGACAGGCAGAAATCCTGCACTGAATGTCCCACCAACAACACATCTTAAAAGGGAGCCTTCCGCTCCTGCTGCTTTACCGCATCTGGCGTCATGACAAACTGTTTATACACCTGTTGGTCATAACACCTTAAAGGGATCTCAAGGCTGGGGCCGGACGTCGCAAATAGCGTCACAAACAGGATTTGAACTGTACTAAACTGTGCCATACAGGATTACAAAAGTCCCATTGAAAGTGACTTTACTACGGAGGGGCAGACGCAAAACTGTGCACGCCGGCGTCCGAAGGGTTAATCAACCATCTTTAATGGTGATGCGCAGCTTCCTCTACCAGTCCAGAAATGGGAAAACTGAAGAAACGCCCCCTCAACAGCGGGAAAACCCAGCCCTGTCCACAGGGAGCGATCGCACGGCAAAGAGAAGGGAAGTGGCAGCTCCACCTCCGAAGCCTCACCCTTGATTCCAGTTCACGCCAGCATTTAGGGAGGACAGAGGAAGTCGACGGCGCACTTACAGGAAGTGAAGCGGCGGCCATCTTGGAAAAGAGCAAATGCAGTTCTCTCTCCACTGGATCCCGAGAACCCACGACTGGAGATCTGATTGAGTACTACTGGGGAAAATAACGCTATTAAAGATGGTTTAGGACTGAAATCCTCCTGCCCGAGCATTATACTCTCCAAAATTGTGCAGTCGCAGCAACGTGCACTTACATTGCTGTTTAGCCTACATTGACCCCCCCTAGTCTGGTACAGGATAGCAAAAGCCATGTCGGACAGTGAAGACAACACCCAGTTGGACTGCAGTGATCCAACAGCGGCAGCTACATGCATCATGCCTCTTACTATGCCATATTGCTTTGGAGCACCCTAGCTTCCACATTACGCAGGAGAATCCAATTCACTCAGGGAACTCCGTGATAAAATGTTGGCTACGTTTAAGCTATATCCAGTATCTCAGGACCAGAAAGTGGAAATCCTGATCGGCCAACTACAGGGAGCTGCGCTCCAGGAGGTCAAGTCTTGGCCCCAGTTAGAGCGAAAAACAGCTGAGCAAATCCTAGACCAACTCAGTACTACCATTGACACTAGGACCGCCTCTGAACCGAAGATGCGTTCCTTTGGGAAACAGCAGTCCACGGAGTCACTAAGAGACTTTGCCCTATCTCTGCAAGAAGTTTTGCGAGCAGTTAACCACTTAGATCCCCATGAAGCTGTGAGACAAGATCAGACCCTCAGAGAGCAGTTTATCGAAGGTGCTTTGACTAACCTCTCAAACGTCAGCTAAAGATGCTGTCGGTTCAGCACCCGGATATCCCGTTCCTAGATTTTTATATGGAAAGGATGAGGAATATGGAAGGATGAGGAAGCAGCTAGAGCGACTGGAACAGCGACCCAATGCTGAGAAAGAGATTACTGCGCCAAGAAAACTGGTCCACGGGAATATAAACGTCAGCCGACCGGTAGGTGGTCGGACCCTGAGTATCAAAACCCCAGAAAACGCAAATGCCAGTATGGTCAAAAACATGCTCACACCGAAGAGAATTGCTGGCAGTTAAACGACTATCCCCTGAGGCCAAGGACCGCCCCTCAGGAGGAAGAATACTAGGTCCCGAAGATTCAGCCTTCATGCTTAGATATGTGGGAGGCCGCCCTGTGATTGAAGTTAGCATCAACAGAGTAACGTTTTCTGCTTTGATTGACACCGGATCTCAAGTGACTACCATCCATCAATCCGCATTTGAAATCTGTCAGAGTGGAGCCCAGTTAACACAACCCCCAACATTCTGGATCAATATCAGAACTACTAATGGCCAAACGGTGCCCATCTTAGGAAATTGCGATCACACCCCCCTGTAAGAGATCAGGTGCTGCCAGGCAGCAGGGGGCCGTTATGTCCACAGTTCTCAGTATATTATAACTTGAAGCGTCCCCATCACTATGGGAATGCCTCTGTGTTAGAATATACTGTCGGATCTGAGTTTTCACAATCTAACTCAAATCCGATAGTATATTCTAACATAGAGGCGTTCCCATCGTGATGGGGACGCTTCAAGTTAAAACATGCCATCGGATTGGAGAAAACTCCGATCCGATGGTATATTAATATTACTCGAACACCGAACCCGAACTTTTACTGAAATATTCGGGTTTGGGTGCCGAACACCGTAAAGTTCGCTCAACCCTATTCATAAGGTTTCTTCTCTGTAGATGTACCAGTCTGAAAAGAGTGATTCTTGTCTCCTTATAGATTTATGACATAGATAAGGATATTCTCTAGAGGTATCTGGTACTAATTACTCCTACAGTTGATGTCTATTGGTGAAGCAGAAAATCTGTGGGTGTCTGTATACACGTATTATAAACCTTAGTTTTTTTAGTATAACAATCAATAGGACATATGCATTGTTTTATATTGCTAATTATTATGAAGGACGTCAATGCATCTATTATCTTATATATTTCTCACTAGGAACGCATGTAATCCTAAAATATGATGAGAAGAATTTTAAAGTATAGACTTTGTTAATGAGTCTCCGTTCAGGGAAAGCGATGTTATTTTAACTAACAATCAATCACCCATTGAAGTGACAAAGTAGACACACGTCTGTGATAGTACAAGGTCTATTATATTCTTATCAGTATCATAAATTTGATAGTTTAGGAGATGTCTAAACTGATACCTGAATGTCTATGCTTTAATTGGTATATGTGTCAAAGTTAATCCGTTTAGCTCTGATTTAGGATTCCATATGTTATGTGTATGGAATGTAAGATGAAGTCAGACCTGGTCATTTAACCCTTACTGGTAATTATGCTAATAGCTTATGCAATAGTGCCACCTAGGTATAAATAAGTAACATTACACCAACAGCAGAAATGCATTCTGGGGGATACAGTGACATCACAGTCATTATCATATGTACACGCCTAACCGTCAATGATTGGAAAACTCCAAGTTGGGAAGGTGTGTCTAACTGATAAGTTTTTTATAATAAACCACACATAAGAAAGAAAAGAGAGACTCGAGGAGAAAAATCCAAATGATCAGAATGGACTTAGAGCGTAACGTACAACTTTATTATGTGTAGTATTGATTGAATTAATTGGCCTGATATTTAGTAACTCCCCACTTTAGTGTGGATGTATATATGTTAAAAGTGCTACAACAATATTATCACCATTCAGTAAATATGCATATTACTGAATAAAAGATCTAATATTGATATCGTAGAAACTCTCTGATTAGAATATTCACATTCCATAGTCAATATCAGACCTGATAATTTATAAGTTGTGTCGCAATACTACCCGATATCCGAGATTGGTCATAGTTTGAGCAGAGCAAGGGTTCGTAGCTACCCTAATCACTATTGCGTTTACTGTGTCAACTGATAGTATATCTCATAATTGTGGTCGAGACGGTTGTATTACAATTTATGTTTGAGAGGTAATAAGTAACGCTGGTATTTGTGTTAGAGCCATCTAGTGGCAAATTTAGGACACTACATATTACTGCGTGTTATTGCATATTATTGAATTTTATATTTATTAAGCTTTTATTGTATAATAAATCAGTTATTTTTTTGCATAGACGATTGCACCATGTTTTACTGATTGCACAATACAATTAAATTAACGGCAAACTCTTTTTGAGGTGTTTTTTGTGTCCACCTCTAGGATTAATTCCCTTTGAAATTTTTCCTTTGATCCTTTCTTTTATATAAAGCATTTGCTTTATATCCCTAACAGAACCCACCTTACAGATCGAAGATACCGAACTCCTACACCAGGGAGTAGTTGTGATTCAAGTACCAGACTACGACGAAGAACCTGTTGTCCTTGGGATGAACGTAATCGGGAACTGTTACACCGAGGTGCAAGAAGCCTTAAAGAAAACCCTACTAACTGCACCCAGTGCGACTCAGGGTGTCATACTCCAGACTATGCAAGTGTTAACTGCACAACAAAGATTCAGTAACCGATAGGGAGAAATCTGCCACATTCGCAACAAAGATGCTCAACCTATTAGACTTCAAACTGGAGCAGAGACCCTGATTTGGTGCCGAGCTTGCATCGGGATCTGAGGCCAGGATTATCAGGCCCTCGTGGAGCCCCTACAATTACAAGATTACCCTCTTGTCTGAGTCACCAGGAGAATGGTCACTGTATCGCGTGGAAGAGTACCCATATGCTTGGTAAATCTAAGCGATGAAGCTGCGGAATTGAAGAAATATTATCCAGTGGAGAGTCTACATCATGTCCATCTTCAAGACGTCCTGGATTCACCTACTGCTGCTGTACAACAAGCGCTTCAAACAGCGGAAGTAGCCAAAGATCCACCTGAGCAGCCTTGGTGGGCCAAACTACACATTGGAGATGCCACTACCTCTGCCGAACAACTCAAAAGGTGTGTTGGACTTAGCCAAGGTGCACCACCAAGTCTTCAGCAAACACCCCTTGGACTATTGGCAAACCAGCTTGATAAAGCACACTATTCCAACTGGCGCTCACCATCCAATTAAAGTAAGATATAGGCCCATGCCTCCAGCTCTATACCAGCAGGTGAAGATGGTTTAGGACATGAAGACAGCTAATGTCATCCAGGATAGTCACAGCCCCTGGGTTCCCCATTTGGTCCTGGTAAAGAAGATAGACGGAACAATCCGTTTCTGCGTAGATTATCACAAAATTAACAACATAACGCTCAAGGACGCGTACCCTTTGCCACGAATTGAGGAGGCTCTTGCAGCCCTGGGATCTGCTGCCTATTTCTCAACCTTGGATATAACCAGTTGCTACTGGCAAGTCCCTATGGCACCAGAGGATAAAGACACTTTCACCACCCTAATGAGTCTCTTCGAGTTCAACAACATGCCATTTGGTCTGTGTAATGCCCCTGGGATATTTCAGAGACTCATGTTAAGATGCCTTGTACACAAAAACTTTGAATCCGTATTGCTGTGCTTGGATGATGTGATCATCTACTCTAAGATCTACGAAGAGCATTTACAGCACTTGGCAAATGTATTCCAGACTCTAGCTCAATATGGATTGAAGGTCAAACCTTCAAAGTGTCACTTGCTGAAACCCGAAGTGAAATATCTGGGACATGTTGTGAGTGCAGAAGGCATAAAACCGGACCCTGATAAGATAGCAGCAGTACAAAACTGGCCCGTTCCTAAGACCGTCAAGGAGGTCAAGAGTTTTCTTGCATTCGCAAGTTATTACCAGAGATTTATTCCCCACTTCGCTCAAGTTGCGGAGCCTATCCAGGAGTTTTTGAAGGGTCATCCCAAAGGCAGTCAGAATGCTAAAATACCAGTAGAATGCAATGAAGAGCAAGATACTGCTTTCCAACTACTTAAAGAAAAACTCACAAAGCCATCTGTGAGCCTACCATTCTGTCTCTATACAGACGTAAATAAAAAAGGTTTAGGAGCCGTACTATCGCAGACACAAGCCGAAATCAAAAGAGTCCTCGCCAGATCTTTACGAGAACCAGAGCGGAATGACCACAATTATAACTCCTTCAAACTGGAATTTCTGGCGTTAGGTCTGGGCTGTAACTGAGAAGTTCAAAGATTATCTAGCGGCCACACCTTTTACTGTCTACACTGATAATAATCTACTGGCTCACTTGAACACTGCATGTCTGGGAGCTCTAGAGCAAAGATGGGCCTCTAGACTGGCAAATTTTTATTTTACCATTAAGTACCAGACGGGCAAAGCTAATGACAACGCTGACGCCCTATCCAGGCTACCTGCCCAGAATGAACTAATTTCCAAAGATGATCAGTGGGAAGATGTGGAAATGCCTACTCCTGATTTGCCTGGCAGGAAGCTCTATGCACCAAGTCTCCAAAGCCTCTAGTGCACCAAAGACCTGGGATCCCTCACCTCCAGTTGAGAAAGAGCTCTGGCTCCAACTACAAGTAGAGAGCAGAGTTATCGGAGAACCGTTGGATTACTTTTCCAGTGGCCACGTACCGGAAAGAATCCGGCAGCGGAGAGTTGACTCTGAACTATTTTGCCTCTGGCGACAACGGAGAATGTTCTTCATTCAGCGAGATCTACTCCTCAGGAGAACGCTTAATCCAGTTACATATGAGCGGCTCCACCAGATAGTGGTCCCCCGAAGAGATGCCAAGATGGTCATGGATATGTACCATAACAGGTCCCACTTGTTATGGGAGTGTCCCACTTGGGCTGTGGCCAGAAGAGAAAGACATGATCAGCGAGCTCCCCTTCGACCAATAATGAGTAAAAGTCCTCTGGAAATTGTGGCTATCGACCACATGAAACTGGAATCCAGCAGATCTGGATACACCTATGCTATGACGATCATACACCACTGCACCAAGTTTGTTGTGGCTTTACCTGTGAAGGACTTAACAGCCAAAACTACAGCAGCTACTTTGTGGAAAAGCTTCATTATGCTATATGGGTGTCCTGACAAGATACTCACTGACCAAGGATCCGCATTCGAGTCTCAGTTGTTCTATGAACTTTGTGCCTTGTACAACTGCAAAAAACTGAGGACCACTGCATGGGCTGTGCGAGAAGATGAATCAAACCCTGATCAATATGCTCAAGGCCGTACCACCTCACAAGAGAGCAGAGTGGCCTTTGCTTCTCCCTGAGTTAGTGTACCTGTACAATAATACCACTCACTGCTTCACCGGGTACACCCCATACTACCTCATGTTTGGAAGACAGGGCCGTTTAACTGCAAACCTTGCCCTTGATATCCCTGTGCAGGACTCAGAACCACTCCTTCCCCAATCCGAGTGGGTCTAAGAGCATCAAAAGCGCCTAGAGGATGCCAGAGAAATAGTGGATTCTAAAATAGAGAAGGCCCAACAAAAACAGGACTTTGATCCACATGCACATGCTGAGCCCTTGCAGCCAGGAGACAAGGTTTGGCTCAGAAACAATCACCCAGTAAGCAAGCTGGATAGTTGCTGAGAACGCGAACCATATACAGTCATGGCTGTCCCCAAATCCGGAGAGAAGATAAAGTTACTCAGCGAGTACACTGCAACGTGCTCAAGAAATGTCTGCAGAAAACCTGTTCCGGAGCAACCAAGAGAAGCAGATCGGTTGCCCAAACTGCCATTCGCTTCAGAAAGTGAGACTCCAGCAGAGTTATCTTCCATGCTTGACCCCCTTCAGTGGTTTCTCCAGCCTCAAATTCGAGTTTTGATGCCAGTTCCTAGAATTAGTACTTTTAAAGTGACAAGCCACGCAGCCGATCCTCCTGCACAAGTACCGGACACTGCCTCTACCCCCGGAGACTCTGAACTGCCCTTTGCGAAGATCCCAACAGACCAACAAGGGTAAGCCACCTGACCCGTTATCGGGAATCCTTTGAAACAACCGTTTAGTTATGGAGACTATAGGAGTCGAACCATGGACACACCTTGAGAATATTTGTGGTCTTATCTTGTTTGCCCCCTGGAGCACCCCTGACCGCGGCCCACTGTATGGAGAGGATCCACAGGACCGGATAAGTACATTATAATTATCATTAGTACTCTCATTGTTCATGTGTTGGATGTTTGGTCTCTGACAGTGGAATACCGCCTTGAGGTGCTCCAGTAATCTAGTTTTTTTCATTTTTTGGACTTGGATCGTGGGTCTACTTAAACTGTTGTTATGTAGCCGCTAGATTGTGGCAGCGACGTATTCGTCTATATTTTTTTATGGTCTCCTGATGAACCACATCATTAAGGGGAAACGCGTCGAGACTCAAATCACAAAATTATAACCATCTTTGTAAACTGTGGTTTTTCTTTTTTCCATTGATAGACCCAGGTATTTATTTGGATCTTCAATTAAGACGAAATATTTTGTTAAATCGTTGTTGCAGGACCCGAACATCCATATGGGTCATTGTGCTATAAGGGCATTTTAAGGACAGGCAGGTTAGGTACGGGGACGGAGTGCTCCCACCACCAGTGTGCATCTCTGGGCTGAGACAAGGTCAGGGACACCATAGGGACACAATAGGGACCCATATGGTTGTTGCCCTGGTGTACCATCATACATAGCCTTCCCCGCCTGGTCCTTCGATTGGCTCTTATTGTCGGTCTGTTCTTTTCGTATGTTTACCAGTCCCCACGTGAGGGACCTCTGTGTGTATATTTTTTTAATATATATTGATTAAAAGTTATATTTTAGGTAGTTGGTACAACTACCCATTAATAATTTATTCAGTTAAATACTCAGGGCTGCACATGACCAGACTGTGTTACACAGTCCGCTGAGGCCTGAGGGGGGAGGAGGGAGCGGCCTCCCTCTGCCTGGCTAGGTGACCCCCCTGGCATGGGTGCAGCCTCTGCCCGGTATATCTCGGGTGATGTGGTCTGGACTCTGTGTAGGTGAACTTTAAGGTAAGTACGGGTACACTAGTCTGCTCAGTCTGTCTCCAGTATTCCAGTACTCCATAGGACTGCACCTAACTTCAACATTGAGTATGTACCCAGTACCGTGTTATCTGTGGGGTTACATAGGACTACAGGTGACATCTACTACATTATCTGTACTCAGAGAGCTATTACTGTGTTATGTGTGGTGTTACATAGGACTGCAGGTGACATCTACTACATTATCTGTACTCTGGGTTATCACTGTGTTATCTGTGGTGTTACATAGGACTGCAGGTAACATCTACTACATCAGCTGTACTCTGGGTTATCACTGTGTTATTTGTGGTGTTACATAGGACTGCAGGTGACATCTACTACATTATCTGTACTCTGGGTTATCACTGTGCTATCTGTGATGTTACATAGGACTGCAGGTGACATCTACTACATCATCTGTACTCTGGGTTATCACTGTGTTATCTGTGGTGTTACATAGGACTGCAGGTAACATCTACTACATCATCTGTACTCTGGGTTATCACTGTGCTATCTGTGATGTTACATAGGACTGCAGGTGACATCTACTACATTATCTGTACTCTGGGTTATCACTGTTATCTGTGATGTTACATAGGACTGCACTGCAGACTCAGATGCCTGACTTCCAGAAGCCGGCCTTTTGAAGGCAATCATACTACTGATCTAGCCCTCGGTGATAATGTGTTTGACACCCCTGCCCTACAGCGCCCATTACCCTCTGACCTTCCCAGCACAGACCGCGGAAACCTTGGCACACGCCTGGAACAGGTTTTCTTCAGAGGAGCTCCAGGTGTGCCGAATGCTTCTGGTGAAAATCACGGCTATCTGCAGATCTTCTCCAAAAACGTAACCCCTACATCACTAAAGTGTCTGAAGATCTTGAATAAAGACCAATTGAAAAAGAGATTTTAGTCCAAAACGAGTAAAGTGCAATCATAAAAAAAAATTGTCCCAAAGATGTCCATAGCCTTTAAAATCTATAACTCTGCCATTCAAATGATCAAAGAAGTCTACTTCACTTCACTCGTCTCATCTTCTCACTTTTAAATAATCTGTGGGGTTTCGCTCTGGTAGATAGGGTAAGTGGACGCAGCACAGAGGCAAAATGCAAGTTCTTAACTCAAACGTCAGTGTTTATTCACACTTGCGGCAGTTGCACACAACAACACGTCACTTTGCAGTCTTTGGTGTTACTTCACACACAATAGAAAGTTCATATTGCACAAGTCACCTTGTTGTCAGTTTTGCCTCCAGCAGTCTACAGCAGGCTTTAGGGGGCCTGTTTCCCCTGCACACGGGTCTCAGCCCTCCAGTCTGGCACAAAACCTCACATCCCAACACATGGATCCTGTTGCTGAGCCCAGCTGCCTCTTTAAGGACAGCCAGGTGCAATTAAAATCCAGTCCGGTATTTTACCCCACCTGGCTGCAAATCAGCCCAGCAGCACACGCTGGGAGATAAATACCTGCTTTCCTAGACCATACCCCTTACTGCGTCACATACCCCCCTTCCCCCTTTGTTCAAACCTGAGGGGGTGAACACACCCCAGACAGTGTACCCAAGACAGGGCATCCGCGTTTCCATGTATCCATCCTGCCCTGTGCTCCACTGAAAACTTAAAGTTTTGTAGGGAGATAAACCATCGGGTGTCCTGGGCATTTCTGTCCTTGGCCTGGCTCATTCACTTGAGAGGGCAGTGGTCAGTCACCAGGCGGAATTTTCCCCCAATAAATAAAATATTAGAGAGACTCGAGTGCCCACTTGATGGCCAGGCACTCTCTCTCCACTATACTATACCGGGTCTCGGCTGGGGTAAGCTTACGGCTGAGGAAGACACTGGGATGCTCCGCCCCGTTGACTTCCTGAGGCAGTACAGCACCGAGGCCTACTTCGGAGCCATCGGTCTGTACTATAAACTCCGTATTGAAGTCAGGCGTCACCAAAACCGGGGACCCACACAGGGCCGACTTCAAAGCAGAGAAAGCCTACTTCACCTGGTCATTCCAGCGAACGATCACTGACTTGTGTCCCTTCAAGAGTCCTGTCAAGGGAGCTGCTACAGTGGCAAAATGCGGGACAAACCTCATGTAATAGCCCACCATTCTCAGGAATGACGTTATTTGCCTAGTGGTGACAGGTCGGGGCCAATTCCGTATCGCCTCTATAGTTTACTTGGGGTTTGATAACTCCGCGCCCAATTACATACCCCAGGTAGTCTCTTCTAACCGTATAACACATTTTTTGGGTTATTGGTCAGTCCAGCTTTCCGAAGGGAGTCTACTACAGCCTGCACTTTGGGTAGGTGACTTTCCCAGTCGGTACTGTGGATGACAATGTCATCCAGGTAAGCCGAAGCGTACGTGGCCAAAGCACAATGTCCATTAGTCGCTGAAAAGTGGCAGGGGCGCAATGCAGACAAAAGGGTAACACCTTATACTGGTACAGCCCCTCAGGAGTTTTCTCCTTGGCAGCCAGTTTCATCCTGTTGTCCGATGCTGCGTAAGTTAAAAAAATGCGGTTTTATTCTCCATCAGCGCTGTAGTGCTGGCCAGCTTGAAGTCAAGGGCGCAGCAGCCTCCTTGCTTCAAGTCAAGGTAACCACTCCCCCTAACCATCCCCTCTTGCCGGAGAGTGACAGCCTGCAGTGCGGCTGCGATTCCTCAAGTCTCGCGCATGCGCATTGTGCCGCTGAAACCCGGCTAAAAGCGTCAGCAGGAGATGGGATAGCGCATTACTACAGAGTGCATTGCGCATGCGCGAGACTTGGGGAATTGCGGCCGCACTGCAGGCTGTCAATCTCAGGCAAGAGGGGACGGTTAAGGGGCGTGGTTACCTTGACTTCAAGCTGGCCGGCACTATAGCGCTGATGGAGAATAAAACCGCATTTTTTTAACTTGCGCAGCATCGAACAACAGAAAGAAACATATGATTATTACAGGCTGCGGGCTACTACGAAGTACTGCTGGCGGGTGTAGATGTAGTTTTGAGGTGACAGGTTCCCTTTAAGGGCACCTTCCAGTACCCTTTCGTGAGGTCCAAAACAGAAAAAAAATGGTCTTGTCCTAACCTATCGATGAGCTCACCCACCGGGGCATTGGATACGCATCGAACTTGGAAACCTCGTTAAGTTTATGAAAATCGTTACAGAACCGCAACGTCCCATCTGATTCCTCGATGACGTCATCAGCTGCACTTCCTCCGGTATGCTTTTAACCAGACTTTTGCCTGAGGCTCAGTGACAATGTCATGCTGGATTGTGGAAGTGCGTCCAGGGAGGTCCGAGAACACATCCATGTTCCTGCTGACGAACTCCCTGGTCTCCTGAGCCTGTTTAGAGGAGAGGCTGTCAGCAACCCGACCGCGGGCTGTCTTCAGTACAGGTCTCCCTCTCTTTCCACGGTTTTAGTAGATTAACATGGTAAACCTGCTCTAGCGTTTATAATCTGCATATTGTATATACTCTCCTGTATAGTAACATTGACGGCAAGATAAATAACTAAATGCACGACACATATTCTCATAATTAATTATTTTTTATACATATATTTCTTTTTACTCCCATTACATCTCCTCCAATTTATGAATGAATAATCTTTTGAGTTGGGAGTAGACCTGCTGATATAGTAATGAACGTTTCCCATTTATAGAGACATATGCTAGGATTGATTTTATATACAGTTGCAAGAAAAAGTATGTGAACCCTTTGGAATGATATGGATTTCTGCACAAATTGGTCATAAAATGTGATCTGATCTTCATCTAAGTCACAACAATAGACAATCACAGTCTGCTTAACCTAATAACACACAAAGAGTTAAATGTTACCATGTTTTTATTGAACACACCATGTAAACATTCACAGTGCAGGTGGAAAAAGTATGTGAACCTCTAGACTAATGACATCTCCAAGAGCTAATTGGAGTGAGGTGTCAGCCAACTGGAGTCCAATCAATGAGATGAGATTGGAGGTCTTGGTTACAGCTGCCCTGCCCTATAAAAACACACACCAGTTCTGGGTTTGCCTTTCACAAGAAGCATTGGCTGATGTGAATGATGCCTCGCACAAAAGAGCTCTCAGAAGACCTACGATTAAGAATTGTTGACGTACATAAAGCTGGAAAGGGTTATAAAAGTATCTCCAAAAGCCTTGCTGTTCATCAGTCCACGGTAAGACAAACTGTCTATAAATAGAGAAAGTTCAGCACTGCTGCTACTCTCCCTAGGAGCGGCCGTCCTGTAAAGATGACTGTAAGAGCACAGCGCAGACTGCTCAATGAGGTGAAGAAGAATCCTAGAGTGTCAGCTAAAGACTTACAAAAGTCTCTGGCATATGCTAACATCCCTGATAGCGAATCTACGATACGTAAAACACTAAACAAGAATGGATTTCATGGGAGGATACCACAGAGGAAGCCACTGCTGTCCAAAAAATACATTGCTGCACGTTTACAGTTTGCACAAGAGCACCTGGATGTTCCACAGCAGTACTGGCAAAATATTCTGTGGACAGATGAAACCAAAGCTGAGTTGTTTGGAAGAAACACACAACACTATGTGTGGAGAAAAAGAGGCACAGCACACCAACATCAAAACCTCATCCCAACTGTGAGGTATGGTGGTGGGGGCATCATGGTTTGGGGCTGTTTTGCTGCGTCAGGGCCTGGACGGATTGCTATCATCGAAGGAAAAAGGAATTCCCAAGTTTATCAAGACATTTTGCAGGAGAACTTAAGGCCATCTGTCCACCAGCTGAAGCTCAACAGAAGATGGGTGCTGCAACAGGACAACGACCCAAAGCATAGAAGTAAATCAACAACAGAATGGCTTAAACAGAAGGAAATCCGCCTTCTGGAGTGGCCCAGTCAGAGTCCTGACCTCAACCCGACTGAGATGCTGTGGCAGGACCTCAAGAAAGCGACTCACACCAGATATCCCAAGAATATTGCTGAACTGAAACAGTTCTGTAAAGAGGAATGGTCAAGAATTACTCCTGAACGTTGTGCACGTCTGATCTGCAACTACAGGAAACGTTTGGTGGAAGTTATTGCTGCCAAAGAAGGTTCAACCAGTTATTAAATCCAAGGGTTCACATACTTTCTCCACCTGCACTGTGAATGTTTACATGGTGTGTTCAATAAAAACATGGTAACATTTAACTCTTTGTGTGCTATTAGTTTAAGCAGACTGCGATTGTCTATTGTTGTGACTTAGATGAAGATCAGATCACATTTTATGACCAATTTCTGCAGAAATCCATGTCATTCCAAAGGGTTCACATACTTTTTCTTGCAACTGTATATTTATTCAGTTTTTCCTGCATTTTTTATAAAAAGACGCTTTGATAACGCAACAGCGGTTTTAATTTTGTTTCTTGGTTTTCATTTATTTTTAGACCTGGTTTGTTATCAATTTCTGAGCCAGTGAGACCAGTGCTCCAGACTAAAAAAAATACCTGGTAGCCATTGGCTCCTGAACTGAAAAATTTAGGAGCCAAATCAAATTTTTAGTCGCCAAATCGAAACCGAATCAATATTTTGGTACCGTGACAACGCCGATCAGATTGGCATAGGGTTGTTTTGATACCAAAATTTTGATGCGCTTTTGTCACCATAAAAAAGTATTGCGATACTCAATACCGCGGAAAAAGAAAAAAAAAAGCCGCGTGCATTTCGCATTTCATGAAACATTCGGCCCATAATAGAACCGTCCTATCCTATTTTTTGGGGTGACAAGGTGACTAAAAAATGCCGAATGCTAACCGCATAGGAGATATTTTTTAATAATTTAATAGTTTGGACAGCGCTGTGTAATATGTTTATTTATTTATTGTTTATATATTTTATATGTAAAATTGGGAAAGGGGGGATTTAAACGTAATATTTTAGGGCACTTTCACACTAGCGTTTTTCTTTTCCGGCATAGAATTCCGTGCTAAGGGCTCTATACCGGAAAATAACTGATCAGGCATATCCCCATGCATTCTGAATAGAGAGCGATCCGTTCAGGATGCGTCAGGACGTCTTCAGTTCAGTCTTTTTGACTGATCAGGCCAAAGATAAAACCGCAGCATGCTACAGTTTTATCTCCGGCGAAAAAAAAACTGAAGATTTGCCTGAATGCCGGATCCGGAATTTTTCCCCATAGGAATGTATTAGTGCCAGATCCGGCCTTTTAAAATACCGGAATGCACCCGCACTAAATCCTGACCCATTCATTTCTATGGGGCTGTGCACATGAGCGGTGATTTTCACACATCACTTGTGCGTTGCCTGAAAATCGCAGCATGCTCTATATTGTGCGTTTTTCACGCAACGCAGGCCCCATAGAAGCTAATGGGGCTGCATGAAAATCGCAAGCAATTGCAGATGCGGTGCGATTTTCACGCATGGTTGCTAGGATGAAAGGTCAATATAATAAACATTGGTGGCGCAGTGCACCCCCCCCCCCCCAACACCCCAGTATAATAAACATTGGTGGCGCAGTGGGCAGTGCCAATGAGGGTTAAAAAAAATAATAATAATTAACTCACCTCCTCCAATTGATCGTCTCCTGTTCTTTCTTCAGGACCTGTCAAATGACCTGTGGTGACATCACTGTGCTCATCACATGATCTATCACCATGGTAATGGACCATGTGATGAGCTCAGTGACGTCACCACAGGTCCTGAAGAAAGAACAGGAGACCGGCAGCTACACGATCAACTGGAGGAGGCGAGTTAATTTTTTAAATTATTTTTTAACCCTCATTGGCACTTCCCACCGAGCCACCAATGTTTCTTATACTGGGGTGTTGGGGGGGGGGGGCACACTGTGCCACCAATGTTTCTTATACTGGGGTGTTGGGGGGGCACTGTGCCACCAATGTTTCTTATACTGGGTGTTGGGGGGGGGGCCTGTGCACCATGTTTTTTATACTGGGGGGGGCGCACTGTGCCACCAATGTTTCTTATACTGGGGCGGGGGGGCGCACTGTGCCACCAATGTTTCTTATACTGGGGGGGGGGGCGCACTGTGCCACCAATGTTTCTTATACTGTGGGGGGGGCGCACTGTGCCACCAATGTTTCTTATACTGTGGGGGGGGCGCACTGTGCCACCAATGTTTCTTATACTGGGGGGGGCGCACTGTGCCACCAATGTTTCTTATACTGGGGGGGGGCGCACTGTGCCACCAATGTTTCTTATACTGGGGGGGGGGGGGGGCGCACTGTGCCACCAATGTTTCTTATACTGGGGGGGCGCACTGTGCCACCAATGTTTCTTATACTGGGGGGGGGGGCGCACTGTGCCACCAATGTTTCTTATACTGGGGGGGGGGGCGCACTGTGCCACCAATGTTTCTTATACTGTGGGGGGGGGCGCACTGTGCCACCAATGTTTCTTATACTGTGGGGGGGGCGCACTGTGCCACCAATGTTTCTTATACTGGGGGGGGCGCACTGTGCCACCAATGTTTCTTATACTGGGGGGGGCGCACTGTGCCACCAATGTTTCTTATACTGGGGGGGGGCCTGTGCCACCAATGTTTCTTACTGGGGGGGGGGGGCGCACTGTGCCACCAATGTTTCTTATACTGGGGGGGGCGCACTGTGCCACCAATGTTTCTTATACTGGGGGGGGGGGCGCACTGTGCCACCAATGTTTCTTATACTGGGGGGGGGGGTGCACTGAGCCACCAATTATTCTTATACTGGGGTGTTGGGGGGCGCACTGTGCCACCAATGTTTCTTATACTGGGGGGGGGCGCACTGTGCCACCAATGTTTCTTATACTGGGGGGGGGGCGCACTGTGCCACCAATGTTTCTTATACTGGGGGGGGCGCACTGTGCCACCAATGTTTCTTATACAAATACAGGAGGCGGGTGCCGGAATCAAATAGCCGGCACCTGACCTCTATGACAGGGAGCTGCGATCAGCGGCAGTTAACCCATCAGGTACCGCACCTGAAGGGTTAACACAACTGCCGCTGATCGCAGCTCCCTGTTATAGAGGTCGGGTGCCTCCTGTATTTGTATAACAGGTCAGTTATCTTCATTGGTGGCGCAGTGGCCACAGCCCCTCCCCCCCTCTTATTGGGGGCGGAAGTAGCACAGGGGGAGGGACGCCGGACTCCTTCTCCACTGCGCTGCTGAGAATTCTAGAGTCTGACTCGCGGCTCTTTTAACTCAAAGAATCGAATGAGTCACTAAGTCGGGTCTTTAGATTCTTTTAACCTGTGACTCATCCGATTCTTTCTTAGACTCCCTGCACTTGTGTCAGTGACTCAGATCTGCTAGTGCTTTCCTTGCCTCAGCTCTGATTGGTTGGTGGGCGGGGAGGGGAGGGGCTGGCAGAAGCAGCTTCCACTCTAGGATCAGATTACACTCCTCCCGAGCCCCTCCCCTCCCTGCTGCCAGCGGCTCTGCTGTTGTGTGCTGTGACTCACTGACTGAGGAGAACATCGGCGGCGGCGGGGCAGAGAACTATCAGCTCCTGTGCCCGTCGCTGTTCAACGGCAGAGCTGCCGCGGAGGGTCTAGTCGCAAATGGCGACAAGACTAAAAAAGTTTTGTCGCCATTTGTAAACTCTAAGTCGCATTGGCGACCATTTTGGTCGCCATCTGGAGCCCTGGAGACTATATAGAATTTTTGGATACGGCGGAGAAAGTATATGGAAAGAAAGAAAAAAACCCATGCGAGAGGAAATCCAATGACTTTAGGACCCGTGGGACTGATATTTGGGAACCTCCAATTCCCTCCTCCTGATCACGTTTCACCCCCGTTTTGTAATTAAACATCTACTATAAGAAGAGTGGACAATGGTCTACTGTTGACCACTGATGAAGGGACAGCAAGTCCCGAAATGCGTTTGGTGAAAAGAGGAGAAAACAGTGACACACCGCCCAGGGAAATACAATCTAATTCTGGCATTTGAAAGCGGGCACGCCGAGTGTTCCTGCACCAATACCCCCACCCAAGCATACTCAAGGGAGGAATCCAAGGAGAAACCGGCTCTTCTTCACACCACGTGGGACGCCACGAGCCGGATAGAGCGTATCTCCCCGAGGCTGCTGCCATACACGCACATATTCGCTGAAAATTCTCTATTTATTTCCTTAAAAGTAGACTTTTATGTCTGAATTTGGTTTTAGAATAAACTTATTGTAATATTATAATATACTCCCTGATAATCTCCAGGGATTAGAGCGCCTCCGACCATCCAAGTCTGATTTCTGTAACGTTATACAGGAGATGCAGCGCAGGTAACGTCTCTGTCAGCAGCGGCCAAACAATTGCACTGAATGTCACAGACACTTAGGATGCAGAAATGTAACACAGCAGATGCAGCAGAGGTCGTGTCTCTGTCAGCAGCGGCCAAACAATTACAGGCAATTTACTGCAGGGGGCGCTAATAATATATATTGCAGCAGATAAAACAATCGTCCTTAAAGGACTTCTGGGTCTCTAACAACTTTCTACACTAAACTCTGCCTAAAAACCATTCCTGTCCCTACACTATCTGCCCCTTCTGCTGCAGCTCGCCCCGACTAAGACTGAGCCGAACCCCGTGTCATCGGGTGCTATATAGCCGGCCGGCCAATCACTGTAATGCCAGAAACCAACAAACGTGCGGGGGGGAGACTCGAGCATGCACGGCCTCTTCTCACCTCGTCTCCTCTTACCTGGTGATGTCAGAGGCCGGGGAGCCTCCATCATGGCCTCCTTGTACAGATCCTTGTGTCCTTCTACATACTCCCACTCCTCCATGGAGAAATAGACCGCCACATCCTGACACCTTACAGGAACCTGACAACACAATGACACCGTCATCACCCAGACCCCTCCAGTGCTGTTACTGGAGAATTTCCCAGCATTCCCAGCAGTGTCACCTCTCCAGTCAGCAGCTCCATCATCTTGTGGGTGAGTTCTAGGATCTTCTGCTCATGTATCAGGGGGGGAGGCTCTGTGATGGGGGTCCTGCTCCACACCCCCAACTCATGGATGATGGGAGTCCCCCCCGATGTCTTCTTCACTATGGTGTAATCCTGTGGATGGAGAGAGACACTTAGGGAAAGAAGTTCCTTCCTGACTCCAGATCTACACTCAGAATCCCTCCCTGGATCATGGCCCTATCTCCAGTAATCTAGTCACTAGAAGCTGGAATATTATTACCCTCCAGACCTCCAGGCTCCTTCTGGACTCTTCTAGAGAATCCCCCATGACTAGTGTTGAGCGAACTTCTGTTTTAAGTTCGGCGTCTAAAGTTCGGCTTCCGGTTAGCGGAGAATCCCGATATGGATTCCGAATTCCGTTGTGGTCCGTGGTAGCGGAATCAATAATCGGCCATTATTGATTCCGCTACCACGGACCACAACGGTATTCGGAATCCATGTCGGTATTCTCCGCTAACCGGAAGCCGAACTTTAGACGCCGAACTTAAAACAGAAGTTCGCTCAACACTACCCATGACTAGAGATGAGCGAACTTCTGTTTTAAGTTCGGCGTCTAAAGTTCGGGGGCGGGTTAGCGGAGAATCCCGATCTGGAACCGGATATGGATTCCGACTTCCGTTGTGGTCCGTGGTAGCGGAATCAATAATGGCCGATTATTGATTCCGCTACCACGGACCACAACGGAAGTCGGAATCCATATCCGGTTCCAGATCGGGATTCTCCGCTAACCCGCCCCCGAACTTTAGACGCCGAACTTAAAACAGAAGTTCGCTCATCTCTACCCATGACCCCTTCCTCTGGCAGAGAGCTCCATAGTCTCACTGCTCTTACAGTAAAGACTCCTCCTCTATGTTGGTGGAGAAACCTTCTTTCCTCTAGACGTAGTGGAGGCCTCCTTGTTATAGTCCAGTATCATCTAGATGTCAGACTAGTGGTAGAAATCCTCCCTCCAGGCCACACTCCGGCCATCTCCTCCTCTGCTTCCTCTCCTCCTGGGTACAACGTGCCTACTTACCTTCTCATGCCTCCTACAACATGACTATTGGTCTCCATGATACATCACTGACCATACTGGTGGCTGATCTTCAGGTTCTCCATCACTTGGAAGGTCTGGAGGCCGTTCTCCAGGACCCTGGACTCTTCCTATCACTTCCTATGATGGATTCTCCTTCCCGATGTCTGACTTGTTACAGAACACAATAAAGAGGAGAGAAATCTAGAAAAGTTTACCTCTCCGCTCAGCAGGGAGATGATCTCCAAGGTGAGGTCTAATATTCTTCTGCTGATCTCCTTCCTGTCCATCCTTGGTGGTCATTCAGGAGAAGAGGAGAGACCTGGAGGAGCTGGAGGCTTCTAGTACTGCAGGCGCCTTTATGAGGAGAGGAGAGGCTGGAAATCCTCCAGGGACAAGAGCATTAGTGAGATCCAGAACCGCACTTACTGCTCGTGGAGAGACCCCGCTTCTCAGAGCCCCCAGCACCGGGGATAAAGGGGGATTCTGGAGAAATGGCTGATACCAGAGAGAAGAAGAGGCTCCAGACACCACAGCAGTGACTACCGACCAGGACCTGCTGTATCTTCTGCACTGCAAGAGCTGAAGGACCTGGGATGATGTCACCATCATGTGATCATGAGGGGCGGAGCTCAGCAGTGGAAAGTATAAGTTGTGGTGAAAGACCTGTGATGACGTCACTGTCATGTGATCAGGAGGGGCGGAGCTCAGCAGTGGAGAGAAGTGGTAGAGAAGGACCTGGGATGACATCACTGTCATGTGATCAGGAGGGGCGGAGCTTAGCAGCAGGATGTGGTGATGATTACCATGTGACCAGTGTAGGGGGCGGAGCTCAGCAATGGAAAGAAGTTATGCAGGAAAGACCTATGATGATGTCACTGTCATGTGATCAGTGCAGGGGGCGGAGTGTTGTAGTGCTCCCATCAGCCAGTGTAATCCGGTGTAACGTTATACTTCCCTACTTTGTGAGATTTCCCTCCCTTCATCACTTCCGGTCGCACCAGACATGACGTGAGGAGGTGTGCAGCGCCATTCAGGCGCACAACGACGGGTTAGGTAAATTTCACAGCAGAGTGCGCATGCGCCGGGAGCCTCACCGGCAGTTAGGGTAGGGAAAAATTATGGGCCAGTGCGCAGGCGCGGTGATCGGATGGATGTTCTCAGCTGGACACCGGCCGACACTGCGCATGCGCCGGGAGCCTCATCAGCGGTTAGGGAAGGGAAAAATTACATACGGGCCAGGGCTTTTTCCCTACCCTAACCGCTAAGAGTTGTGCCTTTCTCACAGCCGTCTGTATTCTGCCGGTGCCAGGACCACTCCCTCCGCACTGCGCAGCCGCTGTAGCCATGCTCGTCCCCTGCTGTACACACACAGGGCCTTGAGAAAGTATTCACACCCCGTGAGCTTTTCCCCGTTTCCTCACATTACACCACAAACTGGGATTTTCTGTGAGAAGTCCAAGTCTGTGTGAGGCGAGAAGAAGAGGAGAGCGGGTTTTCCCAGGGATCTGGACAGTGCGGCGTGCGTTTGTCTTCAGCCCCCGGAGTCAGTACTTTGTCGGACCACCTTTCGCTGCAGTCTTTTGGGGTATTTCTCTACCAGCTTTGCACATCTAGAGGCTGAAGTCTTTGCCCGTTCCTCTGTGCAGAAGAGCTCGCGCTCAGTCAGATTGGATGGAGAGCGTCTGTGAGCAGCAATTCTCAGGTCTTGTCACAGGTTCTCCATGAGATCTGGACGGTGACTGGGCCGTTCTAACACATGAAGATGCTTTCATCTAAACCCTTCCATTGTAGCTCTGGCTGGATGTTGAGGGTTGTTGTCCTGTGGAAGGTGAACCACGGCCCCAGCCTCAAGTCTTCTGCAGCCTCTACCAGGTTTTCCTCCAGGATCGTCCTGTATTTGGCTCCATCCATCTTCCCATTATCTCTGACCAGCTTCCCTGTCCCTGCTGAAGAAAAGCCTCCCCCCGGGTGTGTTCAGGGGGACGTGCAGGGTTAGTTTCTGCCACACATATCTAAATTGTACCTCCATGGATATCCCCTTGTTACCTACATGTGGATTCATTTCCCCGGTTCACATTTTTTTATATTATTAATGTCACTGATCCGCAGCGCAGAGCTGTGGCCGATGGTGCCGGCTGCATCTAGTCCGCCTCTATAAAGCGCAAGCGTGCGCTATGATGTTTACAGCGGCCAGAAGAAGCGCGATCCCACGCACGAAACGGGCGTAGCCGCTACTATTCACTACAGTGTGTCCGCCCCAGGATCCGATATGTGCACCGTCTTCAAATGAAGTTTTGAATAAAGCTGCAACATAATTGCTAGTTCGGTGAGTGCCGCAAACTTCTTCTCTTCCTCTTCATACATTGTACATCGTTTTGGCCTTCTATTACGCTGAGCACCACTAAGTGAAGTACATCATACCACAGCATCGGCTCCTCGTAATCTAGGGCTGCGAATCAGTGAGGGCAGTGCCGCCGTATTCACTTTCTTACCTGCATTGTCTGTCTGATGACTACCACAATGGCTGAGCACGCCGATATCACTGAAGCCCCCACAATTGCACCAGAAGCCGTACTAGAAGCCGCATGTGGTCTCACACAGAGTCTTGAAGGGGCGGACACGTTTTTTGCCATATGTGACCAGCGGGACTATGTACACTCACCTAAAGAATTATTAGGAACACCATACTAATACACTGTTGGACCCCCTTTTGCCTTCAGAACTGCCTTAATTCTACCTGGCATTGATTCAACAAGGTGCTAATAGCATTCTTTAGAAATGTTGGCCCATATTGATAGGATAGCATCTTGCAGTTGATGGGATTTGAGGGATGCACATCCAGGGCACGAAGCTCCCGTTCCACCACATCCCAGAGATGCTCTATTGGGTTGAGATCTGGTGACTGTGGAGGCCATTTTAGTACAGTGAACTCATTGTCATGTTCAAGAAACCAATTTGAAATGATTCGAGCTTTGTGACATGGTGCATTATCCTGCTGGAAGTAGCCATCCGAGGATGGACATGGTCAGAAACAATGCTCAGGTAGCCCGTGGCATTTAAACGATGGCCAATTGGCACTAAGGGGCCTAAAGTGTGCCCAGAAAACATCCCCCACACCATTACACCACCACCACCAGCCTGCACAGTGGTAACAAGGCATGATGGATACATGTTCTCATTCTGTTTACGCCAAATTCGGACTCTACCATTTGAATGTCTCAACAAAAATCAAGACTCATCAGACCAGGCAACATTTTTCCAGTTTCAACAGACCAATTTTGGTGAGCTCGTGCAAATAGTAGCCTCTTTTTCCTATTTGTAGTGCAGATGAGTGGTACCCGGTGGGGTCTTCTGCTGTTGTAGCCCACCTTTCTTTCCCATTCTGACATTCAGTTTGGAGTTCAGGAGATTGTCTTGACCAGGACCACAACCCTACATGCATTGAAGCAACTGCCATGTGATTGGTTGACTAGATAATCGCATTAATGAGAAATAGAACAGGTGTTCTTAATAATTCTTTAGGTGAGTGTATATGCTATCAGCACAAAAGCTTTGGAGTCTAAGATCTTCCAGCTTGCGGATAAGGAGGTGAGACTCTTTTGGACTATCAAATCCTTGAAGTCCTATAAAGAATGTGGACGGGTCCCTAGAGGCCTGCGTCTATTTAAAGATATTATGCAATATGATGACGACCCTCAATTTGTGGGGGAATGGAAGGCTGCACACCAACGATTTTCCACACAGATTATGGAGCTAGTACTAGCCAGAGATCAGCAGGAATATGCAGCCGTCACCGATGAGCTAAACAAAGCGCGAGAGGAACTCCAAAGAAAGCTCCTGGAGTCACAGTTTATTAATTTTGAAAAGAGGCTAAACAAAAAGCTACTCACAGCACAGACAGACATCAAAGACAGAATGAGAGATAAATTCATCAGGGACAAAAACGACTATGAACTGGATTGTGTATTTGACTGGGGAAAGAAAAAAATCTGCCCCAAACGCATGCCACGCCGTGGACGTCACAATTTCTGGGCAACTGACTCTGAGTCGAGTCAATCCGAAGGAAATGGTGCCAATTTCCTTGATGATCCGTCCCCTTTAGAAAAAGCACGAGAAGGGGGCATGGAAGACGCTCAAGAAAAATGAAGAGAGGTCGGCAAGTCGACGAGAAGGAGGCGTCAGGTCTCCTGGCGACAATAACAGATGCGGACTTCGTTCCAAACGTAGACGCCAAGGACATAGTGGTCAACCTCACGAGCTTAGAACTGCCACCTGGCTGCATCCCACTCCTCAATCGAGGGCTGGGATTCAGCCTACCTGAGCAGTTCAGCCCGGTGGATTTCGAGATTGACCTATTCCTGTCAGTTCGCAAATTGTATTTGAAGAAGCTGTTTGCTGAGACCCCTCCACAGGGCTCCGCCCCCTTACCGGGAGAAGTCCCAGCAACAATGACACTAACCGATTTTCATTCAAAGGGCAAATTTTGTGAGGAGGAGATAGAATGCATCCATTTTCTGTCCAGTATGGAGCCAGAGGAGCCTTTAGGCAAGCAGGGCCAGCGAGATAAATATACAGGGGGCGTCAGGTCCACCTTCCTTCCTCCCATGCCGGCCGGCTCAGTGATAGACCTGTTCCAAAGCGGGTGTTGAGAGAAATGCGTGCACTGATGTATCCAGTGGCACCTTCGAATCTCTCGACAGAAG
Organism: Bufo gargarizans; assembly: GCF_014858855.1. Lineage (NCBI taxonomy): Eukaryota > Metazoa > Chordata > Amphibia > Anura > Bufonidae > Bufo > Bufo gargarizans. Next base: position 62,084,506 of record NC_058083.1, on the reverse strand, counting down.
AGTCCCGCGCCCTCTTGTGGTTAAGTAAACAGGACAACATCGTAATAAAGCCGGCCGACAAGGGAGGGAACGTGGTCCTGATGCCCAGGGAATACTACCTAAAGGAGGCAGGCAGGCAATTAGAGGATAATACAGTGTACTCTAAGCTTAGAGGGGACCCCGTTCCCGGGATCTCGTCTAAGCTTTACGCACTAGTAAACCAATATATATTGGCTGGATTCTTACCTAAAGGCATGATGGTCCGACTCATTCCTGCACATCCCAAGGTCCCTATTTGGTACTTTGTACCAAAAATTCACAAATCACTGACCCGACCCCCGGGTCGTCCCATCATTGCCGGGATCGGGTCAGTGACTGAGCCCTTGTCTGGCTACGTTGATTGGCTCCTTAGACCACTGTTAGCAAGCACCCCAACATATCTACACAGGACACAGGCGATTTTCTCCGGGCACTCAAGTTCCTTGAGTGGCGGAGTGAGTTTAGCCTGGTGTCCTTGGACGTTGAAAGTTTATACACCAGAATTCCCCATGACCTAGGACTTAGGGCCATCAACCTTGTCCTCAGTAGAAGTGACAAGGACACAGTGTTTAAAAATTTCATCCATGAAGCACTGGACTTCGTCCTCACAAACAACGTCTTCCAGTTTGATGGTCAGTGGTACCGCCAGGTACCGCAATGGGCACACCGGTCTCGTGCACATTTGCGAACCTGTACCTGGCGGTATTTGAAGAGACGTATGTCTTCTTGGTGGATAACCCCTTCCTGCAGTCGATCCACCTGTTTTTGAGATATGTGGATGATATCTTCCTGGTCTGGTCGGGGAGTGAAGCGTCTTGCCATGCATTTGTTGATTACCTTAATACACATAACCGGATGAACATGAGATTCACCATCAATTTTAGTGGTGGGTCCCTTGATTTTATGGACGTGCGCGTCACTGTAAAAGATGGTGCTGTACACACCAGGGGCTTCCGCAAGCCCACAGCGACCAATTCACTCCTCCACCAGACCAGCTTTCACCCGCCAACGGTGAAGCACGCTGTTCCGTACGGACAATTTGTCCGTTTAATGAGGATTAATGACACCGATGCCGGGTTTCTCAAACAGGCTGGTGAACTTAAAGACAGGCTGCTGGATCGAGGTTATCCATCGAGGAGCGTCTCAGCAGCCCTGACGAAGCTGAGGCAAAACGCGCGTCCAGGTTTTCAGCCTGTCCTGTAAGTAGGGAATTGCGATCCAGCTTGGCGGCTGCTGGTGGAAAAGTTACAACATACCATAAGACATGATGGAGGGCGGAAACAGCAGGACAGGCTGAAAACCTGGACGCGCGTTTTGCCTCAGCTTCGTCAGGAGGTAAGTAAAAGTGTGGCCATAGTCCCCTATTTATACCCCCCATGTAGCTTCAGGGCATACAATAGTTAAATGTAACAGCTGATACTCACTATCGAGCGCTCCTGCCTGATGATGCACGCCGAGTACATCAGTGGCTATGCACTAGAGTGATGATCACAGTTACCTTCTTTTAGTGACTAGTATTATTTACCACTTTCCTGTGAATCACCCTACTGCATAATACATACACCTGACCAGTGTTCCATCTTTTTGGCGGGCTACAGAGACACTGGCGAGGGGACTGCGGCATCCGGGGTTTTGCTGACTCTTCAAACTTTTTTTGTTCTCCCTAATACCTCAATAATCATGATCTGTTTATTATGAAATAAAGTATATATTTGTGAATACATTGGGCATTCATTTGTTGTTTGTTTAACAACACTTTAGGTTTACACCCTTAAAACGTAGCCTTTAACCACTTAAGGACCACAGGTTTATACCCCCCTAGTGACCAGGCCCTTTTTTACAAATCGGCACTCCACAACTTTAGCGGTTTATTGCTCGGTCATGCAACTTACCACTCAAATTAATTTTACCTCCTTTTCTTCTCACTAATAGAGCTTTCATTTGGTGGTATTTCATTGCTGCTGACATTTTTACTTTTTTTGTTATTAATCGAAATTTAACGATTTTTTTGCAAAAAAATGACATTTTTCACTTTCAGTTGTAAAATTTTGCAAAAAAAAACGACATCCATATATAAATTTTTCGCTAAATTTATTGTTCTACATGTCTTTGATAAAAAAAAAATGTTTGGGTAAAAAAAAAATCGTTTGGGTAAAAGTTATAGCGTTTACAAACTATGGTACAAAAATGTGAATTTCCGCTTTTTGAACCAGCTCTGACTTTCTGAGCCCCTGTCATGTTTCCTGAGGTTCTACAATGCCCAGACAGTACAAACACCCCACAAATGACCCCATTTCGGAAAGTAGACACCCTAAGGTATTCGCTGATGGGCATAGTGAGTTCATCGAACTTTTTATTTTTTGTCACAAGTTAGCGGAAAATGATGATTTATTTTTTTTAAATTTTTTTTCTTACAAAGTCTCATATTCCACTAACTTGTGACAAAAAATAAAAACTTCCATGAACTCACTATGCCCCTCCCGGAATACCTTGGGGTGTCTTCTTTCCAAAATGGGGTCACTTGTGGGGTAGTTATACTGCCCTGGCAATTTAGGGGCCCTAATGTGTGCGAAGTAGTTTGAAATCAAAATCTGTAAAAAATGGCCGGTGAAATCCTAAAGGTGCTCTTTGGAATGTGTGCCCCTTTGCCCACCTAGGCGGCAAAAAAGTGACACACATCTGGTATCGCCGTACTCAGGAGAAGTTGGGGAATGTGTTTTGGGGTGTCATTTTACATATACCCATGCTGGGTGAGAGAAATATCTCTGCAAAAGACAACTTTTCCCATTTTTTTATACAAAGTTGGCATTTGACCAAGATATTTATCTCACCCAGCATGGGTATATGTAAAATGACACCCCAAAACACATTGCCCAACTTCTCCTGAGTACGGCGATACCAGATGTGTGACACTTTTTTGCAGCCTAGATGCGCAAAGGGGCCCAAATTCCTTTTAGGGGGACATTTTTAGACGTTTGGATCCCAGACTTCTTCTCACGGTTTCGGGCCCCTAAAATTCCAGGGCAGTATAAATACCCCACATGTGACCCCATTTTGGAAAGAAGACACCCCAAGGTATTCAATGAGGGGCATGGCGAGTTCATAGAATTTTTTTTTTTGGGCACAAGTTAGCGGAAATTTTTTATTTATTTATTTTTTCTCACAAAGTCTCCCTTTCCGCTAACTTGGGACAAAAATGTAAATCTTTCATGGACTCAATATGCCCCTCACGGAATACCTTGGGGTGTCTTCTTTCCGAAATGGGGTCACATGTGGGGTATTTATACTGCCCTGGCATTTTAGGGGCCCTAAAGCGTGAGAAGAAGTCTGGAATATAAATGTCTAAAAAATGTTACGCATTTGGATTCCGTGAGGGGTACGGTGAGTTCATGTGAGATTTTATTTTTTGACACAAGTTAGTGGAATATGAGACTTTGTAAGAAAAAATAAAATAAAAAATATTTCCGCTAACTTGGGCCAAAAAAAATTCTGAATGGAGCCTTACAGGGGGTGATCAATGACAGGGGGGCGATCAATGACAGGGGGGTGATCAGGGAGTGTATATGGGGTGATCACCCCCCTGTCACTGATCACCCCTCTGTCAGGCTCCATTCAGACGTCTATATGTTTTTTACGGATACATGGATCGGAACCGCAAAACACATACGGACGTCTGAATGGAGCCTTACATGGGGGTGATCAATGACAGGGGGGTGATCAGGGAGTGTATATGGGGTGATCACCCCCTGTCATTGATCACCCCCCTGTAAGGCTCCATTCAGACGTCCGTATGCGTTTTGCGGATCCGATGCGTGGATCCGTAAAACACATATGGGCGTCTGAATGGAGCCTTACAGGGGGGTGATCAATGACAGGGGGGTGATCAATGACAGGGGGTGATCAGGGAGTGTATATGAGGTGATCACCCCCCTGTAAGGCTCCATTCAGACGTCCGTATGTGTTTTGCGGATCCGATCCATAGATGCGTGGATCCGTAAAACACATGCAGACGTCTGAATGGAGCCTTACAGGGGGGTGATCAATGACAGGGGGGTGATCAATGACAGGGGGGTGATCAATGACAGGGGGTGATCAGGGAGTGTATATGGGGTGATCACCCCCCTGTAAGGCTCCATTCAGACGTCCGTATGTGTTTTGCGGATCCGATCCATAGATGCGTGGATCCGTAAAACACATACAGACGTCTGAATGGAGCCTTACAGGGGGGTGATCATCCCATATAGACTCCCTGATCACCCCCCTGTAAGGCTCCATTCAAACGTCCGTATGTGTTTTGCGGATCCGATCCATGTATCCGTAAAAATCATACGGACATCTGAATGGAGCCTTACAGGGGGGTGATCAATGACAGGGGGTGATCAGGAAGTCTATATGGGTGATCACCCCCCAGTCATTGATCACCCCCCTGTAAGGCTTCATTCAGACGTCCGTATGTGTTTTGCGGATCCGATCCATGTATCCGTGAAAATCATACGGACGTCTGAATGGAGCCTTACAGGGGGGTGATCAATGACGGAGGTGATCAGGGAGTCTATATGGGTGATCACTCCTCTGTCATTGATCACCCCCCTGTAAGGCTCCATTCAGACGTCCGCATGTGTTTTGCGGATCCGATCCATGTATCAGTGGATCCGTAAAAATCATCCGGACGTCTGAATGGAGCCTCACAGGGGGGTGATCAATGACAGAGAAGTGATCAGGAAGTCTATATGCGTGATCACCCCCCAGTCATTGATCACCCCCCTGTAAGGCTCCATTCAGACGTCCGTATGTGTTTTGCGGATCCGATCCATGTATCCGTGAAAATCATACGGACGTCTGAATGGAGCCTTACAGGGGGGTGATCAATGACGGAGGTGATCAGGGAGTCTATATGGGTGATCACTCCTCTGTCATTGATCACCCCCCTGTAAGGCTCCATTCAGACGTCCGCATGTGTTTTGCGGATCCGATCCATGTATCCGTGGATCCGTAAAAATCATACGGACCTCTGAATGGAGCCTTACAGGGGGGTGATCAATGACAGGGGGTGATCAATGACAGGGGGGTGATCAGGGAGTCTATATGGGGTGATCAGTGGTTCATAAAGGGTTAATAAGTGACAGGGGGGGGGGTGTAGTGTAGTGGTGTTTGGTGCTACTTTACTGACCTACCTGTGTCCTCTGGTGGTCGATCCAAACAAAAGGGACACCAGAGGACCAGGTAGCAGGTATATTAGACGATGTTATCAAAACAGCGTCTAATATACCTGTTAGGGGTTAAAAAAATCACATCTCCAGCCTGCCAGCGAGCGATCGCCGCTGGCAGGCTGGAGATCCACTCGTTTACCTTCCGTTCCTGTGAGCGCGCGCGCCTGTGTGCGCGCGTTCACAGGAAATCTCGCGTCTCGCGAGATGACGCCTATTGGCGTTAGTGTGACCTGGGAGAGCCGCCGCGATGACGCCTTTCGGCGTTAGCGTGGCGGCAAGCGGTTAATATTAATCAATAAAAAATAACCCAAAATAATGAAAAGAAATTAGTGAAGAAAAATAACAAAAACGTGTCACAACAGGATGATGGTAAATAGGGCAGTTTATAGGCACGGGTCTTGGCACGTTAATGTTGGGATCCTATCCCTAAGTCTCGCCCTGTGCTTAGTGCCCTGCCTACAAGACGGAATAGCCGCCCCGATCCCGTATCAGGAACCTCCTGTACGCCCTGGGATCGCCCTGATATGGGGATGAGTAGCCAACTATTATAAGATGGCCTGTAACAACATTCATTAATCCACTACCATAAGTACCAAAAGTAATATAGAGATATATTCCTATATATAGAAAAACGTGATCATCCATAAACCAATCAATAAAACATATCAACTCCCCGAATGCAGCACCAATCACAGAATTGCCACATTAGTACTTTACATAATTGTAAGATATTTCCTATATTTGATGTCCCAGTTCCAACGCGTTTCGCCCAGTTCAATCTGAGGGCTCATCAGGGGACATAGAAAAACTAGTAGGAAGACTTTAAGCAAAACTATAGCCAGGTAAGCCAGTACTTATTCTCTATTAGAGTTTAATCAATAGTTCACAAGATGTATGTATGTATAGCCAAAGAGCCTTTGATTGCAATGAATTAAATATGAATCTGCTGCTCCAGGCGATTGATCCAATGATCAGATAATACTTACATGCCCCTCAGGGAAGATGGCTGGAGAAAGTTGGATGGACCCGCAAGAAAACACATTAGCCGCTTCAGGATGTGGCGTCCGTGCCAAGACCCGTGCCTATAAACTGCCCTATTTACCATCATCCTGTTGTGGCACGTTTTTGTTATTTTTCTTCACTAATTTCTTTTCATTTTTTGGGGTATTTTTAGTTGATTAATATTAAAGGGGTTGTCCGGGTTCAGAGCTGAATCTGGACACACCCTTATTTTCACCCAGACAGCCCCCCTGAGCCTAGCATCGGAGCATCTCATGCTCTGATGCGCTCCCGTGCCCTGCGCTAAACCGCGCAGGGCACGGGCTCTTTTGTTTTCAATAACACACTGCCGGGCGGTAACTTCCGCCCGGCAGTGTCTTCGGTGACGTCACCGGCTCTGAGGGGCGGGCTTTAGCCGTTTTACTGGCTAGGGCAGAGCTAAATCCCGCCCATCAGTGCTGGTAACGTCACCGGGGTTCCTGTCAGCCCCATGGAGAGCCCCGGTACGTCACCGGATCTCCTAAAAATGCCTTTGCCCTGCGCAATTTAGCGCAGGGCAAAGGAGAGCATCGGAGCATGAACTGCTCCGATGCTCCTGTCAGGGGGGCTGCCGGGGTGAAAATAGAGGGATGTCCGGGTTCAGCTCTGAACCCGGACAACCCCTTTAAAGGCTACGTTTTAAGGGTGGTAGTCTGTGAGTACTGAGTCGATATACGTGCCACTTACAATAATTGGACCTTCTGACGGGTTATTGTCTTAGCTGTGAAATATACCCTTCAAGACCAAGCCAGTTTTCACCATAAGGACCAAGCCCCATTTTTGTAATCTGACATGTTTCACTTTATGGGGTAAGTAACGCTTTTACTTATCCCAGCCATTCTGAGATTGTTTTCTCGTGACACATTGTACTTCATGTTAGTGGTAACTTTCAGTCAATATGTTTTAAAAAGATACATCCGATCCTTGCTGAATCGCGCAGGAAAAAGGCTTTTTTCTTTATATTATTACACTGCTATAATATAACGTCACCGGGCTCACTGCTGGGCGGAAGCTTCTGCCTAGCAGTCCCTATAGAGAGCCTGGTATGTCACCGGATCTCCGAAAAATGCCTTTGCCCTGCGTGATTCAGCTGACTGGCTGGATTCATTTTCTATCACATTATAGATGCCTCGTTTCAGTGGTGGTCGTACTTGTGCACTATAGTGAGCAAGCATGACCACCACTGCTGGATTACAGGGTGGTCATAACCATGGAAATGTGAAATGAGGCAATATAGAGAATAACGATACATTAGTAAGGGCCTTATACCAACTGCATCTACACAATAAATGCTATTTGCTGAGCTAAGACAACCCCTTTAACCTCTTAGGGACATATGACGTCATGATGTCCTGGTACTTAAGGACACATGACATACCAGTACGCCATGTGTATTTACGATCACCGCCGCGCGGCGGTGATCGGAACAGAGTGCCTGCTGAAAACATTTGGCAGGCACTCTGTCACAATGCCGAGGTGGGTCCTGTGACCTCCCCAAATCGGCGATCACAGCAAATCGCTGGTCAATTCAGACCTGCGGTTTGCTGCGTTTCCGGGTTATTCGGGTCTCTGGTGACCCGATAACCCGGAATAGGATGGTGATCGGTGGTGTGATAATACACCACCAATCACCATCCTGCGATCCTGAGAGGATCCATTCTGTGTCCAGGAGCAAGGAGAGAGAGCAGCGTCGTCCATCAGTGAGCCCAGCACCTCCATCTTTGCCCCTCCAGAGTGCCTTCTGACCCTCCACAGCACTAAAAGGTACATAGGGACAGGTTAGGGAAAGGTTAGGTTAGGCAGGGATATTCAGGGAAAGTTTAGGGGGAAAAAAAAGTTCACTGTTGCATCACCCTGATCGGGTGTCTTGGGTCCACAGCACAGCTGTGTGACCCTAGACCCCCCAGGGGTGCTGCAGCTTGCCCCCCCCCTCACATTTTTGGGACGCAAGCGTTTTTTTTTTTTTTGCTGACTGTGGCCGGCACTCTTAGCATCCACCTGGCCACTGTACGTGGATAAAAAAATGTGAAAACCCCAAAAAAGGCAAAACAAATAAAAAAAATTGATTTAAACTTGTGGGGTGGGCGATGCGCCCACCCCACAAGTTTAAATCAATTTTTTTTATTTGTTGGGGTTTTCACATTTTTTTATTTAGTTTTTTTTTCTGTTAGGTTTAGGGCAAAGTCCGCGAACACCCGTGCCCCCACACACACTAAAATTTAACACACACGCACACACACACTCCCCTATGGCCCCCCAGACGTTCTCAGCCGAGGAGGCATATACGCCCTGCTTGCCTCCGAGTCCGAGAGCCCCAGTGAGGACGAGGATGACCCCACTTTCCTCTTGTCATCCCTGTCCTCCTCATCTTCTAGCGATGATGATGAGCCCCCAAGGCGGCGGAGACGCCGCCAGGCGGAGCAAGGGGATCGCCATGTCAGGGACCCTGTGGCCCACACTAGTACGAGCAGTTCTGGGGCTTGTACTAGTTTTCCAGACCACCAGATAAGTCGACCTGAGCCCCCTACCGGTGAACTTGTCTGGTGTACCCCAGAGGATTTTGAGCCTGTGATTCCTGACTTTGCTGGCCAACCAGGAATCCAGATTCCCACCATGGGCTTCACTGAATATGACTATTTTTGTCTTTTTTTCAGTGACCACTTTGTGAATCTGATGGTGGAGCAAACAAACCTGTAAGCCCATCAGTTCATTGCTCAACACCCGGGCTCCTTTTTGGCTAGGTCCGGTGGCTGGACTCCGGTCTCTGCAGCCGAGATGAGGGCGTTTTTGGACCTCGTGCTGCACATGGGCCTAGTCAAAAAACCCAGTGTCAGGTATTACTGGAGTGGAGACGTCCTATACCAGACCCCACTTTACAGTACGGCCATGACACGCTCCCGTTTTGAGGCCATTCGGAAATGCCTGCATTATGCTGATAATGCAGCATGTCCCCTCCGAGGTGATCCTGCCTATGACCGCCTGTACAAAATCAGGCCGGTCATCGATCACTTCGGGGCCAAATTTTTGGAGGCCTATGTACCTGAAAGGGAGGTCGCAGTTGATGGGTCTCTCATTGCTTTCAAAGGGAGACTCATTTTCCACCAGTATGTTCCCTCTAAGCGGGCGAGGTATGGCGTGAAGCTGTACAAACTTTGTGAGAGTACCTCAGGGTACCCTTACAAGTTTCATATGTACGAGGGGCGAGATTCCAGGATTGAACCCCCAGAATGTTCCCCCACTCTGGGTGTTAGCGGGAAACTTGTGTGGGACCTTATGCACCCATTGCTAGATAAAGGTTACCACCTGTACGTGGATAACTTTTATACTAGTATCCCCTTGTTCCAGTCCCTCGCCACCAGATCCACGTCCGCTTGTGGGACCGTGCGGAAAAATCAACGCGGCCTCCCTACCCACCCCCTCCAGGTACCTATCACCAGGGGTGAGACCCTTACCAGTGGAAACCTGTTGCTGGTCAGATATAAGGACAAGAGGGATGTCCTTGTACTGTCCACAATTCACAGTAACGGCATCACACCTGTCCCTGTGCGAGGTACCGCGGCAACGGTCCTCAAGCCCGATTGTATCGTCGACTACAATCAGTATATGGGAGGAGTTGATCTCTCTGATCAAGTTCTCAAGCCATATAACGCCATGCGCAAAACCCGGGCATGGTACAAAAAAGTTGTGGTCTACTTGGTACAGGTTGCCATGTACAACTCTTTTGTGCTGTCCCGGAGCGCTGGCAACACAGGGACATTCCTTCAGTTCTATGAGGCAGTCCTCAAGGCCCTGATCTTTTCTGACCGGGAAAGAGCAGGCCGGAGTACCTCGGGAACTGGAGGCGCCCTGATCGTCCCTGGCTAACAATTTCCAGGTGTGGTCCCCCATAAAGAAGGGACAGATGCTTCGGGAAAGAAGGGACAGACCCAAAAAAGGTGCAGAGTGTGTCACAGGAGGGGGATACGGAAGGACACCACTACTCAGTGTGACACGTGCCCCGATCATCCGGGCCTCTGCATTATTGGTTGCTTCAGGGAGTACCACACTTCCATGGAGTACAAAATTTATAATCCCCTTCCCCAATTTTAATTCCATTTAGCCACTGACAATTGAAAAATAACTATGGTTCTCAGACTTTTTTTTTTTCTGATATTTTGTAAAACTAAAATAAATTAAAAAGTAGACATATTAGGTATTACCGTGTCCGTAAGAATCTGCTCTATAAAAATACCCCATGAGCTAACCCCTCAGAAGAACACAGTCAAAAAAATCAAATAAAAACGGTGCAAAAAAAGGTATTTTTTTGTCAGCTTACATCACAGAAAGTGTAATAGCAAGCAATCAAAAAGACATATGCCCCCCAAAATAGTGCCAATAAAACCATCCTCTAATCCCGCAAAAAATGAGCTCCTACCAAAGACAATCGGCTAAAAAAGAAAAAAAAAAGACTATTAGACTATGGAGATACTAAAATGTTTGTTTTTTGTTTAGAAAAGCATAATATGGAGGCGCATGCGCGAGGCTTGCGGAGCAGACATGTCTCTGTGAGCTCCGCTCCGACCGCTGGCATTTACCCTACAATAGCGCCGTTCATTCGGCTCCACAAGCCCTGAGCAAGTATGCAAGGATCGCAGAAGGCCACCCGGGGCAAGAGAGGACCGAAAATACCGGGAACTCCTGCTGCATCGCAGACCATCCCGGAAATTTTCCGGACCACGAGGCACTCCATCATGGCCGACAGCGCAGCTTCCCCGGCGAGCCCGGCCTCTTCGATTGAAAATGAAGCACAGGTGGACGCCGACTCCCCACAAGCAGGTCAGGCAGAACTTTATGCTAACATAGCTGCTCTGTTTAAGACCGAACTGTCCCAGGCGGTCGCAGAATTCTCCCGCCAGATTAATGAGCTGGGCAGTAGGGTCTCAGACCTGGAGAACCGAACAGATGAGCTAGCTGACGCCATGGGCTCCGACAGAAGGGACATTGACGCACACTCGCTCCAGTTACAAGCCCTTGAGACCAAAATAGAGGATCTGGAAAACAGGTCTAGGAGAGGGAACTTGCGCATCAGGGGCTTACCGGAATCGTTTCAGGACTTACTGAGTACAGTGGGCGCATTGTTCTCAGCTTTACTCCCTCAGGCCCAGCCGAGTCAACTGCGTATGGACAGAGTTCATAGAGCCCTGGGGAAGCCACGCACTCCTGACATTCCAAGAGATGTGGTCTTGAAACTACACTACCCAGAGGTGAGAGACATGATTCTTAATGCGGCGCGTAATATGGCGGCCTTACCTGACCTCCCGCCAGAGGTCCATATTTATGCGGATTTGGCTCCCACTACACTTCGGAAACGTAGAGAGATGAAGCCGGTCACGCAGGCGTTGCAGCAGGCCCAGATACGCTACCGGTGGGGATTCCCTTTTGCCCTATCTTTTCAGCTTAACTCTCGCTCATACACGATCCGTACCCCTGATGAGGGGATTGAGAGACTCAAGCGGGATTAAAAGTGGACAGTCTGGAGAGATCACTGGCGCCTCCGAAGCCGCAACGCCCGGCCAGAGTTTGGACTCAGGTGCCCACCGGCGCTAAGGCACAGGGCCATGGAAGCAGCGGCTCTGTTATTTAGATCTGGAGGGCCACTTTTCTTGGCCCATGTACCACCTGCAGCCAGGGCGTACTGCCCATGGTATACTGAATGGATATGACTCAGGACATTTGCTTGGGTCCCAGCGATTCGGATGTTCATGTTCATGTTGTCCTCCATTTTTGGGCCTTATCGTGTGGAGTTAGGGATGGATATTGTTCCCCTGATGTCCGCAAGAGGCTCTCAAATTTTCGCAGGCCTAGCCAATTTTGCTGTTCGATGGCACTATCAGTGCTGTCTCTGTTTATGTTATCTAGTTTTAACGTCCAATTGGAGATCCTGACTCTCATAACTACTTGTATATTATGGATGAGGCAATCAGCTATTTTGAGCTATACTATATATTGCTGGGATAATGTGTAAGATACTGTCACATAATGTAAGAGGCTTGAATTCCCCGGGTAAACGCAAAATGGCAATTTCAACCTATCATAGACATAAGCCAGATATCATATGTATACAGGAATCACATTTTACCCCCTCCTCACACCCTAAATACTTTCACCCTCAATATTCCAGATTCTTTTCTTCTACCTTCCGTGCTAAAAGTAGGGGAGTGGTCACTTTGTTACATAATTCATTCCAGTTCCAGGCTACAGACCAGCTCATAGATCAGGATGGCCGGTATGTTATTTTATTAGGAGAATATAAAGGGAAGGTCATTTGCATAGCTAACATATATGCCCCTACTGAGGATCCGGTCACTTTCTTTACTCATATGTATCATCTGATAGAACCATTGCGGTATGACGAGATACTCTGGGCGGGGGATTTTAACTTTACGGTGAATCCCTTGGTAGATCGCTCCTCCCAACTAAATACTCCACGCTCAGCGGCGTTGGGGCGTCAGATTATGCATGTTATGAGGTCTCTTTCCCTGGCAGACTCTTGGAGGGAGTATAACGGCACTCAGAGAGGATACACCTACTATTCTCCAGCACATCATCTTTATACGCGCATCGATATGATCTTAATTTCCTCTTCCCTTTTACCACACTTGGCTTACTGTCGGCATCAGGTGATGTCATGGTCAGACCATGATATGGTTATTGCAGATGTTACCCCTTCTATCCCCACTAGCCGGCTTTTTACTTGGAGGCTCAATGAGTCACTGCTGACTAGACCTGCTATACGAGATAGGATCCAAAATGAGTTAAAACAGTTCTTTTTAGACAACGCTGACCCAAATATTGACCCTGTGATAGTGTGGCTTTCTCACAAAGCCTTTGTGAGGGGTCAGATTATCAAGGAAGCCTCACGTTTAAAAAAGGAGAGACAAATGACCTTGCTAAATCTTGAGTCCAAGCTTAGCAGATTAGTAAATGCGCATCAAAGAGTGCCGTCGTTATACCTGCTCAGAGAAATTAAGAACACCAAACTCCAAATAAATATGATTCTCACAGATCAAGCGGAGAAGGCGCTTAGGTGGACCGAATCTTATTATTATAGGTATGCCAACAAACCTGATAAAATGTTAGCCCGGCAACTCAAAGCCAAGCAGACCATTAATCGTGTATTCCAGATCAGGACAAAGACAGGCCAGGTTTCCTCCAACCCTGACGCCATATACCAGACCTTTCACGAACCTAAACCGAACAGCGCACAGAGTCAGAGCCTTAGTGACTTTTTGACTTCGGTCAGATTGCCACAGGTTTCATCCGAGGCAGTATGTGATCTGGGCAAAATGGTAACCAGCGAGGAAGTAGAATTTTCCATCAAATCCCTAAAATTAGGCAAAGCACCAGGGCCGGACGGGCTATCAGCCCTTTACTATAAAAAGTTTGCTCCTATCCTGAACCCACATATCACTACATTTTGTAACCATATAATGCAGGGTAATACCCCACATCCTGACTTTTTGGCAGCTAATATAACGGTTATCCCCAAACCCAAGAAGGATCATTTGTCGCCCTCTAACTATAGACCGATTTCCCTATTAAATTTGGACACGAAAATTCTCACCTCCATACTTGCACGTAGACTTAACACCTTGCTTCCTAATCTTATTGGTAGAGACCAAGTAGGGTTTATTCCGGGTAGGGAAGCCCCTGACAATATACGTAAATTTCTCACTCTGATCCAAGTAGCTAATAAAGGAAACACACCATTAGCTGTCCTGGCTCTTGATATAGAAAAGGCCTTTGATTCAGTGACGTGGGATTACATGCACTCAGTCCTACAGTTGATGGGTATTACAGGCCCATTTATACAAGCAGTTAGAGCTCTCTACTCGACTCCAGTTGCATATCTTAAGCTCCCGTCACTGAATCCTGCTCCTATCCAGATACTTAGAGGTACACGTCAGGGTTGCCCCTTATCCCTGGCACTCTTTGCACTAGCTATGGAGCCCCTAGCTATTTCTATTAGAGGGGATCAAAATGTGTCTGGCGTCAGGGTCGGAGGAACGGAATACAAATTGAGCTTGTTCGCTGGCGACCTCCTTCTTTCCCTTACTAACCCTCTTGTTTCCCTACCAAACCTCATGCGAATTTTAGACAACTTTTCTAAGGCATCCGGACTCCGGGTTAACCATCAGAAATCCGAACTCATGCTATGTAATACCCCACAGTCCCTGAAGTCACTCCTTCTGGATAATTTCCAATTCTGCTATCAACCAGGTCATATACCATATCTAGGCACTAAAGTCCCCACCCATCCACACCTAATGTATAAGATGAACTATATCCCGTTGTATCGGGCTATTAGAGAGGACCTTAAGACCTGGAGCACATTACCGATATCATGGGTGGGTAGAATTCATGTTGTCAGGATGGTAGTATTACCTAAACTTCTTTATTTGTTCAGGACTATACCGTTGCCGGTCCCGGGTGGGGATCTCCACGACCTGCAGAGGGAGGTGATGAAGTTCATATGGGGCAATAAGCGAGCCCGTATAGCTCGGGCAGTTATGTGTCGACATAAAACACAGGGTGGTCTCTCAGTCCCTGATTTCCTAAAATATTATATGGCAGCTAGATTGGCCCAGCTTTTTTTGACTCATACTAAACCTGAGACACACCCACTATGGGTCTCAATGGAGCAGTCCCTCTTCTCTCCTTGGTCGTGGAGAGCCTTACTCTGGTCCACTTTGCCTATTCCGAAAAAGTTGAGTACTGATTCACCACTCTCATATCAAGCCCTATTGTTATGGAGGTCAGTTAGATTTAAGTTTGCACTTCAGTCGAAGCTTTCTCCGCTCCTACACTTGCTGGGCAACCCTGCCTTTCCGCCGGGATTGAAGACCTCCAATTTCAAATGGTGGATTGATAATAAATGTACAAACCTGCATAGATTTTTAGTTGGGGGGAGGCTGTTGGCACTGAGTGATTTTAGAGATAAATTTAACCTACCTGGTTGTGAATTGTTCAGGGCTAATCAGGTTTTCTCCTTTCTTCAGTCTCTGCAGAATGCTAACCAAACTTTGGACTTCACCCCCTTTGAAAGATTTGTTAACTTCTCTTTGTATAGACAGGGGTTGTTGTCTAGACTATATAGTATGCTGGATCTTTCACCTGAGGGGGTTCGACTCCCGTACATGGCGGAGTGGGACAGAGATACACAAGTAGAATGCCCGCTGTCAGAGTGGTTCTCTCGGTCTCAAACGTTGACCAAGACCTCTTGGCAAACTACGCTAGCGGAGACCTCTGTGAAAGTTCTCCACAGAACTCATCTTGTGCCATTTCGGCTGCACCGTATTTACCCAGATGTGTCACCATTATGTTTTAGAGGGTGTAATGTAGATGGTACTGTATACCATATCTGGTGGACATGCCCTCATGTCCAGCTGTTCTGGTCTAAAATTGGTAAATTGCTCACAACAATACTGGGTTCCCCCTACCAAATTACGCCCGCTCTATGCCTCCTAGGAGATAAACCTCCTGAGCTAACCTTCGCTAAATTCAAGTTGTCACAGCACATCTTGATGGCTGCCAGAATTCACATAGCATTCAAGTGGAAATCGAATTAATTGAGCTATCAAGCAGTGCTGGACAGAGTTAATAGGATACTACTCTATGAAAAACTTTCTGCAATCCGGGCTGATACCTTTGAAGCTTTTGAGAAACTATGGGACCCTTGGGTGTCTTCGGCCTACTCCGCCAATGTACAACGTAGTCTAGCATTATAGTGGACCATAAGGTCATACTGGGTTGACCCTAAGCGAGATGGTACAAGCCTCCCATTCGTGTGATTTGTTGTGTTAACATCTATCTGCCTATGCCTAGCTGATGCCTCTGGAATCTCCTTTGACTTCTGTTATTGATTCTACTGTATTATTTGTGTACTTAATGTATGACCATAATACATTTGTTATTACATTTGTGTTAAATGTATCAAGATACTTTTATGCTGATGAAAATACTTTTCAATAAAGCATTTGAAACATAAAAAGCATAATATAGTGTAAAACCTAAATACATTTTAAAAAGTAGACATATCAGGTATCGCCATGTCCGTAAGAATCTGTTCTATACAAATACCCCATGACCTAACCCCTCAGATGAACATAGTCAAATTTTTTTTATAAAAACCGTGCAAAAGAATTTATTTTTGGGCTAATTTTCTATTTTAATCAATTTTTTTAAGTAACAAAGCAAGAGTTAATAGCCAAACAAAACTTACTATTTATTACCCTGATTCTGTAGTTTACATAAACACCCCATATGTGGTCGTAAACTTCTGTATGACCAAACAGCAGGGCGCAGAAGGAAAGGAACGCCATATGGTTTCTGGAAGGCAGATTTTGAAGGCCTTTTTTTTTGGCACCATGTCCCATTTGAAGCCCCCTGATGCACCCCTAGAGTAGAAACTCCATAAAATCGACCCCATCTAAGAAACTAGACCACTCAAGGTATTCAAAACTCATTTTAAAAACTTTATTTACCTTTTAGGTGTTCCTCAATAGTTTATGGCAAATGGAGATGAAATGTCAGAATTTCTATTTTTGGTAACCTTGCCTCACAAAAATGTAATATAGAGCAACCAAAAATCATATGTACCCTAAAAAGAGTCCCAACAAAACTACCACCTTATCCCGTTGTTTCCAAAATGGGGTCACTTTTATGGAGTTTCTACTCTAAGGGTGCATCAGGGGGGCTTCAAATGGGACATGGTGTAAATAAATTAGTCCAGCAAAATCTGCCTTCCAAAAACCACACGGCGCTCCTTTCCCTCTACGCCCTGCCGTGTGTCCGTACAGTAGTTTACAACCACATATGGGGTGTTTCTGCAAACTACAGAATCAGGGCCATAAATATTGAGTTTTGATTGGCTGTTAACCCTTGCTTTGTTACTGGAAATTTTTTTAAATTTGCCCAAAAATTTTAATTCTTAAATTTCATCTCCATTTGCCAATAACTCTTGTGGAACACCTAAAGGGTTAAAAAAGTTTTTTAAATCAGTTTTGAATACCTTGAGGGGTGTAGTTTCTTAAATAGGGTCACTTGTATGGAGTTTCTACTCTAGGGGTGCATTAGGGGGGCTTCAAATGGGACATGGTGTAAATAAACCAGTCCAGCAAAATCTGCCTTCCAAAAACCACACTGCGCTCCTTTCGCTCTGCGCCCTACTGTGTGCCCGTACAGTAGTTTACGGCCACATATGGGATGTTTCTGCAAACTACAGAAACATGGCAATAAATATTGAGTTTTGTTTGGCTGTTAACCTTTCTTTGTTACTGTAAAAAAATGGATAAAAATGGAAAATTTGGCAAAAAATTTTAATTCTGAAATTTTATCTCCATTTGCCATTAGCTCTTGTGGAACACCTAAAGGGTTAACAGCGTTTGTAAAATCAGTTTTGAATACCTTGAGTGGTGTAGTTTCTAGAATGGGGTCACTTTTGGGTGGTTTCTATTATGTAAGCCTCGCAAAGTGACTTCAGACCTTAACTGGTCCTTAAAAAGTGGGTTTTTGAAAATTTCAGAAAAATTTCTAGATTTGCTTCTAAACTTCTAAGCCTTGTAACGTCCAAAAAAAATAAAATGTCATTCCCAAAATGATCCAAACATGAAGTAGACATATGGGGAATGTAAAATAATAACTATTTTCGGAGGTATTACTATGTATTATAGAAGTAGAGAAATTGAAACTTGGAAATTTGCTAATTCTTTAAAATATTTGGTAAATTTGGTATTTTTATATAAATAAAAATGAATTTTTTTTACTCCAGTTTACCAGTGTCATGAAGTACAATATGTGACAAAAAAAAAAACAATCTTAGAATGGCCTGGATAAGTAAAAGCGTTTTAAAGTTATTCACACATAAAGTGTTACTGGTCAGATTTGCAAAAAATAGCCTGGTCCTTAAGGTGAAATATGGCCTTGTCCTTAAAGGGTTAAGGGGGTATTCTGGATATTTCAAGTTAATCCAAGGATAGGGGACAACTGATACTATTACTTTGGTACAACCACTGGTCACAAGAAAAGGGGCCTCATGTAGTAGTAGGTTGCGCCTGCACACCGCTGCTCCATTCATCCCTGTGGGACTATTGGAGACAACCCAGCCCTGTATTTGGCTCGTCTGCTGCTTCATTTATTCCAGGGTCCCTGC
This sequence comes from Bufo gargarizans, assembly GCF_014858855.1. Lineage (NCBI taxonomy): Eukaryota > Metazoa > Chordata > Amphibia > Anura > Bufonidae > Bufo > Bufo gargarizans. The sequence continues at coordinate 62,066,050 of NC_058083.1, read as the reverse complement.
AAGGTACGGGGCCCCCAATCTAATATGTATAACTCACATAACTTGAATACCCCTTTAAGCCTTGCTATAATGAAAACCCCCTACTTTTGGGCCATGGACCCAGACATACACTTCAAGACCTCCAGATAGGGAGCTTAGATTGTGAGCTCCTGGGGACAGTGTGCTGCTAATGTCTGTACAGCGCTGCCGAATATGTCAGAGCTATAGAAGGGCATAAAATAAATAAAATGGGACAATGCCACAAAACCTTTAACGGCATCCAGGATTGTACTTTTCATGTTACACCCACAAATCTAAATGTATTTTATTGGGATTTTATGTGATCAACCAACACTACAAACAAGTACAAGTCTGTGTGAAGTGGAGAGAAAATGATACATGGGTTTCAAGAAGCTGGAAGTGTGGCCTGCATTTGTATTCAGCCCCCTGTACTCTGATCCCCCTGACTAAAACACAGTGTGACCAACTGTCTTCAGAAGTCACCTAATTAGTAAATCGAGTCCACCTGTGTGTAATGTCTTCTTAGTATAACTCCAGCTGTTCTGTGGAGGTCTTAGAGGTTTTTTTTAAGAGAACATTTGGGATCAAACAGCATCATGAAAATCAAGGAACACACCAGACAGGTCAGGGATAAAGTTGTGAAGAAGTGTAAAGCAGGGTTAGGTTATTAAAAATATCCCAAGCTCTGAACATCTCACGGAGCACTGTTCAATCCATCATCTGAAACCGGAAGGAGTATGGCACAACTAGAAACCTATCAAGACATGGCCTTCCACCTAAACAAGAAGAACACTAATTAGAGAAGCAGCCAAGAGGCCCATGGTCACTCTGGAGGAGCTGTAGAGATCCACAGCTCAGGTGGGAGATTCTGTCCACAGGACAACTATTAGTCGTCTACTCCACGAATCTGGCCACAAGCCATGTAGGAGACATAGCAAACATGTGGAAGAAGGTGCTCTGGTCAGAGGAGACCAAAGCTGAACCTTTTGGCATAAATGCAAAACACTATGTGTGGCAGAAACTAACCCTGCACGTCCCCCTGAACACACCCTGGGGGGAGGCTTTTCTTCAGCAGGGACAGGGAAGCTGGTCAGAGATAATGGGATAATGAGGCTGGGGCCGTGGCTCACCTTCCACAGGACAACAACCCTCAACGTCCAGCCAGAGCTACAATGGAAGGGTTTAGATGAAAGCATCTTCATGTGTTAGAACGGCCCAGTCACCGTCCAGATCTCATGGAGAACCTGTGACAAGACCTGAGAATTGCTGCTCACAGACGCTCTCCATCCAATCTGACTGAGCGCGAGCTCTTCTGCACAGAGCAATGGGCAAAGACTTCAGCCTCTAGATGTGCAAAGCTGGAAGAGAAATACCCCAAAAGACTGCAGCGAAAGGTGGTCCGACGAAGACAAACGCACGCCACACTGTCCAGATCTCTGGGAAAACACGGTCTCCTCTTCTTCTCGCCTCACACAGACTTGGACTTCTCACAGAAAATCACGGGGTTCGGCTCAGTCTTAGTCGGGGCGAGCTGCAGCAGAAGGGACAGATAGTGTAGGGACAGGAATAGTTTTTTTAGGCAGGGTTTAGTGTAGAAAGTTGTTAGAGTCCCAGAAGTCCCCATAAAATGCATTTCAGTTTGTCGTGTAATGTTAGGAAACGGGAAAAAGCTCACGGGGTGTGAATACTTTCTCAAGGCCCTGTGTGTGTACAGCACGGGACGAGCATGGCTACAGCGGCTGCGCAGTGCGGAGGGAGTGGTCCTGGCACCGGCAGAATACAGACGGCTGTGAGAAAGGCACAACTCTTCCCGATGGTCCGGACACTGGCGCCTGAGGTGACGCATCACTGAGGTCAGAGAGCAAGGAAACTGACAGACCATTAGGGGTTAACGCCCGTATTACACTGGCTGAGGGGAGCACTACAGCACTCCGCCCCCTGCACTGATCACATGGCAGTGACGTCATCACAGGTCCTTCTTCCGACTGTTGAGCTACGCCCCCTGCACTGATCACATGACAGTGACATCATCATAGGTCTTTCCTGCATAACTTCTTTCCATTGCTGAGCTCCGCCCCCTACACTGATCACATGGTAATCATCTCCACATCCTGCTGCTAAGGTCCGCCCCTCCTAATCACATGACAGTGATGTCAGCCCAGGTCCTTCTCTACCACTTCTCTCCACTGCTGAGCTCCGCCCTCTGCACTGATCACATGACAGTGACATCATCACAGGTGGCTGTGAAGGTTCTCATTTATCCAGGTCATGGTATATATCCGTAAAGAATAAATCAAGGCAACTGGATGTACTGTAGATTTCCTGAAAACGTTTCACTCGTTCTTCCAACGAGCTTTCTCAGAATTGAGAAAGCTTGTTGGAAGAACGAGTGAAACGTTTTCAGGAAATCTACAGTACATCCAGTTGCCTTGATTTATTCTTTACAGATATCATCACAGGTGGTTTCCTTCCACTTCTCTTCATTGTTTAGCTCCGCCCCTTGCACTGATCACATGATAGTGACATCATCATAGGTCTTTCACCACCACTTATACTTTCCACAGCTGAGCTCCGCCCCCTCCATTGATCACATGACAGTGACATCATCCCAGGTCCTTCAGCTCTTGCAGTGCAGCAGATACAGAGCAGGTCCTGGTCGGTAGTCACTGCTGTGGTGTCTGGAGCCTCTTCTTCTCTCTGGTATCAGCCATTTCTCCAGAATCCCCCTTTATCCCCGGTGCTGGGGGCTCTGAGAAGCGGGGTCTCTCCAGGAGCAGTAAGTGCGGTTCTGGATCTCACTAATGCTCTTGTCCCTGGAGGATTTCCAGCCTCTCCTCTCCTCATAAAGGCGCCTGCAGTACTAGAAGCCTCCAGCTCCTCCAGTTCTCTCCTCTTCTCCTGAATGACCACCAAAGATGGACAGGAAGGAGATCAGCAGAAGAATATTAGACTTCACCTTGGAGATCATCTCCCTGCTGAGCGGAGAGGTAAACTTTTCTAGATTTCTCTCCTCTTTATTGTATTCTGTAACAAGTCAGACATCGGGAAGGAGAATCCATCATAGGAAGTGATAGGAAGAGTCCAGGGTCCTGGAGAACGGTCTCCAGACCTGCCAAGTGATGGAGAACCTGAAGATCAGCCACCAGTATGTTCAGTGATGTATCATGAAGACCAATAATCATGTTGTAGGAGCCATGAGAAGGTAAGTAGGCACGTTGTACCCAGGAGGAGAGGAAGCAGAGGAGGAGATGGCCGGAGTGTGGCCTAGAGGGAGGATTTCTACCACTAGTCTGACATCTAGATGATACTGGACTATAACAAGGAGGCCTCCACTACATCTAGAGGAAAGAAGGTTTCTCCACCAACATAGAAGAGGAGTCTTTACTGTAAGAGCAGTGAGACTATGGAGCTCTCTGCCAGAGGAAGGAATCATGGGGAATCTCTAGAAGAGTCCAGAAGGGGCCTGGAGGTCTGGAGGGTAATAATATTCCAGCTTCTAGTGACTAGATTACTGGAGATGGGGCCATGATCCAGGGAGGGATTCTGAGTGTAGATCTTGAGTCAGGAAGGAACTTCTTTCCCTAAGTGTCTCTCTCCATCCACAGGATTACACCATAGTGAAGAAGACATCGGGGGGGACTCCCATCATCCATGAGTCAGGAGGGTGGAGCAGGACCCCCATCACAGAGCCTCCCCCCCTGATACATGAGCAGAAGATCCTAGAACTCACCCACAAGATGATGGAGCTGCTGACTGGAGAGGTGACACTGCTGGGAATGCTGGGAAATTCTCCAGTAACAGCACTGGAGGGGCCTGGGTGATGACGGTGTCATTGTGTTGTCAGGTTCCTGTAAGGTGTCAGGATGTGGCGGTCTATTTCTCCATGGAGGAGTGGGAGTATGTAGAAGGACACCAGGATCTGTACAAGGAGGCCATGATGGAGGCTCCCCGGCCTCTGACATCACCAGGTAAGAGGAGACAAGGTGAGAAGAGGCCGTGCATGCTCGAGTCTCCTCCCCGCACGTTTGTTGGTTTCTGGCATTACAGTGGTTGGCCGGCCGGCTATATAGCACCCGATGACACCGGGTTCGGCACAGTCTTAGTCGGGGCGAGCTGCAGCAGAAGGGGCAGACAGTGTAAGGACAGAAATAGTTTTTTAGACAGGGTTTAGTGTAGAAAGTTGTTAGAGACCCAGAAGTCCCTTTAACCCCTTAAGGACCGGGCTCATTTTCACCTTAAGGACAATTTTTTTAAAATCTGACCAGTGTCACTTTAAGTGCTGATAACTTTAAAACGCTTTGACTTATCCAGGCCATTCTGAGATTGTTTTTTCGTCACATATTGTACTTCATGACACTGGTAAAATAAAGTCCAAAAAATTAATTTTTTTGCATAATAAAATACCTAATTTACCAAACAATTTGGAAAAATTAGCAAATTTCAAAGTTTCAGTTTCTCTACTTCTGTGATACATAGTAGTACCCCAAAAAATTGTGATGACTTTACATTCCCCATATGTCTACTTCATGTTTGGATCATTTGGGGAATGACATTTTATTTTTTGGGGATGTTACAAGGCTTAGAAGTTTAGAAGCAAATCTTGAAATTTTTCAGAAATTTACAAAAACCCAATTTTTGGGGACCACTACAGCTCTGAAGTCACTTTGCGAGGCTTACATAATAGAAACCGCCCAAAAATGACCCCATTCTATAAACTACACCCCTCAAGGTATTCAAAACTGATTTTACAAACTCCGTTAACCCTTTAGGTGTTGCACAAGAGTTATTGGCAAATGGGGATGAAATTTGAGAATTTCATTTTTTTGCCTAATTTTCCATTTTAACCTATTTTTTCCACTAACAAAGCAAGGGTTAACAGCCAAACAAGACTGTATCTTTATTGCCCTGACTCTGCCGTTTACAGAAACACCCCATATGTGGCCGTAAACTACTGTACGGCCACACAGCGGGGCGTAGAGTGAAAGGTGCGCCATATGGTTTTTGGAAGCCAGATTTTGCTGGACAGTTTTTTTGACACCATGTCCCATTTGAAGCCCCCCTGATGCCCCCTAGAGTAGAAACTCCATAAAAGTGACCCCATCTAAGAAACTACACCCCTCAAGGTATTCAAAACTGATTTTACAAACTTTGTTAACCCTTTAGGTGTTGCACAAGATTTAATGGAAAATAGAGATACAATTTCAAAATTTCACTTTTTTGGCAGATTTTCCATTTTAATATTTTTTTTTCCAGTTACAAAGCAAGGGTTAACAGCCAAACAAAACTCATTATTTATGGCCCTGATTCTGTAGTTTACAGAAACACCCCATATGTGGTCGTAAACTGCTGTACGGGCACACGGCAGGGCGCAGAAGGAAAGGAATGCCACATGGTTTTTGGAAGGCAGATTTTGCTGGACTGGTTTTTTGACACCATGTCCCATTTGAAGCCCCCCTGATGCACCCCTAGAGTAGAAACTCCAAAAAAGTGACCCCATTTTAGAAACTACGGAATAGGGTGGCAGTATTGTTGGTACTAGTTTAGGGTACATATGATTTTTGGTTGCTCTATATTACACTTTTTGTGCGGCAAGGTAACAAGAAATAGCTTTTTTGGCACGTTTTTTTTTTGTTATTTACAACATTCATCTGACAGGTTAGATCATGTGGTAATTTTATAGAGCAGGTTGTCACGGACGCGGCGATACCTAATATGTATACAATTTTTTTTATTTATGTAAGTTTTATACAATAACTTCATTTTTAAAACCAAAAAATTGTTTAGTGTCTCCATAGTCTAAGAGCCATAGTTTTTTCAGTTTTTGGGCGATTATCTTGAGTAGGGTCTAATTTTTTGCGGGATGAGATGACAGTTTGATTGGCACTATTTTGGGGTGCATATGACTTTTTGATCGCTTGCTATTACACTTTTTGTGACGTAAGATGGCAAAAAATTTCTTTTTTTACAGTTTTTTTTTTTTTTACGGTGGTCACCTGAGGGGTTAGGTCATGTGATATTTATATAGAGCCGGTCGATACGGACGCGGCAATACCTAATATGTATACTTTATTTTTATTTATGTAGGTTTTACACAATGATTTTATTTTTTAAACAAAAAAAATGATGTTTTAGTGTTTCCATAGTCTAAGAGCCATAGTTTTTTCAGTTTTTGGGCGATTATCTTGAGTAGGGTCTCATTTTTTGCGGGATGAGATGACGGTTTGATTGGTACTATTTTGGCGTACATGCGACTTTTTTGATCACTTTTATTACCTTTTTTGGGAAGTAAGGTGGGCAAAATTTAAATTTTCTCATTGTTTTTATTTTTTTATTTTTATGGCGTTCACTGTGCGGGGAAAGTAACATGACCGTTTTATAGATCAGGTCGTTACGGACGCGGCGATACCTAATATGTGTAGTTTATTTTATTTTTTTAATTTTTATTCAGTGATAAATGTGTTTTTTTTTTATCTTAACTTTTTTCACTTATTTTTTATATTTTTTGACCCAGACCCACTTGGTTCTTGAAGATCCAGTGGGTCTGATGTCTGTATAATACAGTACAGTACACTATATAGGGTTCTGCACTGTATTTTACTTACACTGAACAGATCTATGCTTTCAGCACAGATCTGTTTAGCACCATGGACAGCAGGACGCCTGAGCAGGCGTCCTGTTGCCATGGGAACCTTCCCCGTCTGCCACAACTTCGCGGACGGGGCTTCGGGGGGCTGTCTGGGGGCTCTCTTCCTCTCCCAACGGGGGGCTGCAAAGGCACAGCAGCCCCCCGATCGGAGAGGGAGGGAGCTCCCTCTTACTGTTAACCTTTTCCATACAGCGGTCCGTACGGACCGCTGTATGGAAAGGGTTAAACGGCTGACATCGCATCAACGATGTCAGCCGTTTATACCAGGGTGCCAGCAATGTGCTGGCACCCTGGTATACCCACTGTACACCAACGATTACGCAATGGGAGGCGGGCGGGGGATCGCGATCCCGCCTGCCGCACCGCCCGCCTCCCGCAACGCCCCCACCGCCTGCGACACCCCCCCTGCACCACCCGCCGCCATCAAATCATGCAGGGGTGCAGGGGGGGGGTGTACTATATTGATTTTAGGCACTCTAAAGTTTCTGATCCCCGCGGTTAGGGACCGCGGGGATCAGAAACTGCAAAAAGCGCAGCAAACCGCAGGTCTGAATTGACCTGCGGTTTGCTGCGATCGCCGACACGGGGGGGTCACATGACCCCCCCCTGGCATTTTAACAGGATGCCGGCTGAATGATTTCAGCCGGCATCCTGTTCAAATTAACCCCTGCGGCGCCGGAATGCCGATTTTAAAGTCAGGACGTACCGGTACGTCCTTGGTCCTTAAGGACTCGGGAAATAGGGCGTACCGGTACGTCCTATGTCCTTAAGGGGTTAAGGACGATTGTTTTATCTGCTGCAATGTATATTATTAGCGCCACCTGCAGTAAATTGCCTGTAATTGTTTGGCCGCTGCTGACAGAGACACGACCTCTGCTGCATCTGCTGTGTTACATTTCTGCATCCTAAGTGTCTGTGACATTCAGTGCAGTTGTTTGGCCGCTGCTGACAGAGACATTTCCTGCGCTGCATCTCCTGTATAACGTTACAGAAATCAGACTTGGATGGTCGGAGGCGCTCTAATCCCTGGAGATTATCAGGGAGTATATTATAATATTACAATAAGTTTATTCTAAAACCAAATTCAGACATAAAAGTATACTTTTAAGGAAATAAATAGAGAATTTTCGGTGAATATGTGCGTGTATGGCAGCAGCCTCGGGGAGATACACTCTATCCGGCTCGTGGCGTCCCACGTGGTGTGAAGAAGAGCCGGTTTCTCCTTGGATTGCTCCCCTTGAGTATGCTTGGGTGGGGGTATTGGTGCAGGAACACTCGGCGTGCCCGCTTTCAAATGCCAGAATTAGATTGTATTTCCCTGGGCGGTGTGTCACTGTTTTCTCCTCTTTTCACCAAACGCATTTCAGGACTTACTGTCCCTTCATCAGTGGTCAACAGTAGACCATTGTCCACTCTTCTTATAGTAGATGTTTAATTACAAAAGGGGGTGAAACGTGATCAGGAGGAGGGAATTGGAGGTTCCCAAATATCAGTCCCACAGGTCCTAAAGTCATTGGATATCCTCTCGCATGGGTTTTTTCTTTCTTTCCATATACTTTCTCCTCCGTATCAAAAAATTCTATATAGTCTCCAGGGCTCAAAACTTGATAACAAACCAGGTCTAAAAATAAATGAAAACCAAGAAGCAATAAACAAAAATTAAAACGCTGTTGCGTTATCAAAGCGTCTTTTTATAAAAAATGCAGGAAAGACTGAATAAATATATATATAAAATCAATTCTAGCATATGTCTCTATAAATGGGATCCGTTCATTACTATATCAGCAGGTCTACTCCCAACTCAAAAGATCATTCATAACTTGGAGGAGATGGGATGGGAGTATATAAAAAAAAATATTTGTATAAAAAAAAAAATATTATGAGAATATGTGTCATGCATTTAGTTATTTATCTTGCCGTCAATGTTACTATACAGGAGAGTATATACAATGTTGTCAAGATGCAGATTATAAACACTAGAGCAGGTTTACCATGTTACTCTACTAAAACCCTGGAAAGAGATGGAGACCTGTACAGAAGACAGCCCGCGGTCGGGTTTTCTAGGAGAAGAGGTATCGGCCCCTCTGTCTGATGCAAGGAAAGTGGTTGTCATAGTAAAAATTGCTGACAGCCTCTCCTCTAAACAGGCTCAGGAGGCCAGGGAGTTCGTCAGCAGGAACACTGATCGGTTCTCGGACCTCCCTGGACGCACTTCCACAATCCAGCATGACATTGTCACTGAGCCTCAGGCAAAAGTCCGGTTGAAACCGTACCGGAGGAAGTGCAGCTGATGACGTCATCGAGGAGTCTACTGGGCCAGTCCTATGGTCTTAATACCCAAACCAGATGGGACGTTGCGGTTCTGTAACGATTTTCGTAAACTTAACGAGGTTTCCAAATTCGATGCGTATCCAATGCCTCATCGAGAGGTTAGGACAAGACGGTATTTTTCTGTTTTGGACCTCATGAAAGGGTACTGGCAGGTTCCTTAAAGGGAACCTGTCACCTCAAAGCTGCATCTACACCCGCCAGCAGTACCTCGTAGTAGCCCACACCCTGTAATAATCATATGTTTCACCCTTTTGTCCAATGCTACGTAAGTTCTGAAAAATGCGGTTTTATTCTCCATCAGCGCTATAGTGCCGGCCAGCTTAAAGTCAAGGTAACCACGCCCCTTAACCGCCCCCTCTTGCCGGAGGGTGATAGCCTGCAGTGCGGCCGCGATTCCCCAAGTCTCGCGCATGCGCAGTGCGCTCTGTAGTTCTGCCGCTGTTAGCCAGTTTTCAGCGGCGCAATGTGCATGCACGAGACTTGGGGAATCGCGGCCGCACTGCAGTCTGTCACTCTCATGCAAGAGGGGACGGTTAAGGGATGTGGTTACCTTGACTTTGCCGGCACTATAGCGCTGATGGAGAATAAAACCGCATTTTTTTTAACTTACGCATCGGACAACAGGATGAAACATGATTATTAACAGGCTGCGGGCTGCTACGAGGTACTGCTGGCGGGTGTACATGCATTTTTGAGGTGACAGGTTCCCTTTAATGGAGGCTGCCAAGCAGAAAACTGTCTTCATCACGCCTGAGGGGCTGTATCAGTATAAGGTCTTACCCTTTGGTCTGCATGGCGCCCCCGCCACTTTTCAGCGACTAATGGACATTGTGCTTCGTCCACATACGCTTCGGCTTACCTGGACGATATTATCATCCACAGTACCGACTGGAAAAGTCACCTAGCCAAAGTGCAGGCTGTAGTGGACTCCCTTCGGAAAGCTGGCCTAACTGCTAACCCCAAAAAATATGCTATAGGGTTAGAAGAGACTAAATACCTGGGGTATGTCATTGGGCGCGGAGTCATCAAACCCCAAGTGAACAAAATAGAGGCGATATGGAATTGGCCCCGACCTGTCACCTCTAGGCAAATAAAGTCGTTCCTGGGAATGGTGGGCTATTACATGAGCTTTGTCCCCCATTTTGCCACTTTAGCAGCTCCATTGACTGGACTCTTGAAGGGACACAAGTCAGTGATGGTTCGCTGGGATGATTGGTTGGAAGAGGCTTTCTCAGCTTTGAAGTCGGCTCTGTGCGGGTCCCCGATTTTGGTGACGCCCGACTTCAATAGGGAGTTTATAGTACAGACCGATACCTCCGAAGTAGGCCTCGGTGCTGTACTGTCTCAGGAAGTCAACTGGGAGGAGCATCCCATTGTCTTCCTCAGCCGTAAGCTCACCCCAGCCGAGACCCAGTATAGTATAGTGGAGAGAGAGTGCCTGGCTATCAAGTGGGCACTAGAATCTCTCCACTATTATTTATTGGGGAGAAAATTCGGCCTGGTTACCGACCACTCCCCTCTTAAGTGGATGAGCCAGGCCAAGGACAGAAATGCCCAAGTCACCAGATAGTTTCTCTCCCTACAAAACTAAGTTTTCAGTGGAACACAGGGCAGGATGGATACAGGGAAACGCGGATGCCCTGTCTCGGGTAAACTGTCTGGGGTGTGTTCACCCCCTCAGGTTTGAACAAAGGGGCAAGAGGGGTATGTGACACAGTGAGGGGTATAGTCTGGGAAAGCAGGTATTTATCTCCCAGCGTGTGCTGCTGGGCTGATTTGCAGCCAGGTGGGGTCAAATACCGGACTGGATTTTAATTGCTGGTCCGGTTTTGGCAGCACCTGGCTGTCCTTAAAGAGGCAGCTGGGCTCAGCAACAGGATCCATGTGTTGGGATGTGAGGTTTTGTGCCAGACTGGAGGGCTGAGACCCGTGTGCAGGGGAAACAGGCCCCCTAAAGCCTGCTGTAGACTGCTGGAGGCAGAACTGACAACAAGGTGACTTGTGCAATATGAACTTTCCATTGTGTGTGAAGTAACACCAAAGACTGCAAAGTGACATGTTGTTGTGTGCAACTGCCGAAGTGTGAATAAACACTGACGTTTGAGTTAAGAACTTGCATTTTGCCTCTGTGCTGCGTCCACTTACCCTATCTACCAGAGCGAAACCCCACAGGTCATTTAAAAGTGAGAAGATGAGACGAGTGAAGTGAAGTAGACTTCTTTGGTCATTTGAATGGCAGAGTTATAGAGTTTAAAGGCTATGGACATCTTTGGGACAATTTTTTTTATGATTTCATTTTACTCGTTTTGGACTAAAATCTCTTTTTCAATTGGTCTTTATTCAAAATTTTCAGACACTTTAGTGATGTAGGGGTTACATTTTTGGAGAAGATCTGCAGATAGCCGTGATTTCCATCAGAAGCATTCGGCACACCTGGAGCTCCTCTGAAGAAAACCTGTTCCAGGCGTGTGCCAAGGTTTCCGCGGTCTGTGTTGGGAAGGTCAGAGGGTAATGGGCGCTGTAGGGCAGGGGTGTCAAACACATTATCACCGAGGACTAGATCAGCAGTATGATTGCCTTCAAAAGGCCGGCTTCTGGAAGTCAGGCATCGGAGTCTGCAGTGCAGTCCTATGTAACATCACAGATAACAGTGATAACCCAGAGTACAGATAATGTAGTAGATGTCACCTGCAGTCCTATGTAACATCACAGATAACACAGTGATAGCTCTCTGAGTACAGATAATGTAGTAGATGTCACCTGCAGTCCTATGTAACCCCACAGATAACACTGTACTGGGTACATACTCGGTGTTGAAGTTAGGTGCAGTCCTTTGGAGTACTGGAATACTGGGGACAGGCTGAGCAGACTAGTGTACCCGTACTTACCTTAAAGTTCACCTACACAGAGTCCAGACCACATCACCAGAGATATACCGGGCACAGGCTGCACCCATGCCAGGGGCGTCACCTAGCCAGGCAGAGGGAGGCCGCTCCCTCCTTCCCCCCTAAGGCCTCGGCGGACTGCGTAACACAGAAGGTCTTGTCATGTGCAGCCCTGATGTTTAAAGGGACTGCCGCTGGGTATAGCCAATCATTACTTATGGTGTCAGGTCCCTGTCTTTTGACAACCTTGCACAGGCCACATAAAATTAGGTGGTGGGCCAGATTCGGGCTTTGGGTCTGACACGTGCTGTAGGGTGTCCTGCGAGTTGATGCCAAATATGTTTCTGTATGTGTGAACGGTAGGAAAGTGATGAGAAGAGTGAGAGGCCTTTATAGTAAAGGAAGGAAGATTGTGGTCAGAAAGCAGGAAGGGGCAGTTAGTAAAGTCAGAGCTGAGAAGAAGACCACATCAAGAGTATTGCCGTCTGTGTGTGTGGCAGAGGAAGTAAATTGTGAGAGGCCAAGAGAGGAGGTTATAGAAAGAAAGAGGCCGAAGAGGAGATCGGATCATTACCGGGGATGTTAAAATCATCCAGAATAAGAGCTGATGATTCGCCTGATACAAAATGAGGCTGCCAAGAAGCAAAGTGATCCAGGAACTGGTGGGCCGAACCTAGGGGATGATGGACAACAGCAACTGAAGGGGGAATGCTCAGAAGAGTCTGATGGTGTGAACCTCATAAGAGAGGAATGTGAGAGAGGGAACAGGGGGAATGACCTGAAATGTCCACTGTGGAGAAAGTAGTGTGCCGACTCCACCACCATGCCATGTGTGCAATAACATGAAATGTCGGAGCTTCACATTAGATCCCTACCCGAATACACTCAAACGAACACTGCACCAAGAAGGAGTTGTTGGAATGGAATGAAGCTTCCTCTGTGTGACTGTAAGGATGATAAATGTAAGAAATTACAATATTGGAGAAAAGGAGATTATTGGAAAAAACTGTACAAATACAAGAAAGCTCTAGGACCTGTGAGGAAGTGACAGGCCTCTTATATGAGGGAAGATATATGTCTCCTAAAATGGTGAAGGGAACTTATTAGAGGAGATATGTGCTTGTGCAGGAGAATCGGCTGCGTGTCTTGTCACTTTAGAAGTACTAATCCCAGGAACTGGCATCAAAACTCGAATTTGAGGCTGGAAAAACCACTGTAGGGGGTCAAGCATGGAAGTTAACTCTGCAGGAGTCTTACTTTCTGTAGAGAATGGCAGTTCGAGCAACCGATCCGCTTATCTTGGTTGCCTCGGAACAGGTTCCTGCAGACATTTCTTGAGCATGTTGTGGTGTACTCGCTGAGTACCTTTATCTTCTTTCCGGATGTCGTAGACTTCCGGTGAGGGGACAGCCATGACTGTATATGTTTCGCTTTCCCAGTGACTATCCAGCCTGCTTACTGGGTGATTGTTTCTGAGCCAAACCTTGTCTGTTTGCAAGGGCTCAGCATGTGCATGTTGATCAAAGTTGTTTTTGTTGGGCCTTCTCTATTTTAGAGTCTACTATCTCTCTGGCATCCTCTAGGCGCTTTCGATGCTCTTTGACCCACTCAGATTGGGGAAGGAGTGGTTCTGAGTCCTGCACAGGGATATCAATGGCAAGGTCTGCAGGTAAACGGCCCTGTCTTCCAAACATGAGGTAGTATGGTGAAGCAGTGAGTGGTATTATTGTACAGGTACACTAATTCAGGGAGAAGCAAAGGCCACTCTGCTCTCTTGTGAGGTGGTACGGCTTTGAGCATATTGATCAGGGTTCGATTCATCTTCTCGCACAGCCCATGCAGTGGTCCTCAGTTTTTTGCAGGTCTACAAGTCACAAAGTTCATAGACCAACTGAGACTCGAATGCGGATCCTTGGTCAGTGAGTATCTTCTCAGGACACCCATATAGCATAATGAAGCTTTTCCACAAAGCAGCTGCTGTAATTTTGGCTGTTAAGTCCTTCACAGGTAAAGCCACAACGAACTTGGTGTAGTGGTCTATGATCGTCATAGCATAGGTGTATCCAGATCTGCTGGGTTCCAGTTTCACGTGGTCTATAGCCACAATTTCCAGAGGACTTTTATTCACTATTGGACGAAGGGGGCTCGCTGATCATGTCTTTCTCTTCTGGCCACAGCACAAGTGGGACACTCCCGGCACCAGGCTTCAATATCACTTTTCATACCAGTCCTTTTTTGGGTTCCAAAGTGACCAGACCTCTTATGGTACATATCCATGACCATCCTGGCATCTCTTAGGGGCACCACTATCCGGTGGAGGCGCTCATATGTAACTGGATTAAGCGTTCTCCGGATGAGTAGATCTCGCTGTATGAAGAGCATTCTGCGTTGTCGCCAGAGGCAAAATAGTTCTGAGTCAGCTCTCCGCTGCCAGATTCTTTCCGGTACGTGCCCACTGGAAAAGTAATCCAACGGTTCTCCGATAACTCTGCTCTCTACTTGTAGTTGGAGCCAGAGCTCTTTCTCAACTGGAGGTGAGGGACCACAGGTCTTTGGAGCACTAGGGGCTTGGAGACTTGGTGCTTGGTGCATAGAGCTTCCTGCCAGGCAAATCGGGAGTAGAATATTGGCATTTCCACATCTTCCCACTGATTATCTTAGGAAATTAGTTCATTCTGGGCAGGTAGCCTGGATAGGGCGTCAGCATTGTCATTAGCTTTGCCCGTCTGGTACTTAATGGTAAAGTCAAAATTTGCCAGTCTAGAGGCCCATCTTTGTTCTAGATCTTACAGACGTGCAGTGTTCAAGTGAGCCAGTAGATTATTATTAGTGTAGACAGTGAAAAGTGCGACCGCTAGATAATCTTTGAACTTCTCAGTTACAGCCCAGAACCAAGGCCAGAAATTTCAGTTTGAAGGAGCTATAATTGTGGTCATTCCGCTCTGGTTCTCGTAAAGATCTACTGGCATAAGCGATGACTCTTTTGATTTCGGCTTGTGTCTGAGATCGTACGGCTCCTAAACCTTTCTTACTTGCCTCTGTATAGAGACAGAATAGTAGGCTATAGTCAGGCTAGCCCAAGACTGGTGGCTCTGTGAGTTTTTCTTTAAGCAGTTGGAAAGCGGTCTCTTGCTTATCATTGCATTTACTGATATTTTAGCATTCTGACTGCCTTTGGGATGACCCTTCAAAAACTCCTGGATAGGCTCCGCAACTTGAGTGAAGTGGGGAATAAATCTCTGGTAATAACTTGCGAATGCAAGAATGCTCTTGACCTCCTTGAGTTTTGTACTGCTGCTATCTTATCAGGTTCCGGTTTTATGCCTTCTGCGCTCACAACATGTCCCAGATATTTCATTTGGGGTTTCAGCAAGTGACACTTTGAAGGTTTGACCTCCAATCCATATTGAGTCTGGAATACATCTGCCATGTGCTGTAAATGCTCTTCCTAGATCTTGGAGTAGACGATCACATCATCCAAGTACAGCAATACGGATTCAAAGTTTTTGTGTCCAAGGCATCTTTCCATGAGTCTCTGAAATGTCCCAGGGGCATTACACAGACCAAATGGCATGTTGTTGAACTCGAACAGACTCATTAGGGTGGTGAAAGTGTTTTTTTCTTTATCCTCTGGTGCCATGGAGACTTGCCAGTAGCCACTGGTTAGATCCAAGGTTGAGAAATAGGCAGTAGATCCCAGGACTGCAAGAGAACCTCAATTCGTGGCAAAGGGTACGCATCCTTGTGCGTTATGTTGTTAATTTTGCAATAATCCACGCAGAAACTGATTGTTCCGTCCTTCTTCTTTACCAGGACCAAAGGGACAGCCCTGGCTGACATTAGCTGTCTTCATGTCCTGAACCATCTTCTTCATCTGCTGGTATAGAGCTGGAAGCATGGGCCTATATCTTTCTTTAATTGGATTGTGAGTGCCAGTTGGAATAGTGTGCTTTATCAAGCTGGTTTGACCATAGTCCAAGGGTTGTTTGCTGAAGACATGGTGGTGCTCCTTGGCTAAATCCAACACACCTTTGAGTTGTTCTGCAGAGGTGGTGGCATCTCCAATGTGTAGTTCGGCCCACCAAGGCTGCTCAGGCGGATCTTTGGCTACTTCTGCTGTTTAAAGCACTTGTTGTGCAGCAGCAGTAGGTGAATCCAGGACGTCTTGTAGACGGACATGATGTAGACTCGCCACTGGATAATATTTCTTCAATACTGCAGCTTCATCACTTAGATTGACCAAGCATATGGGTACCCTTCCACGCGATACAGTGACTAAGCTCCTGGTGACTCGGACAAGAGGGTGATCTTGTAATTGTAGGGGCTCCACGAGGGCCTGGTAATCCTGGCCTTGGATCCCGATGCAAGCTCGGCACCAAATCAGGGTCTCTGCTCCAGTTTGAAGTCTAATAGGTTGAGCATCTTGGATGCGAATGCGGCAGATTTCTCCCCATTGATTACTGAGTCTTTGTTGAGCAGTTAACACTTGCATAATCTGGTGTATGACACGCTGAGTCACACTGGGTGCAGTTAGTAGAGTTTTCTGCAAGGCTTCTTGCACCTCAGTGTAACAGTTCCCGATTGCATCCATCCCAAGGACAACAGGTTCTTCGTCATAGTCTGTTACTTGAATCACAACTACTCCCTGGTGTAGGAGTTCGGTATCTTCGATCTGTAAGGTGGGTTCTGTTAGGGATATAAATCTTTATATAAAAGAAAGGATCAAAGGAAAATTTTCAAAGGGAATTGATCCTAGAGGTAAAACACCTCAAAAAGAGTTTGTCGTTAATTTAATTGTATTGTGCAATCAGTAAAACATGGTGCAAGCGTCTATGCAAAAATATAAATGATTTATTATACAATAAAAGCTTAATCAATATAAAATTCAATAATATGCAATAACACGCAGTAATATGTAGTGCCCTATATTCGCCACTGGATGGCTCTAACACAAATACCATCGTTACCTATTACCTCTTAAACGTAAAATGTAATACAACCGTCTCGACCACAATTGTGAGATATACTATCAGTTGACATAGTAAACGCAATAGTGATTAGGGTAGATACGAACCCTTGCTCTGCTCAAACTATGACCAATCTCGGATATCGGGTAGTATTGCGACACAACTTATAAATTATGAGGCCTTATATCAATATTAGATCTTTTATTCAGTAATATGCATATTTACTGAATGGTGATAATATTGATGTAGCACTTTTAACATCACACATCCACACTAAAGTGGGGAGTTACTAAATATAAGGCCAATTAATTCAATCAATACTACACATAATAAAGTTATACGTTAAGCTCTAACGTCCATTCTGATCATTGGGATTTTTCTCCTCGAGTCTCTACTTTCTTTCTTGTGTGTGGTTTATTATCAAAAACTTATCAGTTAGGCACACCTTCCCAACTTGGAGTTTTCCAATCATTGTCGGTTAGGCGTGTACATATGATAATGACTGTGATGTCACTGTATCCCCCAGAATGCATTTCTGCTGTTGGTGTAATGTTACTTAATTATACCTAGGTGGCACTATTGCATGAGCCATTAGCATCATTACCAGTAAGGGTTAAATGACCAGGTCTGATTTCATCTTACATTCCACAAACATAACATATGGAATCCTAAATCAGAGCTAAAGGGATAAACTTTGACACATATACCGATTAAAGCATAGACATTCAGGTACCAATTTAGACATCTCCTAAACTATTAAATTTATGATATCGATAAGAATATAATAGACCTTGTACTATCACAGACGTGTGTCTACTTTGTCACTTCAACGGGTGATTGATTTTTAGTTAGGATAACATCGCTTTCCCTGAACGGAGACTCATTAACAAAGTCTATACTTCAAATTCTTCTCATCATACTTTAGGATTACATGCGTTCCTAGTGAGAAATATATAAGATAATAGATGCATTGACGTCCTTCATAATATTTAACAATAAAAAACAATACATATGTCCTATTGATTATGTTATAGAAAAAAAAAAAAACTAAGGTTCATTATATGCGTATACAGACACCACAGATTTTCTGCTTCACCAATAGACATCAACTCTCGGGGTAATTAGTACCAAATACGTCTAGAGAATATCCTTATCTCAGTCATAAATCTATAAGGAGACAAGAATGACTCTTCTTAGACTGGTACATCTATAGAGAAGAAACCTTAGGAACAGTGTCCTTTGCATAAACCTAATTCGGCCAACTATTGATATTTAGATATAAATGTTATATACCTATGAAAGAGCACAACAGTTCCCAATATCCTAAGATGGGAACCGTTTGGCCATCAGTAGTTCTGATATGGATCCAGAATGTTGGGGGTTGTGTTAACTGGGCTCCCCTCTGACAGATTTAAAATGCGGATTGACGGATGGTAGTAACTTGAGATACAGTGTCAATCAGAGCAGAAAACGTTACTCCGTTGATGCTAACTTCAATCACAGGGCGGCCTCCCACATATCTAAGCATGAAGGCTGAATCTTCGGGACCTAGTATTCTTCCTCCTGAGGGGCGGTCCTTGGCCTCAGGGGATAGTCGTTTAACTGCCAGCAATTCTCTTCGGCGTGAGCATGTTTTAGACAATACCGGCATTTGCGTTTTCTGGGGTTTTGATACCCAGGGTCCGACCACCTAGCGGTCGGCTGACCATTATATTCCCGTGGACCGGTTGGAGGACGTTCTCTTGGCGCAGTAGTCTCTTTCTCAGCATTGGGTCGCTGTTCCAGTCGCTCTAGCTGCTTCCTCATATATTCCATATTCTCAGCTAGGTAGGAGACTTTGGCCATCAGGGCTGCCACAGCATCTCGGACAGGTGCCTGGGCCCCACACTTCGCTATCTGGCCATGGACAGCGGGTCGCAGGACGGGGCAGACCTTCTTATCTTCAGGAGGTTAAGAGTGGTGATTTTCTCCCAGGATGCCAATAGCGAGCTCCTTAAAATCTAGGGATGGGATATCCGGGTGCTGAACCGACAGCATCTTTAGCTGACATTTGAGAGGTTAGTCAGAGCACCTTCGATAAACTGCTCTCTGAGGGTCTGATCTTGTCCCTCAGCTTCATGGGGAGCTAAGTGGATAACTGCCCGCAACACTTCTTTCAGGGATAGGGCAAAGTCTCTTAGTGACTCCGTGGACTGCTCTTTTCCAAAGGAACGCATCTTCAGTTCCGAGGCGGTCCTAGTGTCAAAGGCGGTACTGAGTCGGTCTAGGATCTGCTTAGCTGTTTTTTGCTCTAAACGGGGCCAGGACTTGACCTCCTGGAGCGCAGCTCCCTATAGTTGGCCGATCAGGATTTCCACTTTCTGGTCCTGAGATACTGGATATAGCTTAAACGTAGCCAACATTTTATCACGGAATGTGGAAGCTAGGGTGCTCCAAAGCAATATGGCATAGTAAGAGGCATGATGCATGCAGCTGCCGCTGTTGGATCACTGCAGTCCAACTGGGTGTTGTCTTTGCTGTCCGACATGGCTTTTGGTATCCTGTACTAGACTAGAGGGGTCAACGTAGGCTAAACAGCAATGTAAGTGCGTGTTACTGCGACTGCGCAATTTTGTGGAGTATAATGCTCGGGCAGGAGGATACCAGTCCTAAACAGTCTTTAATAGCGGTATTTTCCCCAGTAGTACTCACTCAGATCTTCAGTCGCGGGTTCTCTGGATCCGGTGGAGAGAGAACCGCATTTGCCCTTTTCCAAGATTGCCGCACGCTTCACTTCCTGTAAGAGCGCTGTCGACTTCCTCTGTCCTCCCTGATGCTGGCGTGAACTAGAGGCTAGGGAGAGGCTTTGGAGGTGGAGCTGCCACTTCCCTTCTCTTTGCCGTGCGATCGCTCCCTGTGGGCAAGGCTGGGTTTTTCCGCTGTGGAGGGGGCGTTTCTTCAGTTTTCCCGCTTCTGGACTGGTAGAGGAAGCTGCGCGTCACCATTAAAGATGGTGGATTAACCCTTCGGACAGTTTTGTGCACACTTTTAATGGGACTTTTGTAATCCTGTAGGCTAGATAATTGTATGGCACAGTTTAGTATAGTTCAAATCCTGTTTGTGACGCCATTTGTGACGTCCGGCCCCAGCCTTGAGATCCCTTTAAGGTGTTATGACCAACAGGTGTATAAACAGTTTGTCATGACACCAGATGCGGTAAAGCAGTAGGAGCGGAAGGCTCTCTTTTAAGATGTGTTGTTGGTGGGACACCCAGTGCAGGATTGCCAGAGTGGTGTAGTGCAGCCTACAATGTCTCTGCATATGTTGGATGCACGTGTCACGGTGCTCCCAACTGGAATATCCCTGAGATCCCACACGTAGCTGTCCAAAGCAGAGCAAGGTGTAGTTGAACTTGGATGATGGGGGAATGAATTGAGTCCAGACTTGAGTATAGAGTTTAAACACAGTTTTACTTGTCTTTAAAACAGTTTCTGGTTCCTTCCTGATTCCCAGCAGGTATTGGAAAACTTTGGCAGGCTGGTAAACACTCTCGGCGCTGCTACATCTGTTGCTATCTCTCTCTTTGCTGTACTTTAGGTTTGCAAGGTTAAACAGAAATCCTTTCTCTTACTTTCTGCTGTATGCATATGCTGGCTAAAGTCCTCAGATTTCTCTTTGCTTGTAACTTATCTTTGTAAGGTCTCTGGTGTACTCCAAGGAATCTTTTGCTGGCTTTAGGCGATGCTCACCCTGCAGGGGCGAGTCTTTCACCACACAACCTCCCTCATGCAGCGGGTGATTCACTCTGACCTCTATCTAACTTCCTGCCCTCACTGGGGAGGCATAGAGACTGGATTCTAGTTCCACTCTCTGCTAGTGTAGCACTGCCAAGCTTTGCTGCCACCAGCTGGTAAACCAAGCACATTACATGAACATAATCAGATAGTATACCAGGAGATGCACAATGTGGAGGACCTGGAATAAATGCATTAAAATGACCTTGTTAGTGCATATACAGACAGAAGCAGGGAGTGGGCGTTGTAATGCCACTCGGAGGTGTTACATATGGCAGTACAGAGATATTACAGTATCGGTAATATGGCAGCACAGAGATATTACATCACTGGTAATATTGCAGCACAGAGATATTACAGCACTGGTAATATGGCAGCACAGAGATATTACACAGTAACACACACCTAGTGGCCATATTGGTGGTCACCCAACTTTCCCAGTAAGAGATGGTCAGTCTTAGTATCAACAAATCCTCTGTGAATATATCATGAGAGCTATGGCAGTACGGATCCATATGATATTGGCTCGGGAGGATTGAACCCGGGAGCCACTGTCACTGTTGTCATCTACAGCCAAACCTCCACGTGTAGAGCAAATCTCCATACATGTGGTCTCCTCCATCACTGAAAGGAGCGCCATTCCAGTCACCTCCACCTTCAGCAATCACAGGCCCTGTGTTATTAGCAGCCACACTACAGAGCTCTAGTGACCCCCTGTCTCCGGAGGACACCGGCTCCTGTAGTCCTGCTCCGAATAAACCTGTTGATACACAGGAGCTTGCATCCAACATTCATCTTATCTGCCGGTCACTGGAAATATTTCCTCCTCACTCATGCTGTGGGGGGTGAATTACTTTCCATGATACTGGGCAAATCCTTATTCTTGCTCCCTAGAAATGGTGATTTATGGAATTAGTTCAGTTCATCTCCCAACCAGATTTGGATCTAGGTTTTCTCCACCAGACGACCGATCTAAATCCATCAATGTCCAAGTGTCTTCCACCTGCTGTAAAGAATGAAAGCCGAGTCTCTGGAAGAAAGAGCCGTTCACAGCCTGGAATTCTATGTTCTTTATTACTGGATTAGTCTACATGCACACGACCGTATGTGTTTTGCGGTCTGCAAATTGCTGACATCCGTATCCCATCCGTTTTTTTTTGCGGATCCATTGTAACAATGCCTAAAACGGACAAGAATCGGACATGTTATATTTTTTTGCAGGGCTACGGAACGGACATACAAATGCGGCTAGGACATTTTTTGTGGACCCATTGAAATGAATGGATCTGCATCCTATCCGCAAAAAAAACTGATCCGACACGGAAACAAACAACGTTCGTGTGCATGTAGCCTTAGTTTGAGGAGAAAGTTGTTGAGGAGCAGAACATTGTTATTTAGACCCTGATCACTAAACCTAGAAGTGAAGGAGCTGAGAGAAGAGTCTGATCTATAGACAGATCTACAGGAGGCCATGTATTCAGTCACTGTGTGCTTGTGTCTCCACAGGTGGATCCAGGAGGAGAAGTCCCCCCGAGAGATGTCCCCGTCCTCTGTATTCCCAGGACTGTCCAGAGGAGAAGCTCCCAGAGAACCATCAGGTAGATGGAGCTGAAGTCTTCTCAGAATCTGACCAGAAAGGGATTGAACCAAAGATTATTTCACATTTCTCTTCTTTAGGATGAAAATCCGATGTATATTAAGGTTGAGGTTAAAGATGAACCAGAAGAGGAGACTGATTTATGGGGCGATCAGCAGTGTAAGGAGGGGGGCTGTCATTTGTCAACTGGATACTACTCTCCTCATCACATGTAATAATCTCTCCTGTCCCTGTGTGTTTCCTACAGATGGACTCATAGAAGGAAATCCCCCCGAGAGATGTCCCCGTCCTCTGTATTCCCAGCACTGTCCAGAGGAGAAGCTCCCAGAGAACCATCAGGTAGATGGAGCTGAGCCCTATACACATCTATATAGGGGGGTCCTGCAGTCATAGAGGGGTCATAGATTGTGGGGGTCTCTTATGTGGATCTGTTAGATTTCCCACCTGTCTGCTGTATTGTCCTGAATTGTTACAGATGACAAATCAGGGGGAAGATGTGACCGATATTAAAGTGGAGGATGAAGAAGAGCGGATAATGGGCGATCCCCCGTGTAAGAGTGAGGTGGAGGAGGACATTCCAGTCCATGTGACCACAGGTATGGAATCATGAATGGAGGAAGGGAATTGGGGGGTTTCTTCATGTGAGGCTCCACCTTAGATCTCCAGTGAAGTAAGCTGAGGCCGCTCCATACGCTGTGGGTCCTGGGTGTGTTTTACAGTGGAGTCCTGTTAAAACCCTGCGATCCCACAGTCGCTAGAGACCACAGCATCTAAGAATATTTACTGAACTCATGGGGGACAACAGGATTATTTGTGAGGGTATGGTGAAATCTGTATGTGTTACATGTGGATTTGCCGTAGATTTCGCTCTTTACATTTCCACAGAGTTGATAGGCTGCAGATGTAAATCCGAACTGCAGGTCAATTTACGCTCAGATTTGTTTTTTTTGCAGCATAAGATAAGATTTCTCAAAATGTCCTCCATTTTGCTGGTACTGTAGAATGCTGAGGATTTGCTGCCCCTACATCCACAGTGTATATGCGATCTGTGAGCCTACCCTTACTATTTCACATGGGGGATTAGCATGTGGTCACAGAGTCTCTCTATTAGGACACAGTCTTGGTGTAAATTCACAGTGACCAGGATTTTTTAGTCGCCAAATTTAAAATGCATATAATTATAATTTAAAAAAGGACTTAGTGGAGAAGATTAATCGCAGGTGACAGCAGTGAGCCAGCACTGCATCTAGGAGAATACAGCTCCACCTACTTCTTACATCCGGCAACATCTGAGGACCAGGTGACTAAAAATGAAGAATTGCGTGGTTACGGCGTTCACCGCAGCGGAGATATTTTTTCATATTTTAATAGTTCACACTTTTTCAGGTGTGGCGATATTTAATATGTTTATTTTTTATTGTCTGTAAGTTTTAGATGTAAAATTGGGCGATTTAAACTTTTAGTATTTTGGTGTTTTAAATTTTTTTATTTTTTTAACTATTAGCCCCCTTAGGGGCTAGAACCCCTGTCCTATTCACCGTTATAGAGCTCCTTTAGGGTGAATAGGACCTCATACTCTCTCTGCTGCCCCGGGCTTTGTGCACACAGCAGGCAGCTTACCATGGACGCCTTCAGTAGCGTCCTGGCTGCTATGGTAACCGATTGGAGCCCCAGCAGTGTATATCTGCCACTGCCACCATTGAAGAGGACTGGAGGGGACCCTGTGGCCACTGCCACCAATGAATATAACAATGGGGGGGGGTGCCAATGATACTAATACAGGGGGGGCCGCACTGCGCCACCAATATTACTAATACTTGGGGGGGAGGGCGCACTGCGCTACCAATGATACTAATACTGGAGAGGGAGGGAGGGCACACTGCGCTACCAATGATACTAATACTGGAGAGGGAGGGAGGGCACACTGCGCCACCAATGATACTAATACTGGGGGGGCGCACTGCGCCGCCAATATTACTAATACTTGGGGGGGGAGGGCGCACTGTGCTGCCAATGATACTAATACTGGAGGGGGAGAGGGAGGGCGCACTGTGCCACCAATGGTTTATAATTTATAATACTGGGGAGGGGGCGCACTGCGCCACCATCGAATGTAATTAACTCATTAATGCAACTGTAGGCAGCGGGTGCTGGCAGCGGTACCACAGACCCGGCCTCAATAACAGGGCATATGATCCGTGGCAATTAACCCCTCAGATGTGGCACCTGAGGGATTAATTGCCGCGGA
This sequence comes from Bufo gargarizans, assembly GCF_014858855.1. Lineage (NCBI taxonomy): Eukaryota > Metazoa > Chordata > Amphibia > Anura > Bufonidae > Bufo > Bufo gargarizans. The sequence continues at coordinate 62,041,603 of NC_058083.1, read as the reverse complement.
TCGCATGCCCCGCTATTGAGTCCGGGCGCCAGGTCTGTGATACTGCTGCCTATACTTGCATTAATGTGTTTTGCATTCATTGGTGGCGCAGTGGCCACAGCTCCTCCCCTCCTCCTCCCTGCTATCTCCCCACTGGTGGCAGCGGCAGCCGCGTCACGGGGGGGGGGACTTATTCTTTCTCCACTGCATGCTCTCTTTAACTGATACTACGCTGCGCAGCCAATAGTATTGGTAAGTAGTAATACCCGGTGCGACCCTAATTCAGCTGCAGTCCAAGCGCATTGGTCGCCATCTGGAGCCCTGCTGTATTGGCACACTACCACCAGACTTATCCTGAACTTTATGAGGTGGTCCGTGTGTCCTCTTTTTTCCTTCCCCCTATTTTTTTTTATCTAACGAGCTTGGATTCTGGAAAAGCAGTTCTCATAATTGAATTATTGTATGATTTATTCTAATTCCTCAAAACTCATCACTGTGATTACTCTTCGCTGTCTTTGCCCACATGTTTTTTTTTTTTTTTTTTTTACAAAATGCTGGATGTTCTTTGGATAAAGTTTAGACTTGTCTTCAGAATGTTTCCGTAGTGGAACGTTAGGCTGCAGTATAAGAGGAGATGTTCGCTGCCCTATAGTGAACGCGATGATGCTCTTCTGGAACTGTCTGCTTTAAAGGTCTTAAAAAGCTTTAAAGTGGCTGCACTGGCATTCTACTTCTGACATTGCTTTAAAATATCCAAAGTGTTCTAGATGCGGGTCTTCTGGAATCCTGGCCAATACTGGACGATATTCAGAGGATTCCTTCTCCTAAAGTTCATTATTTTACACTTGGAAACTTTGAACTGCAGTTTCCATTGTTCGCTCCATTTATCGCGTAAAGCTAAATTATTTTCAGTATTATAGACACCTCCAGGAATGTCAGCCCTATTGCTAACTGTTGTGCCATTGGCAAACAGGTACACCCCATCTACCGTCGTACCCTACATACAGGCACACCTTATCTATCATCATACTCTACCTATGGTCACATCTTACCTACTGTCAAATTATACAGACGTGGACAAAATTGTTGGTACCCTTTGGTCAATGAAAGAAAAAGTCACAATGGTCACAGAAATAACTTTAATCTGACAAAAGTAATAATAAATTAAAATTCTATAAATGTTAACCAATGAAAGTCAGACATTGTTTTTCAACCATGCTTCAACAGAATTATGTAAAAAAATAAACTCATGAAACAGGCATGGACAAAAATGATGGTACCCCTAGAAAACACAGAACATAATGTGACCAAAGGGACATGTTAATTCAAGGTGTGTCCACTAATTAGCATCACAGGTGTCTACAACCTTGTAATCAGCCATTGGGCCTATATATATGGCTCCAGGTAATCACTGTGTTGTTTGGTGATATGGTGTGTACCACACTCGACATGGACCAGAGGAAGCAAAGGAAAGAGCTGTCTCAAGAGATCAGAAAGAAAATTATAGACAAGCATGTTAAAGGTAAAGGCTATAAGACCATCTCCAAGCAACTAGATGTTCCTGTGAGTACAGTTGCACATATTATTCATAAGTTTAAGATCCATGGGACTGTAGCCAACCTCCCTGGACGTGGCCGCAGGAGGAAAATTGATGACAAATCTAAGAGACGGATAATCCGAATGGTAACAAAAGAGCCTAGAAAGACTTCTAAAGAGATTCAAGGTGAACTTCATGCTCAAGGAACATCAGTGTCAGATCGCACCATCCGTCGTTGTTTGAGCCAAAGTGGACTACATGGGAGACGACCAAGGAGGACACCATTGTTGAAAACGAATCATAAAAAAGCAAGACTGGAATATGCCAAACATGTTGACAAGCCACAAAGCTTCTGGGAGAATGTCCTGTGGACAGATGAGACAAAAATCGAAGTTTTTGCCAAGGCACATCAGCTGTATGTTCACAGACGAAAAAATGAAGCATATCAAGAAAAGAACACTGTCCCTACTGTGAAACATGGAGGAGGCTCTGTTATGTTCTGGGGCTGCTTTGCTGCGTCTGGCACAGGGTGTCTTGAATCTGTGCAGGGTACAATGAAATCTCAAGACTATCAAGGAATTCTAGAGAGAAATGTACTAGCCAGTGTCAGAAAGCTTGGTCTCAGTCGCAGGTCATGGGTCTTGCAACAGGACAATGACCCAAAACACACCGCTAAAAACACCCAAGAATGGCTAAGAGGAAAAAATTGGACTATTCTAAAGTGGCCTTCTATGAGCCCTGACCTCAATCCTATTGAGCATCTTTGGAAGGAGCTGAAACATGCAGTCTGGAAAAGGCACCCTTCAAACCGGACACAACTGGAGCAGTTTGCTCATGAGGAGTGGGCCAAAATACCTGCTGAGAGGTGCAGATGTCTCATTGACAGTTACAGGAAGCGTTTGATTGCAGTGATTGCCTCAAAAGGTTGCGCAACAAAATATTAAGTTAGGGGTACCATCATTTTTGTCCATGCCTGTTTCATGAGTTTATTTTTTTACATAATTCTGTTGAAGCATGGTTGAAAAACAATGTCTGACTTTCATTGGTTAACATTTATAGAATTTTAATTTATTATTACTTTTGTCAGATTAAAGTTATTTCTGTGACCATTGTGACTTTTTCTTTCATTGACCAAAGGGTACCAACAATTTTGTCCACGTCTGTAACTACAGGCACTCCCTATCTACTGTCATACCCTACCTACAGGCACCCCAATCTATCGTCATACCCTACCTACAGGCACACCCAAGATACCTTTATACCCTACCTACAGGTACATCCTAACTACCGTCATACTCTTCCTACAGGCACACCTTACCTATAGTCATGCCTAACCAACAGGCACATCCTACCTATCGTCATACCCTACCTACAGACACATCTTACCTACCGTCGTACTCTACCTACAGGCACACCCTACCTACTGTCATACTGACTAACAGGCACATCCTACCTACCCTCCTACTTTACCTACCAAAACACTTCAAAACATACAGCAGGCCCCACCCAATACAGACCTTTGTGGTCACTTCCAAAAGTTCAACATTAACAACACTTTGACATCTATCCTTTACCAATTGCAAATCCACTGAACTATCCCAAGATTAAGTAACGTATCTATCAGTTCTTTATTGAGATTAGTATAAAAGGCTTTGCTGAAATCCAGATACGTGATGTCTATGGCACCACCTTCATGATCTGCCCTCGGTAAAGCCATGCTATTCTGGTTCAGGGGGACAATTGTCTTGTGTTTTAGTAGTTTCCATTATTTTGACTACTACAGATGTGTTATCCTAAGTTCCCTATAGTTACCAGCTCCAAAGGAATAGTGAATGTAAAGGAAGGACTTCTCTCCTCTTTCCTGCCGGACACAGTTCTGAATTTGGCTCACACTGCATGTCTGTTTCCAGCCTACTAGGAATGTTATGATTTTGTGGTGTGAAAAAAAATAACAAAATCCATTTTTAATCCTAACAGGAAATGCCAATAAGAACTCTGCGGGAACCATCATGTTATCGCCGGTAGACAATGGAGCTATCATTCCGCACTCTTCAGGAGAAAACCTCATTACCCTGCTTGTATATCCAGGGCTTCTAATTACAGATCTACCACGTAATCCAACTAATAATAAGCAACCTTCTGACCAATCACAGGTTGTTCTCACAAGTACACCACAGTTGCATCTTGGTACACATCAAAAAACTTATACAGGAGAGAGGCGATTTCCCTGTTCACACTGCGGTAAATGTTTTGCCCATAAATCACATCTGATTATACATGAGAGAATTCACACAGGGGAGAAGCCATTTCCATGCTCAGAATGTGGGAAATGTTTTAAAAATAAATCAGATCTTGTTAGACATCAGCAACGTCACACAGGAGAGAAGCCATTTCCATGTTCAGAATGTGGGAAATGTTTCTTTAGTAAAGCCAAACTTAGAGAACATCAGAGAATTCACACAGGAGAGAAGCCGTATTCATGTTCAGAATGTGGGAAATGTTTTACAAAGAAATCACATCTTGTTGCACATGAGAGAATTCATACAGGAGAGAAACCATTTTCATGCTCTGAATGTGGCAAATCATTTACATTTATATCAGGTCTTGTTACACACCAGAAATATCACACAGGAGTTAAGCCATTTTCATGTTCAGTATGTGGGAAATGTTTTACAGTGAAATCAAGTCTTGTTACACACCATAGATATCATACAGGAGAAAAGCCGTATTCATGTTCAGAATGTGGGAAATCTTTTACAGAGAAATCAAATCTTGTTGCACATGAGAGAATTCATACAGGAGAGAAGCCATTTTCATGCTCTGAATGTGGCAAACCCTTTACACACAAACAAAGTCTTGTTGTACACCAGAGATATCACACAGGAGAGAAGCCTTATTCATGTTCACAATGTGGGAAATCCTTTATTTGTAATACCAATCTTAGGAATCATCAGAGAAGTCACAGCGGAGAGATTCCGTCCTGATCTTCTATATGTGAAGATTTTTTTAAAAGAAGATGAAAATTTGAAACTCGGCCGAGAATTCATACACAGAGGAAACCAAATTCTTGCTTGTAATGTTGGAAATGCAAAAACAGATGTATAACCTATCAGGTTATTCACAGATATCAAACCGGCAATAAAAAGGTTTATTTTTGGGTGGAATTAGCCTGGATCTGACAAAGCGTTAATTTTAACGTAAATTTGTTTTCCCTTAGTCCTAACAGCAGCACAAGTGTGGAGTTCTACCCTGTGAAACTAATAGGACAGGTGGAAATTTTATTGATTAAAATTGCTACCAAGACAATTAAACAATTAACCCACTCCCTATAAAGGGATGCCTGCCCTTAAACCAGTGCTTTTCAGGGTGGGAAATTTGTGTGCTGCTGTTAGGACTAAGGGAAAACAAATTTACGTTAAAATTAACGCTTCCCTTACGTCCTAACCAGCAGGACAAGTGGGGACCTAGCAAGAAGCAACAGACAAATTGGGAGGGTTCCCCGTTTTTTTATGAGAGGGCGGCACTGAGAATGGTGCTTCCAAATGCCACTCCCTCAGAGCGCCTAAAGTCTAGGCGGTAATGCTTTATAAAGGTGCTGTGGGAGCTCCAAGAGGCTGCAGCACAGATTTGTTCCAGCGGAACCAAACTTTTCTCCGCGTATGAAGTAGATACTGCCCTTGTAGAGTGGGCAGTGACAAAGGATGGAGGAGCCAACCCCTGAGCTAGAAAAGGTTCATGGATTGCCTCTTTTACCTATCTACTCAAAGAGGGTTTAGAGGCCTTTAGACCCTTGTTTTTTCCCGACAAGGACAGCAGGAGGTGTTCGGATCTTCTGAAGTCCGCAGTTCTGTTCAAATAGATACTGAGATTTCTTGAAATGTCCAAGGAATGGAGGGCTTCTTCCTCTGGAGATGAGGGAGAGGGACATAAAACCGGTAAGGTGATGGTCTGATTAGTATTTCTAAATGATGGTACCTTGGGGACAAAGGTCGGTAGGAACCTCAACAGAACTCTGTCCTGGAGGAAGAGGGTATAAGGCTCAGCGGCTGCTAAGGCCTGCAGTTCTCCAATCCTCTTGGCCGAAGTTATGGCCAGTAGAAGTGTGACCTTCAAAGATAAAAATCTAAGGTCCACATTTTTCAAGGGTTCAAAGGGGGGAGAGGATAGCCCCTTCAGAACCACAGATAATTCCTATTCAGGGATAGGTCTCAGGATTCTAGGTTTTAGTCTTTCGGCTCCTTTGAGGAACCTCCTGAGTAGGAGGTCTTGAGCTAAAGGTCTGCCTAAACAGGCAGAAAGTGCACTGGTATGAACTCTGAGTATTGACGGGCTTAGACCCTTGTCCAGGCCGTCCTGCAGAAACTGTAGAATCGCTGAAAGAGGAGGATCTGAGGGTACAACCTCTTTATCAGCACACCACTAAAGAAAGATCTTGAATATCCTTGAGTAATCTTTGTTTGTGGACTCCGCCCTGGAGTGTGAAATGGTTCTCAAGACCTCCACAGAAAGCCCTCTAGCTTCTAGTAGGGACCTGTCAATCTCCAGGCTGTCAGACTGAGTCTCCTCAGATCTAGGCAGGGACCTGTGTCCTGATACACAAGGTCCTGCGTTAGGGGAAGTCTCCAATATGTGCCCTGACTCATCTTCATGAGTTGGGTGAACCAAGACCTCTTCGGCTAGAATGGTATCGCAATGACCGGGGTCTGGTCTTAATTGATTTTCGTCAATACCCTTGGTATCATGGAAATTGGAGGGAATATGTAAGCCAGCCTGAACCTCCATGTTATGCACAGAGCGTCTATCGCCAGAGGATTGTCCTCCTTGTAGAGGGAGCAGAATCTGTCCACCTTTTGGTGTTCAAGGGGGTCGCCATCAAGTCGATCTCTGGAAAACGTCTGGGTCAAAACGTTTCTGTTCAATAACCATTCGCCTGGAACTGGCAGACCCTGACTCAGCCGATCTGCAACTATGTTGAGATTCCCTCTGATGTGAACAGCAGAAAGGTGGGATAGACTGGTTTGTGCCCAAGCAAGAATTAAACTAACTTCCTGGAGGAGAGGTTGAGATATTGTGTCTCCCTGTCTGTTTATGTACGCAACTACCGTCGTATTGTCCGAACTGACTCTTACCGCCTTTCCGCGGATAAGAGGAGCAAAGTGGTAGAGAGCGAGACAAACTGCTCTCAATTCTCTCAGATTGGATGAGCGAAGCCTCTCCTGCGGACTCCAGGTACCTTGTACTGGATTCTTCTCCAGATGGGCTCCCCAACCTAGAAGGGAGGTGTTTGTGGTCAACGTGATCCAACGAGGTTAAATCAAGGACCTCCTATCTGATAGGCTCTTCCACCACCTGAGGAAGGAAAGGAATTCGGTAGACAGGGAGTGCGTCTTGTCCAACCCCTTGGGGTTGCGATTCCAGACTGCTGACACTTCTTCCTGAAGTGGACGTAGGTGCCATAGGGCCCAAGGAACTGCTTCCACAGATGCTGACATGTGGCCTAACATCTTCATGAGTGTTCTGATGGACACCCGCCGAGGTGCCATTAGGAACTGAGCGGCTCTTATCACTCGATCCTTCCTCTCTGGAGAGAGGGAAAGGGTCATCCGTTCGGAGTCTACAAGAAAACCCAGGAACATCCTGGAAGTAGATGGAACGATCTCAGAATTTTCCCAATTTAAGAGCCAGCCCAAGCGCTGGAGAGACTGAAGAGCCAGCTGAAGATGAGATAAAAAAAAGTCTAGAGTAGCGACTTTTAGAAGCCAGTCATCTAGGTATGGCACGATTTCTAGCCCTTGAAGCCTGAGTTGGGTGACAACTTTTGTGAAAGTGTGGGGAGCGGAAGAAATGGCAAAAGGCAGCACAGCAAAGTGGTAATGTTTTACCACTCATCTTATGGAGACCGCAATTCTTAAAAATCTCCTGTGAGCTGGGTGAATGGGGATATGAAGGTAAGCATCCTTCAGATCTAAGGTGATCATTAGATCGCCGGGGTTTAGGATGCTGATGAGTGATCGAATGGTCTCCAATCTCAAGCGCTTTGGTCTTATGAACTGATTTAGGTAACGCAGGTCTATGATCATGCGCCAATCCCCCGACTGCTTTGGGACTAGAAAAATGGAGGAGTATACTCCCAGCCCTTATTCGCGAGGAGGAACTTCCTCTAGGGCCCTTTTTTTTTTTTTAACAAAACTGTTTTGGTCTGGTTTAGGGTTCTGGTTAAAACAAATTTCTCTTGGGGAGGGGACAGAAAATCTATTTTATACCCCAACATAATTATTTCTAGGACCCACTGGTCCGGAATATTTTGCAGCCAGGCCTGCTGAAATAAACTTAGACGACCTCCAACCAGAGGGGAACTGAAATTCTGAGCATCGCACAGACGATTTGGAGGGGAAGGTAAGCGGGAGAGTAATAGATCCGCTTTACGGTCCTTTACCGCGACCCCGTCCGCGTCTGGACGACTCCTGACGTCTCTGAGACCTTGAGGGGCCCTGGGTACTAGAACTTCTGGGCCTACTCCGTCCCCAAAAGGATTGTTGGGGGAGGGACTTCCCCTTTTTATCCGCCAGGCTCTCCATTATCTTATCTAATTCTGAACCAAAGAGTCTTCCTGGTTCATATGGTAAGCCACAGATTGAATTTGGAGGCGTTACCGGCAACCCAGGGACGCATCCATAGAGAGCCATGCCTTTAGCGCCTAATTTCAGGTGCTGTGTGGAAGCGTCACACAAAAAGTCAGTTCCAAGGAGTAAGGTCTCCAGATTCCAGGTCCGACTGAATTCTGAGAACGCGGGACCGAAAAAACTCTGCGACTTCTGAGGAAGCAACTGCAACAGGAGCAGAGGCTTCAGCAGCGGAACAGCTGCGCCTCAGAGTGCAGTCGGTCCTCCGATCTAATGGATCCGGAAGGTTGCTTCCGTCATCAGAAGGAACTAAGGTCCTCTTAGACAACTTGGAGATCGCCGAATCGACCATCGGAGGCGGTACCCACAGTTCTGATTCCGACTCCTGGAGAGGAAACATCAGTTTAAATCTCTTCGTGAGAACCGGACCTTTTTCAGGATGCTTCCATTCAGTTAACATAAGCTTTTTTAAATCTTTATCCACTTTAAAGGCCCTTGGCCCCATAGAGGTGGACGGTGGAGCTTCACCTTGCTCAACATGCGTCGGAGGAGGACAGCATAAAAGACATCTATTGATTCATAGGAGTCCGGCATCTGTCAGTTGGCACAAGTTAGGTGCTTCTGTTTATTGGAGGATCTCCCATGCTGGTCACCATTGGGAGACGCCATCTGAAAAAACAACTTGGAAAGTAGTTTAGAATAGACTCACTGCAGGCAGAGAGGGAGAGTCTGGCGTCTGCTGAGCTTTTATAGCTAACAGACCCTCACCGTAGGTGTAGCTTGGCCCCCCCACCCGCCGGAAGTGACCTACTGTCACTACATTATTACTTATAAAGACAAACCAGAAGGGCCCCCTCAATTATATGTGTAAATCTGGGGAAAAAATACAAATTTAGGCACCCCAGGCCCGAAGCGCAGCTAAAACAGCCGCCGAATATATGTGTGCCGCTGACCCGGAAGTCGTATTCTGACGCACTTCCGGGTATGGCGCGCGAAACGCTGAGCGCAGCAGCCGGGACCGCGGCCGAGTACAGGCCGAGTCCAGGGGGATATCGCTGGGATATAGAAGTGCCAACAGGCCCCTGCTCCATGTAACTATGGCAGAGGCCGCAACCCGGCAGAACCTAGGAAAAAACGGCCACAAGGACCAATAACTTGGCAGCAAACTAATCAAAAAAGGTAACAGGCAGGGCCAGCACCGGTTTAAGGGCAGGCTTCCCTTTATAAGGGGTGGGTTAATTGTTTAATTTTCTTGGTAGCAATTTTAATCAATACAAATTCCACCTGTCCTACCAGTTTCACAGGGGAGAACTCCCCACTTGTGCTGCTGGTTAGGACGTAAGGGAACACCCAATTTATATTCCCTGAGGTCAACGGTGACTAGGTCCATGGAGGGAAAGTATTGTGGATATGAGGAAGAGAAGGAGAGCCTTATTTACTGTGAGAGCAGTGAAGATTAATCGTCCGCATGAACCTTCGGACCTGCACCTATCTTTAGAATTGAACCCATAAAGTGATAGAGGGTGCACCGCTTATGCGTGACCGCCCTCCATTTAGTCCTATAGGAGTGCCCAAAATAGCTGAGCGTTGGTTCGGCTATTTCTGTCAGCCCCATAGACGTGAATGGAGAGGTGGCCACGCTTGCACGGTGCACTTCCCATTAATTTCAATGGGACTGTCGAAAATAGCCTAGCGCACCGTTTGGCTATTTTTGGTAGTTCCATAGGAATGAATGGAGACTGGCTGCGCATGTGAGGTGCACCGTCCTTCACTTTGTGTGCTCCGTTCTAAAGATAAGTGCAAGTCCCAGAGGTGGCCCCCACACCTATCAGATATTGAGGGCATATCCTAGCGATATGCCCCTAATATCTTAGGTGAGACAGCCCTTTTAAGGACGAAGCCTCATTTTTCAAATCGGACGTGTTTTCACATTGTTTTTGTGACATATTGTATGTTTGTGGCAGATATGGGTTGCTATTTTTGTGTTTTTCTATACACAAATGTGAAATTTTATGAAAATTTTGAAAAATTTGCAATTTTCAAGATCTGAGAATTTATGGTTTTGAGTTAGATGGTGAAACTACACAAAAAAGTTAATATTTTACATTCTAAATGTGTCTACTTTATGTTGGCATCATTATTGAAAAGTATATATATTTTTTTGTGGAATGGTTTGAGGGTTAGGACATTGTGGTATCATTAGTCTAATTAGAGGCGGTTGCTGCCCATAAGACTGCAGCAGTACCTGACCGCACCATGTGACGTCGCTAATCTTGGCAAACTGATCACTAAATGCTGTGGAGAAAGTGGGTTTATTATCCTGAGGGGGGAACATTGCTTGTCGGGATTTGTGGTGGACAATATAAGATGCCCAGTCCAGAATCCACCACTTGTACCCTCGGTCACGCAGTCTGTTATTAGCTTCCTAATACAGTACAACATAACAACGCTGGACCACCAATGACTATGGTACAGTCTGTTATTAGCTTCCTAAATTTTCTGTGGAGCGAGCCCTTTTAATTCTCATGAATTTGAAGAGAACCGCTGTGATTGTGTGTCGAGGATGATTTGCGCTGGCCTCCAGAACACTGTTGCCTGCTTATGGCTTGCTACGTATGATACACCATAATAACAATGTTATACTGTAATCATTGGTGGCCCAGTGTTATTATGAAGTATCATAGTCATTGGTGGTCCATCGGTATTATGGTGCCCCAATGACTGATACTTCATAATAACACTGGGCCACCAATGATTACGGTATAACATAACGCTGGACCACCAATGACTATGATACACCATAATAACAATGGGCCCACCAATGACTATGATACATTATAATAACACTGGACTACCAATGAGTACGGTACACCAAAATAACACTGGACTACCAATGTCTACGGTATACCATAATAATGCTGGACCACCAATGATTACAGTACATCATAATACGCTGGACCACCAATGACTACAGTACATCAGAATAACACTGGACCACCAATGACTATGGTACAGTCTGTTATTAGCTTCCTAAATTTTCTGTGGAGCAAGCCCTTTTAATCCTCATGAATTTGAAGAGAACCGCTGTGATTGTGTGTCGAGGATGATTTGCGCTGGCCTCCAGAACACTGTTGCCTGCTTACGGCTTTCTACATATAGTAGTCTGAACATGGCTCTGCATTATGCTGCCCGTTAAAGTAAAATCCAAGAAGTGGATTTCCTGTAAATCTCCAGTTCATGTCATTGTTATTGACGTATTTTATGAAGTCTGGTATGGGCACCATCAAATGAAAAAAAGAAAATGATGTAGAAATGCAATAGACAAGATAATGAACTGGCATACAAGTATCTTACAAAAGTGAGTATACCCCTAAGTGAAAATGGCCAAATTGTGCCCAATTAGCAATTTTTTCTTCCCCGGTGTCATGTGACTCGTTAGTGTTACTAGTCTCACATTTTCTCATATTGGTGACTGGAAGTTTAACATGGCACCTCGGGCAAAGAACTCTCTGAGGATCTGAAAAAAAGAGCTGAGGCTATAAGAAGATCGCCAACACCCTGACACTGAGCTGCAGCATGGTGGGCAAGCCCATACAGAGGTTTAACAAGACAGGTTCCACTCAGAACAGGCCTCGCCATGGTCGACCAAATAAGGGGAGTGTGCGTGCTCAGCGTCACATCCAGAGTTTGTGTGAGTGCTGCCAGCTTATAGCCTCTTCTTGCTGAAGACAAGCAGACTAAGGACATGGATTACTGGAACCACGTCCTGTGGTCTGATGACACCAAGATAAACTTATTTGGTTCAGATGGTGTGTGGCGACAACCAGGTGAGGAGTATAAAGACCAGTGTGTCTTGCCTACAGTCAGGCATGGTAGTGGAGTGTCATGGTTTGGGGCTGCATGAGTGCTGCCAGCTGTGGGGAGCTACAGTTCATTGAGGGAACCATGAATGCCAACATGTCCTGTGACATACTGAAGCATAGCATGATCCCCTCCCCTCAGAAACTGGGCTGCAGGGCGATATTTCAACATAAAGACTCCAAACACCTCCAAGAAGACCACTCCATTGGTAAAGAAACTGAGGGTAATGGTGCTAGCATGGCCAAGTCTAAGTCTCCAGAGCTAAACCCTATTGAGCATCTGTGGGGATTTGCAATTTTCGGTTGCACAACCTGTACACCAGGAATACACGCTCTAGCGGAAAGTTGTTAGAACATATAACGCCAATACTTCTATACATTGATATATATACAGGGTGGGCCATTTATATGGATACACCTTAATAAAATGGGAATGGTTGGTGATATTAACTTCCTGTTTGTGGCACATTAGTATATGTGAGGGAGGAAACTTTTCAAGATGGGTGGTGACCATGGCGGCCATTTTTAATCCAACTTTTGTTTTTTCAATAGGAAGAGGGTCATGTGACACATCAAACTTATTGGGAATGTCACAAAAAAAACAATGGTGTGCTTGGTTTTAACGTAACTTTATTCTTTCATGAGTTATATACAAGTTTCTGACCACTTATAAAATGTGTTCAATGTGCTGCCCATTGTGTTGGATTGTCAATGCAACCTCTTCTCCCACTCTTCACACACTGATAGCAACGCCGCAGGAGAAATGCTAGCACAGGCTTCCAGTAGCCGTAGTTCAGCATATGCTGTGAAGATACGAGATGTTCAATATGCTGTGAAGATACGAGATGTGCAGCACCTGAAACTACGGATACTCGAAGCCTGTGCTAGCATTTCTCCTGCGGTGTTGCCATCAGTGTGTGAAGATAGGGGGAGGTCTAATGACAAAAAATGGTTAATTGGACATTTTGAATTTTCATCAGAATGCCAGATAGAGAAGTGTGATTGGTCACTGCACAGAACAAGTCTTGCTCCAGAGTCCATTGGTGTTTTGCTTTACACCAGCTCCACCCGACGGTTGGCGTTGTGCTGGTTGATGTCATGAAGCTCCTGCTCAGCAGTATTTGTGTTGATGTAAATTATAGATACAATTTAGAGCTCTGCAGTTATGAGGTCAGCATTGGTGACTTGTATGCACTAATTTCCTCAACACCCAATGTTCCTAATGTTCCATTTGTTCCTAAATGTAACTAAATTACTCTAGCTTGGGTGGTGGGGGCTCAAATGATGTGACCATTGCTAGTGGGGGCACTGTGTAGGTATCTCCGATGTGGTAATTTTTCATTGCAGTGAAGGCCAATATTGTAATGGACTCTGTCCAATTGCAAAAAAAAGTAAAAGAAATAAATGCTGAAAATGATCACTGGCACTGATCCACTTCCTCCTCAATGGACATTCTCCCATCCCCATCAGAAACACCTCCCTCCCTCCTTTCATATGTGTAAACTGAAGCGATTATCTTACAATTGATGAGCCAGAGAAGAAGAAGCTGCACAACAGATCAGTTGTTATTTCCCGCTCGCTGTCTTTCCGGGAATTACAACCAGGCAACGTGGTCAGCAGCTATGGCAGGAACATTGTGGCCATGCTGCATTTGGGAGATATAAAACATGCTCCCTGTATGGTTCCTGTGAAAATTTGAACACGGGCAGGCATTTGCCCCATTATGGCATCATTTTTGGACTACTTGTTCAGAACAAGCCGCTGCTTTTTCCAATACTACTATGTGTGTATAAACACAGGCAGGCAGAAAGTTTTTAAAATTTAAAAATGCATAACAAATCCAAAAATGCAGTGCTTTTTAAACAGGCTGTTTGTTAACATGAATCCATCATACATTACCATCAGGGAGGTGTATCATAGTCAGTGGTGGTCCAGCGTTATGATGGTGTATCATAGTCACTTTGGGGATGGATGGCAAGGGAAGTTTACAAAAATGGATGACAGTTCCAGACAGTAGATGGCCTTCGTGCGGCCGTCTTCACCACTTGGAGAAATGTTCCCACTCACCTCGTGGAAAAGCTTGCATCAAGCATACCGAAACAAATTTTTGAAGTGATAAACAATACCGGCGGAGCTACTCATTACTGAGTTCATGTTTGGAAGTTGGATTTCTGTTTTGGGGGGGTTTAGTTTTTTTTTTTGGGAGGTGTGGTCCTAAACTTTTGATCAGCTGAAAAACAGCCTGTTTCAGTTTACTCGTTGTTCTCATTAAATTGAATGCTCAAAAAATGATTTGTCTCACTCCCATTTCTTCTTGTTGCATGTTGAAGCTCTACTTGGAACCTTGTTAAGATCCGGCCATGCTAAATAGGATTTTTTGCCATTTTTCAAGTGGTCTTAAACTTTTGATCAGTCATTGGTGGTCCAGCGTTATTATGGCATATCATAGTCACTGGTGGTCCAGCTTTATTCTGGTGTATCATAGTCATTGGTGGTCCAGCTTTATTATGTTATACTATAGTCACTGGTGACTATGATATGCCATAATAATGCTGGACCACCAATGACTATAGTACACCATAATAACTGGACCAACAATGACTGATACACCATAATAACGCTGGACCACCAATGACTACGATATACTATAATAACACAGGGCCACTAATGACTACGGTATACCATAATAACATTGGACCACCAATGACTATGGTATAATATAATAAAGCTGGACCACCAATGACTACGGTACACCATAATAATGCTGGACCACCAATGACTACGATATACAGTCCTTGGTGGTCCAGCTTTATTATATTATACCATAGTCATTGGTGGTCCAATGTTATTATAGTATGTCGTAGTGTAAAGGGGGAATATTAATCACCAATATTTATGCAAATATTGATAATTAATATTCAAAAATAGGAGGAGCCGTCTAGTGATGACTCCGCCTATTTATACCTTTAAATAACAATAACACAATGCTTTGACTATACTTTGCCTTACACTAATCACTACGCTAGCTGCTAACAGGGAAGGGTTTACAATGGGGAAGATCAGGGCTGTACAGCAATGCAGGGGTTAATATCCTGCAAGTGTACAGTGAGAGGGAAGGGGGGGTGGCAGGGATGCAGAGGTTGTCAGGGATTGCCACCAGGGGTTAATCAGGGATACAGGGGTTGCCACCAGGGGTGTAGTAGGCAAGGGTAAATCAGGGATCAGGGATTACAGGGTTAACAAAGGGGAAAGGGTACGTTGGTGGGATAGGGTAGGTAAGGGTTATGGAGTTAATCAGAATGGGAACAGGAAGGGGTTAATGCTCTGCAGACAGGACAGGGTTGATGCAAAGCAGGGGATCAGTGAAGGAGTTAATGCTCTGCAGGGACTTGACTGCAGGGGTGTTTGGGCAGGACAGGGGAACAGGGCACTGAAGGGTTAATGGGGCAGTGCTACTTAGCCATCCAGCAGGATTCAGCACACTGCTCGATTCTCTCTCCTTCCTGTCTTCTCTGGAGCAGATCGACTGCTCGGTCTTCCCCGTCCTCTGGTCTGGTGGAGCTAATGCAGAGCGGCTAGTGAGTACTGCCTGCGTTCCTCTCTATGTCCGGAAGCTCTCTCCTTCAGGGGGATGTCGGGGGTCCTGTGTCCCAGCGCAGCACAGCCCGGATAGCTGCCTGCGCTCTTTTCTATGTAGGGGGAGACTCCTGAGCGCATCCGGCGCTCATTGGTGGTCTACGATATACAGTCCTGATCAAAAGTTTAAGACCACTTTAAAAATGGCAAAAAATTCCTATTTAGCATGGCTGGATCTTAACAAGATTCCAAGTAGAGCTTCAACATGCAACAAGAAGAAATGGGAGTGAGACAAAGCATTTTTTGAGCATTCAATTTAATGAGAACAACGAGTAAACTGAAACAGGCTGTTTTTCAGCTGATCAAAAGTTTAGGACCACACCTCCAAAAAATAAAATAACCCCCCCCCCCTCCCAAAAACAGAAATCCAACTTCCAAACATGAACTCAGTAATGAGTAGCTCCGCCGTTATTGCTTATCACTTCAAAAATTTGTTTCGGCATGCTTGATGCAAGCGTTTCCATGAGGTGAGTGGGAACATTTCTCCAAGTGGTGAAGACGGCCGCATGAAGGCCATCTACTGTCTGGAACTGTCATCCATTTTTGTAAACTTCCCTTGCCATCCATCCCCAAAGTGACTATGATACACCATCATAACGCTGAACCACCAATGACTATGATACACCTCCCTGATGGTAATGTATGATGGATACGTGTTAACAAACAGCCTGTTTAAAAAGCACTGCGGTTTTGGATTTGTTATGCATTTTTAAATTTAAAAAACTTTCTGCCTGCCTGTGTTTATACACACATAGTAGTATTAGAAAAAGCAGCAGCTTGTTCTGAACAAGTAGTCCAAAACTGATGCCATAATGGGGGCAAATGCCTGCCCGTGTTCAAATTTTCACAGGAACCATGCAGGGAGCATGTTTTATATCTCCCAAATGCAGCATGGCCACAATGTTCCTGCCATAGCTGCTGACCACGTTGCCTGGTTGTAATTCCCGGAAAGACAGCGAGCGGGAAATAACAACTGATCTGTTGTGCAGCTTCTTCTTCTCTGGCTCATCAATTGTAAGATAGCCGCTTCAGTTTACACATATGAAAGGAGGGAGGGAGGTGTTTCTTATGGGGATGGGAGAATGTCCATTGAGGAGGAAGTGGATCAGTGCCAGTGATAATTTTCAGCATTTTGTTTTTAGACTTTTTTTTGCAATTGGACAGAGTCCATTACAATATTGGCCTTCACTGCAATGAAAAATTACCACATGGGAGATACCCACACAGTGCCCCCACTAGCAATGGTCGCATCATTTGAGCCCCCACCACCCAAGCTAGAGTAATTTAGTTACATTTAGGAACAAATGGAACATTAAGTGTTGAGGAAATTAGTGCATACAAGTCACCAATGCTGACCCCATAACTGCAGAGCTCTAAATTGCATCTAGAATTTACATCAACACAAACACTGCTGAGCAGGAGCTTCACGACATCAACCTGCACAAAGCCAACCGTCGGATGGAGTGGTGTAAAGCAAAACACCAATGGACTCTGGAGCAAAACTTGTTCTTGTCACGGCTGTAAGTGAGCAACACACAGTAAATAGCAACTGACCGGACCCAAACTAGGGAGGATAAAGGGTGACCCCTGTCAGACCCTAAAAGCTCTCCCTAAGCTGCTATGCACATGTCCGGATCCATATGGTGGATCGAGACATGCCCGCGTACCTTAGGCTGATGACCACTGAAACCCCTACAATTGTGGAAGGGGCACGGCCACCGGTGCCCTGCTCAGTATATGGACGGAACTGGGGTCGCCTCGGATCCAGTCAGCAAAGAAACAGAAACACAGAAAGGAGCTGCGGCTGCAGTGAAAACAGATCCAAAGTCAGCAGACAATATCCGAAGTACTTGCTTCAGCAGAACACAGATCCAGTGAAAAGATATCACACAGGTGAAGATACTCAAGCGAGAGCTACAGCTCAAATGAAAAGTATAATCCGCACCTCTAAGGAGGAGGGGTGATTTAAAGGCAGTGAAATCAAACACAGGAGAGACAGCTGGGAGGAAGGAAACAGAAAGTGAAGACCTCATCACAGGGGCGGAGAAACAGGGCAGAGGGAACTCCTCCAAGCTCTAGTAGTGACATCATAACAGGGGTGGAGAAACAGAGCTGTGAGAATGTCTCAAAGCTCTGTTAGTGACAGTTCTGTGCAGTAACCAATCACACTTCTCTATCTGGCATTCTGATGAAAATTCAAAATGTCCAATTAACCATTTTTTGTCATTAGACCTCCCCCTAAAAAATGAATAAAAAGTGATCAAAAAGACCTACACACCCCAAAATGTGTACAGATCACCCAGTGAGTCCTCACATAGCTCCATTGATATAAATATAAAAATGTTATAGGGGTCAGAATATGGCAATAAAAAGAAGAAAATCATTCTTTACAAAGTAAAAAAAAAAATCTTCAGTCTTAAAACACAAGAAAAACTATATAAATGTGGTATCACTGTAACCGTACTGACCGGAGAATGAAGAGAACAGGTCAGTTTTATCTCATAGGGAATGTCATAAAAATAAACCCATAAAACTATATAAATGTGGTATCACTGTAACCGTACTGACCGGAGAATGAACAGAAAAGGTCAGTTTTATCTCATAGGGAACACTGTAAAAATAAAACTATATAAATGTGGTATCACTGTAATCGTACTGACCTGGAGAATGAAGAGAACAGGTCAGTTTTATATCATGGGGAACGCCGTAAAAACAAAACCCATAAAACTATGTAAATGTGGTATCGCTGTAATTGTACTGACATGGAGAATGAAGAGAACTGGTCAGTATTATCTGATAGGGAATATCATAAAAACAAAACCTATAAAACTATATAAATGTGGTATCACTGTAATCGTACTGACCCGGAGAATGAAGGGAACAGGTCAGTTTTATCTCATAGGGAACGCTGTAAAATCAAAACCCATAAAACTATATAAATGTGGCATCACTGTAATCGCACTGACCTGGAGAATGAAGAGAACAGATCAGTTTTATCTAATAGGGAACGCTATAAAAACAAAACCAATAAAACGATATAAATGTGGCATCACTGTAATCGCACTGAGCCAGAGAATAAAGAGAAGAGGTCAGATTTATCTCATAAGGGACGTTGTAAAAACAAAACCCATAATAGTGCTCCAGATGGTGACCAAAATGGTCGCACATGCGACTTAGAATTGCAAAATGGCGACAAGACTTTGTAGTCTTGTTGCCATTTGTGCCTAGACCCTCCCCTGCTCTGCCTCTTTAAGAAAAAAAGGCTTTCACAGACGTCTGCTGCACGCCAGCTTTTTCTTCAGTGGTTTCCTTTACAGTAAAAGTCACCACGGAAGAAAAAGCTGGCGCGCTCCGGCGTCAGGAGAAGGCCCCGCCTGCACGCTTTGCCATTTGCTGCTGGGTCTAACCCGCGAACCACAATCTGCCAGTCTGGTAGGTGAGGAGAGCTCCTCTCACTGATTCGGCAGAGTCGCCTGTGCCAGTGTACACTGCAGGGGGGGTGTCAGAGAGATAAAGGCAGCGTCTGTGGTTGTCATGGCGACCAGGGTTGCCATAACTAAAGATGGCAGCCCGGCTATCTTGTAGTAATCAGTGCTATGGCACTGCCCATATGTGAGACGGCGCCTGACCGGCTTCTGACACCTGCTGGCCGCATGGTGGACAAGCGACATGCTGTAGCAGGTTCCCGGGTACCGTGGGCTCAGCCGCAACCCACCAGCGAGGCGGAATTTCTGGATCAGGCTGGAGTACGTGATGTACTACAAATGGCCGTGCTGAAGCTGCTGTAAGCCAGGCCTGAGGACCCGATGCTCTTCTTGGCTTTCTACAGGAAAATGGGCGTCGGGGGTCGAAGCCCGGTGACCGGGGGTTGCAAATAGTGGGGTAGCAACGTCTATCTCATGTCCTGTGGTACCTGAAGCTAGCGCATCACTCACAGAGGTTGGTGAAACAGAAGTGGGCAAGGGTAGGCGCCATGTCAGTGCAGGGAAAAGACTAGGACCTGGTAACAGTGCAGTACGCCAGTCCTTCAGGGGGAGTGTGTGTGAGGTCACAGGGGACAGTTAACAGACCGAGGGTTGCTATTGGTACTCACGATTTTTAATATACCCTGGGCAGGCATACAGCAGTGATGGAGAGGCTGGCACATAGATCCTCTGGGGCACTCTCTGGGTATAGGGACCAGGCCTGGTGGTAGGTGAGGTGCCCTGGGTGTTGTAGGTTTAGTGTGACGGTGGCAAGATCCCTTATAGTTTGTGACGCCAGTGCCGGTAACGGTGGCACACCGATTTGTTGTAGGAATAATGGAGGTACACACGTTTGTAGTGAACTAGAACTCCACTTTACGGAACAGTTCAACTATACAGGCTTCAAACAGTTCCATATGAAAGATCTTGGTAACAGGCAGACTTCACATCAATGGCAGGTAAAAATCCTAGCAAGATACTCAGAGGGAATAACACTCACAGATCAGGCTGTACTTTCTTCAGATCCTGTCTGGCTTTCTCCAAGGCCCGTATGCCCTATAGCTGGCTTTATCCTTGGGTAGGGAAACCTTCCTCTGGTATAAGTCCTCTTGCTGTAAATATCCTTCTGCCCTTCAGCTTTCTACTTGGCTGGATAAAATTGGCTCTGCTCTGTACTTTACAAGATGCTAGATATCTTCAGGAGGCAACTTCTTCCCCTGGATGCAAGCTAGGAACCTGGGCTATCTAGCTGCATGTTAGAAGCTGATCTTCAGCTACTCTCTAGCTAAAGTGTACACTGGCTTCTAACTACACACACTGCCTCTCCCTGGACTGGACCTGTCTATATATACTAGGGGGTTCCCTAGCTCCCTCTACTGCCTAGGAGGAGGAACTACACCCCTAGCAGGCCTGGTACACAGGAGATAACATGACAATACACATTATAATGCAATACAAAATGACCATGTTCCACAAGTGATGGAGAGCAATGTGACCCAATTGACCCTTGAGTAGTGCCCAAATTTACGTAGTGGGACACTACAACAGTCCCTACAGTCAGCTCCCTGATAGTCCAGTCACAGCCATAGCCGCCCTCTGCACTGTCTAATAGTCTGATAGTCCAGTCAAAGTCGCTGTATCGGGTGACGCCCCTCTTCAGGACTAAGGTACTCATACACATTAGATGCCAGTGGCTGCACCTATAGACTCCTGTCTGCTTCCCTTGCATTATGTTAAATGGTCATGTGATGAAAGGGGAGCAGATCTCCACCGTGGCCAGAGATTGTCTTGATACCACTGCAGCCAAACGTTTTCATGGAGAAAGCCAAGACAAGCAGCGGAGGCCTGGAAGTGAATGAGCCAGGACCCAGCACCTAGGGATTACCAATGCGAATCTGGATAGTCTGACAGGTCATGGAAATAAGTGCACAACCCCTTTCACTGCTTGGGCTGTAACCTAGAAAACCCCATGCTCCTAAGCATCCCAGCTATATTATATGGATTTAAAATTTGGCAACTAAATTTTTCAGGTTAGGAGCCAATGGCTCCTTGATATTTTTTTAAGTCTGGAGCACTGTATATCTACAGCCCTAGCTGGCTATGGCCCCAGGATACATTTACACCGGCCCCGTATACAGAGCATATATACAAATATATATATAGAAACTTCAAAGAAGAAGCAGCACTCCAGGGTAGACAGTAAAAACGACCCACTTTATTTCCCCTGTGCAACGTTTCAACTGCTCCTTGCAGTCTTTCTCAAGCTTGAGAAAGACTGCAAGGAGCAGTTGAAACGTTGCACAGGGGAAATAAAGTGGGTTGTTTTTACTGTCTACCCTGGAGTGCTGCCTCTTCTTTGAAGTTTCTACAACCATATTTGACCGAATTGCCTAAGGTCAGAGGATTTTGCACCCGGTTACACCTGCTGCTGCTCTTTCTTTGTATTATATATATATATATATATATATATATATATATATACACACAGCCCTCGCTGGCTGTGGCCCCCAGGATACATTCACACCGGCCCCTGTATACAGAGGATATATATATATACGGCCCTCGCTGGCTGTGGCCCCCAGGATACATTCACACCGGCCCCTGTATACAGAGGATATATATATATATACAGCCCTCGCTGACTGTGGCCCCAGGATACAGTCACACCGGCCCCGTATACAGAGGATATATATACACACAGCCCTCGCTGGCTGTGGCCCCCAGGATACATTAACAGTGGCCCCGTATACAGATGATATATATACAGTGGGATGCGAAAGTTTGGGCAACCTTGTTAATCGTCATGATTTTCCTGTATAAATCATTGGTTGTTACGATAAATATATCATATAGGAGACGCACACAGTGATATCTGAGAAGTGAAGTGAAGTTTATTGGATTTACAGAAAGTGCTATAATTGTATAACATAATCAGGCCGGTGCTACATGTGGTCTCTGTTGTTGTCATTTTATTGATTCCAAAACCTTTAGAGCTAATTATTGGAACTCAAATTGGCTTGGTAAGCTCAGTGACCCCTGACCTACATACACAGGTGAATCCAATTATGAGAAAGAGTATTTAAGGGGGTCAATTGTAAGTTTCCCTCCTCTTTTAATTTTCTCTGAAGAGTAGCAACATGGGGGTCTCAAAACAACTCTCAAATGACCTGAAGATAAAGATTGTTCACCATCATGGTTTAGGAGAAGGATGCAGAAAGCTGTCTCAGAGATTTCCGCCGTCTGTTTCCACAGTTAGGAACATATTGAGGAAATAGAAGACCACAGGCTCAGTTCAAGGTAAGGCTCGAAGTGGCCGACCAAGAAAAATCTCGGCTAGACAGAAGCGACTAATGGTGAGAACAGTCAGAGTCAACCCACAGACCAGCACCAAAGACCTACAACATCATCTTGCTGCAGATGGAGTCACTGTGCATCGTTCAACCATACGGCGCACTTTACACAAGGAGATGCTGTATGCGAGAGTGATGCAGAAGAAGCCTTTTCTCTGCCCACAGCACAAAAGGTGCCGCTTAAGGTGGGCTAAAGCACATTTGGACAAGCCAGCTTCATTTTGGAATAAGGTGCTGTGGACTGATAAAACTAAAATTGAGTTATTTGGCCATAACAAGGGGCGTTATGCATGGAGGAAAAAGAACACAGCATTCCAAGAAAAACACCTGCTACCTACAGTAATATGGTGGTGGTTCCATCATGCTGTGGGGCTGTGTGGCCAGTGCAGGGACTGGGAATCTTGTCAAAGTTGAGGGACGCATGGATTCCACTCAGTATCAGCAGATTCTGGAGACCAATGTCCAGGAATCAGTGACAAAGCTGAAGGTGTGCCGGGGCTGGATCTTTCAACAAGACAACGACCCTAAACGCTGCTCAAAATCCACTACGTTTTTTTGCTGAGAAATAAGTACAACGTTCTGGAATGGCCATCTCAGTCCCCAGACCTGAATATAAATGAAAATCTGTGGCGTGACTTAAAGAGAGCTGTCCATGCTCAGAAGCCATCAAACCTGAATGAACTAAAGATGTTATGTAAAGAGGAATGGTCCAAAATACCTTCAACCAGAATCCAGACTCTCATTGGAACCTACAGGAAGCGTTTAGAGGTTGTAATTTCTGCAAAAGAAGGATCTACTAAATATTGATTTCATTTATTTTTTGTGGTGCCCAAATTTATGCACCTGCCTAATTTTGTTTAAACAATTATTGCACACTTTCTGTAAATCCAATAAACTTCATTTCAGTTCTCAAATATCGCTGTGTGTGTCTCCGATATGAAATATTTAACTGACATTTTTTATCGTAACAACCAACGATTTATACAGGAAAATCATGACGATTAACAGGGTTGCCCAAACTTTAGCATCCCACTGTATATATATATATATATATATATATACAGCCCTCGCTGGCTGTGGCCCCCAAGATACATTCACACAGGCCCCGGATAGAGAGGATATATATATATATATATATACAGCCTTTGCTGGCTGTGGCCCCCAGGATACATTCACAGCGGCCCCGTATACAGAGGATATATATATATATACACACATACATACATTTAATTGGGGAGAAAGGACTCCTGTCCTCGGGATCGATGGTGGTCCGAGTGGTTGGATACTCACTAATCAGATTAGTTATAGGAGAAAACTATAGTGCAACATGTGTTATCGAACCTTAATCAGGTTCCACTGATTATCATGTTAAATCCAAATTAGTAGAAAGTTACCGAGCTCAAATCAGAGAATAATTTAAGACACAAACAGTATGTGTCCAACAAGATCATTCCACTTTATTGAAACAGTGTATAAGATTATATAATAGTTACAGATAAGGTGGCGGATGTGGTGGAGGCTCTGAGAAGCGGGGTCTCTCCAGGAGCAGTAAGTGCGGTTCTGGATCTCACTAATGCTCTTGTCCCTGGAGGATTTCCAGCCTCTCCTCTCCTCATAAAGGCGCCTGCAGTACTAGAAGCCTCCAGCTCCTCCAGGTCTCTCCTCTTCTCCTGAATGACCACCAAGGATGGACAGGAAGAAGATCAGCAGAAGAATATTAGACTTCACCTTCATCTCCCTGGTGAGCAGAGAGGTAAACTTTTCTAGATTTCTCTCCTCTTTATTGTATTCTGTAACAAGTCAGACATAGGGAAGGCGAATCCATCATAGGAAGTGATAGGAACAGTCCAGGATCCTGTAAAACGGCCTCCAGACCTTCTAAGTGATGGAGAACCTGAATCAGCCACCAGTATGGTCAGTGATTAGTGTTGAGCGAGCACGCTTGGCCGAACTACTGTTCGGCTCGAGCTTCACTATGCTCAGCACATCGCAGTGTTGGGCCGAATACTGCGTGTGCTCGAGTACAATTTAATACAATGAAAGTCAATGGGAGACCCGAGCATTATACCAGTGTCACGGCCACGGTTATGGCCGTGACTCCTTGGGAGCCGCATACAGTTGCCCGCGGTTTGGGTTGTTGTTTCAACCGCAGCTTGAGGCATGATGTTGTTTGCCTCAAGTGCGGTTGCCGCGGACAACAGTGATGTGTGCGGTTCCCTTGGAGTTGTGTGCGTGTGTGTATGCACTTTTGTATGTCTGGTGTGCACTGTGTTTTATGTTTGCTGCCAGTGAGAGCCACCTCTGTGGTCATAACCATTATGTCACATTTAAGTTTATGTCCAGTTATGTGTGATGTCTATTTGATGTTTCCTTGTGATTTTGTGCAGCTATGGATCTGGGTCCCTGTGTGTGGATGCGTTGTGATCTTCACCTTGCCAGCACAGGGATCTAGTCAGCAAGGCTGTGGCAGGTAGGTGGAACTCCTTGTTCACCTGCCATATCCATAGAGCTGTTTATGTTCCCCCTTTTCCAGCAGCTTGGCCATTGAGACTCCTGCTCCTCCGTGCCTAGGAGGAGTAGGTTGTCTTACCCTGAGTCCTAGCTAGGGACCGGACGGAGGGTAAGTCAGGGCTCCTAGGTTCCTGCGCATGGGTCCTCCTACCTTTAAGGTCGGCCCATGCAGATAGGAGTTAGGGTCAGGTTAGGGACGCTGTAGGAGGTGACCTACTCCCTATCCTGTTGTCCTGGCCGAGCAGCCATAACATCATCTGGCATCACACGGCTAAGGATTTTCCCTCATCCTCAGCCGTGACAACCAGGCATCCCCTGCCCTGAAGAAGAGAGGATGTCTGGTTCCCAAAAAAAGTTAGAAATGATGAAAATTCCATCAAAATGGTTTGGAAACAGCATTAGGAGGATAGCTGGATGCATCTTGGACTCCCATTACCTACAAAAGACAACCACACAAAGGTTATATGCCAAAAGCCGGGTATATCCAAGCAAACAATCTATCCATGAGACAAACAACAGTCAGCATACCTTAAACTGGCAGCCGTGTGCACTATGAGACATTCCAAACCAGCTCTCATCTGACTGAGAGCCAGTAAGCCTCAAAGTTGCTTCACATCTGTTGGATGGCTTTGGTGGACCTGCACACCTAGATCAATATCATTAGGGTGACAAAAAGTTTTCTGATTGTCCTAACATAATATTCAATAACCTTTTTATACAGTTTTGTCATGTAAACTCAATTGCATAAAGATGGGCATATGGGAAAGACATGCATATGGAAAATTCACGATAAAAATTTGCGATGAGAATATTCGTGATCTACACTACTCATGAACAGCGCCATCTATTGGATTTATAGTCTTGTCATAAGACTATGAAACCAATAGATGGCGCTGTTCATCTTTTTGGGGCGCTAGTAAGTGGGGCACTCTGCTCAACAGAGTTCACACACCGTGTAGCATTCAGCCTATAATAGCCTGCACTAACACTGAGGTGTATATCCAATTGCTGCTATCATTCACACATCTTCTAGCACTTTATCTGTGGTAATATAAGCTTGCTAGGGTGTATCTGATGACTTGTATATGAGGTCGTGTCATAAGACTCATATGCTAATAGTCTTGTCAAAAGACTATGAAACCAATAGATGCCGCTGTTCATGAGTAGTGTAGATCGAGAATTTTTCATGCAAATGGTTTTTCAGCTCATTTGCATCTCTTTACCATATGCCCATGTTTATGCAAATGAGTTTACATGACAAAACTGTATAGAAAGGTTATTAAATATTATAAGGTTATTGAATAATGATATTGATCTAGGTGCGCAGGTCCACCCAAGCCATCCAACAGATAGGAAGCAAATTTGAGGCTTACTGGCTCTCAGTCAGATGACAGCTGGTTGGGAATGTCTCATAGTGCACACGGCTGCCATTGTAAGGTATGCTGACTGTTATCTGTCTCATGGATAGGTTGTTGGCTTGCGCATACCTGGCTTTTGGCATATAGCCTTTGTGTGGTTGTCTATTGTATGTCATAGGTAATGGGAGTCCAAGATACATCCAGACATCCTCACAATGCTGTTTCCAAACTATTTTGGTGGGGTTTCCATCAATTTTTTTAACTTTTTTGTGAACCAGACACCCTCTTCTCTTCTGGGTACTCCCATTGACTTCCATTGTGCTCGGTAGAGCACATGAGCACTTTGGTGCTCAATCAACACTATCAGTAATGTGTCTTGGTGACCAATAGTCATGTTGTAGGAGCCATGAGTCAGGAGGGTGGAGCAGGACCCCCATCACAGAGCCTCCCCCCCTGATACATGAGCAGAAGATCATAGAACTCACCCACATGAATGATGGAGCTGCTGACTGGAGAGGTGACACTGCTGGGAAAGTTGGGAAATTCTTCAGTAAAAGCACTGGAGGGGCCTGGGTGATTACGGTGTCATTGTGTTGTCAGGTTCCTATAAGGCAGGCATGCTCAACCTGTGGCCCTACAGCTGTTGCAAAACTACAACTCACATCATTCCCTGACAGCCTACAGCTATCATCCTACAGAAGGGCATCGTGGGAGTTGTCGTTTTACAACAGCTGGAGGGGCGTAGGTTGAGCATCCCTGCTATAAGGTGTCAGGATGTGGCAGTCTATTTCTCCATGGAGGAGTGGGAGTATGTAGAAGGACACCAGGATCTGTACAAGAAGGCCATGATGGAGGCTCCCCGGCCTCTGACATCACCAGGTGAAAAGAGGCCGTGTTAGAGCCTCAGTCCGGTCATGTGCAGTGTGTACACGCGTGTAATGACATGTAATGTAGGAGCTCCACATGTTATTCTCCGGTCACATTACCTTAGAGCCTACATTTCCCATATACATCACACTTCTCCATAGGCTCCATCCCCCTGACAGATAACGTGTCCTCTTGGCCTCCATCGGCCGGTACAGTAGATGACACTATTCTATACAGAGGATCCTGCAGGAGAACCTGCGCCGTGCCGTATACGTGGGGCTTATGGGTGTGCTAATTCTATTTCTTTAAATGAGTGTATCTGAAAGTGGATGTTCCTGCAGTAGAGCGTGGATATAGCAGTGGAGGCCATCAGACCAGCCGGGGTTATTCCTCTCTGTTATCAGCAGCGGAGCACAGTCTGCTCTGGTTATAAATGATCCGACCTCTCCTGTAAGAAGCCGGGGGATGCAGAATCAACAGTTACATGAAAGACTTCTCCCATAATAAACACTTCTCCTCTCTTCACAGGACAGGGGATAAATGTCTGCTCCTTTTTTTCTCACTGATCATAAGAACAAGGATCCTGTGTCCTCATTTGGAGTGGACGTAGCACATGTCCTCCTTCCTCAACTTACCAGCTATCTCCAGCATTTCTACTGACAGTGAGTGGAGCAGCAGACATGTACAGCCACCTCTCCATCCATGTGAGGACACAGGACCCCTGTTCTCATGATCTGTGAGGGTCCCAGTGGTGGATTATTCTATGTGGGGTGACTGGATTAGTTCTGGTTTAGAAGAAAGGTGGTGAAGAGTAGAATATTGTTATTAGGCCTCGATCACTAAACCTAGAAGTGAAGGAGCCGAGAGAAGTGTCTGATCTATAGAGAGATCTACAGGAGGCCATGTATTCAGTCACTGTGTGCTTGTGTCTCCACAGATGGATCCAGGAGCAGAAATCCCCCCGAGAGATGTCCCCGTCCCCTGTATTCCCAGGACTGTCCAGAGGAGAAGCTCCCAGAGAACCATCAGGTAGATGGAGCTGAGCCCTATACACATCTATATAAGGGGGTCCTGTAGCCATAGAGGGGTCATAGATTGTGGGGGTCTCTTATGTGGACCTGTTAGATTTCCCACCTGTCTGCTGTATTGTACTGAATTGTTACAGATGACAAATCAGGGGGAAGATCTGACTGATATTAAAGTGGAGGATGAAGAAGAGCGGATGATGGGCGATCCCCCGTGTAAGAGTGAGGTGGAGGAGGACATTCCAGTCCATGTGACCACAGGTATGGAATCATGAATGGAGGAAGGGGGGTTTCTTCATGTGAGGCTCCACCTTAGAGCTCCAGTAAAGTAAGCTGAGGCAGCTCCACAATGGGTGATGGCTGTGGTTTACACTGGAGATCTGCCTGCTGCCGGGATCGGAGGTAGTTTCGATCCCAGCTATTTAACCACTTAGGTCTTACAGTGAATAGCGATCACAGCATCTAAGAATATTTACTGATCTAACGTAGGGCTGCAGTTTTTTT
This sequence comes from Bufo gargarizans, assembly GCF_014858855.1. Classification (NCBI taxonomy): domain Eukaryota; kingdom Metazoa; phylum Chordata; class Amphibia; order Anura; family Bufonidae; genus Bufo; species Bufo gargarizans. The sequence goes on along the minus strand of NC_058083.1, from coordinate 62,012,889 downwards.
GTTGTTAGGGAAAGGTCCTAAGAGATGTGTTACGTCTGTGGAGTTCAGAGATCTGTGTTGGTTACCCACAGCATTCTTCTACTTCATACAAAGCAACATGGTGGTGACATCATCACAGGTTCTTCACCTCTCCACCACTTCTCCTCCTCAGTGTTGAGCTCCTCCCCTTCCTTATCACATGATGGTGACATCATCCAAGGGCCTTCACTACCACTGCTAAGCTCCGCCCCTCATGATCACATGACAGTGACATCATCACAGGTCCTTCTCTACAACTTCTCTCTACTGCTGAGCTCCGCCCCCTGCACTGATCACATGATGGTGACATCATCCCAGGTCCTTCAGCTCTTGCAGTGCAGCAGATACAGAGCAGGTCCTGGTCGGTGTCACTGCTGTGGTGTCTGGAGCCTCTTCTCCTCTCTGGTATCAGCCATTTCTCCAGAATCCCCCTTTATCCCCGGTGCTGGGGGCTCTGAGAAGCGGGGTCTCTCCAGGAGCAGTAAGTGCGGTTCTGGATCTCACTAATGCTCTTGTCCCTGGAGGATTTCCAGCCTCTCCTCTCCTCATAAAGGCGCCTGCAGTACTAGAAGCCTCCAGCTCCTCCAGTTCTCTCCTCTTCTCCTGAATCGCCACCAAGGATGGACAGGAAGGAGATCAGCAGAAGAATATTAGACTTCACCTTGGAGATCATCTCCCTGCTGAGCGGAGAGGTAAACTTTTCTAGATTTCTCTCCTCTTTATTGTATTCTGTAACAAGTCAGACATCGGGAAGGAGAATCCATCATTGGAAGTGATAGGAAGAGTCCAGGGTCCTGGAGAACGGCCTCCAGACCTTCCAAGTGATAGAGAACCTGAAGATCAGCCACCAGTATGGTCGGTGATGGATCATGGAGACCAATAGTCATGTTGTAGGAGCCATGAGAAGGTAAGTAGGCAGGTTGTACCCAGGAGGAGAGGAAGCAGAGGAGGAGATGGCCGGAGTGTGGCCTGGAGGGAGGATTTCTTCCACTAGTCTGACATCTAGATGATACTGGACTATAACAAGGAGGCCTCCACTATGTCTAGAGGAAAGGAGGCTTCTCCACCAACATAGAAGAGGAGTCTTTACTGTAAGAGCAGTGAGACTATGGAGCTCTCTGCCAGAGGAAGGAGTCATAGGGGATTCTCTAGAAGAGTCCAGAAGGAGCCTGGAGGTCTGGAGGGTAATAATATTCCAGCTTCTAGTGACTAGATTATTGGAGATGGGGCCATGATCCAGGGAGGGATTCTGAGTGTAGATCTGGAGTCAGGAAGGAATTTCTTTCCCTAAGTGTCTCTCTCCATCCACAGGATTACACCATAGTGAAGAAGATATCAGCGGGGACTCCCATCATCCATGAGTCAGGAGGGTGGAACAGGACCCCCATCACAGAGCCTCCCCCCCTGATACATGAGCAGAAGATCCTAGAACTCACCCACAAGATGATGGAGCTGCTGACTGGAGAGGTGACACTGCTGGGAATGCTGGGAAATTCTCCAGTAACAGCACTGGAGGGGTCTGGGTGATGACGGTGTCATTGTGTTGTCAGGTTCCTGTAAGGTGTCAGGATGTGGTGGTCTATTTCTCCATGGAGGAGTGGGAGTATGTAGAAGGACACAAGGATCTGTACAAGGAGGCCATGATGGAGGCTCCCCGGCCTCTGACATCACCAGGTAAGAGGAGACGAGGTGAGAAGAGGCCGTGTTAGAGCCTCAGGCCGGTCATGTGCAGTGTGTACACGCGTGTGATACTAATTTTTATTTCGTTTGCGCCACCATATTTTGCACCGAGTTAGAATTCAGAGGATTAATTTACAAATAAAGATGGACATCACAGGGTTACAGGCCATATACAATCGAAACAGTAGTCGGGCTCTGCTCACAAGAGCTTACAATCTATGAGGAAATTGGGTTGAAACAAAAGGTAAAATTCATTGCTTTATGAAGCAGTCCAGTCACCTCTGGAGTAGAGCAGTGCGGACGGAGCGGCAGGAGCGAGTGGACGGAGTGTGGGGGGGTTACTGTCAGAATGAGGGGGGGTAAAAAGGAAGAGTCCGTTTAGGGAACATGATAAGGCTATCAGAAAATATGTTTTTAAGGCACGTTTAACCTCTTCCCTACCAGGGGCGTGCGTGTACGGCTGGAACTTTAAAGATGGCGCCCTCTCACGAGTGTGGCGGGCGCCTTAGCCGCTGGTACCTGCTGTTTTATACTGCAGACACCTACCTGCGGCTAATGACCTATAATGCCGGTCGTGGACTTTTACCCCTTCAGATGTCGTGGTCACGGAGAGCACACTCGGTGAGGACCGGGGGAGATGTATGGGAACAATAACACCTCTTTCCCCAAAATAAAAATATATAAAAAAATGTGAGTGTGTGAAAACGCCAGTACTATTAAATTATCAAAATATCTATCCCATACAGAAAACAGAAAAATGGAAAAAAAAAGTTAATATGCCGATTTACCGTTTTTTGTTTTCTTCTCCTCACAAAAAAATTACATAAAAAGTGATCAAAAAGTCGTACACACCCCAAATGTATCAATGAAAAGTGCAAATCCCCCTTAATAAACGAGCTCTCACACAGCTCCATGCACATAACAACAAAAAAGTTATAGGGGTCAGAATATGGTCACAAAAAGAAAAACATTTTTTTTAAGGTTTTTATTTTTTTTCAATATAAAAAGACAAGAAAGACCATACATATGTGGTATTACTGTAATCGTACTGACCTGGAGAAGGAAAGAAACTGTTTTGCTGTATAGGGAACACAGGAAAAACAAAATTCATAAAACAGTTTTTTTATTTCACCCAATTTGGATTTTTATTCCAGTTCCCCACTATATCGTATGCAATAGTAAATGGTGGAATTAGAAAGTGCAACTTGTCCCGCAAAAAAACAAGCCCTCATACGGCTATGTGAATGGAAAAATAAAAAAGTTATGGCCTCAGAAAGGCAGGGAGGGAAAAACGTAATTGCAAAAATGAAAAGGGCTGAAAGGGTTAAAGGACAGGAAGTTGGTGGAGGGAGCAGTAGCTATTATAAAACGTAACTTTTAATGCTACATGAATAAAATAATAAATAAAAGTGACACCCCACAGTGATGACGAAGTGCGCACACATCTAAATCAAAACCTCAAACAAAAGGTTTGAACTGTATTCTGTTGGATGGGGAACCAGTGAAGTGAATCCTGCAGAGAGATCCAGAAGAATCAGTAGAGAGTAGTTTCCATTCCTCTTCACTGTCAGGATGAACTTTGGTACGTTGGTAAAAAAGAGAGTTAACAGAGAGGTAACTTATTAGGGAAGAGTAGACCAGATGTCCCAGGGGTTTAGAGATTAGAGAAAGGTCGGTAGTTAGCAGCTCAGGTCGGGTAAGGAGATGTGTTTTTTTTTAGTAGTGAGTTTATAACAGAATGTTTAGAAAAGATTGTAACGATTCCAGAAGAGAGAGAGGTTAAATATTCTATTTGGGTGGGTAACGACAGCCGGAGAGAGGGATTGGGGGAGGAGTGTGGGGAATAGGATCATTACTGCAGTCAGGAAGAAGAGCGGAGACTGGAGACTTCTTCTTCTTTTATAGGGTCAAATGAGAAGAGGCGGCAAGATGACGTGTGGGGGGGGGGGATCCATTCTGGGTGGGGGCTGGGAGATTATTTTCTTGCTTGATGTTCTCAATCTTTGTTTCCAGATCTTCAGTACAGAGGTAAGTGATGAGCACATGCGCTGTAGGGCTGAAGAGGGAGTGAAACCTATCAAAGAATCTTTTGGGGTTATTTAAACGTGAGAAGATGAGACGAGTGAAGTGAAGTAGACTTCTTTGGTCATTTGAATGGCAGAGTTATATATTTTAAAGGCTATGGACATCTTTGCATTTTACTCGTTTTGGACTAAAATCTCTTTTTCAATTGGTCTTTATTCAAAATCTTCAGACGCTTTAGTGACGTAGGGGTTACATTTTTGGAGAAGATCTGCAGATAATGTAGTAGATGTCACCAGCAGTCCTATGTAACCCCACAGATAACACGGTACTGGATACATACTCAATGTTGAAGTTAGGTGCAGTCCTATGGAGTACTGGAACACTGGGGACAGACTGAGCAGACTAGTGTACCCGTACTTACCTTAAAGTTCACCTACGCAGAGTCCAGACCACATCACCAGAGATATACCGGGCAGAGGCTGCACCCATGCCAGGGGCGTCACCTAGCCAGGCAGAGGGAGGCCGCTCCCTCCTCCCCCTCAGGCCTCGGCAGACTGCGTAACACAGAAGGTCTTGTCATGTGCAGCCCTGATGTTTAAAGGGACTGCCGCTGGGTATAGCCAATCATTACTTATGGTGTCAGGTCCCTGTTTTTTGACAACCTTGCACAGGCCACATAAAATTAGGTGGTGGGCCAGATTCGGCCCTCGGGCTTTGGGTTTGACACGTGCTGTAGGGTGTCCTGTGAGTTGATTAGTGGTGAGCGAGCATGCTCGGCACATGGCGGTACTCGGTCGAGTCTCCTCCCCGCACGTTTCACGGCTGCACTGGTAATATGGCAGTACAGAGATATTACAGCACTGGTAATATGGCAGCACCGAGATATTACAGCACTGGTAATATGGCAGTACAGAGATATTACAGCACTGGTAATATGGCAGTACAGAGATATTACAGCACTGGTAATATGGCAGCACAGAGATATTACAGCACTGGTAATATGGCAGCACAGAGATATTACAGCACTGGTAATATGGCAGCACAGAGATATTACAGCACTGGTAATATGGCAGCACAGAGATATTACAGCACTGGTAGTATGGCAGTATGGAGATATTACAGCACTGGTAATATGGCAGCACCGAGATATTACAGCACTGGTAATATGGCAGCACGGAGATATTACAGCACTGGTAATATGGTAGCACAGAGATATTACAGCACTGGTAATATGGCAGTACAGAGATATTACAGCACTGGTAATATGGCAGTACAGAGATATTACAGCACTGGTAATATGGCAGCACAGAGATATTACAGCACTGGTAATATGGCAGCACGGAGATATTACAGCACTGGTAATATGGTAGCACAGAGATATTACAGCACTGGTAATATGGCAGTACAGAGATATTACAGCACTGGTAATATGGCAGTACAGAGATATTACAGCACTGGTAATATGGCAGTACAGAGATATTACAGCACTGGTAATATGGCAGTACAGAGATATTACTGCACTGGTAATATGGCAGTACAGAGATATTACAGCACTGGTAATATGGCAGCACAGAGATATTACAGCACTGGTAATATGGCAGTACAGAGATATTACAGCACTGGTAATATGGCAGCACAGAGATATTACAGCACTGGTAATATGGCAGAACAAATATATTACAGCACTGGTAATATGGCCGCACAGAGATATTACAGCACTGGTAATATGACAGCACAGAGATATTACAGCACTGGTAATATGGCAGCACAGAGATATTACAGCACTGGTAATATGGCAGCACAGAGATATTACAGCACTGGTAATATGGCAGTACAGAGATATTACAGCACTGGTAATATGGCAGCACAGAGATATTACAGCACTGGTAATATGGCAGCACAGAGATATTACAGCACTGGTAATATGGCAGTACAGAGATATTACAGCACTGGTAATATGGCAGCACGGAGATATTACAGCACTGGTAATATGGCAGTACAGAGATATTACAGCACTGGTAATATGGCAGTACAGAGATATTACAGCACTGGTAATATGGCAGCACGGAGATATTACAGCACTGGTAATATGGCAGCACAGAGATATTACAGCACTGGTAATATGGCAGCACGGAGATATTACAGCACTGGTAATATGGCAGTACAGAGATATTACAGCACTGGTAATATGGCAGCACAGAGATATTACAGCACTGGTAATATGGCAGCACAGAGATCTTACAGCACTGGTAATATGGCAGCACAGAGATATTACAGCACTGGTAATATGGCAGCACAGAGATATTACAGCACTGGTAATATGGCAGCACAGAGATATTACAGCACTGGTAATATGGCAGAACAAATATATTACAGCACTGGTAATATGGCAGCACGGAGATCTTACAGCACTGGTAATATGGCAGCACAGAGATATTACAGCACTGGTAATATGGCAGAACAAATATATTACAGCACTGGTAATATGGCAGCACAGAGATATTACAGCACTGGTAATATGGCAGCACGGAGATCTTACAGCACTGGTAATATGGCAATATGGAGATATTACAGCACTGGTAATATGGCAGCACGGAGATATTACAGCACTGGTAATATGGCAGCACAGAGATATTACAGCACTGGTAATATGGCAGCACGGAGATATTACAGCACTGGTAATATGGCAGTACAGAGATATTACAGCACTGGTAATATGGCAGCACAGAGATATTACAGCACTGGTAATATGGCAGCACAGAGATCTTACAGCACTGGTAATATGGCAGCACAGAGATATTACAGCACTGGTAATATGGCAGCACAGAGATATTACAGCACTGGTAATATGGCAGCACAGAGATATTACAGCACTGGTAATATGGCAGAACAAATATATTACAGCACTGGTAATATGGCAGTACAGAGATATTACAGCACTGGTAATATGGCAGCACGGAGATCTTACAGCACTGGTAATATGGCAGCACAGAGATATTACAGCACTGGTAATATGGCAGAACAAATATATTACAGCACTGGTAATATGGCAGTACAGAGATATTACAGCACTGGTAATATGGCAGCACAGAGATATTACAGCACTGGTAATATGGCAGCACAGAGATATTACAGCACTGGTAATATGGCAGCACAGAGATATTACAGCACTGGTAATATGGCAGTACAGAGATATTACAGCACTGGTAATATAGCAGTACAGAGATATTACAGCACTGGTAATATGGCAGTACAGAGATATTACAGCACTGGTAATATGGCAGTACAGAGATATTACAGCACTGGTAATATGGCAGCACAGAGATATTACAGCACTGGTAATATGGCAGCACAGAGATATTACAGCACTGGTAATATAGCAGTACAGAGATATTACAGCACTGGTAATATGGCAGTACAGAGATATTACAGCACTGGTAATATGGCAGTACAGAGATATTACAGCACTGGTAATATGGCAGCACAGAGATATTACAGCACTGGTAATATGGCAGTACAGAGATATTACAGCACTGGTAATATAGCAGTACAGAGATATTACAGCACTGGTAATATGGCAGAACAAATATATTACAGCACTGGTAATATGGCAGCACAGAGATATTACAGCACTGGTAATATGGCAGTACAGAGATATTACAGCAGTGGTAATATGGCAGCACAGAGATATTACAGCAGTGGTAATATGGCAGCACAGAGATATTACAGCACTGGTAATATGGCAGCACAGAGATATTACAGCACTGGTAATATGGCAGCACAGAGATATTACAGCACTGGTAATATGGCAGCACAGAGATATTACAGCACTGGTAATATGGCAGCACAGAGATATTACAGCACTGGTAATATGGCAGCACAGAGATATTACAGCACTGGTAATATGGCAGCACAGAGATATTACAGCACTGGTAATATGGCAGCACAGAGATATTACAGCACTGGTAATATGGCAGCACAGAGATATTACTGCACTGGTAATATGGCAGCACAGAGATATTACAGCACTGGTAATATGGCAGCACACAGATATTACAGCACTGGTAATATGGCAGTACAGAGATATTACAGCACTGGTAATATGGCAGAACAAATATATTACACAGTAACACACACACCTAGTAGCCATTTGGTGGTCACCCAACTTTCCCAGTAAGAGATGTCAGTTTTAGTATCTGTGAATATATCATGAGAGCTATGGCAGTACGGATCCATATGATATAGGCTCAGGAGGATTGAACCCGGAAGCCACTGTCACTCTTGTCTCCTACAGCCAAACCTCCACGTGTAGAGCAGATCTCCATCGGTACATGTGGTCTCCTCCATCACTGAAAGGAGCGCCATGCCAGTCACCTCCACCTTCAGCAATCACAGGCCCTGTGTTATTAGCAGCCACACTACAGAGCTCTAGTGATCCCCTGTCTCCGGAGGACACCGGCTCCTGTAGTCCTGCTCCCAATAAACCTGTTGAGACACAGGAGCTTGCATCCAACTCTCATCTTATCTGCCGGTCACTGGAAATATTTCCTCCTCACTCATGCTGTGGGGGGTGAATTACTTCCCATGATACCGGGCAAATCCTTATTCTTGCTCCCTAGAAATGGTGATTAATGGAATTAGTTCAGTTCATCTCCCAAACAGATTTGCATCTAGGTTTTCTCCACCAGACGACCGATCTAAATCCATCAGTGTTCAAGTCTCTTCCACCTGCTGTAAAGAATGAAAGCCGAGTCTCTGGAAGAAAGAGCCGTTCACAGCCTGGAATTTCTATGTTCATTATTACTGGATTAGTTTGTGGTTTAGCAGAAGGTTGGTGAGGAGCAGAACATTGTTATTTAGACCCCGATCACTAAACCTAGAAGTGAAGGAGCTGAGAGAAGAGTCTGATCTATAGACAGATCTACAGGAGGCCATGTATTCAGTCACTGTGTGCTTGTGTCTCCACAGGTGGATCCAGGAGGAGAAATCCCCCCGAGAGATGTCCACGGAAGGTTCCAGAGAACCATCAGGTAGATGGAGCTGAAGTCTCCCCAGAATCTGACCAGAAAGTGATTGGACCAAAGATCATTTTACATTTCTCTTCTTTAGGATGAAAATCTGATGGATATTAAGGTTGAGGTTAAAGATGAAGAGGAGATGGATTTATGGGGCGATCAGCAGGGTAAGGAGGGGGGCTGTCATGGGTCACCACCTGGATGCTACTCCCATCATCTCATCATCACATGTAATAATCTCTCCTGTCCCTGTGTGTTTCCTACAGATGAACTCTTAGAAAGAAATCCCCCCGAGAGATGTCCCCGTCCTCTGTATTCCCAGGACTGTCCAGAGGAGAAGCTCCCAGAGAACCATCAGGTAGATGGAGCTGAGCCCTATACACATCTATATAGGGGGTCCTGCAGCCATAGAGGGGTCATAGATTGTGGGGGTCTCTTATGTGGATCTGTTAGATTTCCCACCTGTCTGCTGTATTGTCCTGAATTGTTACAGATGACAAATCAGGGGGAAGATGTGACTGATATTAAAGTGGAGGATGAAGAAGAGCGGATGATGGGCGATCCCCCGTGTAAGAGTGAGGTGGAGGAGGACATTCCAATCCATGTGACCACAGGTATGGAATCATGAATGGAGGAAGGGAATTGGGGGGTTTCTTCAGGTGAAGCTCCACCTTAGATCTCCAGTGAAGTAAGCTGAGGCCGCTCCATACGCTGTGGGTCCTGGGTGTGTATTACAGTGGAGTCCTGCCTGGTGATGGGACTGGAGGTAACACCAAACCCACCTGTTTAAAGGATAACTGTCATATTTTAACTCAAAATTCAATTTTCACATATGTAGTTACTACTGAGGTTATCCATTATCACTTATTCTTTCCTCACATACCCCATATTTAAGAAGATTCCGTCCATAGCAACCGTTTTTCACCAGACTTCATTCTGCCTCTACTCTCAAGATGGCTGCCGATCACTCACCCTGAGGCTAAGCCCACCATCCCTCACTACCCAGAATGCATTGTGCTAATCTCGGGAACGCGCTGCCTGAGTTGTCCACACTTCACGCCCTCTTCCTCTTGAGAGCCCATAGAAAGTGGCTGTTCAGCCTGGACACATAAAAACAATGGTAAGCATTAACCCCGGAATCTAAACGGGTGCTACCGACAGCAGAGCTGTCAGGGCACCCGGCAGAGGAGCACTCACAGTGGTCCCTGCCTTTGGACTCTGATCCCCTCAGTGAGTGTTTTGGAGATCGGGCCGTGCTGCTGTGTTTCTGTGGCCTAATCTCCCGTTCAGGATGGCTGAGCCGGAGAAAATATTTATTTCAGACAGGGAGGTAGTCCATCCCCCCACCCCTCCGCTCCCCTACAATTGAGCAGGATGGCCGAGCGGTTCAGTAGATTGTCAGCTGTAACATACAGCTGTAAATCTACTGTAACTGCTGACTTCAGTGGATGTCTGCCATTTAACCCCTACCTTGCTGCGGTCCGTAGGGACCGCTGTATGTAAGGGGTTAACGGTGAGGAAGCTCCCCCATGCCCCCTCACCTCCTGGCGCTGCGCTTCACTTCTCTGCTGCGGAAAGCTCTGGATTCCACATAACAGAAGGAAAGAGCTCCCTCCCATCAGAGGCTGCTCTGCTGTGGCAGCGTGCAATGGTTACCATGGCAACTGGGCGCCATACACAGGCATCCAGCCTTGCCATGGTATGTAAGCTTGACAGGCTCCTGCCAGAAGCAGCAGTCTGATCAGGCATCCTATGAATGGAAAATACACTGCAGTACACTGCACTATACAGTGTACTCCAGTGTGTTTCAGAACCCTCAGACCCACTGGATCTTCAACAACCAACTGGGTCTGAATCAAAAAAGTGTAAAAGAAAAGTGTATTTAACATTTTTCCATATATGCATATTTATAATTTACGAAAAATGAATAAAATTAAATAACCTAAACATGTTTGGTATCGCCGCATCCGTAAGAACCTACTCTGTAAAAATATCACCTTATCTAAGATAAAAATAAAATAAAAACATTGGCAAAAAAAAAAATATTTGGGGTAACCTACCATTACAAAAAATGCAACACCAAGCGATCAAAAGGGTGAATGCCCTGCAAAATAGTACCAATCAAACTGCCACCTCATCCCGCAAAAAATGATACCCTACATAAGACAATCGGCCAAAAATTATAAAAGCTATGGCTCTCAGACTATGGAGACAATAAAACATAATTTTTTTTTGTTGCAAAAATGCTATTATTGTGTAAAATTTTAATAAGCTGGCAGCTAACTAACCACCAAAACCCCTGCATCTCCCAGATCACTGAAGGGCAGGTTGTCTCTTTTCTGCATCTGACCGCATGGCTCTCCCTGCATTTGTATTTATCCCGTCTTGGGAAATACGAACGTGGAGTTAACCCTTCCCTGCCACCAATGGTTGACAGAATACAGTGCAATATACAACATATAAAGTGTGTTCCTACTGTACAGAGTGCGGTTCTCCAGTAATTAGTGCGATTATCTTCAGGGCTCCACACCTACAAAACTTATCTGAGGTGGCAGAACAGGGTCACCTGTGACATCCCTAATACACGTTCCTGCTATGGCCACAGGGTGTCTCATCCACAGCGATGCACTTACAGCAGCTTAAAGTCACATAATCTGGGATATCACATCACATGTATCATACACGGTGCAGGAAGAAATAACAGCATGTACGTGTAAACATGACATGAATGTGATGCTGGCGTGTCCTCAGGAGCAGTCACATCACCGCTCATCTAGGGTGGGAACCGGGTCAGCGGTCACACACAGCAAGAGAATGCTGGACAATAGGAGACCTCGGAACTGAAGTTCGGTTTCAAGTTTCAAAGTGGTTTTCCACTATAAAAATCAACTACCGAAGATACTTAACGAAGTCACGCGCGACTTCGTGAATAACTTACTTCGGCTCATCGGAGACCATACATTCTAACACTGTAGGGAGACAGTTTTGAATGAGCCGACTTCGGATTAAGCATCTGAAGCTCGCTTCCCTCAACTCTAATGATTAGTATCAAAACTTTCCTCCAAACTATTAATTTATCACAAAAACTGGTTTTCTCTGGAAGGGGTTAACAACATAGACTCAGCTAGGACTTTGGAGCACAACCAATGACTAAGTGGGCCCCTAATCCAGGTAACGTTACTCCAGGACCAATACCACTGAACCGTGGCAGAATATTATTACCATACACTAAAGGCGCCCTGCAGACTGTGTAAGGGATAACAGTGCAGTGAAATGACTTACAGTTCACGCACATGTTCTTTGGCTGGAGTAGTTCACTTCTCTCATCATTTTCATCAGTTCCGGACCACCATGATCACTAGTGTTTTTAACAGACGTCTTTAGCTCCTCTCCTTCCCAGCACCTGCCCTAGCTTTCCCTAACAAACACCAACCCCATCTTGATGATACCTCCAGTTCTGTGCTTGTTGTTGCCCTATGAGCCCCTATTACTGTGCCTGCTGTGTGGCCCGGTACACCCAAATATTGTATTTCAGAAATAACGTTGACATGAATACAGTTACAATGCCCCTTGTACCTTTTACTAAATAATAATGCCCCAAGCATATCTCAGCCCCCACCCCAGAAGACCTAGTAGTTAACTTACTTTTGAAATCCAGATCCCCCTTTAACATATCGCTACCCATCGCTTATAACAGTTCCCCAGAAGTCTATCAGCGTGGTTAGCGAGACCAATTGAGAGTCAGTTTGGGTTACCTTGTAGCTTGATGATCATAAGGTAACTCATGTAGGTGTGATATATAGACCACCTGGCCAAGTCAAAGAATTAGATGATCTACTAGTCGAGGAAATAGCTAAAATGACATTGAAGGGGAAGTTATCATTATGGGAGACTTTTATCTTCCTGATGTAAACTGGAAAACCTAAATAGCTAGCTCTGCCAGGAGTACAGATATTCTAAATTCCCTACTGGGATTATCTCTACAGCAAGTAGTGGAGGAGCCAACCCGGAAGGAGGCCATTTTAGATTTAGTATTCACAAATGGGAATTTGGTATCTGATATTACTGTAGGGGAAAGCTTGGGATCTAGTGATCACCAGTCAGTGTGGTTTACTATAAGTACAGTGACTGAGGCACACCACACAAAAACAAAAAAGTTTTAGATATTGTAGAAAAACTGAATTTTCTAAAATTAGATTAGTGGTATACGAGTCCCTATCAGATTGGAACAGTTTAATGGGAGTCCAGGAGAAATGGGACTACTTAAAAGTGGCACTATTGAAGGCAACAGAAAATTGCATTAGGCTTGTCAGTAAAAGCAAAAAAAGGAAGAGACCACTGTGGTACTCAGCAGAAGTGGCCAAAATCATTAAAAACAAAAAGAAAGCATTTAGTAATTATAAAATAAAAATAAAATGAGGATGACAGGGAAATTTATAAGATTAGGCAGAGAGAGGCCAAACAAGTTCTAAGAGCTTCTAAAGCACAGACAGAAGAGAATTTAGCTCAGTCAGGGAAAAAAGGCGATAAGGCATTCTTCAGATACATAAATAAAAAAAGGAAACTAAAACAAGGAATTACCAAATTAAAAACAAAAGAAGGAAGGCATATGGGAGAAGATAAAGAACTAGCTGACGGCCTCAATGAACACTTCTGTTCAGTTTTTACAAAGGAAAATGAAGGAAAAGGACCTCAGTTAGGAAATAAGACTAATGAATCTTTTGATGCATGTGTCTTTACAGAGGAAGAGGTTCTAAGTCAACTGTCTAAATTTACTACGAATAAGTCACAAGGGCCTGATGGGATACACCCAAAGCTATTAAAAGAGCTCAGCGGTGAACTAGCAAAACCATTAACAGATTTATTTAACCAATCACTGGCAACAGGAGTCGTCCCAGAAGATTGGAAATTAGCAAATGTTGTGCCCATTCACAAGAAAGGTAGTAGGGAGGAATCGGGCAACTATAGGCCAGTAAGCCTGACATCAATAGTGGGGAAATTAATGGAAACCATACTTAAGGAGAGGATTGTGGAGCATCTAAAATCCCATGGATTGAAAGATGAAAAACAGCACGGGTTTACTTCAGGGAGATCATGTCAAACTAATCTTATTTATTATTATTTTTTGATTGGGTGACTAAAATAATAGATGGCGGAGGTGCAGTAGACATCGCTTATCTAGACTTTAGTAAGGCTTTTGATACTGTCCCACATAGAAGGCTTATCAATAAATTGCAGTCTTTGTGCTTGGACTCCCATATTGTTGAATGGATTAGGCAGTGGCTGAGGGACAGGCAACAGAGGGTTGTAGTCAATGGACTATATTCAGATCAAGGTCTTGTTACCAGTGGGGTACCTCAGGGATCTGTTCTGGGACCCATATTGTTTAATATCTTTATCAGCGAAATTGCAGAAGGCCTCGATGGTAAGGTGTGTCTTTTTGCTGATGACACAAAGATTTGTAACACGGTTGATGTTCCTGGAGGGATACACCAAATGGAAAAGGACTTAGGAAAACTAGAGGAATGGTCAAAAATCTGGCAACTAAAATTTAATGTTGATAAGTGCAAGATAATGCACCTGGGGCGTAAAAACCCAAGAGCAGAATATACAATCAGTGATACAGTCCTAACCTCAGCATCTGAGGAAAGGGATTTAGGGATCATTATTTCAGAAGACTTAAAGGTAGGCAGACCATGTCACAGAGCAGCAGGAGATGCTAGCAGAATGCTTGGGTGTATAGGGAGAGGCATTACCAGTAGAAAGAGGGGGACGCTCATGCCACTCTACAGAGCACTAGTAAGACCTCATCTGGAGTATTGTGCGCAGTACTGGAGACCATATCTCCAGAAGGATATTGATACTTTGGAGAGAGTTCACTGGTGCATGGATTGCAGGATAAAACTTACCAGGAAAGATTAAAGGACCTTAACATGTATGGCTTGGAAGAAAGACGAGACAGAGGGGAGATGAGAGAAACTGCTAAATACATAAAGGGAATCAACAAGGGAAAAGAGGAGAGAAGATTTAAAAGAAGAAAAACTGCTACAAGAGGACATAGTTTTAAATTAGAGGGGCAAAGTGTCACAACCAGACAGCTGAGAAGCTCTGACAGAGGCCTTTCAGAACCTCCTCCTTGAGTTCTCTTTGTTGTGCTGTTCAGTATCTCATCTCGTTAGCCTCTCTCAGCTGTCATGGAGTTGGACTGATTGCTTCCCTTTAAATTCCTCCCCATGGTGCATTACTGGGCGGCTTATACTTCTTCCTGGAGTGTGTGTGCATGCTGATCTTGTTTTCCAGTCTGCTACAAAGTTAAGTGCTGAACATTTATCTGTTATTTTATGTTTGCTGGATCCCAGGTGACCCTGACTCCCTCCGTGTCTGGTGTAGGGAGCCGGTGGTCGTGTCCCCTCACTATTGTAGGGTGTTCAGGGGTTATATAGTCGAGGTACGTGGATATGCAACCTTCCACCTTTCGGATCTTTGCATAGGCTGAGCAGCCAGGGAAAGTCTCAGGTCTTGTGCAGGGGTCTCCCTTTTGGTTCCTTAGCTTTGGATCCACTCAGTCATATATGCATGTTGCTTTGTCTTGTTTCCTGTACACCGTCCGTGACACAAAGGTTTAAAAGTAATATCAGGAAGTATTACTTTACTGAGAGAGTAGTGGATGCATGGAATAGCCTTCCTGCAGAAGTGGTAGCTGCAAATACAGTGGAGGAGTTTAAGCATGCATGGGATAGGCATAAGGCCATCCTTCATATAAGATAGGGCCTGGGGCTATCCATAGTACTTAGTATATTGGGCAGACTAGATGGGCCAAATGGTTCTTATCTGCCGACACATTCTATGTTTCCATGTGGTTACACCGCTTTATGGATCGGTCAGACAAGAATATAATAGACAATATATAGAGGTTCCTCATAGGGCTCATATCTCACCAACATATTTTATGGGCAGAACCCTTTCCTCCAATTATTATTCTAAGGGATGCCCCCGTATGCTACAATTTTGCTAAAGTGTAGGGTATTTAGCCCTATCTCAGCTAATGATGTATCTGTGACACCATCATGGTGTCTGGTTACAAGCACTTAACCCTTTCAGGAGCGACAATTTTTCATTTTTTTACTCCAAGCTTTCCCAAAGCCATAACTTTTTTAAATTTTTAAATTCACTTTTTTTGCCATTCACAACACTTGTTTTTTGCAGGACCAGTTGTACTAATAGCACCGTGGTTGCATACAAAGTAGTGGATGGCAGGAAAAATATTCCAAATGTGGTAGCATTATAAAAAAAAATAACAGCGTTTCCTATACTGTAAAAACTGACCTGTTACGTTCATTCTGCAGATCAGTATGATTACAACGATACCACAGATGGGTATTTTTTTTTCTTTTGTTTGAATACTGAAAAAAAAAACTTTGGGGAAGTTTTCTTTTCTTTGCATCACCATATTCTGCCTCCCACAACTTTTTATTTTTATGTGTACGGAGATGTCTGAGAATCACACTCATGTGTGGGAGGAAAACACCACACCGAGCATAGGAGGGAAAGGGGATACCGGAATAAGGCCTGGAAACTAGGGAAGGAAGATGGACACCTCCTAGAGAAAACCTTAATTCCAGTCCTAACTGACTACCAGTTTGAACAGGCCCCAAAGGTAGGCAAGTTCATACACCGGATACCTAGAATCCTATCTCGCCCTATAGGACCCTGGAACTAATGTCAGGGCTGAGTCTACCTCTTCCTCCATAGGGAAGGACGAACAGGAGTCTCCCTCAGATCTAATGACAAACAACAGGAAAAGACAACACACATACTGTATGTATATATATATATATATATATATATATATGTATAAACAAAATACAAAAGGGAATGGAAACGCTTATCTTCAATGAAGCTTTGGTAGCACCAGGAACTCAGCTGAGAACCAAACACAAGCTAAGCACAAGTCCAACAGAAGCTATAAAGCGCACAGCACAGTGGGAGAAGCAACTATAAATAGAGAAGGTTAAATTACTATAATTGCCACACCTGGGGAAAGAAGGTGAGGCAAGCACCAGAAACAACACAGACGTCATTTAATCCAAAAGGAAAACATGTCAGATCAAACCACGTGTTGCCAGTCTCACCAATCTCCTGCCACCTGTCGTGGGTACGTCCGTGACACTGAGGGCTCATTTTATGCAGGGAGATATTTACTTTTCATTAGTACCATGATTTTTTGGATCACTTTTTTTTCATTTTTTGTGAGAGCAAAGCGACCAAAAAATGCAGAATGGGCCATTTTGACTTTTTTCCGTTTCGACATACGGGATAAATATTTTCATAGCACGGACATTTTCGCACGCAGCGATTCCCACTATGTTTATTTTTTTTTTATTGGTTATGCATTTTTATTTTAATTCTAGGAACGGGGCGATTTGAATTTCATTTTAAACTTTGTAAATTTATTTATTTTTTACACTTTTTAATAGTTCAAGCAATCATTGGAGTGATTGGAGCACGGTTTCCATAGGAACCTATAAGCGGCAGCCTCGAATCATTCAGAAGGACCGAGGCTGTCGCACGCAACATCCGGCTCCCCCTGTCCTTGCGGTTGATGGCCAGGTTTTTAACCTCACAAAAACCCTGGTTGCATTTGACCACGGCATCTGAGGGGTTAAATGTGTGTGATCGACGTAATCGTCGATTGCATACATTAGCCCTTAGCGCTTGCTGTTTAAAACAGTGGGCACCCGGTGGCTATGGCGCCCCACGCACTTCCATTTTTTTAGGATAGACTGGGTGAACTCTGCCCTGCAAAAAGAAGCAAAAGTTAAAAAGTTTTGCTTATTCTGGGAGTCCTCTATTGGCACACTACCACCAGACTTATCCTGAACTTTATGAGGTGGTTTGTGTGTCCTCTTTTTTCCCCTCCCCCCTATTTTTTTTATCTAATGAGCTTGGATTCTGAAAAAGCAGTTCTCATCTTGTAATTTAATTATTGTGTGATTGTCACTACCAGAGCTTTGAGACGTTCTCACAGCTCTGTGTCTCCACCCCTGTGATGATGTCACTTAGAGTTTGGAGGTGTTCTCACTGTTCTGTTTCTCCGCCCCTGTGATGAGGTCTTTACTCCCAGCTGTTCCTCCTGCGTTTGATTTCCCTGCCTTTAAATCACCCCTCCTCCTATTGCAGGGCGTGGATTATATTTCTCTTTTCAGTTGTAGCTCTGCCTTGAGTATCTTCACTTGTTAAGCTATTAGTTCTCTGGACCTGTGTTCTGTTGCTGCAAGCACTCCGGATATTGCCAGCGGCCCTTGGATCCGTCTTCTCTGCGGCTGCAGCTCCTTCAGCTAAGTGTGCAGACATTGTTGTGTACCTGGTGATTTTCTGACTGGATCTGAGGTGGCCACGGTTCCCTCCATATTCTGAGCAGGGCATCGGTGGCCATGCCCCTTCCACTATTGTAGGGGTTACAGGGCTCATCAGTCTTAGGTACGCGGGCATGCCTCGTTCCACCACTTGGATCCGGGCATGTGCTTTAGCAGCATAGGGAGAGTGTTGAGGGTCTGACAGGGGTCACCCTTTCTCTTCCCTAGTTTGGGTCCGGTCAGTAGCTCTTGTTACTGTGTATGCTCTTGTTACCCTTAAACAGCCGTGACATTGATTTATCCTGATTCCTCAAAACTCATCTCTGCCCAAATGTTTTTATTTTTTTTTGTTTTTGTGAAATGCTGGATGGTCTTTGGATAAAGTTGAGGCAATATTATACCTCCTTACCATGTACCCAACGTCTAATCATCCCTTTCTTTATGTCTGTTATTTGAAAACTCACTTTGACATGATCCCCTGACAACCTTGCACACAAGTCTGAAGAGGACTTGTCTTCAGAATGTTTTCGTAGTGGAACGTTAGGCTGCAGTATAAGATGACATGGTCGCTGTCCTCTAGTAAACGCGATGATACTCTTCCAGAACGGTCTGCCTTGAGGGTCTTTAAAAAGCTTTAAAGTGGCTGCACTGGCATTCTACTTCTGACATTGCTTTAAAATATCCAAAGTGTTCTAGATGCTGGTCTTCTGGAATCCTGGCCAATACTGGACTGTTAGTACGATACTCAGAGGATTCCTTCTCCTAAAGTTCATTATTTTACACTTGGAAACTTTAAACTGCAGTTTCCATTGTTCGCTCCATTTATCCGGTAAAGGTAACTTATTTTTAGTATTACAGACACCTCCAGGAATGTCAGCCCTATTGCTAACTGTTGTGCCATTTGACAAACAGGTACACCCCATCTACCGTCAGACCCTACATACAGGCACACCCAAGATACCTTCATACCCTACCTACAGGCACGTCCTAACTACCGTAACACTCTACCTACAGGCACACCTTACCTACCGTCATACCTGACCAACAGGCAAATCCTACCTACCATCATACTCTTCCTAAAGGCACATCCTACCTACCTCCATACTCCACCTACAGTCACACACTACCTACCATCATACTCTACCTACCAAAACACTTCCAAACATACAGCAGGCCCCAATACAGACCTTTTGTGGTCACTTCCAAAAGTTCAACATTAACAACACTTTGATATATATCCTTTACCAATTGTAAATCCACTGAACTATCTATCAGTTCTTTATTGAGATCTGTATGAAAGGATTTGCTGAAATCCAGATACGTGATGTCTACGCCACCACCTTTATAATCTGCCCTCGGTAAAGCCATGCTATTCTGGGTTCAGGAGGACAATTGTCTTGTGTTTTAGTAGTTTGCATTATTTTGACTACTACAGATGTGTTATCCTAAGTTCCCTATAGTTACCGGCTCCAAAGGAATGGTGAATGTAAAGCAAGGACTTCTCTCTTATTTCCTGCTGGATCCACCTACTGTTTCCAGCCTACTAGGAATGTTATGATTTTGGGGTCTGAAAAAAATAACAAAATCCATTTTTTCCAGGAAATGCCAATAAGAACGCTGCGGGAACCATCATGGTATCGCCGGTAGAAAATGGAGCTATCATTCCGCACTCTTCAGGAAAAAACCTCATTACCCTGCTTGTATATCCAGGGCTTCTCATTAAAGAGCTACCACGTAATCCAACTAACCAATCACAGGTTGTTCTCACAAGTATACCACAATCGCATCTTGGTACACATCAGAAAACTTACACAGAAGAGAAGCGATTTCCCTGTTCACACTGCGGTAAATGTTTTGCCGATAAATATCATCTGATTATACATGAGAGAATTCACACAGGGGAGAAACCATTTCCATGCTCAGAATGTGGGAAATCTTTTACGTGTAAATCAGATCTTGTTAAACATCAGCCACGTCACACAGGAGAGAAGCCATATCCATGTTCAGAATGTGGGAAATGTTTTATTCGTAAAGCCAAACTTAGAGAACATCAGAGAATTCACACAGGAGAAAAGCCATATTCATGTTCAGAATGTGGGAAATGTTTTACAGAGAAATCACAGCTTGTTAAACATGAGAGAATTCATACAGGAGAGAAGCCATATTCATGTTCAGAATGTGGAAAATGTTTTAATGAGAAATCAAATCTTGTTATACACCAGAGATATCATACAGGAGAGAAGCCATTTTCATGCTCTGAATGTGACAAATCCTTTACACAAAAAACAAATCTTGTTATACACCAGAGATATCATACAGGAGAGAAGCCATTTTTATGCTCTGAATGTGACAAATCCTTTACACGAAAAGCAAATCTTGTTATACACCAGAGATATCACACCGGAGAGAAGCCTTATTCATGTTCACAATGTGAGAAATCCTTTATTTGTAATGGCAATCTTTGTAAACATCAGAAAAGTCACAGAGGAAAGAAACCATCCTGATCATGTGAAGAATGTTTTAAAAGGAAATCAAATTCTTGCTTGTAAAGTTGGAAATGCAAAAACAGATGTATAACACATCAGGTTATTAACAGATATCAAACTGCCAATAAGAAGGTTTATTTTTGGGTGGAATTAGCCTGGATCTGCCAAACACCCAATTTATATTCCCTGAGGTCAACAGTGACTGGGTCAATGGAGGAAAAGTATTGTGGATATAAGGAAGAGAAGAAGAGCCTTATTCACTGTTAGCAGCGAAAATGAATCGTCCGCCCATACCAGACAACAACCTGTCTGAAAGGATTATCCTTTAAAAAAATCCACTTTTCCTCCGAAAATGGCATCACTAAATTCACCAGAGAAGGTAAAAATGTCAACCCTATTGGGGCTCTTTCTATTTGTAAATAAAAAAACTCCATCAAATGAAAAAATAATTATGTAGAAATGTAATAGACACTTAACTTCTGTAGTGATGGAAGAACA
The DNA here is from genome assembly GCF_014858855.1 of Bufo gargarizans. Classification (NCBI taxonomy): domain Eukaryota; kingdom Metazoa; phylum Chordata; class Amphibia; order Anura; family Bufonidae; genus Bufo; species Bufo gargarizans. The sequence continues at coordinate 61,991,811 of NC_058083.1, read as the reverse complement.
GGAACACCAGAGAGGAACTCACACCAGCTCAGCCAAACCCAAATGAAGCTATCAACCGCATAGTCAGAAGGGTGGGGTAAGACTTTAAAGGTAGAAGTGATGACCACTGAGCAACAGCTGAGAAAAAGGAAGTGGTCATTAACCCTATCAACACTAAATCAAGAGAAATCAAGGAGGCTGTTAGATTTCTCCACACTCAGCCAATCTCCTTGATTTCCTGACATCAGTCACCTGAGAGACCGTGACAGATGCTCTGCACGTTGGGCCACCCACGGGGCTATTGTCCCGCACTCATAAGATCATATGAGTGCGGGACAATAGCCCCGCGGGCGGCCTGACGTGCACAGCATCATTGTAATCTATGATGCTGTGTGCTTCTTTGCGCACGATCAATGCCGCTCTGGGACATATGGCCCGCTCACGGATCGTATGTCTCAGAGGGCATACGATCATGTGCAAGAGCCCTTATGGTCCAATATTTCAGGAATTGGGGCCCGACTTTCAATTTTGCCCAGAGCCACACTTTGTCTAAAACCGGCTCTGCCACTTATAAATAGGTTAAATAGAGCTTATGCAGAATTCTAAACTGAATCGATCTATGATCCGTGTTTGGTAGCCATTTACGCAGTAGCTTACACATCTTCAGCCCCTCCTCTTCAGAAAGGGAAACGCCATCCTTATCCCACTTCCCCTTAGGGGAGGGGCAGACTAGGAAGGTGTCCCTCCCGGACAACGTCCGATATAACTTGGAGGTAGCTGGCGGCAATGCAGACGGATTTTGGACGGACAGAAAATGCTGCATGTATGCAGATGGAACAAACTGCTGGGATTAGGGACACAGATGTTAACCCAGCCTTACACATCTAAAGATACATGACGAGGTGATGTAGATTGTAGTTAATACACCTATTATATATACCGTTATGTATAATACCAGGGACAACCTTCGCCACTCGATTAGCCAAAACGTTTGCCAAAAACTTTGCCTCTGTATCATTAGTGATATCGGTCTGTAAGGCCCTGCTTCCTCGTGTTGTTCACCTGGTGTCGGGATAAGGGCTATCAATGCCTCCCGCCAGGAATCAGGTGGTTTATTAGGAGGAAAATTTCCTCTAATGTTTCAAGATAAAAGGGGAGTAGTAACCCTTTTAAGACCAAGCCAGTTTTTACCATAAGGACCAAGCCCCATTTTTCAAATCTGACATGTTTCACTTTATAGAGTAATAACTCTGGGGCGCTTTTACTTATCCCAGCCATTCTGAGACTGGCTGGATTCATTTTCTATCACATTATAGATGCCTCTTTTACAGCAATCCAGCAGTAGTGGTCGTACTTGTGCACTATAGTGTGCAAGCATGACCACCACTACTCGATTACAGGGTGCATAAGTGATAGAAAAAGGAAGCAATCCAGCAAATGAGGCTGTGGCAGGCGCAGCACTATGAAGTGCCTTTTGCACTGTTGCATTAGAAGAATTTTGATATCTCTGACTTTTACTAACCAGACTGTCTATTACTCTGTAATTCCTCTAGCGCTGTTCTATGGAAACAGTAGGTATAAAGAGCACACCAAATGCTTGAAATAACTTCTTTATTAACTTCAACTTTTCTTCATATATAACACTGCCGCCTTCGCAGCAGATAGTCCATGTACAAAACACGTGTTGAAAAGATATTACAAAATGGCGGTATGCATAAGATGGTGGTTCAACTGTTCAATCTTGGCATTTAACATAAAATTGTGGATATATTTCTCTCTTGAGCATCTGTAATCTGTCACTTTAAGTTATTTAAGCACTTCATGAGGTATATCTGAGGTCTAACTAATAGTTCACTTGCTGAATTTAGTCGCAATATGCAGTTAGCAGTAACTATTTGCAGATTGGTTGTGTATGATCTGGTATGGTTGTATGCAATTTGGATTGCAATATGGAATTTGAATTGTGAACTTTGTAGTTTGCAAATGAATTTGGTGGAACTGTAAGTAAACACAAATATAACTGGTTCAGTATACAGTTCTAATCACTATATTAACAGTAGGAACATTATATAACTGTTTTTAATACCTATTTTGGCCTCTCTGCTTCCATTCAACACAGCTCTTAGTGGAGTTAATGTCTGTTCAGCTTCTCTCCTCTGGTGTAATGATTCCAGCAGCTCCTGCAAAGGAATTTCCCACACAAGCTGTGTGTGAGGTTGGCTAGGATTGGTCAAGACTCCTGCCCAGCAACAACAGTTTAACCCTATGCTTTCTGTTGCTTCTGCTGTGTCATTAAGCTTATGTCACAATAATATAACAAATTGTAAAGGCATATTATCTTTTCTGCTTCTGTGAACACAATATATAACAGTTATATGACATCCAAACATGAAGTCACTGTAAATAACTCTGCCCTTGTCTTTAACACACAAACATAGGAACTGTATTAAGGTTATTGGCAGGTCTAGCTGTATAAACACACAAGCTATATTAGCAACCTAGGTCAGGTCTTAGCTGGCCAGCTACACTCCCACCAAAATTACCTATAATTGTATGTTCTTAGTGGTATAACTTAAACATGAAATTAATTTTCCATCAGGTTCTCAACTTCTAAGCGTCTTTTATCACTCTCAAGTAGAACAACTAACTTCTGTATGGGACGTTCCAACTTGAGTGGAGAAGTGAGACGTTTCTCTTTCTTGTCAAGTTTTGAGTCTACTATTTGTAACAACACTCTTCTTACTAGTTTGTCTTCATCCTTTTGCACTTCTAGAACTTTGGCCAATTTTCATTGACTTCTAGGTAAATCTTCTTCTTTCACTAACACTATTCTTCCAACTTGGACATTTCTTCTGGGTGTTTTCCATTTACTTCATAGCATTAGACTGGCTAAGTACTCTTTCCTCCATCTATTCCAAAACTGTCCTGATAGATATTGAACTCTTCGCCATCTCCTGGCATATAAACCCTCTTTGGTGAACTTGCCAGGTGGTGGCTGTATGTAATCAGACTTAAGGTAAAGTAGATGGTTGGGAGTTAAAGGGTCCAAACTTGTTGGATCGTTGATGTTATCAACTGTAAGTGGACGACTGTTAAAGGGGTTGTCCAGGTTCAGAGCTGAACCTGGACAGCCCTCCATTTTCACCCAGGCAGCCCCCCTCACATGAGCATCGGAGCAGTTCATGCTCCGATGCTCTCCTTTGCCCTGCGCTAAATTGCACAGGGCAAAGGCATTTTTCTGAGTTCCGGTGACGTACCGGGCTCTCTATGGGGCTGACAGGAACCCCGGTGACGTCAGCGGCACTGATGGGCGGGATTTGGCTCTGCCCTAGCCAGTAAAACGGCTAGGGCAGAGCTAAAGCCCGCCCCTCAGAGCCGCTGACGTCACCGAACACACTGCTGGGCGGAAGTTACCGCCCGGCAGTGTGTTATTGAAAACAAAAGAGCCCGTGCCCTGCGCGATTTAGCGCAGGGCACTGGAGCGCATCGGAGCATGAGATGCTCCGATGCTAGGCTCAGGGGGGCTGCCGGGGTGAAAATAAGGGTATGTCCGGGTTCAGCTCTGAACCTGGACAACCTCTTTAACAATAGACATTATTTCATAGAATAGGGTCCTAAGTGAAGCGTCATCTACTCTTCTGCCGTTCTTTTTCAACACTAAACACATTTCTTAGTTTTGATTTGTCTTTTCCAAACTCCTCCGGTATGGCTTGTATGTGGAGCATTGATATGAAAATCACACTGTTTCTCTAACAAATGCTCAGTTACTTTTCTTTATTATTATTATTATTTATTATTAAAGCACCATTCATTCCATAGCGCTGTACATATGATAATTGGTGCACATACATAATACAGACAATTGCACTAATCATAAACAAGATGAGGGCTTACAATCTACATGGTATGGGAGAAGGACACAGTAGGTGAGGGTGAAGCTGGTCATGGTGGTATAGAGGCAGCAGGGTCACTGGTTGTAGGGTAGTCTGAAGAAGTGGGTTTTCAGGTTTCTTTTGAAGGATTCCACTGTTGGTGAGAGTCTGATATGTTGGGGTAGCGAGTTCCAGAGTGTGGGGGATGCACGGGAGAAATCCTGGAGGCGATTGTGGGAAGAGGTGATAAGAGGAGAGGAGAGAAGGAGGTCTTATGAGGATGGGAGAGTGTGTGTGGGGATGTATCTGGAAAGTGGCTGAGAGATGTAGGGAGGGGACAGGTTGTATCAATCTCTTTTAGATCTTTCTTCAATTCATTCTTTGCTCCGACAAAATTAGATCCTTGGTCAGATCTAAGCTCTCTGACAGTAACTCTAATGGCTATGAAACATCTCAAGGCGTTGATCAATGCGTCAGTTGACATATCTTCTAACATTTCTAGGTGAATTGCCCTGGAGCTTAGACATGTAAATATTAGTCCATATCTCTTGTACTCCTTGTGGTTTTGTTTGGTGATGAATGGGCCAAAACAATCCATTCCGCTATAAAGAAATGGTGGTGATGGGTTTACACGATCTGCTGGTAAATTTGCCATTCTTTGTTCTTCGGTAAGTCTACGTGCCTTTCTGCTGACTACACATTTGTCAGTGCTCTGAGCAGCAGGGATCGCTCCCCATTTCTTTGAGGCAGTTGTTATTACACAGTGAGGTTCTGTTACATTATCATCTTCCTTAGAACCATGGTTTGGGTCTGCCTGTGATCCGCATTTTTTGTAGGTCGGATGCGGACCCTTTTACTTTAGCGAGGCTGCAAAAGATGTGCCCAGCACACTGTGTGCTTGCTGTATCCGTATGTCTCTTCTGTGCTGTCTGCAAAATTAGAGAACATGTCCTATTCTTGTCAACATTATGGGACAAGAATGCACACGACCGGTATCCATGTTTTGCGGACCGCAACATAACCGACAGTCGTGTACATGAGCCCTTAGTCTGGTGTTTGCTAGGAGGGTCTTTTTGATTATAATGCCTTTAAATACATTTAGTTTCTGTGACTCTTTGTTGGGTATAGTGAAGGCTATGTTGAAATGCTACTCTATGAAAGGTGCATAATCTTCCAGCAATAATGACTTGTTGGCATCAGGATAATGTAAGTTCGGAGCAGTGGAAAAGTGAATCTTAAGGAGACTAAAGACATGCACTGCAGACTCCGACAAATCGCACAAGTAAGAGCAGTTAGGAGATCAACCATTTGGGAGTATTTTTTCTAAACTGGCTGTAATAATTGGTGAAACGAAGGAATCTCTGATGAGATTTAAGGCCAACTGGTTGTGTCGCATCTGGATAGGGGAGAACTGGCGTTGAAACAAGCTATCCTCTAATTTAGCATATAGACTTATTTTCCAAAGTCGATACAGAAATAATCGTACATAAAGACTGAATATCTTCCAGATATACTGTACAAGTATATCTGATTCATGATGTCACAGAAGAATGAAACAGCTCAGGTGCGTTGCACAAACTGAAGGGCACAACCAGGTATTCATAAGGGCCATTGTGAGCACTGAATTCCTTCTTCCATTCATCTCCTCCGTGAATTTGTATTCATCCCCCTGTACTCTGATCCTCCTAAATAAAATCCACGGCCTTCAGAATTCACCTAATTAGTGACTAGAGTCCTCCTGTGTGTAATGTCTTCTCAGTATAACTCCAGCTGTTCTGTGAAGGCCTCAGAGGTTTGTTAGAGAACATTAGTGATCAAACTGCATCATGAAAACCAAGGAACACGCTCTGGTGCCCTGGTCAAATGAGACCAAAGTGGAACTTTTTGACCTAAATGCAAACTGCTGTGTGTGGCAGAAAACTTACCCTGCACATCAACCTGAACACCGTCCCCACCGTGACACATGGTGGTGGCAGCATCATGCTGGGGGAGGCTATTCTTCAGCAGGGAAGCTGGTCAGAGATGATGGGAAGATGGATGGAGCTAAATACAGGGCGATCCTGGAGGAAAACCTGGTAGAGGCTGCAGAAGACTTGAGGCTGGGGCCGTGGTTCACCTTCCACAGGACAACAACCCTCAACATCCAGCCAGAGCTACAATGGAAGGGTTTAGATGAAAGCATCTTCATGTGTTAGAACGGCCCAGTCACCGTCCAGATCTCATGGAGAACCTGTGACAAGACCTGAGAATTGCTGCTCACAGACGCTCTCCATCCAATCTGACTGAGCGCGAGCTCTTCTGCACAGAGGAATGGGCAAAGATTTTAGCCTCTAGATGTGCAAAGCTGGAAGAGAAATACCCCAAAAGACTGCAGCGAAAGGTGGTCCGACAAAGTACTGACTCCGGGGGCTAAAGACAAACGCACGCCGCACTGTCCAGATCCCTGGGAAAACCCGGTCTCCTCTTCTTCTCGCCTCACACAGACTTGGACTTCTCAATGAAAATCCCAGTTTGTGGTGTAATTTGAGGAAATGGGGAAAAGCTCACGGGGTGTGAAGACTTTCTCAAGGCCCTGTGTGTGTACAGCAGGGGACGAGCATGGCTACAGCGGCTGCGCAGTGCGGAGGGAGTGGTCCTGGCACCGGCAGAATACAGACGGCTGTGAGAAAGGCACAACTCTTCCCGATGGTCCGGACACTGGCGCCTGAGGTGACGCATTACTGAGGTCAGAGAGCAAGGAAACTGACGACCATCAGGGGTTAACGGCCGGATTACACTGGCTGAGGGGAGCACTACAGCACTCCGCCCCCTGCACTGATCACATGGCAGTGACGTCATCACAGGTCCTTCTTCCACAGCTTCTTTCCACTGTTGAGCTCCGCCCCCTGCGCTGATCACATGACAGTGACATCATCATAGCTCTTTCCTGCATAACTTCTTTCCATTGGTGAGCTCCGCCCCCTACACTGGTCACATGGTAATCATCACCACATCACTGCTGCTGAGCTCCGCCCCTCCTGATCACATGACAGTGATGTCACCCCAGGTCCTTCTCTACCACTTCTCTTCACTGCTGAGCTCCGCCCCCTCCTGATCACATGACAATGACATCATCACAGGTCCTTTCCTACCACTTCTCTCCACTTCTGAGCTCCGCCCCCTGCACTGATCACATGACAGTGACATCATCCCAGGTCCTTCAGCTCTTGCAGTGCAGCAGATACAGAGCAGGTCCTGGTCGGTAGTCACTGCTGTGGTGTCTGGAGCCTCTTCTTCTCTCTGGTATCAGCCATTTCTCCAGAATCCCCCTTTATCCCCGGTGCTGGGGGCTCTGAGAAGCGGGGTCTCTCCAGGAGCAGTAAGTGCGGTTCTGGATCTCACTAATGCTCTTGTCCCTGGAGGATTTCCAGCCTCTCCTCTCCTCATAAAGGCGCCTGCAGTACTAGAAGCCTCCAGCTCCTCCAGTTCTCTCCTCTTCTCCTGAATGACCACCAAGGATGGACAGGAAGGAGATCAGCAGAAGAATATTAGACCTCACCTTGGAGATCATCTACCTGCTGAGCGGAGAGGTAAACTTTTCTAGATTTCTCTTCTCTTTATTGTATTCTGTAACAAGTCAGAGGAGAGGAGAATCCATCATAGGAAGTGATAGGAAGAGTCCAGGGTCCTGGAGAACGTCCTCCAGACCTTCCAAGTGATGGAGAACCTGAAGATCAGCCACCTGTATGGTCAGTGATGTATCATGGAGACCAATAGTCATGTTGTAGGAGCCATGAGAAGGTAAGTAGGCAGGTTGTACCCAGGAGGAGAGGAAGCAGAGGAGGAGATGGCCGGAGTGTGGCCTGGAGGGAGGATTTCTACCACTAGTCTGACATCTAGATGATACTGGACTATAGCAAGGAGGCCTCCACTACGTCTAGAGGAAAGAAGGTTTCTCCACCAATATAGAAGAGGAGTCTTTAGTGTAAGAGCAGTGAGACTATGGAGCTCTCTGCCAGAGGGAGGAGTCATGGGGGATTCTCTAGAAGAGTCCAGAAGGGGCCTGGAGGTCTGGAGGGTAATAATATTCCAGCTTCTAGTGACTAGATTACTGGAGATGGGGCCATGATCCAGGGAGGGATTCTGAGTGTAGATCTGGAGTCAGGAAGGAATTTCTTTCCCTAAGTGTCTCTCACCATCCACAGGATTACATCATAATGAAGAAGACATCAGGGGGGACTCCCATCATCTATGAGTCAGGAGGGTGGAGCAGGACCCCCATCACAGAGCCTCCCCCCCTGATACATGAGCGGAAGATCCTAGAACTCACCCACAAGATGATGGAGCTGCTGACTGGAGAGGTGACACCTCTGGGAATGCTGGGAAATTCTCCAGTAACAGCACTGGAGGCGTCTGGGTGATGACTGTGTCATTGTGTTGTCAGGTTCCTGTAAGGTGTCAGGATGTGGCGGTCTATTTCTCCATGGAGGAGTGGGAGTATGTAGAAGGACACCAGGATCTGTACAAGGAGGCCATGATGGAGGCTCCCCGGCCTCTGACATCACCAGGTAAGAAGAGACGAGGTGAGAAGAGGCCGTGTTAAAGCCTCAGGCCGGTCATGTGCAATGTGTACACGTGTGTGATACTAATTTTTATTTAGTTCGCTCCACCATATTTTGCATCGAGTTATAATTCAGAGGGTTCATTTACAGGCTTGTAAGAGCTTACAATCTATGAGGAAATTGGGTTGAAACAAAAGGTAGAATTCATTGCTTTATGAAGCAGTCCAGTCACCTCTGGAGTAGAGCAGTGCGGACGGAGCGGCAGGAGCGAGTGGACAGAGTGTGGGGGGGTTACTGTGAGAATGAGGGGGGGAAGGGATGAGTCCATTTAGGGAACATGATAAGTCTGTCTGAAAAGATGTTTTTAAGGAATGTTTATCCTCTTCCCGACCAAGGGAGTACATGTGTGGCTAGGACTTTAAAGATGGAGCCCGCTCGCGAGTGTGGCGGGCGCAATAGCAACCGGTACCTGCTGTTTTATACCGCAGACACCTGCGGCTAATGACCTATAATGCCGGTCGTGGACTTTTAACCCTTCAGATGCTGTGGTCATAGCATCTGGACGCCCTAAAACCCAGATTTGGGTGAGACGTATGGGAACAATTAAAAAGTTTGAAAAATAAAATAATTTTCCCCAAAATGTAAATACATAAAAAAAAAAAATTACACATCATGGGGAATTACCGTGTGCGAAAACACCAGTACTATTAAAATATGAACTTATTTATTCCATACAGAATACAGCAAAATGGAAAAAAAAAGTAAATATGGCCGATTCACCATTTTTAGTTTGCTTCTCCTCACAGAAAAAATTACATAAAAAGTGATTAAAAAGTTGTACACACCCCAAATGTATCACTAAAAAGTGCAGATCCCCTGCAATAAATGAGCCCTCACACAGCTCCATGCACATAACAACAAAAAAGTTATAGGGGTCAGAGGCTTTTCTATTTTTTCAGTAAAAAACTTGAGAAAAACCATACATATGTGGTATCGCCATAAGCGTACTGACCTGGAGAATGAAAGAAACTGTTTTACTGTATAGGGAATGCAGAAAAAACAAAACCTATAAAACAGTTTTTCCAATTTCACCTCATTTGGATATATTTTTTTACAGCTCCCCACTATATCTATGCAATAGTAAATGGTGGAATTAGAAAGTGCAACTTGTCCCACAAAAAACAAGCCCTCATACGGCTATGTGAATGGAAAAATAAAAAAGTTATGGCCTCAAAAAGGCAGGGAGTGAAAAATGTAATTGCAAAAATGGGAAAAAAAACTACTTCCAGAGCTGAAAGGGTTAAAGGGCAGGAAGTTGGTGGAGTAACCTGATTGTCCAGGGCAGTGTATTTCAGAAAGCAGGTGCAACTTGAGAAAAGTCTTGAAGACGGGAGTGTGAGGTTTGAATTATGGAGGATGTTAGTCTTAGATCATTGACAGAACAGACAGAGCGCCATTGTGGTGGTAGATAGAAATGAGGGGGGATATGTGCCGAGTGCAGCTTTGCGGATGAGGGTGAGGCCTTTCAAATGTATTCTGTTGGATGGGGAACCAGTGAAGTGAATCCTGCAGAGAGATCCAGAAGAATCAGTAGAGAGTAGTTTCCATTCCTCTTCACTGTCAGGATGAACTTTGGTACGTTGGAAAAAAAGAGAGTTAACAGAGAGGTAACTTATTAGGGAAGAGTAGACCAGATGTCCCAGGGGTTTAGAGATGGAGGGGAGATTAGAGAAAGGTCGGTAGTTAGCAGCTCAGGTCGGGTAAACAATTGTCAGGTTATAACAGAATGTTTAATAGAGATTGGAAATATGCCGGAAGAGAGAGAGGGGTTAAAATTTGTAGTTAGGTGAGTGATGACTGTCGGAGGTGTGAGGGAATAGGATCATTACTCCAGGTAGTCAGTCAAGAAGAAGAGCGGAGACTGGAGACTTCTTCCTCTTTTATAAGGTCAAATGAGAAGAGACGGCAAGATGACGTGTGGGGGGAGGGGAATCCATTCTGGGTGGGGACTGGGAGATTATTTTCTTGCTTGATGTTCTCAATCTCGTCTTTGTTTCCAGATCTTCAGTACAGAGGTCAGTGATGAGCACATGCGCTGTAGGGCTATGGACATCTTTGGGAGAAATTTTTTATGATTACATTTTACTTGTTTTGGACTAAAATCTCTTTTCTTTATTCCAAATTTTCTGACATTTGAGTGATATAGGGGTTACAATTCAGTCTACTTGCAGTCACTTTCTGTTTGCACAGACAGATGGTGGCTTATGTGTAGCTCTTACGTCCGATATTCTGACAGCTCATAAACACTTATTATTGCTCAATTCTCATCAAACTGATAAGAAAATGTTTTAAATAAGTGTTTATGAGCTGCCAGGAATTCGGAGGTAAGCCACCAGGGCCATCCGACGGGACTCGCTGAGAACAGTCAGTAAATAGTCAGAGATTGACATCTGTACAGAAAAAAGGAATGACATCTTTTAATAAAGACCAATTGAAAAAATGGTTTGTAGCCCAAAATGACTAGAAAACAATAATAAAATTAAAAACATCCCTCAGAAGGTATACACAGCCTTTTAGAAAAAAAATATAATGGAGAGGATCTGCAGATAGTCGTGATTTTCACCAGAGGCATTCGGCACACCTGGAGCTCCTCTGAAGAAAACCTGTTCCAGGCGTGTGCCAAGGTTTCCGCGGTCTGTGTTGGGAAGGTCAGAGGGTAATGGGCGCTGTAGGGCAGGGGTGTCAAACACATTATCACTGAGGGCTAGATCAGCAGTATGATTGCCTTCAAAAGGCCGGCTTCTGGAAGTCAGGCATCGGAGTCTGCAGTGCAGTCCTATGTAACATCACAGATAACACAGGGATAACCCAGAGTAAATATAATGTAGTAGATGTCACCTGCAGTCCTATGTAACATCACAGATAATACAGTGATAACCCAGAGTACAGATAATGTAGTAGATGTCACCTGCAGTCCTATGTAACATCACAGATAATACAGTGATAACCCAGAGTACAGATAATGTAGTAGATATCACCTGCAGTCCTATGTGATAACACAGTAATGGTTACCTGAGTACATAAAATGTAGTAGTGTTACCTGCAGTCCTATGTAAAACCACAGATAACACTTGTGCTAATAATGTGGTAGTGTTACCTGTAGTCCTATGTAAAACCACAGATAACACTAGAGCTGATAATGTGGTCGTGTTACCTACATCCTTAGTGTGCCTCCCTGTGCCTCTCACACGGGACTCCATGCTGGTGGCGCTGCCTCCTCTTCCATCTTCTTCTTGCTCCGCAGAGAACGTCCTGATGCAGCTGCGTCAAGGCATAGGAACACTGTGGGCATGGTGATGGTGACACACAGGGAGAGATACATACACACACACACACACACAGGGACAGACACACGCATATGGACAGACACTTATACGATAGTGAGATCGTCACAACACCTGCTGTTTTTGGGGCAGGCTTACCGCCACAGTCCGCTCCATCCATTGTCTCAGCACTGCATAGTGAGTGGGGCACAACACTACCTGCATGGCCCGGCTTAGTATAAACTGAGCCATCCAGGCAGCCGCCTGGGACAGCGGTGAAAACCCAGTGAAAGCTTAGGCTTCTTTCACTTGACTGTTCTGCCTTTCCTTTCTCCTGCCCCATTTAGGAGCAGGAGATCGGAAAGGACGGATTCGGCACATAACCGATTCTAAGGACCTAATAGACTATAATAGGGTCCGTTAGGTGTCTGCTCAGAAGATTTTTGAAGCGGAGACAAAAGTCCTGCATGCACAACTTTTGTCTCCGCTCCAAAATAATTTTCTGAGCGGAAACCTAACGGACCCCATTATAGTCCGAGGGGTCCTTAGGCTCCGTTCGGCTCAGTTATGTGCCGAATCCATCCTTTCCATTCTCCTGCTCCTAAACGGGGCAGGAGAACGGAAAGTCTGAACAGTGATGTGAATAAAGCCTCATATTGATCTATTCAAAACGGCCCACTTCTTCTCTCTCTGTACAGGGAACTCTGACAACTGTTGCGGTCCGCATCTTTTGCAGCCTGGTTGAAATGAATGGGTCTTCACTAGTGTTGATCGAGCACCAAAGTGCTTGGGTGCTCTGGCCGAACACATTGGTATGCTAGTGTGCTCTACCGAGCACCCGAGCACAATGGAAGTCAATGGGAGAACCCCAGGCCCACCCTGCTCGGAAGAGAAGAGGGTGTCTAGTTCACAAAAAAGGTTAGAAATTGATGGAAAATCCTATGAGACAGATAACAGTCAGCATACCTTACAATGGCAGCCTTGTGCACTATGAGATATTCCAAAGCAGCTCTCATCTGACTGAGAGCCAGTAAGCCTCAAAGTTGCTTCACATCTGTTGGATGGCTTGGGTGGACTTGCGCACCTAGATCAATATCATTAGGGTGACAAAAAGTTTTCTGATTGTCCTAACCTAATATTCAATAACCTTTCTATACAGTTTTGTCATGTAAAAACTCATTTGCATAAACATGGGCATATGGGAAAGACATGCAAATGAGCAGAATCTGCCTTGTTTTTCAGCTGAAAAACCATTTGCATGGAAAATTTGCGATCTACACTAATCATGAACAGTGCCATCTATTGGATTCATAGTCTTATGACAAGACTATTAGACAATGAGTCTTATGACAAGACTATTAGTCTTGTCATAAGACTATGAAACCATAGTCTTGAAGGGGCCGCTTGTGTCTCGATGTTGGTCACTGAAACAGTGGGAGCAGTGGATCAGATGGTCCTCTCTGCTGGTGGTCTGTCTGGAGCCTGTTCACCATGTGTGTGTGTCCTTACTTACAACCATAGCTCCCAGCCCCTCTTAAATAAGTTAGAACAGCCTAGATGGTGGGCAATTCATCAAAATTACCATCCTGTTTCTCGCAGTCCAGTAATGTATTCCCCTTTCACAGTCTGTTATCTGGTCAAAATTTATTAGAGTGAGTCATAGAGGCATGTCTAAAAGTCAACATTTTCTCACCAAGATGTACCATTAGCCTCTGCGAGCCATAGTTTCTATGTTTTTGTGCGTAATTGAGTCACTTGGCCTTGTTTCTATTTCAAAGGTATAGCTTTTCAGCTGCAATTGTTCCATAAACACCACTACAGGCCAGACTTCTCCAAACAGTAGGTGGGTGTACCTGGGACCACTGGTTTCTGGCAGTTCTGAATTGATCGTACTGCTGGACATCTTCCTTTTTCAAAGAGATGTAAGCATGATGTGTCCTTTATTTGCTGCACTAGTTTTTTTTGGCCAACCACTGTGGTCCTTAAAGTCCCCCCCCCCTTTTTTTTTCTTCAAAAGAACTTGAACAGCACATCTTGAACCCCCAGTCTGCTGTGAAATCTTTGCCTGTAAGACATCTCGCTGATGCAGTATATCTGCCTTGTGTCTTGTTGCTGTGCTAGGTCTTCCCATGGTGTATTACCTGTGACATGAAACTGTCTTCCACAACCTCACCTGTGTAGCAGAGTTTGGCTGTTCCTCAACTAGGTTTAAGCCTCCTACAAAGTAGTGTACAGCACTGGTAATATGGCAGTACAGAGATATCACAGCACTGGTAATATGGCAGCACAGAGATATTACAGCACTGGTAATATGGCAGCACAGAGATATTACAGCACTGGAAATATGGCAGCACAGAGATATTACAGCACTGGTAATATGGCAGCACAGAGATCTTACACAGTAACACACACACCTAGTGGCCATATTGGTGGTCACCCAACTTTCCCAGTAAGAGATGGTCAGTCTTAGTATCTGTGAATATATAATGAGAGCTATGGCAGTACGGATCCATATAATATATATTCTCAGGAGGATTGAACCCGGGAGCCACTGTCACTGTTGTCATCTACAGCCAAACCTCCACGTGTAGAGCAGATCTCCATCGGTACATGTGGTCTCCTCCATCACTGAAAGGAGCGCCATGCCAGTCACCTCCACCTTCAGCAATCACAGGCCCTGTGTTATTAGCAGCCACACTACAGAGCTCGAGTGACCCCCTGTCTCCGGAGGATACCGGCTCCTGCAGTCCTGCTCCGAATAAATCTGTTGAGACACAGGAGCTTGCATCCAACTTTCATCTTATTGTAATGACCGGCGTCACGCAAAGAGAGGGAAAAGGGAAGGCCCTGCCCAAGGGAGAGGGAAAGGTGGTGACCCCTGACTCACCTTGTGGCTGGCACCTGACGTCCCTAGACGGGTTCCTCACCCGTACGCCGATCACGTGCCTAAACCCTGGCTTTCCCTAAGATGAGCCCTAGGTAGTGAACGGGGCGGTGGGATCACTAGTCCGCACCACTGACACTAAAAGGAAAACACCAAGGAGAGGACAGACAATACAGACAAACATATAATCCCTGGTGGGTGACAACAGCAGACCACAAAGGCCCAACAGGGATCCGGAGGGAAACGTTCTGGAACAACAACCAGGGAACGCAGCAACACAGCTCCAGTGGGTCAGTATAGAAGTCCAGGCAGGAAGCTCTATATCTGGCAACCAGAGAAGTGGGAGAGGGGAATATAAGGAGGTTGGGAGTGCTGGACAAGGAACAGCTGAGGAGAAGGAGCTACGGATCCCTGAATGAGCCAAAAAGGGTTGCAAAGCAAACCCAGAAAGCTACCATAAAGAAACAGCCCCATCTTACTACATAGAGCGCGCAGCCAACCGCTGCGACTTCCTGACCCCGGGTATAATGGAGTCAGGCGTGGTTCTTGACACCCTCGTGACACTTATCTGCCTGTCACTGGAAATATTTCCTCCTCATTCATGCTGTGGGGTTGGGGTGAATTACTTCCCATGATACTGGGCAAATCCTTATTCTTGCTCCCTAGAAATGGTGATTAATGGAATTAGTTCAGTTCATCTCCCAACCAGATTCGGATCTAGGTTTTCTCCACCAGACGACCGATCTAAATCCATCAATGTCCAAGTCTCTTCCACCTGCTGTAAAGAATGAAAGCTGAGTCTCTGGAAGAAAGAGCCGTTCACAGCCTGGAATTTCTATGTTCTTTATTACTGGATTAGTTTGAGGTTTGGCAGATAGTTGGTGAGGAGCAGAACATTGTTATTTATGACGCTGATCACTAAACCTAGAAGTGAAGGAGCTGAGAGAAGAGTCTGATCTATAGACAGATCTACAGGAGGCCATGTATTCAGTCACTGCGTGCTTGTGTCTCCACAGATGGATCCAGGAGGAGAAATCCCACCAAACGATGTCCACGGAAGCTCCCAGAGAACCATCAGGTAGATGGAGCTGAAGTCTCCCCAGAATCTGACCAGAAAGGGATTGAACCAAAGATCATTTTACATTTCTTTTCTTTAGGATGAAAATCTGATGGATATTAAGGTTGAGGTTAAAGAAAAAACAGAAGAGGAGACTGATTTATGGGGTGATCAGCAGGGTAAGGAGGGGGGCTGTCATGGCGGTTTTCAGGGTCACCTGGATACTACTCCTATCATCTTATCATCACATGTAGTAATCTCTCCTGTCCCTGTGTGTTTCCTACAGATGGACTCAGAGAAATAAACCCCCCCGAGAGATGTCTCCGTCCTCTGTATTCCCAGGACTGTCCAGAGGAGAAGCTCCCAGAGAACCATCAGGTAGATGGAGCTGAGCCCTATACACATCTATATAGGGGGGTCCTGCAGTCATAGAGGGGTCATAGATTGTGGGGATCTCTTATGTGGATCTGTTAGATTTCCCACCTGTCTGCTGTATTGTCCTGAATTGTTACAGATGACAAATCAGGGGGAAGATGTGACTGATATTAAAGTGGAGGATGAAGAAGAGCGGATGATGGGCGATCCCCCGTGTAAGAGTGAGGTGGAGGAGGACATTCCAGTCCATGTGACCACAGGTATTGAGTAATGAATGGAGGAAGGGAATTGGGGGGTTTCTTCAGGTGAGGCTCCACCTTAGATCTCCAGTGAAGTAAGCTGAGGCCGCTCCATACGCTGTGGGTCCTGGGTGTGTTTTACAGTGGAGTCCTGCCTGCTGCCGGGACTGGAGGTAATGTTGATCCCAGCCATTTAACTCTTAGAACCCACAGCATCTAAGAATAATTACTATGTTGATAGGCTGCAGATTTAAATTCGAACTGCAGGTCAATTTACGCTTTAAATGTAAAATTTTTTTTTTTTTGCAGCATGTTGATAAGATTTCTCAAAATGTCCTCCATTTTGCTGGTACTGTAGAATGCTGAGGATTTGCTGCCCTTACATCCACAGTGTATATGCGATCTGTGAGCCTACCCTTACTATTTCACATGGGGGATTAGTATGTGATTAGAGTCTCTCTATTAGGACACAGTCTTGGTGTAAATTCACAGTGACCAGGATGGTGCCCGATGAGAGGCTCCGTCAGCATATCCGCTCCATTAGGCCCAACCACAGGTTTACTGACCCAACCTCACAGGGAGCTATCCGGATCTGGAATCCAGGTGTGTGAATCTGGTCCTAGTCAGAGGCAGCTGATTTAATAATAGTGCTTTCTCTTAAAGAGACAGCAGCTTAATGTCATTGGTTGCTTCTTTCTCACCCTGTGCCCCGGCTTCAAGTCCTCTGCAGAGCTCAGCTGCTCCTTTGCCCTGTCCAGGTCCTGCAGTGGTCTCCTTTATGGCTAGTGTCACGCACCTCCACTGGCAGCTAACTAGCCACCAAAACCCCTGCATCTCCCAGATCACTGAAGGGCAGGTTATCTCTTTTCTGCATCTGACCGCATGGCTATCCCTGAATTTGTATTTATCCTGTCTTGGGAAATACGAACGTGGGGTGGCGTTACTCTTATGCTGCCCTCACATTACAAGGTAGTTAACCCTCCCCTGCCACCAATGGAATACAGTGTGTTCCTACTGTACAGAGTGCGGTTTTTCAGTAATAGTTGGATGATCTTCAGGGCTCCACACCTATATAACTTCTCTAATACACGTTTCTGCTATGGTCAGAATACCCACAGGGTGTCACATCCACAGCGATGCACTTAAAGCAGCTTAAAGTCACATAATCTGGGATATCACATCACATGTATCATACACGGTGCAGGAAGAAATAACAGCATGTACGTGTAAACATGAGATGAATGTGATGCTGGCGTGTCCTCAGGAGCAGTCACATCACCGCTCATCTAGGGTGGGAACGGTGTCAGCGGTCTCACACAGCAAAAGAATGCTGGACAATAGGAGACCTCGGAACCGATGTCAAGTTCAGTTTCAAGTTTTAAAGTGGTTTTCCACTTTACCGAAGTTACTTAACCAAGTCACGCGCGACTTCGTGAATAACCTGCTTCGGCTCATCGGAGCCCATACCTTCTAATACTGTACGGAGACAAATCGCCGTACAGTATTATTCAAACTTTTAAACGAAGCAACTTTGGATTAAGCATCCGAAACTCGCTTCACTCAACACTAATTAGAAGTATCAAAACTTTCCTCCAAACTATTAAATTATCACATTATTTATCCAATGCAGTGAACACCACAAAAACTGTTTTTCTGTGGAAGGGGTTAACAACATAGAGCCAGCTAGGACTTCAGAGCAGGGTGGGCAAAACACAACCAACGACTAAGTGGGCCCCTAATCCAGGTAACGTTACACCAGGACCAATACCACTGAACCTTGGCAGAATAATATTACCATACTGTAAAGGCGCCCTGCAGACTGTGTAAGGGATAACAGTGCAGTGAAATCCAATGACTTACAGTTCACGCACATGTTCATTGGCTGGAGTAGTTTACTTTTCTCATCATTTTCATCAGGCCCGGACCACCATGATCACTTCTTCCATTTACGATTGTATCTGTAGTGTTTGTAACAGACGTCTTTGGCTCCTCTCTTTCCCACCACCCTAGCTTTCCCTAACAAACACCAACCCACATCTTGATGATACCTCCAGTTTTGCGCTTGTTGTTGCCCCATGAGCCCCTATTACTGTGCCTGCTGTGTGGCCCGGTACACCCAAATATTGTATTTCAGAGATAACGTTGACATGAATACAGTTACAATGCCCCTTGTACCTTTTAGTAAATAATAATGCCCCAAGCATTTCTCAGCCCCCAACCCAGAAACTAAGGCAATACATCAGGGCCCTCCGTTAGATAGTTCCTCCTGCGCCAGGTACACGGGTCTTGCAATGGGCTAATAAATGGGCAAACTGATTGCTAATCTTACCAAGTCGCTTGAAACTTCCCACAGCTTTCTGAAGCTGTGAGTCTTAGGCTACAGTCACATGTCTGATCACAGCCAGATTTAGTGTAAATGTGGATGTATTGGAAGTTTTATTGCTGAAGGGACCTTCCTTTCCATCTCCGGCCGTTGACCTATGAATCAAGTTGTCACATAGGCATCTCACTTATGGAACGTTCCTGGCCGGCGTTTACTCTCTCATTCTCAGGTAGAGCATTTCCCAAACTATTCTTCCGACTTCATTCGCTTCCTATTTTTCTTAAACCCAGAAATCGTGTCGGCAGTATCAGCTTCCCAGAGTTGTGTCAGTATTTCTTGGCCACCACTAGGATTGGACACACAACAGCCCAGTGTGTGGATCCCTCGATCGATGCCTAATTTGCTAATCTTCTATACCACAGAGTGGAACTAACCCTCCAATCTCAGTGCTGCTGCTGCTGGGTAACCCTTCTTTCCACTATTGGAAGCCAGCGGCGATATTTTCCCAATGGGGCAGGAGAGGAGCTACATGCGCAGTAGATGTATTGACAGTAGATGCTTCTCGACTCCTCATATTTAGTTAATTTAAAGAAAAATGTGGGTTCCAAATGCAATCACCGCTCCCTTTCATGGAGACTTCTAGCTATACAACGAGGGTCACACATTCGCTAACTACTGACCTCACTGAAGAACTAGCAGTAAACTTACTTTTGAAATCCAGATCCCCCTTTAATATATTCCAAACCCGTCACTTATACCAGCTCCCCAGAGGTCTATCAGCATTGTTACACCACTTTCCGAATCTGTCAGACAAGAAAATAATAGATGATATATAAGGTTCCTCATTGGGCTTATATCTCACCAACATGTAACCCCTTCCTCCAAATGTGCAGAACTAGATGCAGACCTGTACCATTCTTTTCAGGGATGCCCTTTTATACAACAATTTTTCAAAAGTGTAGAATATTTAGCCCTATCTCAGCTAATGATGTATGACACCATCACGGGCTCTCTTTGATTGTCTGGATACATGCACTTCACCCTTTCAGGACCAGGTGATTTTCCGTTTTTTAGTTTTCAATAAACTTTTTTCCAAACGCCTTCACAGTGGCACAGATTCACAGGAGGTTACCCCGCCTTCCCTAGGGATGGGAAACAACATGGGGATCTTTAAATAGCCCCCTCCCCTTACCTGCTGCAGTTGTTTCCTGTCCCTCTGGGATGTGTGGAGATCCTCTTGTAAAGGGCACACACCGGCAGGAGTTTTCTTGGACGCCGAACTGAAGATTCCGAGGAGCACTTCCTAGTGTGCTGGGCGGAGAACAGGGCCGCGGGGCTCGCGGTGCGGCCCTTCCTGCTTCTCTGGCATAAGTCCTCTGCAGCATCCGTGCGCGTTGTCGTGATAGGATGGGCAGTTCACATGTTTGCAGACGAGATCTCGGTGGGCTCGAGATCTCAGGAGCCGCTGTAGCTGACATACTTCCCCTAGGCAACAAGCCCTTTAAAAAAAGAGGGAAGAAACAATTCCCAGCGTCTTTACTGGGAGAAAGGAGCACTTAGAAGATGTCTACTCCAGGTGACTCAGACAGCGTCCGGAGGTCTGCAGACCCGACCAAAGCCCTCAGCCCGGTAAGCTCTCCTCCCCTGGGGGGGGGGGGGTTAAATATGATGTTTACAGCTGTGTTTCACCTGGAGGTGGCAGGGAAATTTCTGTTTCACCACGGGTGAGGGGATATATGTATTTTCTCTTATGGCTAAAAGCTGCTTCCTTCTGAATATGTATTTTAATATATTCCCCTAGGACAGGGATGCGCAGAAATCAGCTAAAACTTTTCAGCGTATCAAAAAAATTTCAATTTGCAAAACGGGACGGCCTTCCGGTCATAAAAAAAACCCTCTGTGTGAAA
Source organism: Bufo gargarizans (assembly GCF_014858855.1). NCBI lineage: Eukaryota > Metazoa > Chordata > Amphibia > Anura > Bufonidae > Bufo > Bufo gargarizans. Next base: position 61,971,311 of record NC_058083.1, on the reverse strand, counting down.
TGGTTGGAAAAAATTGTATCAGAAGAATCTCCTTCCCTTCTGATAATAACAGGAACATTAACAAAGAGGAAGTGAGCAGCACTGTGGACGGTAAAATGGCATCCACATATAAAAAACCTTCCACCTCCGTGTCAGCAATGTCCGCCCCTTCTGAAAATGATGGTCTTTGGATAAAGTTTAGACAATATTATACCTCCTTACCATGTACCCAACGTCTAATCATCCCTTTCTTTATGTCTGTTATCTGAAAACTCACTCTGACAACACACATGATCCCCTGACAACCTTGCACACAAGTTGTCTTCAGAATGTTTCCGTAGTGGAACGTTAGGCTGCAGTATAAGAGGAGATGTTCGCTGTCCTCTAGTGAACGCGATGCTCTTCTGGAACTGTCTGCTTTAAAGGTCTTAAAAAGCTTTAAAGTGGCTGCACTGGCATTCTACTTCTGACATTGCTTTAAAATATCCAAAGAGTTCTAGATGCTGGTCTTCTGGAATCCTGGCCAATACTGGACGATATTCAGAGGATTCCTTCTCCTAAAGTTCATTATTTTACACTTGGAAACTTTGAACTGCAGTTTCCATTGTTCGCTCCATTTATAGGGTAAAGCTAAATTATTTTCAGTATTATAGACACCTCCAGGAATGTCAGCTCTATTGCTAACTGTTGTGCCATTGGCTAACAGGTACACCCCATCTACCGTCGTACCCTACATACAGGCACACCCAAGATACCTTCATACCCTACCTACAGGTACTTCCTAACTACCGTAATACTCTACCTACAGGCACACCTTATCTACCATTATACTCTACCTACAGACACACCTTACCTACCGTCATAGTCTACCTACAGACACACCCTACCTACGTCATACTCTACCTACAGACACACCCTATCTACCGTCATACTCTACCTACAGACACACCCTATCTACCATCATACTCTTCCTACAGGCACATCCTATCTACTGCCATACCTGACCATAGGCACATCCTACCTACCATTATACTCAACCTACAGGCACACCCTATCTATCGCCATACTCTACCTACAGGCACACCCTATCTACAGCCATACTTCACCTACAGGCACACCCTATATACTGTCATACTCTACACATAGAGTATGCCTATCTACTGTCATACCTGACCAACAGGCACGTTATACCTACAGGCACATCCTATCTACAGTCATACTCTACCCATAAGCACACCCTACCTACCATCATACCCTACCTATAGGCACACCCTACCTACCAAAACACTTCCAAACATACATCAGGTCCCAATACAGACCCTTGTGGTCACTTCCAAAAGTCAATCCACTGAACTATCCCACGATTAAGTAACGTATCTATCAGTTCTTTATGGAGATCAGTATAAAAGGCTTCACTGAGATCCAGATACGTGATGTCTACGGCACCACCTTCATGATCTGCCCTTGGTAAAGCCATGCTATTCTGGGTTCAAGAGGACAATTGTCTTGTGTTTTAGTAGTTTCCATTATTTTGACTACTACAGATGTTACGCTAAGTGACCTATAATTATTAACTCCAAAGGAATAGTAAATGTAAAGGAAGGACTTCTCTCCTCTTTCCTGCTGGATACATTTCTGAATTTGGCTCACACTGCATGTCTGTTTCCAGCCTAATAGGAATATAATAAATTTGTGGTTTGAGAATAAAAATCATCAAATCTATTTTTAATCTCAACAGGAAATCGCAATAAGAACTCTGCGCGAACCATCATGTCATCGCAAGTACAAAACAGAGCTATCTTGCCACGCTCCTCAAGAGAGAACCTCATTACCTTGCTTGTATATCCCGGACTTCTCATTACAGATCTACCAGATAATATAACTAATAATGGGGAATCTTCTCCTGACCAATCACAAATTATTACCACAAGTACACCACAATTACATCTTGGTACACATAAAACAGCTCAAACAGGACAAAAGAGATTTCCCTGTTCACACTGTGGTAAACGTTTTCCAAGTAATTCAAGTCTTATTATACATGAGAGAATTCACACAGGAGAGAAGCCATTTCCATGCTCAGAATGTGGGAAATGTTTTACAAATAAATCAGATCTTGCTAAACATCAGCAACGTCACACAGGAGAGAAGCCGTATCCATGTTCAGAATGTGGTAAATGTTTTATTCGTATAGCCAAACTTAGAGAACATCAGAGAATTCACACAGGAGTGAAGCCATATTCATGTTCAGAATGTGGGAAATGTTTTACAGAGAAATCACAACTTGTTAAACATGACAGAACTCATACAGGAGAGAAGCCATTTTCATGCTCTGAATGTGGCAAACCTTTTACATATAGATCAAGTCTTGTTATACACCAGAGATATCACACAGGAGAGAAGCCTTATTCATGTTCACAATGTGGGAAATCCTTTATTTGTAATGCCAATCTTAGGAAACATCAGAGAAGTCACAGCGGAAAGAAACCATCCTGATCTTCTATATGTGAAGAATGTTTTCAAAGGATATCAAAATTTGAAACTCTTCAGAGAAACCAAATTCTTGCTTGTAATGTTGGGAATGCAAAAACAGATGTATAACCCATCAGGTTATTCACAGATATCAAACCACTAATAATAAGGTTTATTTTTGGGTGGAATTAGCCTGGATCTGCCAAACACCCAATTTATATTCCCTGAGGTCAACAGTGATTAGGTCCATGGAGGAAAAGTATTGTGGATATGAGGAAGAGAAGAAGAGCCTTATTTACTGTCAGAGCAGTGAAGATGAATCGTCCCCATGACCCTTTGGACCTGCACCTATCTTTAGAATGGAACCCGTGAAGTGATGGAGGGTGCGCCGCTCATGCTTGACCGCCCTCTATTCATTCCTATGGGAGCGCCCAAAATAGCCCAGCGCTGGTTCGGCTATTTCCGTTAGCCCCATAGAAGCGAATGGAGAGGTGGCCACGCTTGCACGGTGCACTTCCCATTAATTTCAATGGGACTGTCGAAAATAGCCGAGCGCGCCGCTTGGCTATTTTTGGTACTTCCATAGAAATTAATGGAAGCCGGCTGCGCATGTGAGGTGCACCCTCCTTCACTTTGTGTGCTGCGTTCTAAAGATAGACATTTAAGGATGAAGCCCCATTTTCAAATCGGACGTGTGTCACTTTATGTGGTAATAACTTCTACATATCCAACGATTTTTCACATTGTTTTTGTGACATATTGTATGTTTGTGGCAGATTTGGGTTCCTTTTTTGTGTTTTTATATACACAAATATGAAATTTAATGATTTTTTTTTAATTTGCAATTTTCAAGATCTGAGAATGTATGGTTTTGAGTTAGATGGTTATACTACACAAAAAAGTTGATATTTTACATTTTCCATGTGTCTACTTTATGTTGGCATTATTATTGAAAATACATTTTTTGGGGGGGAGGGTCAGATCATTGTGGTATCATTAGTCTAATTAGAGGCAGTTGCTGCCCATAAGACTGCAGCAGTACCTGACCGCACCATGTGACATTGCTAATCTTGGCAAATTGATCACTAAAAACTGTGGAGAAAGTGGGCTTATTATCCTGAGGGGGGAACATTGCTTGTCTGGATTTGTGGTGGACAATATGAGATGCCCAGTCCAGCATCCACCACTTGCACCCTCGGTCACGCAGTCTGTTATTAGCGTCCTGAATTTTTTGTTCCTGGAGCAAGCCCCTTAATCCTCATAAATTCAACAAGAACCGCTGTGATTGTGTGTCGAGGATGATTTGCGCTGGCCTCCAGAACATTGTTGTCTGTTTGTGGCTTTCTACATATGGTAGTCTAAACACGGCTCTGCATTATGTTGCCCGTTAAAGTAAGATCCAGGAAGTGGATATCTGGGGGAAATCATGTTCTGTAAATCTCCAGTTCATGTCATTGTTATTGACATATTTTATGAAGTCCGGTATGGGCGCAATATCTCGACACCAAATAATTAGGAAGTCGTCAATGTAGCGCCCATACCAGACAACAGCCTGTCTGAAAGGATTATCAATCCAAAAAAATCCACTTTTCCTCCCAAAATGCCATCACTGAATTCGCCAGAGAAGGTAAAAGTTTCAACCCCATTGGGGCTCCTATCTGTAAGTAAAAAACTCCATCAAATGAAAAGAAAATTTTGTAGAAATGCAATAGACAAGATAATGAACTGGCATACAAGTACCTTACAAAAGTGAGTACACCCCTAAGTGAAAATGGCCAAATTGCACCCAATTAGCCATTTTCCTTCCCCGGTGTCATGTGACTCGTTAGTGTGAATGGGGAGCAGGTGTGGTAAATTTGGGGTTATCTTTCTCTCATACTGGTCACTTTAATTTCAATATGGCACCTCGGGGCAAAGAACGATCTGAGGATCTGAAAAAAAGAGCTTTTGCTCTACTACAGATGGCTGAGGCTATAAGATTGCCAACACACTTCTGGTTCTGGCACCACCATGAGTGGTCACACTTACTAGAGCTCTGCATCGTGCAGCTCTGTCCACCACTTGCTCCTCATCATACCAAGCTTGTTATTGAACAGGCCCTGGGCTCATCAACAGCTTAGTCTACTTTCACACTCGCGTTTTGGCTTTCTGTTTGTGAGATCCGTTCAGGGCTCTCACAAGTGGTCCAAAATGGATCAGTTTGCATTCCAATGCATTCTGAATGGAAAAGATTCCGCTCAGAATGCATCAGTTTGGATCAGTTCAGTCTCCATTCCGCTTTGGAGACGGACACTAAAACGCTGCTTGCAGCATTTTGGTGTCCATCTGATGAAACTGAGCCAAACGGATCCGTCCTGGCACACAATGTAAGTCAATGGAGACGGATACATTTTTTTACTGGCACGATTGAAAACAGATCCGTCCTCCATTGACTTTTAATCAATTAGGAAGTCGTCAATGTGGAGTATACAGGGACACAGATTATCATGGGGTGGCGGGGAATACATGGTAACTGCCATAAATGGGTGTCCCTATTTGATGTTATAGTCCTGAAGGGGGGGACAGAGATACTGCTAGGGTTGTTACTAATAGACATAAGTTTCTTTTCTCGCCCTTCTTGCCAAGCTACTTTCCAGTATCATTTCAAAAAGAGCACTGCGAGCGGTTAGCTTATTTTCTTCTATTAAGCGTGTCCCCCAATGGGTGATCTGAGATCATGTTGGGAAGTGAGGTCCGAGATATTTGTCACTTAAGTGACTTTATGTTGTTATTTTTATGTTTTGTTATACGGTTTAGTTGGGATTGGTATGTGGGGAACTTATTTACATCTCAGAAACAATATTGCACCCTACTATCTAATAAGCTTGTGGGGGCGACAAACTACCTATTCCAGCCCCTAGCCATGACAAAAATTATTATGTGGAATGTTAAGGGTCTACGGTCTCCCCACAAACGCCTACTGGTGCTAAGTAGAGAAGTAGCGAACATAACATTTTCAGTTTTTCAAAGCCTATGGTCGCGCTGAGGTAGTTCAGTGACAGTTAAGTGACCCAGAAAACAATGATTATACTCCACCTCCACCTTGCTGGCGTCTGAGTCGGACTGAAGCTCTCTGCCCTTTACCAATCCAGCCATCTGGCCCATCAAGACTCACTCTCATTTCATCAGTCCATAAAACCTTAGAAAAATCAGTCTTGAGATATTTCTTGGCCCAGTCTTGACGTTTCAGCTTGTGTGTCTTGTTCAGTGGTGGTCGTCTTTCAGCCTTTCTTACCTTGGCCATGTCTCTGAGTATTGCACACCTTGTGCTTTTGGGCACTCCAGTGATGTTGCAGCTCTGAAATATGGCCAAACTGGTGGCAAGTGGCATCTTGGCAGCTGCACGCTTGACTTTTCTCAGTTCATGGGCAGTTATTTTGCGCCTTGGTTTTTCCACACGCTTCTTGCGACCCTGTTGACTATTTTGAATGAAACGCTTGATTGTTCGATGATCGCGCTTCAGAAGCTTTGCAATTTTAAGAGTGCTGCATCCCTCTGCAAGATATCTCACTATTTTTGACTTTTCTGAGCCTGTCAAGTCCTTCTTTTGACCTATTTTGCCAAAGGAAAGGAAGTTGCCTAATAATTATGCACACCTGATATAGGGTGTTGATGTCATTAGACCACACCCCTTCTCATTACAGAGATGCACATTACCTAATATGCTTAATTGGTAGTAGGCTTTCGAGCCTATACAGCTTGAAGTAAGACAACATGCATAAAGAGGATGATGTGGTCAAAATACTCATTTGCCTAATAATTCTGCACGTAGTGTATGTGCCTTTTTTTGTTGGTTGGTTTTTGAAGCCACAGTGCAGCACCAGAGGCCAGAAAAATTAGGCATGTACACATGCCTGAAAAATTTGGTATTGTTGCAGCCGCTGCTGTAGCAGCGATCAGAAAAATTGATGTTTTCCAGGCAGAAAGTGCCCTAAAACATTGCGGCTTGAACCCTAGTTGGTGGCGGATAAGTCACGCAAGTCATCCGGCATTCAGAGATAAAATACAGCAGCGTGTGGACCATTTTTAGCCCAAGGCAGCTCATCCCAGTCATCAGGCCTTTTTTAGTCGAATGTATCGCCCACTGTCAGTCCCTTCAGGATCCATCCCTCAATGATCTTAATAAAGGTGAGGTAATCTAGACTTTTATGACCTAGGCGACTTCTCTTCTCAGTGACAATACCTCCTGCTGCACTGAAGGTCCTTTCTGACAGAACACTTGAAGCGGGGCAGGCCAGAAGTTCTATCGCAAATTGGGATAGCTCAGGCCACAGGTCAAGTCTGCACACCCAGTAGTCAAGGGGTTCATCGCTCCTCAGAGTGTCGATATCTGCAGTTAAGGCGAGGTAGTCTGCTACCTGTCGGTTGAGTCGGTCTCTGAGGGTGGACCCCGAAGGGCTGTGGCGATGCGTAGGACTTAAAAAGCTCCTCATGTCCTCCATCAACAACACGTCTGTAAAGCGTCCTGTCCTTGCCGGCGTGGTAGTGGGAGGAGGATTACTTTCACCTCTTCCCCAGTTAGATTCCCGTTGTGCTGTGACATCACCCTTATACGCTGTGTAAAGCATACTTTTTAATTTATTTTGGAACTGCTGCAACCTTTCCGACTTCCGGTGATTCTGTAACATTTCAGGCACTTTCTGCTTACACCGGGGGTCTAGTAGCGTGGACACCCAGTACAGGTCGTTCTCCTTCAGCCTTTTTATACGAGGGTCCCTCAACAGGCACGACAGCATGAAAGACTCCATTTGCACAAGGTTGGATGCCGAGCTACTCATGTCCCGTTCCTCGTTCTCAGTGATCTCACTGGTCTGTTCTTCCCCCCAGCCACGTACAACACCACGGGTACCAGATAGGTGACAACGAGCACCCTGGGATGCCTGTTGTGGTTGGTCTTCCTCCTCCTCCTCCAAGCCACATTCCTCCTCTGACTCCTCTTCCTCAAACTCCTCTTCCAGCGTTGCCGCAGGTCCAGCAAGCGATGCTGATAAGGCTGTTTCTGGTGGTGATGATGGTGACCACAACTCTTCCTCTTCACACTCATCTTCGGCCTGATCCAGCACTCTTCGCAGGGCACGCTCCAGGAAGAAAAAAAAATGGGATGATGTCGCTGATGGTGCCTTCGTTGCGACTGACCAGGTTTGTCACCTCCTCAAAAGGACACATGAGCCTTTTGAGCGTCCAGTAACGTGGCCAAAAAATTCCCACCTCCGCAGAGGCTGTCCTAGCACCCCGGTCATACAAATACTCGTTGATGGCTTTTTCTTGTTGGAGCAGGCGGTCGAACATTAGGAGTGTTGAATTCCAACGTGTCGGGCTGTCGCAAATCAAGCGCCTCACTGGCATGTTGTTTCGGCGCTGAATGTCTGAAAAGTGCGCCATGGCCGTGTAGGAACGCCTGAAATGGCCACACACCTTTCTTCCCTCCTTGAGGACGTCCTGTAAGCCTGGGTACTTATTCACAAAGCGTTGTACGATCAGATTACACACATGTGCCATGCACTGCACATGTGTCAACTTGCCCAAATTCAATGCCGCCAACAAATTGCTTCCGTTGTCACACACCACTTTGCCGATCTCCAGTTGGTGCGGATTCAGCCACTGATCCACCTGTGCGTTCAGGGGGGTGGACAGGAGTGCTGGTCCGGTGTGACTCTCTGCTTTCAGGCAAGTCAACCCCAAGACGGCGTGACACTGTCGTATCCGGGATGTGGAATAACCCCTGGGGAGCTGGGGGGGTGCCGTTGATGTGGAGCAAGACGCAGCAGCAGAAGAGGACTCAGCCAAGGAGGTTATGGAAGAGGATGGAATAGGAGGAGTAGAGGAGGTGGCAGCAGGCTTGCCTGCAAGTCGTGGCGGTGTCACCAACTCCTCTGCAGAGCCACGCATTCCATTCTTGGCAGCCGTGAGCAGATTTACCCAATGCGCAGTGTAGGTGATATACCTGCCCTGACCGTGCTTTGCATACCAGGTATCAGTGGTCAGATGGACACTTGCCCCAACACTGTGTGCCAGACATGCCATGACTTCCTTTTGCACAATCGAGTACAGGTTGGGAATTGCCTTTTGTGCAAAGAAATTTTGGCCGGTTACCTTCCACTGCGGTGTCCCAATAGCTCCAAATTTTTTGAAGGCCTCAGACTCCACCAGCTTGTATGGTAAAATCTGGCGGGCTAAGAGTTCAGACAAGGCAGCTGTCAGACGCCGGGCAAGGGGGTGACTTTGTGACATTGGCTTCTTACGCTCAAACATGTCCTTGACAGACACCTGACTGTGGGCAGATGAGCAGGAACTGCTCAAGGCGAGAGGCGGAGTGGCGGGTGGTTGAGAGGGGGCAAGGATGACTGCAGTGGTTGACGTGGCTGAAGATGCTGGACCAAGAGGAGGATGGTGGCTTTGAGTTTGTGTGCTGCTTTTACTCATGTGTTGATCCCATAGGCGTTTGTGATGTGAGATCATGTGCCTTCGCAAAGCAGTTGTACCGAGGTGGGTGTTGGACTTTCCACAACTCTCTTTTGGCACAGGTTGCAAATGGCATCGCTGTTATCAGAGGTAGACACACAAAAAAAATGCCACACTGCTGAGCTTTGCAATGACGTCATTCTGGTGGTGGCAACAGCATGCGTTGATTGGCGTGCTGTCTGGCTGACCCCGGGTGACGATACATGCTGTCTGACTGTGCCACTAGCTCCTTGCGATGACCTCCCCCTGCTTCCAACTCGTCTCCTCCTCCTCCTCTCTGTCTCCCCATCTGAATTTTCTCCCTGTTCTTCTTCTCTTCGAGCGGGCACCCACGTGACATCCACGGACACATCATCATCATCAACCGCTTCACTTGTATCTGGCAACTCAGCAAAGGAAGCAGCAGCGGGTACAACATCATCATCATCACACTGTACGTCCATGTGTGTAATGCTGCCTGACTGAGACATATCCCTGTTATCTACATCCTCTGGCAATAATGGTTGCGCATCACTCATTTCTTCCAACTGATGTGTAAATAACTCCTCTGACAGATCAAATGAAGCGGCTGTGGTGCTAGTGTTGGTGGTGGCAGGCGGGCGAGTGGTAACTTGAGAGGTGCCCGAAGCTGAGCTGGAGGAGGAAGGTGCGTCAAGGTTCCGAGCATAAGCTGTAGAAGATTGGGTGTCCTGTGTTAGCCAGTAAACTATGTCCTCAGAACTTTTCGAGTTCAGGGTACGTGGCCTCTGAACACTGGGCATTATTCTAGGGCCAAAGGGAATCACAGCACCACGAACACGAAGGCCCCTGCGGGGTGGCCTGCCTCTGCCTGTCATTTTTTTTAGATTCGTTAAGTTGTACTATGCGTGCAAGCTACTGTGACACCAGATATGAATGGTGCTGAAGTGACACTATGCACTGGCACTGGGCCTTAGACACACAAACACGTGTGTAACGACTATGGGTTGGTCGTGTGCTGGGATCGCCCTCTAGGGGCTCCAAAGGGTGAGTGCGGCCCAAATGATACCAATTCTGAATTTTTTGAGGATCTGAGAAACTGGCTACATAAAGACCCAGTACCTCTCCAAATAGTTGTGTGTGATATGAATGCGGTGATGATCCATGTGGAAGATCGCTGTAGTTCCCTAGGTCGACAAATAATACCCAGACAGAGATAAAGCTTTGATAAAATTGACTTCTGAAGCTGGTTTACATGATGCATGGCGACAGTTCTACCCGGAGGGGAGATAATTCCCCCATTTCTCAGCAGCACATGATTTCTGGTTACGCTTAGACTACTTCTTGGTGACAGAGAGCGTTCTTCAAAAAATGCTCTCTATAGGCATAGGTGATCTAGTCATCTCTGATCATTTCCCAGTATCTATGGAAATTTCAGATAGTATCCCAAAAGACTTCTTTTGGAGATTTCCATCTGATTTGGCCTCAAATGAGAATTTGGTGGGGGGGAATACTGGGATACTAATTCACCCTCTTGCGAGCCACAACTGGCCTGGAGAGCGGGTAAGGCAGTGATGAGGAAAAATATCCTGGCCTACAAAAGGGGTTTAAGAAAAATAACATTTAAGAAACTAAAAGAACTAACACTCTCAGGGATTCCTATAAAGAATTTCAATTGCGCCTATCTGCACAATTTTAACAAAAATGGAGCTAAACTAAATTCGGGAACAAATTGGGTAAATTCTTGGCATCTTTAGCAAAGGGGATGAAATCCTCTTCATTATTCTCTTCATTAAAAAACACACAAGGTATACTCTACCATCAACCGAAAGAGATAATTGAGATTATTATAAAAACTTTTATACAATACCGAAAGAGGGTTTTAGAGTGGGGAAATCATGGCTAGAAAGTCTCTCAATGCCCGAGTTATCCCTGAAGATATGACATCCCTGAATCAACCTATCACTGAGGAAGAAGTGCAGAGGGTAATCCGCCAATCTGGAAATGGAAAAGCTCCAGGACCAGAAAGCTATATGAATGAGTTCTATAAAATGTTAGCCCCAAAAATCTCACCAGTCCTTACATCCTTATACAACCAAATAATACAAGGTCAATCAATACTACCAGACATGAACACAGCATATATCAAAGAGCTCCCAAAACCAGGCAAAGACAGCACTTTAGCATCATCTTACCACCTGATGTCCCTCATAGACAATGATCATAAATGACCTCTCAAAAATATTAGCAGGTTAGATTATCTGCTTTGTTACCTAAACGTATAACACCTCACCCAGTTGGCTTTATACAAGGTAGAGCAGCAGTTTATAATATATGCAAGGTATTGGCTGTGCTTGACGAGATCAAGCTGCACCCCTCCTCCACCCATCTCCAGCTCTCCTTGCCATAGATCCAGAAAAAGCGTTTGGTAATGTGAGCTGGGGATGGCTGAACGAGGAGATCGTTTAACCGTAAGATCTTACACAAAGCACTTTTCTCCCAATGACAATATAACCAAAGCTGCCCGGCTATAAAGTAACGCTTGAAGTAGGAAAGATTTAACCCTCCCTGCTCCACCGGCTTTGTTCCCTAGAGTAGATCGTTAATCATACTCTCAATGAGTTTGAAAAGCTTATCTTCGATCCACATTGGGGAGTTCCTAAAGGTATAAAGAATTTGGGGCAAAATCACCATCTTAATCAAAGATATTCTATTGGCTCTAGATAGATAATTAGATTTATTAATGGAATCAGGTTAAGCTGAATATAGTCTTGGATCCTAGCCGATATCATCATACCAAGATATTCAACTGAATCAACAACCTTTAACCTTGTCAAGGACCCCTCACTCAGATATTCAAAATCATCTAATAACATAAGAGTGGTTTTTGACCAGATAACATCTAGACCAGAGACTTCCTAAAAGTAATTAACTATGCGAATAACTCCCAAAAGAGTTATATTGGTATAGTTAATGTAAAATAATACATCATCCGCATATAGAGAATTTCGATCGTCTGGACCCAATACTCCAAAACCCTCAATAGTTGAGTCTTGCCTAGTTCTAAGTGCTAAAGGCTCAACATAGATGTCAAACAATAATGGCGAGATAGGACAACCTTGACGGTTACTCTGGTCAACATAAAACTGGGAGTTAAACTACCATTAATATTCAGTCTTGCACTAGGGACATTGTACAAAAGCCTAACCATACTTATAAATCTCGGTCCATCCCATCCTTCCCAACACCTTCCAAAAGAATTTCCACTCCACCCTATCAAATGCCTTAGATGCGTCCAAAGACAGGATGGAGCCAGAATCCCCCCCAGGGGACTGTATATTTGCAAAAAGACGATGAAGATTATAGTGGCTGCCTTTATTGGGGGTAACCCCATTCTGATCAGGGTTTATAATAGAGGAGATGACTCTAGAGAGCCTTGTAGCCAGCATCCTTAACAAAAGCTTAACATCGGTATTCAGAAGCGACATCGGTCTATATGACCCCATATCTAGAGGATCCTTTCCTTTTTTTAAAATTAGTACAACTACTGCTTCGACCATTAAATGCGATAAGGTGCCATCCTCCAAAAAAAAACAGGAGAGGAATTTCCCTCCAGCTCCTGTAAGGAAAATTCCACTTCAAGGGATTGCCTCTGGTCTTCAGTAAGAAGCAAAAAATTTATGGAGTCCAAATAGGCATCCATCACTTCATTGGTAATATTATTACTAGTTTTATATATCTCAGAGAAGTGATTTATAAAAGCTCCCCTAATTTTTTCCTGATTTTCAGTGATTGTACCATCAATTAACCGAATGCGGCCTATTTCTTTTTGTTTTAATCTTGATTGGATATCACCTTAGCCAGGAGTTTTCCGGGACGCCCAGATTCACAAAATTGTTTTTGTCCCCTGAAAAAGAGCCTCTATTGGGCCTTACCCAGGAGAAAATGCTCCTCACTTGCATTCTGCACCGCCACTGTTTTTTCCCTGGAGAAATGGTTCATTCTGTATGACACAGCAGCTTTAAAGGCTCTCTCTTTCCTCCCGTACCCCCTTCTTAGATTGGAAATATTACTAATCAAGAGTCCCCTAACAAAGGCCTTAAATGCATCCCATACTGATTGGATTTTTGCTGTTTTATAATTAATCTCCCAAAAATACACCATCTCCTGTTTCATCCAATCATGGTTATCTATAACCGACAGCCAGTAGGGGTTTAATCTAAAGGTAGTTACTACCCTTCCTTTATCATCAGAGATGCAAAGCTCAAGGGATTCCGGCACATGATCCGAGAGCAACCTGGCTTCATATTTCATTTGTTTAATAAATCTAGAGAATTTTTCATTTATTAAAGAAAGGTCAATCCTGGACATGCAGTTCCCAGAGCTAGACACACAGTAGTAGGCTCTTCTCCTCCATCCCAAAACACTCCATACATCTACAAAGCCCGACTCCTGACAGAATCGAGCCAAAGGAGACCCCTGATTAATTACAGAAGTATGTAGGTCTCCAACCATGGAAGTCCGGTCAGTCCTGTGATTAATAACACAATTGAAGTCCTCCCACACCCCCATGGTCCTCCATTAACAAAAGCAGACCTCTTCTACCTAGACCATCCCTCCCCCTGTCCTAATCCGGCCCCCACAAAAAAAAATTACGGAAAAATGACACAAAAAAGTCGCACGCCACTACTTAGAAGTTATTCAGGTCCAGCCAGTCCGTAACAAGAGCCGGAGTGTCAAAGAAAGGGATACTCCATTCAGAATAATCCGGAATTTAGCTGGATACAGAAAAGAGTACTTAATATATTTGACTTGTAGACTCTTTTTTACAGCAAAAAAGCTGCTTCTCTTTTCTGAATCTCTTTTGAAAAGTCCGGAAAAAAAGACAGCTTACTATCATTATATAGAATAGGGGAACACTCCCTAGCCCTCTTTAGGATTATATCTCTATCATAAGAATCTTTGCCAAGAGTACCCGTGGCTGCGAACCAGGGGTTAGTTTACCCCTGGGGATCCGAAGGCCCCTCTCCACTAAAAATAAAGGCTGAATCATTCCAACTGGGTTTTTTCCATCTACACCCTCAGGTAGCCCCAAAATTCTCACATTGGATCGTCGATTCGACCTGTCTTCCAGATTTTCAAAGTAGCATTTTCAGATTTTAAGGCTTTTACTTCATATTCCAAAGAGACAACTGACTTTTCTATAGCAGTAACTCTGTCTCGTATCTTAGTAACATCTTCTTTTATTATAGACACATCCGACTGGAGAACTCCCAGCTGCCATGCAATGTCTTGGATCACCTTTCCATTGTTTTTTACCATGGCTAAAATCTCCGCCAATGGAGAAGGGTCGCCATAGGAATGACTGGAGGAGGGGAGACAGAGCCATAGTGTGCAGCTCAGGACTCCGGACACCGGAGGGAGCACAGTCCGGGGGAAGGGAGAGAGAGGGCGGCAGAAAGAAATGGGATAAAGCAAGGAAGGCAGATGGACACACATAGTGGCTGTTCCGTCTTACAGCAGGTGGGGAGTTAGGGCACTCCAGCACAGGTAGCCCAGATCCTCAGCGTCCGGCCAGCGAAGGCTCAGCTTGAGAACTCAGACTGGGAATCCAAGCAGCAACACAATCACGGGAGGCAGGCAGGAACAGGGGGAGGGCGTGACGTTGCGTCCTTATGTTATCACGTCAGATCTGTTATTGTTTCTAGCGCATCCCCATAGGGACCTCCCAGCTTTATTCAAACTTCTCTCTCAGTTTCGCTCAATGTCAGGTTTCAAAGAAAACATGACCAATGAAATGCAGAATGTAAAAGTGCCCTGTCTGACCCAGGAAGAAGTGCAGCAGCGTCTTTAAAATATTAAAATAGACAAATCACCAGGACCAGATGGCATACACCCCTGTATCCTAAGAGAATTAAGTAATGTCATAACCAGACCCTTATTTCTGATATTTACAGACTCTATACTGACAGGGAGTGTGGTGCCAATATTCAAAAAGGGTCCAAAAACAGAGCCTGGAAACTATAGGCCAGTAAGTTTAACATCTGTCATGGGTAAACAGTTTGAGGGTTTTCTAAGAGATGCTATTTTGGAGTACCTCAATGAAAATAAGCAAATAACACCATATCAGCATGGCTTCATGAGGGATTGGTCATGTCAAACTAATTTAATTAGTTCCTATGAGGAGGAAAGTTCTAGACTTGACAGCGGCGAATCAATGGATGTCGTATATCTGGACTTCTCCAAAGCATTTGACACTGTACAGCATGAAAGGTTAATATATAAAATGAGAATGCTTGGACTGTATCTTGGTAAGTAACTGGCTCAGTGATAGTAAACTGAGGGTGGTTATTAATGGTACACACTCAGATTGGGTCACTGTCACTAGTGGGGTACCACAGGGGTCAGTACTAGGCCCTATTCTCTTCAATATTTTTATTAATGATCTTGTAGAAGGCTTGCACAGTAAAATAGAAATTTTTGCAGATGACACTAAACTGTGCAAAGTAATTAACACAGAAGAGGACAGTATACTGTAAATATACTACAGAGGACAGTAAAATGTATATATATATATATATATATACTACAGAGGACAGTATACTGTATATATATACTACAGAGGACTGTATACATATACTACAGAGGACAGTGTACTGGATAGATTAGAGGCTTGGACCACCAATGACTATGGTACACCATAATAACACTTGACCACCAATGACTAGGGTACACCATAATAAAACTGGACCACAAATAACTAGGGTACACCATAATAACACTGGACCACCAATGACTATGGTATACCATAATAACACTGGACCACCAATGACTATGGTATAACATAATAACGCTGGACCACCGTTGACTATGGTATAACATAATAACATTGGTCTACCAATGACTATGATACACCACAACAACACTGGACCACCAATGACTATGGCACATCATAATAAAACTGGACCACCAATGACTATGGTATACCATAATAACGCTGGACCACCAATGACTATAGTACACCATAATAACACTGGACCACCAATGACTATGGTATACCATAATAACGCTGGACCACCAATGACTATAGTACACCATAATAACACTGGACCACCAATGTCTACATCAGCACAAACACTGCTGTGCAGGAGCTTCACGACATCACCCATCACAAAGCCAAACACCACTGGACTCTGGAGGAAGGCTTGTTCTGTGCAGTGACCAATCACACTTCTCTATCTGGCAATCTAATAAAAATTCTAAATGTCCAATTCACAATTTTTAGTCATTAGACCTCCCCCTAAAAAATGAATAAAAGGTGATCAAAAAGACCTACACACCCCAAAATGTGTACAGATCACCCAGTGAGTCCTCACACAGCTCCATTGATATAAATATAAAAATGTTATAGGGGTCAGAATATGGCAAAAAAAAGAAAAATAATAATTCTTTACAAAGTTTTTTATTTTTTTTATTCAGTATTAAAACACAAGAAAAACTATATAAATGTGGTATCACTGTAATCGTACTGACCCGGAGAATGAAGGGAACAGGTCAGTTTTATCTCATAGGGAACACTGTAAAAAAAAAAACATAAAACTATATAAATGTGGTATCTCTGTAATCGTACTGACCCGGAGAATGAAGAGAACAGGTCAGTTTTATCTCATAGGGAACACTGTAACAACAAAACCCATAAAACTATATAAATGTGGTATCACTGTAATCATACTGACCCGGAGAATGAAGGGAACAGGTCAGTTTTATCTCATAGGGAACACTGTAAAAACAAAACCCATAAAACTATATAAATGTGGTATCACTGTAATCGTACTGACCCGGAGAATGAAGGGAACAGGTCAGTTTTATCTCATAGGTAACACGGTAAAAACTAAAACCCATAAAACTATATAAATGTGGTATCACTGTAATCATACTGACCCGGAGAATGAAGGGAACAGGTCAGTTTTATCTCATAGGGAACGCCGTAAAAACAAAACCCATAAAACTATATAAATGTGGTATCACTGTAATCGTACTGACCCAGAGAATGAAGAGAACAGGTCAGTTTTATCTCATAGAGAACACTGTAAAAACAAAACCCATAAAACTATATAAATGTGGTATTGCTGTAATCGTACTGACCTGGAGAATGAAGAGAACAGGTCAGTTTTATCTCATAGAGAACACTGTAAAAACAAAACCCATAAAACTATATAAATGTGGTATCACTGTAATCGTACTGACCCGGAGAATGAAGAGAACAGGTCAGTTTTATCTCATAGGGAACACTGTAAAAACAAACCCATAAAACTATATAAATGTGGTATCACTGTAATCGTACTGACCCGGAGAATGAAGGGAACAGGTCAGTTTTATCTCATAGAGAACACTGTAAAAACAAAACCCATAAAACTATATAAATGAGGTATCACTGTAATCGTACTGACCTGGAGAATGAAGGGAACAGGTCAGTTTTATCTCATAGGGAACACTGTAAAAACAAACCCATAAAACTATATAAATGTGGTATCACTGTAATCGTACTGACCCAGAGAAGGAAGAGAACAGGTCAGTTTTATCTCATAGAGAACACTGTAAAAACAACTCCCATAAAACTATATAAATTTATATCACTGTAATCAGAGGTTGGAAGGGTAGAGAGCAAATTATTTGAAGCACCGGAGGACCTGCTTTTAATATAAGCAGGTGTCTCTCAGGACTGGTAGAAAGTGTAATACAATTTGGGCTATTTAAAGGGGTTGTCTCACTTCAGCAAATGTAATGTATTATGTAGAGGAAATTGTTACAAGCCACTTACTAATGTATTCTGATTGTCCATATTGCTTCCTTTTCTGTCTGGATTCATTTTTCCACCACATTAAACACTGCTCGTTTCGATGGTTACAGACCACCCTGCAATCCATCAGCGGTGGCCGTACTCTATATGAAAAATCAGTGAGCCTATGTGAGCTCCCACGGTCCCAGCCACCAGATAGGCCAGCGCTTTTTCCTATAGTGTGCAAGCCCAACCACCACTGATGAATTGCAGGGTGGTCGTAACCATGGAAACGATCAGTGTTTAACCTCTTGCGGACACATGACGTACCAGTGCGGCATGTTGTCCTGGTACTTAAGGACACAGGGCGTACCTGTACGTCATGTGTATTTCCGATCACCGCCACCCAGTGGGTGGTGATCGGAACAAGGTGCCTGCTCAAATCATTGAGCAGGCACCTTAGGTCAATGCTCGGGGGAGTCCCGTGTCCACCCCCCCTCCCCCCCGTGTCGGCGCAAACTACAGGTCAATTCATTGCGGATTTTAGAGGTTGCGGCGGTGCCACTGGGTCCCTGTGGAGCTGTAGGGGGGACCCGATGGCGTGGAAGGCAGCGCAATGCCTTCCTTAGGCATCTGCGCTGCCTTCCGGTTATGAGCCTGTGAGATTTAGCCCCTTGGATCTCACAGGCAGGAAGCTGTATGAGTAATACTCACTGTATGACTCATACAGCCAATGCATTCCAATACAGAAGTATTGAAATGCATTGTAAAGGGGATCAGACCCCCAAAAGTTGAAGTCCCAAAGTGGGACAAAAAATAAAGTGAAAAAATAAAGTTTTCCCCCACCAAAATTAAAAGTTTCAAGTAAAAATAAACAAAAACGTCAAATAAAGTTAAAATAAATTAGTAAAAAATAGGGGGGGGGGGGAAAGTATACATATTAGGTATCGCCGCGTCCGTATCGACCGGCTCTATAAACATATCACATGACCTAACCCCTCAGATGAACACAATGAAAAATAAAAACTGTGCTAAATAGAATTTTTTTTTGTCACCTTACATTACAAAAATTACAACAGCAAGCGATCAAAAAGGCAAAAAATGAGCCCCTAGCTGTGACAATCGCCCAAAAAATAAAAAAAACAATGGCTCAGAATATGGAGACACTAATACATCATTTTTTTGTTTGAAAAAAGCTGTTGTTGTGTAAAACTTACATAAATAAAAAAATATATACATGTTAGGTATCGCCGTGTCCGTATAGACCGGCTCTATAAAAATATCACATGACCTAACCCCTCAGATCAAGACCGTAAAAAATAAAAACTGTGCTAAATAAACAATTTTTTGTCACCTTACATCACAAAAAGTGTAATAGCAAGAGATCAAAAAGTCATATGCACCCCATACCGTCATCTAACCTTATTCCGCAAAAAATTTGACTCTACCCAAAAACTGAAAAAACTATGTCTCTCAGACTATGGAAACACTAAAACATGATTATTTTTTTTTTTTTAAATGAAATCATTGTGTAAAACTTACATAATTTAAAAAAGTATACATTAGGTATCTCCACGTCCGTAATAACTTGATCAAAAAAATAATACATGACCTAACCCCTCAGTTGAATACCGTTATAAAATTAAAATAAAAACGGTGTAAAAAAAGCTATTTTTTGTCACCTTAAATCACAAAAAGTGTAATAGCAAGCGATCAAAAAGTCACACGCACCCCAAAATAGTGCCAATCAAACCGTCATCTCATCCCGCAATAATCATACCCTACCCAAGAAAATCGCCCAAAAACTGAAAAAAATCATTGTGTAAAACTTACATAAATAAAATAAAAAAGTATACATATTAGGTATCGCCGAATCCGTGACAACCTGGTCTATAAAAATACCACATGATCTAACCTGTCAGATGAATGTTGTAAAACAGCTATTTCATGTTACCTTGCCTCACAAAAACTGTAATATAGAGCAACCAAAAATCATATGTACCCTAAAATAGTACCAAACAAAACTGCCACCCTATCCCGTAGTTACTAAAATGGAGTCACTTTTTTGGAGTTTCTACTTTAGGGGTGCATCAGGGGGGTTTCAAAAGGGACATGGTGTCAAAAAACCAGTCCAGCAAAATCTGCTTTCCAAAAACCGTATGGCATTCCTTTCCTTCTGTGCCCTGCCGTGTGCCCGTAAACTACAGAATCAGAGCCATAAATATTGAGTTTGGTTTGGCTGTTAACCCTTGCTTTGTAACTGGAAAAAAATTATTAAAATGGAAAATCTGCCCAAAAAGTTAAATTTTGAAATTGTATCTCTATTTTCCATTAATTTTTGTGGAACACCTAAAGGGTTAACGAAGTTTGTAAAATCAGTTTTGAATACCTTGAGGGGTGTAGTTTCTAGAATGGGGTCATTTTTGGCTGGTTTCTATTATCTAAGCCTCACAAAGTGACTTCAGACCTGAACTAGTCCTTGAAAAGTGGGTTTTTAAAAATTTCTGAAAAATTTCAAGATTTGCTTCTAAACTTCTAAGCCTTGTAACATCCCCAAAAAATAAAATATCATTCCCAAAATGATCCAAACATGAAGTAGACATATGGGGAATGTAAAGTAATAACTATTTGTGTAGGTATTACTATGTATTATAGAAGTAGAGAAATTGAAACTTGGAAATTTGCTAATTTTTCCAAACTTTTGGCAAATTTTGTATTTTTTTATAAATTTACATGAAATTTTTTTACTCCATTTTACCAGTGTCATTAAGTATATTATGTGACGAAAAAAGAATCTCAGAATGGCCTGGATAAGTCAAAGCGTTTTAAAGTTATCAGCACTTAAAGTGACAATGGTCAGATTTTCAAAAAATTGTCCTTAAGGTGAAAATGAGCCCGGTCCTTAAGGGGTTAATGTGATGGAAAAATGAATCCAGCCATCAAAGGAAGGAAGATGGAGAATAACAATACATTAGTAAGTGCCTTGTAATAACTTTTTCTACATAATAAATGCTATTTGCGGAAGTGAGAGGCCCCTTTAATGATCTCCCCTGTTCTCCGGTTTCCTCTGACACATCAAGACGATATGTAATCTAGATTGTGAGCTCCATTAGAGACAGATCGCACTGATAATGTCTGTACAGCGCTGCAGAATATGTCAGTGCTATATAAGTGAGGAAAATAAATGAATCTCCGTACAAAGCTCCGCCTCCTCCACTGATCACATGATGGTGACATAAGGTCCTTTCCTACCACTTCTCTCTACTGCTGAGCTCCACCCCTCCTGATCACATGACAGTGACATCATCCCAGGTCCTTCTCTACCACTTTTCTCCACTGCTGAGCTCCGCCTCCTGCACTGATCACATGACGGTGACATCATCCCAGGTCCTTCAGCTCTTGCAGTGCAGCAGATACAGAGCAGGTCCTGGTCGGTAGTCACTGCTGTGGTGTCTGGAGCCTCTTCTTCTCTCTGGTATCAGCCATTTCTCCAGAATCCCCCTTTATCCCCGGTGCTGGGGGCTCTGAGAAGCGGGGTCTCTCCAGGAGCAGTAAGTGCGGTTCTGGATCTCACTAATGCTCTTGTCCCGGGAGGATTTCCAGCCTCTCCTCTCCTCATAAAGGCGCCTGCAGTACTAGAAGCCTCCAGCTCCTCCAGTTCTCTCCTCTTCTCCTGAATGACCACCAAGGATGGACAGGAAGGAGATCAGCAGAAGAATATTAGACCTCACCTTGGAGATCATCTCCCTGCTGAGCGGAGAGGTAAACTTTTCTAGATTTCTCTCCTCTTTATTGTATTCTGTAACAAGTCAGACATCGGGAAGGAGAATCCATCATAGGAAGTGATAGGAAGAGTCCAGGGTCCTGGAGAACGGCCTCCAGACCTTCCAAGTGATGGAGAACCTGAAGATCAGCCACCAGTATGGTCAGTGATGGATCATGGAGACCAATATTCATGTTGTAGGAGCCATGAGAAGGTAAGTAGGCACGTTGTACCAAGGAGGAGAGGAAGCAGAGGAGGAGATGGCCGGAGTGTGGCCTGGAGGGAGGATTTCTACCACTAGTCTGACATCTAGATGATACTGGACTATAACAAGGAGGCCTCCACTACGTCTAGAGGAAAGAAGGTTTCTCCCCCAACATAGAAGAGGAGTCTTTACTGTAAGAGCAGTGAGACTATGGAGCTCTCTGCCAGAGGAAGGAGTCATGGGGGATTCTCTAGAAGAGTCCAGAAGGAGCCTGGAGGTCTGGAGGGTAATAATATTCCAGCTACTAGTGACTAGATTACTGGAGATGGGGCCACGATCCAGGGAGGGATTCTGAGTGTAGATCTGGAGTCAGGAAGGAATTTCTTTCCCTGAGTGTCTCTCTCCATCCACAGGATTACACCATAGTGAAGAAGACATCGGGGGGGACTCCCATCATCCATGAGTCAGGAGGGTGGAGCAGGACCCCCATCACAGAGCCTCCCCCCCTGATACATGAGCAGAAGATCCTAGAACTCACCCACAAGATGATGGAGCTGCTGACTGGAGAGGTGACACTGCTGGGAAATTCTCCAGTAACAGCACTGGAGGGGTCTGGGTGATGACGGTGTCATTGTGTTGTCAGGTTCCTGTAAGGTGTCAGGATGTGGCGGTCTATTTCTCCATGGAGGAGTGGGAGTATGTAGAAGGACACAAGGATCTGTACAAGGAGGCCATGATGGAGGCTCCCCGGCCTCTGACATCACCAGGTAAGGCTACTTTCACACTAGCGTTCGGGTGTCCGCTTGTGAGCTCCCTTTGAAGGCTCTCACAAGCGGCCCCGAACGCATCCGTACTGCCCTAATACATTCTGAGTGGATGCGGATCCGCTCAGAATGCATCAGTCTGGCAGCGTTCAGCCTCCTCTCCGCTCAGCACAATATGACACACTATGGCTCAATCTTCAAACGGATCCGTCCCCCATTGACTTTCAATGTAAAGTCTGGACCGATCCGTCTGAGGCTACTTTCACACTTAGAAATTTTTTTAACGATATAATGCAGACGGATCCGCTCTGAACGCAAGTGTGGAAGTAGCCTCAGAAGAGACGAGGTGAGAAGAGGCCGTGTTAAAGAGGACCTTTAATGCGATTTTATTAAGGGAGATATATGCCTGTACTTGCGGGGTACCCTCCGCTGATGCTGCCACCCTGCTTGATTTTTTAGAATATGCCTCCTATGCCCCGCCGGATTTCTCCCACTCATGGTAATACTGAGCATCGGAGCAATGAGGAGGAGACTGAGTCTTTCTCCGTGGGTGTCTCCTTCTCCCTGGTTTTAGTGCTGTCCAATCGCAGAGCGTCACAGCCAGGGAGGCATATTTTAAAAAAATCAAGCAGGTGGCAGCATCAGCAGGGGGTACCCCACAAGTACAGGTATGTATCTCCCTTAATAAAATCGCATGAAAGGTCCTGTTTAAAGCCTCAGTCCGGTCATGTGCAGTGTGTACACGCGTGTAATGACATGTAATGTAGGAGCTCCACATGTTATTCTCCGGTCACATCACGTTAGAGCCTACATTTCCCATATACATCACACTTCTCCATAGGCTCCATCCTCCTGACAGATAACGTGTCTTTTTGGCCTCCATCGGCCGGTACAGTAGATGACACTATTCTATACAGAGGATCCTGCAGGAGAACCTGCGCCGTGCCGTATACATGGGGCTTATGGATGTGCTAATTTTATTTCTTTAAATGAGTGTATCTGAATGTGGATGTTCCTGCAGTAGAGCGTGGATATAGCGGTGGAGGCCATCAGACCAGCCAGGGTTATTCCTCTCTGTTATCAGCAGCGGAGCACAGTCTGCTCTGGTTATAAATGATCCGACCTCTCCTGTAAGAAGCCGGAGGATGCAGAGTCAACAGTTACATGAAAGACTTCTCCCATAATAAACACTTCTCCTCTCTTCACAGGACAGGGGATAAATGTCTGCTCCTTCTTTTCTCACTGATCATAAGAACAAGGATCCTGTGTCCTCATTTGGAGTGGACGTAGCACATGTCCTCCTTCCTCAACTTACCAGCTATCTCCAGCATTTCTACTGACAGTGAGTGGAGCAGCAGACATGTACAGCCACCTCTCCATCCATGTGAGGACACAGGACCCCTGTTCTCATGATCTGTGAGGGTCCCAGTGGTGGATTATTCTATGTGGGGTGACTGGATTAGTTCTGGTTTAGCAGAAAGGTGGTGAAGAGTAGAATATTGTTATTTAAGCCCCGATCACTAAACCTAGAAGTGAAGGAGCTGAGAGAAGAGTCTGATCTATAGAGAGATCTACAGGAGGCCATGTATTCAGTCACCTTGTGCTTGTGTCTCCACAGATGGATCCAGGAGGAGAAATCCCCCCGAGAGATGTCCCCGTCCTCTGTATTCCCAGGACTGTCCAGAGGAGAAGCTCCCAGAGAACCATCAGGTAGATGGAGCTGAGCCCTATACACATCTATACAGGGGGGTCCTGCAGTCATAGAGGGGTCATAGATTGTGGGGGTCTCTTATGTGGATCTGTTAGATTTCCCAGCTGTCTGCTGTATTGTCCTGAATTGTTACAGATGACAAATCAGGGGGAAGATCTGACTGATATTAAAGTGGAGGATGAAGAAGAGCGGATGATGGGCGATCCCCCGTGTAAGAGTGAGGTGGAGGAGGACATTCCAGTCCATGTGACCACAGGTATGGAATCGTGAATGGAGGAAGGGAGGTTTCTTCAGGTGAGGCTCCACCTTAGAGCTCCAGTAAAGAAAGCTGAGGCAGCTCCATACACAATGGGTGATGGCTGTGGTTTACACTGGAGATCTGCCTGCTGCCGGGATCAGAGGTAGTTTCGATCCCAGCTATTTAACCGCTTAGGTCTTACAGTGAATAGCGATCACAGCATCTAAGAATATTTACTGATCTCACGTAGGGCTGCAGGTTTTTTGTTAGGGCAAGGTCCTAAGAGAAGTGTTACGTGCAGATTAGCTGTGGAGTTCAGAGATCTGTGTTGGTTACCCACAGCATAAATAGACAAACTGCAGGTTAATTTACGCATCAGCTTTTTCTCAGATTCGTTAAATTCTTATTTGCTGCTACTGTAAAATGCCACAGATTTATTGATTGGGGGAGTACTATCTTTCCTTGAGGAGAGCACCTTAATCGGCGTGAGGAGATTTATAGGCCATATATCCTCCTTTGGAATTCTGGGAAGTGGGAAAAAAGGGATGCAAATGAGCTCCTAACAAGCTCTGCCTCTGATGCCACCAGATGTAAGGAAGCCATCCTATAAGTCAATGTTCAACCCTTTAAATTGAGACATGACTTGGATAATAAATAAGCCAGCGCCTAATCTGCAGACAGCTGTTTCGGGGTGATTGTCCCTCATCAGTGCAGAGTAGAGAGTACTGGCTTAACTGGGTGAGGGGCATAGGTCAGGATTTGGGGAGTACTATCTCTCATTGGGGAGAGAATGCCTTAGGGCTAGTTCACACAAACGTATGGCTTTTATAATTTTTTGCGGTCCGTTTTTCATGGATCCGTTGTTCCAATTTTGAGTTCCGTTGTGTATCCATTTCCTTTCCGTTTTTCTGTATGCCATGTACAGTATACAGTAATTACATTGAAAAAATTAGACTGTGCATAATATTTTCAATAAATGGTTCAGCAAAAACAGAACGGATACGGAAGACATACGGATGCATTTCCGTATGTGTTCCGTTTTTTTGGCGGACCCATTGACTTGAATGGAGCCACGTAACGTGATTTGCGGACAATAATAGGACATGTTCTATCTTTCAACTGAACGGAAATACGGAAAAGGAATGCTTACGGAACACATTCCGTTTTTAATGCGGAACCATTGAAATGAATGGTTCCGTATACGGAACACAAAAAAACGGCCCGTACACTTCGGAAAAAAAAACGATCGTGTGAACTAGGCCCTAATGAGGAGGCTTGTAGGCCATACATGCTCCTTTGGAATTCTGGGAAGAAAGGGATTTATTGCACACAAGTCCATAGTAGTCCAGAGAGCCTCTGCCTGAGAGGGTGCAGTCTTGGTCTGGATTCATAGGTCCAGGTTCTAGAGTCTGTGCTCCAGAGGTGTTTCTCGGCCAACCCTCTAGTTTACTGACCCAAGCGCACAGCATTATAGGGTCTATGATCCTGTTAGTTTTGGTCACTAAGTGCTCTGTGGTGCTCGGCTGCTTCTTTGCCCTATCTAGGCCGTGTTGTGGTGCTCATGTATGGCTTGTGTTACTCACCTCCACTGCTAGCTGACTACACACAGGAATCTGTGCATCGTCCAGATCATTTAAGTGCACATTGTCAATCTCCTGTGTCTGACCAGATGGCTCTCTGCGCATTTCTTTTATTCTCTCTTGGGCATACTAGTGTGTGTAATGCGGCG